>NC_044032.1:66438912-67038912 GCF_901765095.1 Microcaecilia unicolor | reverse complement strand
AGGTGGAAACCTATCAGGCTCATTTTCGAAAGAGAAGGGTGTCCAAAAAGCGACACAAAAAGCACATGGGCGTCCCTGTGAAAGAAGGTCATCCAAATCCGATAATCGAAACAGGGCCGTAAAGATGTCCTCAGCGCGAGGACACCCATCTATGGTCATCCCCACAGGGGGCGTGTTAGAGGCATGTTCTGGGCAGCGTTACCAGATGAGCACCTCCAACATATAACGGCTAGTGAAATGGGTTCGCATGGGTGGGAACATAGGCTGGAACATGGGCGTCCTTATTTAGACCTGAAATAAAAGCGACCAGGCTAAGGGGGAAGTTGTCTTTAGACCCATTAGCGATTTTGTGGAGTTGGAGAGTGGCGAGATCATTGTTGGGAGAGAAAGTTGAGAGTTGTTCATTGCCCTGTTACCTTTGTCTATGTCCCTGGTTTCCTGCTGTATCTGCCCTTCAGTATGCTGGGGCTGGTGGCCACTAAGAGCAGCTTCTGTGTCTGACTGGTGTCATCACCTGCATAGCAAAAGGGGCGGATGTGTGTTGGTCAAAATAACCCAGTTTTGTTTTGCAGCATTCATATACATAGGCCCACGTGTGAAGACCCAGGAAACAGATGGTGAAGAATGGCATTAGCAGGTAATCACAGATCTGATTGTACATGGTACAGAGCTGGAGAAGAGGAGTACAGTGCATTTTAGAGAGTGATGTGCAAGAGAGCCACACAGGCAGGTGGGTACACATAGAACTGTGGAAGGAGTGCAGAAGACACAGTGAAATTACCTTTGCGGGTGGGTGCCTGTTTTGGTGCCAGTGTGACAGTATTTCCTCCTTTAATCTCCAACTATGCTCCACCTCCCCCACTCATCAAAATGGTCACTGTCTTGATCTCATCTTCTCCTCCAACTGTTCACCCTCTAGTTTCCTTGCCTCTGATCTTCCCCTCTCTGATCACCATCTTATAACTTTCTCACTTAAATCTCCTCCCTCCCAGTCCCGTCCTATCTTATCTAATTTATCTAGGAATCTTCACGATATTGACCCTTCATCTCTATCCTCCCATGTTTCAAACCTCCTCTCTACTGTGGCACCATCCATGTCTGTCAACGAGGCTGTTTCTCCTTACAACAATACTCTATCCTCTGCCTTACTCTTGCACCTTTGATGACCCGCCCTATAAGGCGTACAAAACCCCAACCTTGGCTGACTTCTAATATCCGCTATGCCTCTGGCGGAAATCTCGGGCCCTTGCAGATTTCTTACACTTTAAGTTCACGCTGACCTCCTTCCAATCTGCACTTTTACGCACCAAACAGGATTATTATATCCAACTGACCAACTCTCTTGGCTCTAACCCTCGACTTCTCTTCACCACATTGAACTCTCTCCTCAAGGTGCCCCCTCCCCCAACTCCCCCTTCATTATCTCCTCAGACCCTTGCTGAATTCTTTCACAACAAGGTTCAAAAGATAAACCTTGAATTCTCTACCTCGCCACCTCTCCCTCCACTAGTCCGTTCCCCTCTCTCTCCTTCCCCTCATTCCTTTTCCTCCTTTCCTGAAGTTACTATAGAGGAAGCTACACTTCTGCTTTCTTCCTCTAAATGTACCACCTGTTCCTCTGATCCCATTCCCACCCACCTTCTTAATGCCATCTCACCTGCTCTTATTCCTTTTATCTGTCACATTCTCAACCTCTCACTTTCCACTGCAACTGTCCCTACTGCCTTTCAACATGCTGTGGTCACACCTCTCCTTAAGAAGCCTTCACTTGACCCTACTTGTCCCTCTAATCTCGCTCCTCCCTTTTCTCTCCAAATTACTTGAGCTTGCTGTTCACCACTGCTGCCTTGATTTTCTCTCCTCACATGCTATTCTTGACCCACTACAATCTGGTTTTCGCCCTCTCCACTCAACCGAAACTGCGCTTACTAAAGTCTCCAATGACCTATTACTGGCTAAATCCAGAGGTCTCTATTCCATCCTCATTCTTCTTGATCTTTCCGCTGCTTTTGACACTGTCGATCACAGCATACTCCTCGATATCCTGTCCTCACTTGGATTCCAGGGCTCTGTCCTTTCCTGGTTCTCTTCCTACCTCTCCCTCCGCACCTTCAGTATTCACTCTGGTGGATCATCTTCTACTTCTATCCCTCTGCCTGTCGGCGTACCTCAGGGTTCTGTTCTTGGTCCCCTCCTCTTTTCCACCTTTAAATCTAGACTGAAAGCCCACCTCTTCAACATTGCTTTTGACTCGTAACCACTTGTAACCACTCGCCTCCATCTACCCTCCTCTCCTCCTTCCTGTACACATTAATTGATTTGATTTGCTTACTTTATTTTTTGTCTATTAGATTGTAAGCTCTTTGAGCAGGGACTGTCTTTCTTCTATGTTTGTGCAGTGCTGCGTACGCCTTGTAGCGCTATAGAAATGCTAAATAGTAGTAGTAGTAGTAATATTTCTAAGCGTTTTACCTTCAGTTATAGTAAACCTTGTTTTTGCCACTGTATGCTTTTGTAGACCTGTTTGTTTTTTTTCGTTTTCTTTTTTTTTGGGGGGGGGGGGGGGGGGGAGACACCTTTTGGCCAATTCTTAAAAGATAACTGGTGTGTGGGTTGTGTACCTTTCCTTTCAAAAGGTTTCTGACTGGGTGTTAGCTGGCAGCTTAGCATATGCATTTTCTGCATCTGACCAACTCTTCAACCTCTACCCTCCAGGATCTGCTTGCTGTGTTTGATGCGGTCTCTCACTGAACCCCATTCTGTCTCCATAGTTGAAGCAGCCAGCCTCTGGCACCTTGCAGCAAACAGATTGGTGTTCCTTTTGACAATTTCTGGCACCACAAGTTCAAGGTAAGCTCATACCTCTCAGCCACCTCTTCTCCTTCTGCTATGTAGGTGCTAAACAAACACTTCTTGCATCTTGTATCTTGCACTGCAGCTGGTCAACAGGATTGCAAGGGACAGCAGTGGACTCTAATACACTGGACTCAGAGAGCCATGATTGTTTCTACCCAATTCATTGTACAGATGTCTTGTCTTATTCTCTGTTTGGACACACTCAGTTGTGGCTGCCTGTGAGGTGGGGGAGGGGAAGAGGCCCTGAGAATGGATGTGTGCATCCCTCATGGTCAAAGGCTCCCCATTCTCTGTATGTTCTCTGCATTCAAATCTTATCTCTATTTTCACCAGGTTCACGGGTATCCACAGCTGGTAGGTTTTCTCCCACTTTGCACCTCATGTGTCTCCCCGCTAGGTTCCATCCTTCTTTATGTGGTGAACCCCAGTCCCCTTTAATGAAGTGCCCTCCCATTCTCAAGGCTGCTGGGGGTGGGGAGGGGGGGAAGCATATATGCACTGAATGTCTTTTCCACATTATTCAACACAGTCCTACAATCCTCCATAGTTAAGGAACAACAACATGGGTGGCCACAGGAACGTGCCTACCATGGCCTTGAGCCCTTAAGTCACGGTGAGGGAGAGGGGTTCTGGTTGCAGTTCCTATTCTAACAAACCTGCAGGTGGCTACAGCCCGGTGCCTATATAATTCCCCTAGCTTGTGCCCTTCTGTACCTGATGTATTATATTGCAATTGTGATGAAGTAAACATCCATCTAATGCTTTTACTGTTGTTTTTCCCTTTTCTCTTCAGCACTATATACCATTGCTGATACATTCAATGTGACAAAGATGACTCAGCTGTTTGTAGCTCCTTCCTGGTCTTCACCAATGTGGTTTGGTTGTGAGTAAGGATGATTTCAGCATATTGTCTACATTGACACCTAGGTCTTTTTTTTTTTTCAGTGCTGACTCCTAAAGTGGACCCTAGCATCAGATAACTATGATTTTGATTATTTTTCCCAATGTGCATCACTTTGCGTTTGTCCACATTAAATTTCACCTGTCATTTGGATGCCCAGTCTTCCAATTTCCTAAGGCCTTCCTGCAATTTTTCACAGTTCACATGTGTTTTAACAACTTTGAATAGTTTCATGTCATCTGCAAATTTAATCAGCTCACTTGTTCTGATTTCCAGATCATTTATAAATATATAATTCCATGAGCACTGAAGAGCTTTAAAAGTATCAGAACACTTATACAATTTTTCCATGAACACTGAAATCATTTAAAAGTTTCAGAATTGCTCCCATATGAAGTGATGGGAGCTGTGCAGTTCTGGCAGTGCTCTGCCCTAAATTTGCACTAGCCTCAAGCAAGAGCAAATATTCTTGTGTCTAGGGCATTTGTAGGTAGTCGCCTAGGATGACAAAGAGCAGCTGCAGTCAAAGCTTTTGCTTAGAACATTAACCCAGGAAATATGTATTTCAGTCAGTCAGTCATCAAGGGCATGTCTGTGAGCAGTGTGGGGGTGTAAATAAACAGTTTCTACCCAGACAGGTAGTCTCTTTTTCTGCTGAGTATATATCACCCATCTGCTTTTATGCCAATTGGTTTTGAGTTCTTTCCATTATTCGCCCACCAGAGACCAAGGAAAGATTGGATGAATTGAACCCATCATGGTAACTTGTTCATTTGTGGGGGTTTGACAGCAGGATTCATTTCATATAAATATGCTGGAATTCAGTATTGGTCAAAGAATAAGTGAATACTTTGGAGGTTACCTTGCTGTTTCAGCACATTTTAATGCCGCTGGTTCCTAAAAGGTATTGAATCTGGCAGCACCAGGAAAAAAAAAAAAAGAAAGCACCACTATGAAACCCTCTGAAGTATTCAGGTTTTTAAATGAGGCAATGGTTTAATTCAGACACAATCTACCCTACTAGAAAAAAAATGTTAAGTAGGTGAATATTTAAATCTCAAAGCAAAGGAAAACTGTTACTAAAGCATCTCAGCTTTAATTTCTAAAACAAAATATTTGCTCTGTAGAACTGCATTCTGATCATACCAAACTGTTCTTTTAGTGTGTGTGTGTGTGGGGGGGGGGGGGAATACATATCGCATAGCTTAGCCACACTTATTAGCACATAGCAAAATACATGTTTTGACCTTTAGTTGGCTTTCCAGCTTGCAGACTGTGAAAACAGGCAGGCAGCCATGGTCAGATTAGCTCAGAAAGGAAAAGAAGCACTCTAATCTATATAAAAGCTGACACCTGGTGAAATTCACTGGAGGATCCCCATTTCCCCTAACTCTACCACTCTTACAGGGCCCAATTAGCTTTCAGACTGCAGGACACCAGGGCCCCTGCCTCTGTGGTGCCAAGCAGCCATTGGCTACCTGGTCCTCTGCCCCCACTGTTTGGCAGTCATGACAGAGCAAGCAACAGGAGAACAACTCTACAAATATCCAAAAGCAACAGAAAAAGTAGAGAAGACAACAAAAGTGTCAGCTCTGGGAGTATATGTAAGAAGATCCCACACAGGTGATTGTCCAGGAAGAAAACCTTTATTGGCACCAAAATGGACCTGACATGGGACTGTGTTTCAGCAGGATAACCTGCCTGCCTCAGGGGTCATAGAGACACTTGTAGGTATAGGATATGGTACTACTACTACTACTATTAAATATTTCTATAGCGCTACTAGACTTATGCAGCGCTGTACAAATTAACATGAAAAGACAGTCCCTGCTCAACAGAGCAGATATGGTACAAGCATATAATCTTGGAGTGAAAGACGCATATAAATTGGGAAAAGTGTAGCTCACAAAATAGTGCAGAAAATGGCAAGGCTTAAAAAAAAGCCGTAGTAAACAATGGAGGCACCGCGTTGGGTCTATTTTGTTGCCAATAAAAGTTTTCTTCATGGATGATCACCTGTGTGGGATCTTCTTACATATACTCCCAGAACTGATACTTCTGTTGTCCTCTACTTTTTCTGTTGCTTTTGGCAGTCATGACTGACGTTCCAACTACTAGCCTCGTGAGCTTGAGGTCATTGGCAGAGTCTCCTTCTACCTGCATGGCCACTGAAGCCTCATGGCACTCACATCAGTGGGATACACATGCTCATTGATATGTGTATACAGAGATGCCAAGTTACCCAGTTCTAAGCTAGAGATTTTTGGGCAGACCTGAATTTCTGACCTCTCCAAACTAGCACAAGCAAACAATAAGAGGCAATGATCTTGAAAATCAAAGCAGCAAAAAACATGGAGCACACCAGCAGTTTGAAGAGATATGCAGTTTATTAAAACAAGAACCCGGATGCTACTTAGACAAAATGACACAGAAAGGTCGAAGCCTTGTTGTTAATAATTTGTAATGGTACATTGTTTCATCATGACACTGTATGGTATTAAACATGAGTGAGATAAATAAGGGGGGGGGATGGGAGGTTGGGGGGGAGGGGAAAACTTGGAGA
Source organism: Microcaecilia unicolor (assembly GCF_901765095.1). NCBI lineage: Eukaryota > Metazoa > Chordata > Amphibia > Gymnophiona > Siphonopidae > Microcaecilia > Microcaecilia unicolor. The sequence continues at coordinate 67,032,592 of NC_044032.1, read as the reverse complement.
CAGTTAGGAAAAGCTCTGTAATACAGCAAAGTTATGTTAATGGATGTTCTTTGAATTGAGAAACAGTGTATTGAAGTATTCTATTTTATTGAGTACTGTTTTCAATAAAAACGTTGAAATATAAAACAAGAACCCGATGTGGCCACATTTTGCCCAAAGGCTGTGTCAGGGGTTAAAGCTGTAGTACAAACATGGAAATTAATTAGAATAATACAGTTAATAAAACATGTATAAATCATAATAATAAAACAAAGATTAAAAAAAAACAAAAATTAAAATGTATCACCCAAAATATGAGAAACATACAGTCAAAATCATTTCATGGATAAAACTATATAACAAGCGAAAATATAAAATTATGCAGGCAAAAGCATTCCATAAATGAAACAACTGTGTGGCAGGCATAAAAAGTGACATAAATAGGTGTAACAATATACACAATCAAAACTATATCCAAACAAACTAAAGTGGGAATAGTGCATAAATCAATCTACAGTGCTAACAAAGCAAAAGTGTGCAAAATATCAGCATGAATGTGTCAGTACAAATATGGTATCTCATACACATAAGTGTGTAGAAGAAAGCAGTACTAAAAAGGATAACATACCTAGAGGGAAATAAAAGCAAGTTTTCCCCTGATAGCCAAAATTATCCAAAACAGCCTAAAAATCAAAAGATGTAAAATACATTTAATTGTAAAAAACAAAATTACTACAACACCCGGAGGGGAATAAAAAAACAGCTGCACAGCAAAGACTACTCACAACACAGCACTCTCTCTTCAGAGCAGCAGCATTTCCACAACACAGGCAGAAACAGAGAAATCTGCTATGCTGTGGAAAGCTGCAGGCTTTATCCCTCTTACTAGGGTCAAAGGTCAGATATCACGCATCAAATTATTTTTTTATTTAAAAAAAACTTAGGGATTCTTTTATCAAGCCGCATTAGTGGTCCCCAGTACGATAATGCTGACAAAGCCCATTCACTTTGAATGGGCTTCAGCATTGTCGCACAGGAACCGCTAGTGTGGCTTGATAAAAGAGTTTCTTAATAGTCTGACTTCCATTGTGGCAGCATTAGCCTTAGCAGTGGCAGCATTAGCCTTCGCAGTGGCAGCAGCAGTGACTGTATCACCCTTGGTTTTAACCACAGTAGCAGCAGCAGCAGCCTTGGCTTTAGCAGTAGAAGCAGCAGCAGTCTCAGTCACTGCTTTCTTTCCTTCTTCTTCTATTTTAAGTTTCTCAATTCCTATGGTGGCCTCTTGTCTACTATAAAGAATGTTTGGTTTGGTAGCCTCAGCCTTGGCTTGGACCCAGAGAGCTGCTGCACTGGTTGTAGACTGATTGGAATGGCTTGTTCTGTGTGATGTTAGAGACCTAGAACTTCTAGAACTTTTAGAACTATGTCTGGAGTTGCCTGAATGTTGAGACTGATTTTCCCTTGCAGTGTGTGCCTCTGTGCCTTTCATTTCTACTTCAGTTTCATACATCTCTCTGGCTTTCATAGGCATATGTGGTCTTCTGAATCTTTATAACCCCTTCTCACTGCCCATACTGGCTTGTGCTGTACCCCCTTGTGCCAGGCTGCTCAACTATTTCATAATCTGCCATATCCTTGCACTAATGAAATATACCCCCTTCCTCTCTCTTTTTTCTTCACCTTTTCAGAGTGAACCTTGGCTTTGTGCCAAATGTTACAGGAACAGCAAAGGGGGGAGTGCAAGCAGTAGGGGGGGGAGGTTGAGCTCAGATAGATACTGTGCTCAAAACTGAAGAAAGCTGGAAGTCCCTATATGGCAATCCTCTTTTTTCTAAATAGCCTGCAGGCAGAGATTGTGTACCTTAATGGTAACTTTGTTTGAAGAAGCAAAAATGGGGGAAGGGCACAGCCTTTCACTCTGTGAAAGATAGGTGGCTTCAGCTAATTAATTATGCAGGATTGCCTTTCTTTGAAGGGAAGCTAGCTTATGAAACCTGTACAAATCCTTTGCTTATAGACTTGAATGCATGCTCTACAGTTCTGTTTACTCAAAAAGCCATGTAATTTTTTTTAGCTTGCTAAACTTCCTCAGAGAGAGTGTTTCCTAGAATGCACCAGAACTGCCTTCTTATATAACTCTCTAGCAGCAAGTGTTATCAGGCTTTTTTTACTTTCCCCTCAAACTGGCACCACAAGTACTTTAAGGAAAGCAATTTACTTTAACAAACTTTTATTTGCTCTATTAGAGATAGAGCTAAGGCTTAGGGCTTTCACACTGCACAGTTCTTCTGCAGAATTATTTAATTTTCACTTGAGGTCACAAATTGGAAGTTTTTAAGCAATGCACTTGTAACTCTGCTCTCTCTTTCACACTAAAGAATGCTTATAATGAATCTGAATCTGTATATATATATATATATATATATATATATATATATATATATATATATATATATATATCCACTAAAATCTTTGTCAGTAGAATCCATAGAGTGACCAGGATTTTTCACTCCCCCTGTGATTTTTATTGTAGTGTCCAAGAGGTTTCACTGTTCTGCTCTAGGCAAAGTATAGAGTAGCTTCAACAGCTAGCTTAAACCATCCCCAAGTAGACACCAGAAGACTCTCAGTTCTTAAGCAAATCTTCTTTACTGTAGTACTCAGAACAAGGAAATCCAACTTACAGTTCAGTTGCTTAGACAGAATTGTTGCCTTCTGTATCTAGCCACCATAGAGGCAAGGAGATGACCAGAACCTCAGCCCAGCTGAAAGAAAAACTGTAACACTCAGAGGAGAATAAGAGGGAGTAACTCAGTTAAAATAAAAGGGCAATAACTTGGGGAGATGGTAAAAAAATCTCAATTAAATTACGGTAAAAAGGAGAGATCAGCTCCTAGAACTGCTGCTGATCACAAAAACATGCTAGCAAGACTGGGCTTTCTCACACAGCCTGCAGGGGCAGAGAGGGAGGGATGGCCCTAGCTCAGAGCTAACAACCAATGGAGAAAGCTCGCAAGAAGTCAATCATAGGATACTGAAAAATATAGGAAAAACAGTCCTAATACACAGTGCTAACTATACACAAACAATGCAATTGAATACAAATAATACTCATATTACAAATACATCAGAATATATCCTGCCTCCATGAATATGGGGGAAGAACAAACAAAAGAACATAAGTTTAGCCATACTGAGTCAGACCAGTGGTCCATCTAGCCCAGTATCCTGCTTCCAGCAGTGCCAATCCAGGTCACAAGTATCTGGCAGAAACTCAAATAACAAATACATTCCATGCTACCAATCCCAGGGCAAGCAGTGGCTTCCCCTGTGTCTATCTCAATAGCAGACTATGGATTTTTCCTCCAGGAACTTGTCCAAACCTTTCTTAAACCCAGATACGCTGTTACCGCATCTTCTGGCAATGAGTTCCAGAGCTTAACTATTTCTTGAGTGAAAAAATATTTCATCTATTTGTTTTAAAAGTATTTCCATGTGACTTCACTGAGTGTCCCGTAGTCTTTGTTCATTTCCCTGTTGACTCATCCTTTGGCATAAACTCAGATACAAACAAGAACATTGGATTGGATTTATTACTTATAATCTGCCCTTATCCAGGGTGGCAAACAAAAATACATACATAAAATCACATAAAACAATTACAAAACAAATTCTTCATAATACACAATCAAAAAATTAAAAAAAAAATAGAATATAACATCCAGGTCTCCTAGATGGACAGAAAAGCAGCACCTGCAGGCACATAATACGCCAGGCATAACAAGTGTGCTTTCAGTTGTCGCTTATATGTTTGTATATGTTGCTCATTTTTAAGTCCATTTGACAACTTATTCCACTACAATGGTCCAGTTACTGAAAAAGTTCCTCTTCTAGTTATGTCCAGACATACTCGACTTAAATCAGACATTACAAAATCACAAGACATCAACGATCGTAAAAGACAAGATGGAATATATTTTTGTACTGCTTGCTTCAAATATAAGAAAGACTCCTAATATAAAACATTGTACAATAACAAAAGTAATTTATATCTTACACGACAAGCAACTGGTAACCACCTCAATCTTTTCAAATACACACAGTAATATGTTCAAACCTCAGTAAATCAAAAAAGCGAACTGCCAAGTTCTGAACTACCTGCATAGATGTAATATAGGCAGCAGGTAAGCCTGAGTAGGCTATGCTGCAATAATCAATATCACTCAAAACCATGGTTTCAACAACTCTTACAAGATCCAGCTTTGGTAAAAGTCTCTGCAATGATTATTCCATTTGCCCTCTAATTTTTAAACGTCTGCGCACAGTTTGATGCTTAGCATGCAAAGTTGTGTGCACCAGTTATAAAATAGTACCAGTTATACAAAGAAGCGTAGCCCAGTTGAGGGCGTGGGGGGAGAAGAGAGCGGACTGGCGACGGCACCGGTGCGTATTTTAAACGTGACAGATCGCATGAAAAATAGGCGCCGGTGCTGTCAGAACTCCATTTGGGGGAGCGGTCGCTCCCCTGGCAACCCACCTAGCTACGCCTCTGGTTATACACATAACTTGATACAGACGTTCAAATATTTGAAAGGTATTAATCCGCAAATGAACCTTTTCCGGAGACGGGAAGGCGGTAGAACTAGAGGAAAGGAATTGAGGTTGAAGGGGGGCAGACTCAGGAGTAATGTCAGGAAGTATTTTTCACGGAAACAGTGGTGGACGTGTGGAATGCCCTCCAGCGGGAGGTGGTGGAGATGAAAACGGTAATGGAATTCAAACATGCGTGGGATAAACACAAAGGAATCCTGTTTTGAAGGAATGGATCCACGGAATCTTAGCGGAGATTAAGTGGTGACGTCGGTAATTGGGAAACAAAACCGGTGCTGGGTAGTCTTCTACGGTTTACGCCCTATCTATTGTGACTGAATAGATAGGGATGGGCTGGAGTGTAAATTTTAAGGGGCTTTGATGTTAGCTTCAGAGCTTAGTACAAGAAGAGTGCTGGGCACACTTCTACTGTCTTTGCCCTGAGAATGGCAAGGACAAATCAAACTCAGGTATACATATAAAGTATCACATACCATGTAAAATGAGTTTATCTTGTTGGGCAGAATGGATGGACCGTTTAAGTCTTTATCTGCCATCATTTACTTAACATTGACATTCGCACTTCAGTCAGTCTTCTCAACACACTCCCATTAGAAATCAAATAACGCCATAACACTTTCTTTGGAATAAAATTTGGCTGCAGCTTTATTCACCAAACATCAGTAAATATTTCAACATCTCTTAACATTGTCTTTGTAACATCTAAATCATTTAATCCAAGTTAATTGCCCATAGCGGTTCCATAGTGTTAAGCCATTCGGTAACGAAACTGGCTCACTTTTCCCCCATATTATCCCCTTTCTCCCCATGTGACTTACGGTGCCGTCAAGCCACATCTTACTCGTGGCGGTGCCGCCCCCGAGTTCTTTTCATTCCATATATTTCACAATATTCCTTTACCCGCGTCCGGGCCTTTAACCCCTCAAACAGGCCACAAGCGGAGACAGATTCCATCTTGTCACCGCTCCCCCCCTATATAAGCTGCAGCCAAATCCTTGGTTAAACAATCCTCCAAGAGATCCTGGAGTGTACTCAAAAATATATCCATCCCAATTTCTGAAAGATGAACTCCATCTTTTCTATATAATCCTGCGCAATCCTCAGAAATCAACTCATGCGCTAACACCAAACCCCCCATTCTTCCCATAAATTTAGACACTTCCCCATTCACTCTACGCCGCAAACGTTCCACGCCCTTAGGATTATGAGCCCCCCTCCACACTCGTCTGGGAATGATATGTGACCATACAATCATCGCCTCTGGAAAATAGCACATTACATCTAATAATTCTTTTTTCATAACCCTAATTAATTCCACTCCCTTGATATTACATAAATCATTACCCCCCAGATGAATACAAATTAAAACTGGGGATGAAAATCTCCGGGCTTGTAGCAATGCTGGCACCAACTGCTTCCACATCATACCACGTATGGCCAACCATCGAATCCGAATACCGAATTCCACCAGTCCCAAGTTGGATCCCCACTTGGACTCCAGAGCCTGCTTGTGCGCCCAGAAGACATATGAATGGCCACAAATCCACACACAAATGTCAGGAGGCAATCCATCTGCAAAATAAACTAAAACAATTAACATGCAATATTCACTTTCCTTCACGAATATATCCTTTATATCTGTTAGAACTCCAACGCCCCAAACGCTGTATCAAAGCACCCGAACCCCCTGCCTGAGCTGCATTAGACGCCGCTCCAATTCTAAACGAGTGCGTCCCATACTCCTCAGGCTCCAAACCCATCTGCTTAAGACCCTTTTTGAGCACAGCTGCAAACTGATACCTAGTCAATGGGATACCATTTTTATGCACCAACCACACCTCCCCACCCACCGACCTTATCCCATTGTAATCCACTGCACATTGCACCGGACAAAATTCCAAACCTTTAACTGCCCTCAATATAATCCACGTGCCCTTGCCAGCCTGATCAGTTTTTGACTTACGTAAATACAAACGCAACACTCCCTTCTCTACAATCACATCTCTGTGCTGCAAACCCTCCATACCCTGCGACCTCCTAGAGGAAACGACCAATTCCCCTACTCTGCAAGCAGCAAAGAACGCCACCACAAATGCCACTTGAAACAACCTCACTTCATATTCCGAGAAACAAATCCTCGGTAAAACTTTACACAGCTGCACCACTTGCACATAGAACAGTGGCAGCCTCACTCTCTCCACCCGTGAAATCTGCTTCTTCCTAGAATAACCGCACAACAATTTGCGGACCAAATATGTTCGAGCTGGATCCTTCCAACCCAGCAATTTAGCAACAAATGCTAATGCGGCAATAGCCTGAGAAACCATCCCAAACGACCATTCTTTTATGTCCGCAAAAGCAATAAATCTAGCAACCCACTCTTCTCCAATCGGAAAAACCAAATCCCAATCCTGTTCTTCCAGAAAGGTTAAGAATCGACGCCAACCAACTCCATACGCCTTCCACGTATTTGCAGCTAGCGCCCTCATCAGCAGCGTCTCACAACCTCTTGAAAATTGCGCCACAAATCTTCGGACATCCTTGTAGGCTCCCAATCGGCTGACGGGGCCAAAGCTCTGAAACGATGTAGCTGCAAACGAGATAAAGCATCAGCAATCTCATTTGACACACCAGGCACATGTCTAGCAGTTAACCATACATTTAACTGTAAACACTTTAACACAATTAACCGCAGCAGCTCAATCAACAGCGGACAACGCGAATATTGCTTATTAATGGCCCATACCACTGACATATTGTCCGAATAGAAAGCAATCCTCCTATTCCTCAATCTCCGGTCCCATATACACAATGCCACCCAGATTGGGAATAATTCCAACAGAGCAATATTTGCACACCATCCCCTCTCTTTCCACCATTGCGGCCAGACCTCCGCACACCAGGCACCTCCAAAGTAAATCCCAAATCCTATCTCCCCTGATGCATCAGTAAATAATTGCAAATCCACATTAGAAACTATTACCTCTTGCCAAATACATATACCATTAAATACTGACAAAAACTTTCTCCACAACTGCAAATCCGCCCGCACTGCTTGTGTCAAACGCACCTTAAAATGCTTCCGCCTTAGCCCCACTGACAACAAAGCTAACCGTCTGGAAAATACTCTACCCATGGGAATCACCCTCGTAGCAAAATTAAAATGCCCCAGCAAGCACTGAATCTCCTTCAAAGTCACCTTACGCTTGGAATACACCCGATCAATCTCCTCCCGCAACGCAATAATCTTTTTGCTGGGCAAACGCGACTCCATCCTCACAGAATCTAGCTCGATTCCCAAAAACACCAACCGAGTAACTGGGCCTTCACTCTTATCCGCTGCCAAAGGTACCCCCATCTCCTTTGCCACCGTACCAAATGCTGACATTAACACAGCACACTGATCGGAATTCGCTGGGCCAACAAAAAGAAAATCATCTAGGTAGTGCACAATAGAATCCAAACCACTAACTTGTTGCACTACCCACTGTAAAAATGTAGCAAAGGCTTCAAAATAATTACATGAAATTGAACACCCCATAGGCAAACATTTGTCAAAATAAAACATGCCTGCAAATTTAAACCCCAGCAACCTGAACGCCGTCGGGTGCACTGGGAGCAAACGAAAAGCTGCCTCAATATCTGCTTTCCCCATCAATGCACCCTGACCCATCCTCCTCAACAACTCCACCGCCCGTTCAAAACTTGCATATTGCACCGAACAGAATTCAGGATCAATAAAAGAATTGACCCCATAACCCTCCGGATAAGACAAATTATGAATTAACCGGAAGGAACCTGGTTCTTTCTTCGGTATCACCCCCAATGGAGATATAACCAAGTCCTGAATTGGAGGGGCCACAAAAGGTCCTGCAATCCTACCCAAACTCAACTCCTTCCCCAACTTTTTCTTAACCACCTCCACATGCTGAACCACTGATACCGAATTTTCACAATTATGCACCAACAGAGGTCCTTCATACGGAATTGGAAAACCTTCCGAAAACCCAACCCAGAGCAAATATGCCTCCCCACCAAGTGGATACCGGCGCAACCAGGTTTCCAAAACCAACAAGTTAATGGGAGAAGGGGCCTTGCCAGCCCAAACCGGGCCCACTCGGAATTCCTCCTCGACCCAACCTCCCCCTACCCGCGAATCCACCTCTGGTACATTTAAACGCTGGGTGAAGTCCCTGACAGATGGTGCAACAATGCCTAAATCTGCAGGCAGCTCGAGTACACCTTCCTGCGTTAAATTGGAAACACGCATTACCGGGACCACTCCCCCTACTTCCAAAACCACTCGAGCCCAATCCACCTCCTCCTGCTGAAGCGACATTACCTGCTCGCACCACCCCCAATCCCCCGGCAAATCCCATTGAGCCACTACCATACCCGGGCACTCCAGCAGAGGCTCCCCAACGAAAGGGAACATTAACCGTGGGCGTAAAATTCGCAATCCACAAATCCACATCACGTACACCCCAATTCTCAGACTTATCCCGTGCTAAACTCCGCCTAAACTGCTCATCATAGTTAACCCAACCCCAACCACCATACATTCTATATGCTCTTAATATTAAATCACAATATTTCCACAAACCTGGATACAACTCAGGCTTCTTATCTCCCAACACACTCGCAAATACATGAAAGCTCAGCAACCAATTCATGATCGTCTTCGCAACTCTCCCTTTCTTCTTTTTTCCTTCTTCTTTCCCCCCATCCTTCCCTCCATTACCATCCTTATCCTGCGCCAGCAATGCAAATAAATCAATAAATTTACCCTTTAAAATTCGCTGCCGCCACTTCACCGTGATATAACTATCCAAAGGTGCAATATTACATAACGTATGACCCAGCCTTGAACCAGCACCCACACCTGCAATCTGATTATTCCCCACACTCATCACCCCAGCCCCTCTGTCCTCTTCCCCGTCTTCAGAAGAAGAGGAAGATGACCCCGATGAATCCCAGGAATCCGACGATTCCCAAACCTGCAACGGATCCCCGATCACTCTCTTCCGCTGCCTTTTGTCCTTCTCCAATCTTTTAACCACATGACACAAATTACGCAAAAATTTTTTATTCTTTAACTTCTTCCGCAAACCCCGACCATGCACACTTCTTTCCCGACCACTCCTCCCCCGAATCCCCTCCCGCAACTGCACTCCCTCCCTCCCCACTCCATACACAGCTGCACCAAACTCCTCCAACTCACCAGTCACTCTCCCTGTAGAAGGCCCCTCCAGTGGATCTTCACCAGCTTCGACACCACTTAGTCCTGCCTCTCGCAACCGAGCACCACCATTCAGGCCAAGTCCTGCAGGAGCACCTACTTCCCTCCTTGCAGCTCTGTCCTGCTCCAAGCTCTGGCCCACTTGACACCCCATATCCACTAGCTGTCCCCCAAGGGCCCCTACTACACCCTCCCCTTCTCTCACCATATGCCTACCCCTACCCCCAGAAACTGCCCCTCCCGTACAATTTTTCTTCTTGCCACTTACTTTTCCCCCACCTTTTCCCACTTTCTTGGGACCCATCGTAACCAAAACACCCAAAGTATCTCAATCACACCACAACACTGTGCCCCCACACCTTGCCCAACCGCCCCTACTCCCCTTCCCCACTACTCAAGTCTCCCAATCGCACCACTTAAATTTTATAAAAAACACCCCATACTTTCCCTTTTTGTTTACCCCACACTCCAGCCCCGTTTTCCCCAACAATTTACCCCTTGTGATAAATTCCCCCTCCCAATTACCACCATGCACCTCCCCCTCAAATAATCAATTAATACAGCTCCCACTACCCGACAGCATTACTGTCCACTGCACCCCACTCTGGCCCCGCCCCCCCCCAATCGTATCGCCAACCTTACCCAAACTCTCCGATCTTCACCTTAACACAACCCCCACTTCCCCATTCAAAATCCAATCACAAATGCTCTTCCTTCATCCCCTACTCGTACCCCAATCGCCAAATCAGCCTTCCTCCGCTCTCCCCGCTCCACTTCCTGCTTTGTGCACGTCACCGCCCACTCCTTCAACTCTCTTCGTAATCCGCCCGCCTCCTGCTCGACCTTACCGCCGTCTCCTCTTGCCTCACCGCGTCCTGCAACTCCGCACCAGCTTTTCCCAACGCGAAACCAACCGTAAACTCGCGCTTCGAAATTCAACCTCGGAGCCTCCCTCCAGCTCCTTCCCGGTCACACTTCAGGTAAAAAACACGTTTTTTTTTCTCATCAAATTCCCCTCTATCCACCCTCACCCTCTCCTACCCTCCCACTTAATGCCTTTTTGCGCCAAAACCTCTTTGCCCTATCTCAGCCTCTCTCTCTTCCCACCAATCCCCTTCCTTCCTCTTTAACCAATCTTTTTCCCTTTCCCATCTGTTGCTAACCTGCCTACCCTCTTCTGCCCTGCCCCACCCCCTTTCCTTTCCCAGTTTTCTCTTCCTATTTTGACTGACTTTGCCATCAGTCAATGTTATCACCCCCACAGTTTTAAGCTGTGAGGGTTCCCATGTTACTATGTTATATTAGCTGCTAATTGATGTTGTTGTAACCTGCACAGAGTGGCAGGAGTAGCTCTAGCTGGGAGGAGGTGGGGCTAGTGGGTGGGAAACGGGGTTAGTGCTGGGCAGACTTCTACTGTCTGTGCCCTGAAAATGGCAGATACAAATCAAAGTCAGGTATACACATAAAGTAGCACATATGAGTTTATCTTGTTGGGCAGACTGGATCTGCCGTCATGTACTATGTACCCAATATTCAACCGGCAGCGATCAGTGTTTTGCTCACTGTCACCAGGGCCGTGCCAACACGGTAAGCGAGGTAAGCACGGCAGGAGGGCGCCATCCTCTGGGGGGCGCCCGGCCGCACCATGCTTACCTCGCCCTCTTCTCCCCAGATCCTTTTCCTTTTTTTTTTGTTTAAATTTACCTCTGTCCGGCGGCAGCGTAGCGTTAGTGAGAAGGAGGGGGTGCTCCCCTGCCCCGACGTGTCAGTCTTCCCTTTGCTCAGTTCCGCCTTCTTCTGACATCAGAAATGACGTCAGAAGAAGGCGGGACACTGAGCAAAGGGAAGACTGACACGTCAGGGTGGGGGAGCACCGCCTCCTTCTCACTAACGCTACGCTGCCGCTGGACAGAGGTAAATTTAAACAAAAAAAAAAAAGGAAAAGGATCTGGGGAAAAGAGGGTGGGTAGTGTAGCAATCGTTTTCAGGGGGCGGGGCAGGGCCAACTGCAGGGGGGCGCCGGAGACCCTAGGCACGGCCCTGACTGTCACCAGCATTAAACCCAGAAATTCAATGCAAGGCCATGTCTGGGTACTAGCATTGAATTTCTGGGTTTCTAGAGCCAGCTAATGCATAGCCATTTAAGTGCAATATTCAGCACTTAACCTGCTATGGGACACCACATAAAGATAGGATTGACTTTTATGCAGTCCTATTTATGTGATTATCCTGGCCAGCTGCCTAAGTGCTGAATATCAGCTCTTAACCAGCCAAATGCTGACTCTGCCCCCAGAACTCCCCCAAAATAGCTGGTTTTCAGTTTGGTACATACCAGTGATTTCCAGCAACTGGTTCAGTCCACTAAAAATTAATGGTTAGCCCTGTATAGGCAATTTAACCAGCCAGGGGCCATTTCTGGCTGGTTAAATCACTTTGAATATTGACCCATATGTTACTATGTCATGCTAATTAATAATTTGGCTCTAATTGGCACTAATTTGCAGTTACATGCATAACTGTCCTTAGTCAGTATTCTACAAATTCAGCATGCAAAATCCAGAGTATGCATATACAAGGGGGATCATAGACCTGGGTGGCTCAGGGGCATTTATGCACACAGGTTATATAATACTATCAGATACGCACCTAACTAAAAGAGTAGTTAGACACGAGCACTCATACCAGACATTGAATTAGTGTAAGTGTTTGTGCCTAAAGTTAGGTGCATAACTGTGGTCTTACTGGAATTCTATAACAACAATAATGCGCATAATTGCCGACAAAATTTGCGCTTAGCTGGTATCATTCCAGCCCCTAACTTTAGGCAACTGGAAGAGAGTTACCCCCTTAGCTCTTAGTGTTCTTTCTTTTGGAAGGCAGTCAAAAATGAAATTCAGCAACGGAGAGCTGAAGAGAGTCTGAAAGAAATGTAAACTTTAATCCAGGTCCCTGTGTCCTGGATTCTCCATTGTTGGAAGCAGAATACTGGACTAGATGGACCACTGGTCTGACACACTATGGCTTATGTTCTTATGGATATTCATTTTTTTAATCATTTATTTATAATTTTTCATTTTACAAGGGTCACTTGCAAACAGTAATACAGAGATGACTGCATATTAATACAAGATAAGAAGAAAACAATCCCAACTAGACATATGGATTATATACAATCTTTCTCTTTCTTAGACCACAAAGTGAAGAAAAATAGGGAGAGTGAGATAAGACAAGGAGATCAATTAAACAGTAAACAGAAAAAAGAAAACATGGTATTAACCTGATTATCCCCAGATATTACTCACCTAATTCATCATTCCACATTGATCATCTGGTTGGCTTCTTCAAGATCAAATACGGTGTATAGTCAATTCATTTCATTGAGAAGATACTTATTGTCCAGATTTTAGTTAGAAATAATACATCTGATTACATTCTCTCTCTTTTAAAAACCAGAAATTATTTCACAATACATATACTTGAGTCTCTAATTCAAATCCCACTGATTAAAGCAATCTCAGTTTTCACAAATGAGTGTGCATGTGCATTAGACAGCCCTATAAATCAATCTGGCCACAGTATTTTGTAACATCTATAGCCCTTTTGGAGTTTAAAAGTAATGTTGCAATATAATGAATTGCAGTAATCTAATTGCGGAAGTAAAATAGATTGAGTTATAATTCTAAAGCACTAGTAACTAGCGAGGTAACTAGTGAGGTAATTAAAGTTGCTGATGACACAAGTTATTCAAAGTCGTTAACTCACGACAGGATTGTGAAAAATTACAGAAGGACCTTACGAGACTGGGAGACTGGGTGGCTAAATGGCAGATGGCATTTAATGTGAGCAAGTGCAAGGTGATGCATGTGGGAAAAAAGAACCCAAATTATAGCTACGACATGCAAGGTTCCACGTTAGGAGTTACAGACCAAGAAAGGGATCTGTGTGTCATCGTCGATAATACACGAAAACCTTCCGCTCAGTGTGCTGCTGCGGCTAGGAAAGCTAATAGAATGTTGGGTATTATTAGGAAAGGTATGGAAAACAGGTGTGAGGTTGTTATAATGCCGTTGTATCGCTCCATGGTGCGACGGCACCTTGAGTATTGTGTTCAATTCTGGTTGCCGCATCTCAAGAAAGATATAGTAGAATTGAAAAAGGTGCAACAAAGGGCGACTAAAATGATAGCGGGGATGGGACGACTTCCCTATGAAGAAAGACTAAGGAGGCTAGGGCTTTTCAGCTTGGAGAAGAGACGGCTGAGGGGAGACATGATAGAGGCATATAAAATAATGAGTGGAGTGGAACAGGTGGATGTGAAGCGCCTGTTCACACTTTCCAAAAATACTAGGACTAGGGGGCATGCAATGAAACTACAGTGTAGTAAATTTAAAACAAATCGGAGAAAATGTTTCTTCACCCAACGCATAATTAAACTCTGGAATTCGTTGCTGGAGAACGTGGTGAAGGCGGTTAGCTTGGCAGAGTTTAAAAAGGGGTTAGACGGTTTCCTAAAGGACAAGTCCATAAACCACTAATAAATGGACTTGGGAAAAATCCACAATTCCAGGAATAATATGTATAGAATGTTTGTACGTTTGGGAAGCTTGCCAGGTGCCCTTGGCCTGGATTGGCCGCTGTCATGGACAAGATGCTGGGCTCGATGGACCCTTGGTCTTTTTCCAGTGTGGCATTACTTATGTACTTATGTACTATGCACTGAGAGATGATTTCATAGCTCAAAGTTTTATTAATCTGCAAAAATAATTTTTAGTCAAGGCATTAATTTGTTTCTCAAAGGATAGCTTGGAATTGTATATATTTGGTTGTATTTGTCCCTTCCTTGCCAGCAGTCAAACCTCTAGCCAGAGATGAACAAATCACCACAGGCTGCTTCTGGTATATTTACCTCATTTATCTGAACTCCTTAATTACCAGAGCTGTGCACTAGCTCAGAAGTAACCAAGAACACAGACCAAATATAATTAGAAGTATAAGAAGGTATCTTTTATTTCCTATCCACCAAGTATAATTACAATTACCCATTGCTCTGTAAGTACAATTTACAGAACACCATATGTAATGAGAAATACAACTCAATTGGTTATGGGAATATAGTTTTCTGGGCCTGAGTCTTTAATGTTATATTTCACTACTCAAAGCCAATTAGTAAATATAAAAGACTCAATGCTATCTGTGAGAAGGCAATTGGATTACTTTGCCAATTCAAATACTGGTCATTGGTTTCTCGCAGGAGAGAGCAGCTTAGCTATCTCTCTAGCTTGAAGTAGGAAGTACACCCATTTTTATATGTCCATTCAGGATACGGGTAATATGACAGTAAGCACACCTGATTGGATCCATGTTAATGTCATGGTTAACACTGATTGGCTATGGTAATGAGTGTTTACTGGATAAGCTAGCAAAAGACCACCCCTTACTGGAAGACTAAATCATGTTCTTGCAAGACCCCTCATTTCTACATTTTTGACCATATCTTCCTCAAAACACCACCTGGTCGTCTTCCTATGAAGCCATCTTTGTTTTGTTTTTCAAAAACATCTGTGACCACCATATTGCTACATCTTCCTGAAGAGCCATTTTGTACTGTTTTTCACTAACACATCTGTGGCCACCATGTTGCCAAATAATGTTACCCTGTCAGTTAGACCCCCACCCTTGTGGTTTTCTGTTTTACTCTGCAGTGTTTCAACACTAAAGTTCAAGTCAGAGACACAGGCCTATAAGTTTTTCTCTCATTTTGGAGCCTGAACCAAAGCTAGGCCTGGGACCCAATAATAATATTATTCAGAATCTAAAATAACTCTAAGAACTTTTGAGCTATCCTCATAAGTACATACGTATTGCCATACTAGGACAGACCAAAGGTCCATCAAGCCCAGCATCCTGTTTCCAACAGTGGCCAATCCAGGTCACAAATGCCTGGCAAGATCCCAAAAGTACAAAACATTTAGCAGTGGAGTTTCCCCAAGCCCATTTTAATAATGGTCTATAGACTTTTCCTTTAGGAAGCTTTCCAAGCCTTTTTAAAACCCCGCTAAGCTAACCACCTTTACCACATTCTCTGGCTATGAATTCCAGAGTTTAATTACATGTTGAGTGAAGAAAAAGTTTCTCCAATTTGTTTTAAATTTACTATTTTTTAATTTCATCACATGCCCTCTAGTCCTAGTATTATTGGAAAGAGTAAACAGACGCTTCACTTCTATCCTATCAACTCCACTCATTATTTTATAGACCTCTATCATATCTCCCCTCAGCCGTCTTTTCTCCAAGCTGAAGAGCCCTAGCCACTTTAGCCTTTCCTTATAGGGCAGTCGTCCCATCCCCTTTATCATTTTTGTCGCCCTTCCCTGCACCTTTTCTAATTCCACTATATCCTTTTTCAGATGCAGCAACCAGAATTGAACACAATATTGGAGGTGCGGTCGCACCACGGAGCAATACAAAGGCATTATAACTGACTCATTTTTGTTTTCCATTCCTTTCCTAATAATACCTAACATTCTATTTGCTTTCTTAGCTGCAGCAGCACACTGAGCAGAAGGTTTCAACGTATCATCAATGACAACACCTAGATCCCTTTCTTGGTCAGTGACTCCTAACGTGGAATCTTGCATTACGTAGCTATAATTCGGGTTCCTCTTTCCCGCATGCATCATTTTCCACTTCCTACATTAAACGTTGTCTGCCATTTAGACGCGTGGAGGGGCACAATCGAAAGGGATGTCGGTGTCCTCGTTTCAATTTGGACATCCTCGCAGGACGTCGTGATCCAGGGGTGGGGAAACCATATTATCGAAACAAGATGGACGTCCATCTTTTGTTTCGATAATATGGTCAGGGACATCCAAATCCTGAAATTTGGTCGTCCCTAGATTTGGTCGTCCCTAGACTTGGCCGTTTCTGATTTTCGGCGATAATGGAAACCAAGGACGTCCATCTCAGAAACGACCAAATGCAAGCCATTTGGTCGTGGGAGGAGCCAGCATTTGTAGTGCACTGGTTCCCCTGACATGCCAGGACACCAAACGGGTGCCCTATGAGCCCCCCAAAATCCCCCCAAAACCCATTACCCACAACTGTACAACACTACCATAGCCCTTAAAGGGTAACGGGGGGCACCTAGATGTGGGTACAGTGGGTTTCGGGTGGGTTTTGGAGGGCTCACATTTACCACCACAAGTGTAACAGGTAGGGGGGGATGGGCCTGGGTCTGCCTGCCTGAAGTGCACTGCAGTACCCACTAAAAACTGCTCCAGGGACCTGCATAGTGCTGTGATGGAGCTGGGTATGACATTTGAGGCTGGCATAGAGGCTGGCAAAAAAATGGTTTTTAATTTTTTTTTTGGGTGAGAGGGGGTTGGTGACCACTGGGGGAGTAAGGGGAGGTGATCCCCGATTCCCTCCAATGGTCATCTGGTCAGTTCGGGCACCTTTTCAAGGCTTGGTCGTGAACAAAAAGGGACCAAGTAAAGTCGGCCAAATGCTCGTCAGGGCCACCCTTCTTTTTTCCATTATGGGCTGAGGATGGCCATCTGTTAACCACGCCCCCGTCCTGCCTTCAGTACACTGTCAACACGCCCCCTTGACCTTTGGCCGTCCCTGAGACGGAAAGCAGTTGAGGCCGACCAAAATCGGCTTTCGATTATGCCAATCTGGCCAACCCTGAGAGAAGGCCGCCCATCTCCCGATTTGTGTAGGAAGATGGGCGCCCTTCTCTTTCGAAAATGAGCTGGGTGGTGACCTTTCTGTGGAGCATGCACTGTTGCTGGAAGATGGGGATGGGTAGTGGGGTAAAGCAGGTGTGCCTTTAGTTGGCTCAATGTACTTTAGTGAGCTGCTGTCAATGTTCCCATCAGTATGTAGGTGTGGGCCAGGATGTGGGGGGTGGGGGGTTAGGGGGTCCAGATATGTGCAGCTCCTTATTTTAGCATTGCATGGTTAGTGGAGGAGGCCCCATAATTAGTATTTATATTTTGTATATTCTGAGTTCAGCAATGTTTGTTTTTCTTTCTTATGAAAAAGCAATAACATGCATTGCAACAGCAAAGGGACATCAGTGCATGTGACCATGCCTATGTAAGGTGTTTGCATCTGAGTGGTGAAAAATTACAGAAGGACCTTATGAGACTGGGAGACTGGGCGGCTAGATGACATTGTGTAGGGATAGTTGGTGGTGGTGGTGGTGTTTCATGATTTGTCTCCTGTGCCTGAGGCACAGGAGATCCAGGAGCTCTGTCTCCTGTACGGAGAAATTGGGCTTCCTGTGCACTCATAGCTGGGCACTCTGATGAACGTTCCTCCATGTACAGAAGTATATATGCACATTTTGCACATAGAAGGAACGTCCAGCCGTTGCTGCAGATGTTTTTTCGATGCAGGGAATAGTACCGTCATTATCTATTTTGCCTAGTGTATTTTCAATTGGTGTAAATGTTTATCTCCGAATGTCTATGATATTTCATGTACGTCCTCTATCAAAACATTTTTTTGTGTGTTTTTGAATATTAGAAAACGTTTAGCTTTTTTCTTCCTTTATGGACTTCAGTTTTTAAATGTTTTCTGATAAACATTTATTTCGTCATTTGGACGTCATATTGAAAATGTCCCTCCATGTTGGAATTAAACTTTCTAACTTTATTAATACAGCTTGCAAGATTGTGCAGTGCATTGCCAAGGAAAGTTCTTCCTTTGCCAGACTCCATTATTTTTTTTTATAACTTTTTTATTTCAGTTTGAATCAATTACAACAAGCAGAATTATGAACAAATACAAACAAAATGTGATGGCACCTAGTTGTTTCTTCAAGGCACCAGCCTATACATACATCCATGGCTCAAATATTTTCCACAAAGTAAATTCCAACCCCACCCCTCTTCCAAGAACTACCCACACCATAGATCCTCCCCAACCTTCCTCCCTTATTTAGCATCATTTTTCCATCCCCAAATAGACAAGGGGTAGATTTCATTCGTTATCAGAGTAGATTGCTGTTAATTTTTCCATCAAAATAGCATTATTCAACATAGACCTCCATTGTAATATCTCTAGAGCCTCCTGCTGTTTCTACCTATAAAAATGGCTTGACATTTTAGAGTCTTGTCAGCATTTTCTACTTAGTTGTGCAAATTGGCTAAATTGTTTTATCCTTTGTATGAGTTGGTAGTACCCACAGATTTTTGAAGGAACAGAAGACAGTACCCCGATTGTAACACTTATGTTGACAACCCCCTGATACAGGCATTCCACTAAAATATGGCCCATATCAGGTCCTTCAATAAACTTTGGATGCTAACCCACTCTTGGAGACCCTTTGTGCTTTATTGCTTGACTTGGTTTCTTGTGCTTTGGACTCCCTCTCTTTCATTTGTCCTGTTTCTGTCTATAAACAGAAAGGCAAATTTGACACACAGAGTCCTCTTTCCAATAACATCAGTTTAGGATCCCAACCAACAACCTGCATAAAAATGCCCTTTATTTCTTCTTTTACTTGCTCCCAAAAAGCTCTAGTTCCAGGACATAACCACCACATATGATGGTAAGTACCTTCATCCCTACAACCCCACCAGCAGTCTGTCAAATTGGTAGGGATCTTTTTCTCCAATTTCACCAAAGTCGTATACCATTTAGTCAACAATTTAAAGCTTTTCTCCTTAATTTTTACAGATATTGATGATTTATGAGTTTGCTGTATAGATATGAATCTTGGACATTATACCCCAGACACTTCAGCCAACTCAAGTAATTCCACAAGAGATCCCTGATATCAAAGTACAATATACAATTGCAATACAGGAACTGTAATAGGATGTCCTTGAAAGGTGCCAGATTTCCAGTGTGGAGAGAATGATGGTAAACACTCAGCTTCAGTAGGCAGGCCATTTCCTAAAGATGAAGGACTCCAGAATTCTAAAATTTGCACTCTTTAATCCACTGAAAAATTGACAAAGGAAACACCTCTGTCCATTGTTTCAGTTCAAGTATTCCTTCAGATTCAAGTATTCCCTTAAGCAAAACCTGAAAACATGACCCAATTAGAAGACCAAGACTTGGACAGATAAAAGGACACATAAGGACAACTTTATTACTTCGCCATTCAAAGCCTGAAAACCAAGCAAACAGAAGCATAAAAAAAATTTATGTAATCCCTCATTATAATGGGGATTACTAAAAATCAAGAGAGAACTCTCCAGAGTTACTGGGGAGAGGGTTCTGAGGTTGTGTGTGGTAAAGGATCCAGCCCAAGGGGGTGGATTCCTTGGTAAGTTGCAGGAGGAAAATGTTACTGGTTGTTGAATGACAGTAGGGGAGTTTAGAGTTAATAAATGGTAGTGTTGGGGAGAACACAAGGTCTTTGGTTACCTCTACCCATGCCAGGACCCTTGTGAAGAGGTGGTGTCCTGCATGGGTTCAAGAAACTAAGGCTGACCAAAAAGGAAGGTTTCTGCCAGTAAAGCATTAACCATGTGGAGGAGGAGTGCTCCAGGTAGAAAGTAGAGGATCCCAGCCTGGGAGCAAGATCAGTGAAGAGCTGTTCAGAGCCAAAAGTGATAGCCCGTAGAGATAATCCGTTGGAAGGAAAGTGTGGATAGACAAGGAGGTCTGGTCCAACAGGAAGACCTACTTGTTGCACAAGTGCTGCCAGCACAGCCTTAGCTTGTTTCACCCAGAAGGGATAGGTATGGACAGGAGGAGCTGTAAATACGAGCATACTATAAGAACACCATATCCCTGAGTTTAGCGCTGGATTTGTAGTTTGCATCTGATATCAAGTTGGATTACAAGTTGACTGTTTCAAGAAGGATTTGAACTGCCTGTTTCAGAATCTTCAATAAAGTTCTGTTTGTTTTTGTACAACACTCTGTAAATTGCATTTAAGAAGATACACCATATCCCTGAGTTTGGCTCTGGATTTATAGTTTGCATCTGATATCAAGTTGGTTACAAATTGACTGTTTGTTTCAAGAAGGATTTGAACTGCCTGTTGCAGAATCTGCAGTAAAGTCCTGTTTGTTTTTGTACAAAACTCTGGACTGGAGTCTTTTTTTCAAGGTTTAATTTCTTTTATTGACTTTCAATACAGTACAAATATAAGCAAGAGCTTACAACAAAACACCAAGCAACATGTTACAAGTGATGGCAGAAGCAAATTAAGAAAAAAGGTGGAAAGAAGAAAAGGAGAGGAAAAAGAGGAAAGCTGGAGGATACAACCAAAGCATAAAGCATGCACATGCCACAAAATATTATCAAACTCAGTGCTTATCGCTGTAACGAATCAAAATAAGATACCAGTGGTAGCCATTTTTCCCTATATGAAGTGAAGCGAGAAGACTTCTTTGCCAGATGTAATTCGAATTTGTACATTTGGAGCAATGAGTTCCACCATTCCTGAGAAGTGGCCTGATGTAAGGACTTCCAATGGGAGATGATTACCTTCAATGCTAAAGAGACCATGGCACTAATAAGAGCCCCTTCACTAGGAGTTAGCAGACCCCTAAAGAACTGCTCCCGAAGAATCACAAATTGATAAGAGATGGAGCCAGGAAGGTGAAAAATGGCTACCAGCTGTGACCAGATTTCTAACCAGTACTTACGAAGGCACACACAATCAAATATAAGATGCTTTATAGTACCCGTTTGAGAGTGGCAAGACCAACAGACACTTGGACTAGAGGAATCAATAGCATGCAACTTATATGGCGTCCAAAGGGATCTATGCATAAAGAAATACATAGACTGCATGGTGGTAGAAGAGTTAGAGCACCTGAAGAGGGACTTCCAAAGCAGTTCCCACAACTTATCAGAAACAGGTTGCTGTAAGTCTTCCTCCTAGCACCTTTGCAAACCAGTACATTTAGTGTTTGATTTACTAAGAAGACATTTGTAAATGTGGGAAGCAGCATGACCAGTGTGCTGAAGCTTCAGACTAAAATCCAGAAGCTCTGGGGTTCGGGAGAGGAACTGGGCTTGTAATCTATCCTTATATTTCTTTTTTACCATGGAGCCAAGCTGAAGCCACTGCTAAAATTGGGTGTCAGAAAGGGCAAAGTCTAGTTTCAATTCTGAAAAGGTTTTCCAAGTCTGCCTACTCATATGTATCAAATCCTTTAAGGTCCAAATTCCAATACGCTGCCACTGAGACCATGAAACCTGTTTATTGCCAATTTTAAAGTTAGGGTTATTCCAGATAGGGGTGAGTGGCATAGCAGACCAAGGGATATCCATTACTTTATCAAAGGACACCAGTAAGTTAAAGGTGGCATGAATGAGTGGATTAGACACGAGGCTCCTGGGAAGACGCATGCCAAGGAGATGGGAATGCTGCAACGAGTCAATAAGGGCTTGCTCAAAGACCAACCACCTGGACGGGGAAGGAACACTTACAGAAGCAAGCCATTCCATGCCCTGTCGCAAAATGAAGGCTTTATGATAAAGCAGGAGATCGGGAAATTTCACACCTCCATGCCTTTTTGAAAGCTTAAGTTTGCTCAGTGAAATTCTGGGCAATCTAAGATTCCATAAGAAGTTGGTGAGCAGCTTTTCCAGATGCCTATAAAAGGCACAAGGAAATAAAAGAGGGATCATGCTCAACGTATATGTGACTTTAGGGACTATCATCATTTTAATGGTATCTAACCGCCCCCACCAAGTGAGGTGCAAAGGGGACCAAGTCACCAGTGCAGCCTCAACCTGTGAGATTACCTTGTCAGAGTTAAGTTTAATGGTGTTGGTGAGGTCTCTATCAAAGAAGACACCCAGATACTTCATAGAAGAGGAGATCCATTTACAGGGCAACTCAGGAGCAGTGAAAGGTGTACAGATGTCGTTCAGAGGCATCATTTCTGTTTTTTCCCAATTAACTTTATAACCTGAAACTTCTGAGAAGCTAGATATGAGAGCAAAGAGGGCTTTCAAGGATGACTGAGGGTTGGTGAGATATAACAGGATGTCATCCGCATAGTCTTTTTTTTCAAGTGAGAGTGAAATTTATTTACTCCCAGACTGGTAAAGGAAAGAGAACAGAATAAACAGAAATAAAGCCCCTGCTTAAGAACCTACGGCAGTAGTTCCCAAACCAGGTTCTGGAGGTACCCCAGCCAGTCAGGTTTTCAGGATATCCACAATGACTATTCATGAGAGAGATTTGCATTCACTACCTCCACAACATGCAAGTCTATCTCATGAATATTCATTGTGGATATCCTGAAAAACAACCACCGCCCTACGGCATTCCAGATTTTTATCCGGCTCCAGCCCGCACCCAGTTCAGTGTATATAAAGGAACTCTGCTTTTGGCAGGAATGTTAACTTTTATTGCCCGGGTCGAGGGTGCCTGACCCTGAGAGCTTCTTGGTGCCCAGGATGCTGGTGACCCAGTGTGAGACCAGGATTACATTAAGAATGATAGAAGAAAGGCCAACTCCACAAGTTTATCAACTGCAAATTTTTTCACGTGCATTTCTGGTAGTTCAAGTATTGGTTTTACATCACAACAATGGACAAATAAACTTAGGCATGACTCCATCATCATGAGGCTTCTCAAGATCAAAGGCCAGTATTCTGCAAGGCAATCACCACTTAAAGCTATCTGGACATAAAATCAGTCTGGTTTTCTACTCAAAAATTTCAACAGCAATTTTTAGCACACTATTATCATTCTAAAGGCACTGATTTTAAAAGCACCTGCCTCTACTCTCAAATAAGGGATCCTAGAGCTGTGGTGGCCCACTTATGAACAGTAAAATAAAAATGAAAAGAGAAAAAAGTAGGGAGTAAATTTCCCATATTTTTGCTTACTTTTTCCATTCGCTAACAGTTTCACTTTTTCTGAGGTTACTCCTTCTTATGATTAGAATAATAACTGAAATTTCCCTTAAAAAAGAAAAGAAAAAGAATGAAGGCTCTTTCAGCCTACTGATTGTGTTTGCTGGCTAACAGTGGTTTATTGTACTGCATAATACGCGCAAAAATGTCAAATGTCAACACTTTTGTATGTTTAGACTGGAGCTAAATCCCTACCCTTTCAAATACCCATTGCAGATCCAGGTCCCAGTTTTAAAGATACATTACTGTTCTATGTTCTTTATAAACAACTTATAACTTTTATGCATTTCAATGATTCTTTCACTCCTGTGCATGCACATCTTATGTATAAATAAAAGAAAAGAAATTATTTGATTCCTGGACTCAGCTTCAGCTCTTTGAGTTGGCAAGAGCTGAGGACACTGTGAAAGCAGTATTCCCAGGTTGTACATTGCACTAATGTTTAGCACGTTTACTTAATCCCTTGCTGTAAATGTCACTGCAGGCCACTGTATTAATGGGTATGGACAAGACTGAATACAGCATCATGGATACCAAAGAGAGAAGAGAAAGAATGTGTATGGCAACTCTATGTTCCTGGTTCTTTTCACCATATAGTCCCCTAGTACAGTGCAAGTAGCCTAGGATGTCTCAGTCCGTGATACCATAGCACTCTTTTTGGGGGGGAGGTCTGATGCTGGGTGGCAGAGCATTTCTGCCAGCTGTGTGACTGCCATCCCCCCTAAGTGGCATCCAAGTTTATTCAGCCCTGTACCTAGCAGATGTGAGTGTAAGGCCATGGGGACACATGTTGAGGAATACCTTGCCAGGGACATCTGTATTCTTTCGCAGACCCTTCTTGCTGCAATGAGGTCAGCTCTTTGTCCACCTGAGCATAAAAGCTTCACCTTGTTCTCAGTTACAAATATTGCCAGGTGGTCACTCTCTGCCTGAGAGTGTGCTTTCTCCTGGAAGCCATGTTGGTGCTATCTAAACATGGCCCCACTAGAGGCCATGTTTTATGTGGGACTGGGGATGGACATGGGGGAAGCCACTGCTTGCCCCAGGATTGGTGACATGGAATGTTGCTACTAATTGGGTTTCTGCCAGGTACTTGTGACCTGGATTGGCCAGTGTTGGAAGCAGGATACTGGGCTAGATGGAACGTCTGACCCAGTATGGCTATTCTTATGTTCTTACTCTGAGAACTTCAAACAGAGAATAAATGGGAGAGGAAAGGAGACTAAATGGGGGAATTAGAAAAGAAGAATTGATGGAGATAGAAAAGTGAAGGAGTAAGAAGAAGAGGTAACAGAAATGCAGGAGGGAATAGCAGAAGGAGGAATACAATTGATTCAATGGAGGAAGGTAAATAGTAGAGTTTCGCAGGGATCTGTATAGGGAGCAGTTCTTTTTAACATATTTATAAGAGATCTGGAGATGAGAATGAAGTGAGGTGATTATATTTGCAAATGACACACAATTAAATCCATATCTACAGGGTACATAAGAAAGGGAGAGAAGAAGTAGAAAGGAGAAGAACAGAAAAAAGTCTGGAAATATTATGGTGTGACCTGCACAGGTAGGGTGAGAGTTGAGTTAGAGAGCCAAGATTGGGATTGATATCCCCAGCAAAGAGCAGGAGAAGGAGCAAGACAGTACAGAGAAGTAAAGAGGAGAAGATCTCAGAAGGTAAAAGACAAAAAAAGATGAAATTAGAGGTGAGGTGATGAAATTAGAAAGTGGGCAATGTGTTCTTGAAGTAGGCAGTGGTTTGAGATAGGGAATAAGATTGGGAAGAGTCTGTGTCAAAAAGAGAAAGTTTAGTAGAGTCATTGGACATAGGAGGAAGGAAAATACAAACTTGTGGAAACAGAATGTAACGCACATTATCAGGTGAACTCCACCTGGCAGGCAGCCGTGAGAGTGCTGGGTAGCAAAGCCACAGGTCCAAGTGGATTGGATTGAAGCTAGGAGAAAAATGCAGAACAGCTGCAAAACCACTCCATCATCTGGTAGGTGGCTGGTGGGAGGGAAAACCCAAAAGGATCGGGCTGGACCTTGGAGTCACCCCAGAGAATGCTAGAAGGAATAGCCAGATAAGTACATAAGTATTGCCATACTGAGAAAGACCAAAGGTCCATCAAGCCCAGCATCTTGTTTCCAAAAGTGGCCAATCCAGGTCACAAATACCTGGCAAGATCCCAAAAAGTACAAAACATTCTATACTGCTTATCCCAGAAATACTGGATTTTCCCCAAGTCCATTTAATAATGGTCTATGGACTTTTCCTTTAGGAAGCCGTCCAAACCTTTTTTAAACTCCGCTAAGCTAACCGCATTTACCACATTCTCTGGCAACGAATTCCACAGTTTAATTACACGTTGAGTGAAGAAACATTTTCTCCAATTCGTTTTAAATTTAATACATTGTAGGTTCATTGCATGCCCCCTAGTCCTAGTATTTTTGGAAAGTGCAAACAGATGCTTCACATCTACCCTTTCAACTCCACTCATTATTTCATAGACCTCTATCATATCTCCTCTCAGCCGCCTTTTCTCCAAGGTGAAGAGCCCTAGATGCTTTAGCCTTTCCTCATAGGGAAGTCGCCCTTCTCTGTACCTTTTCTCTGTATCATTTTCGTTGCCCTTCTCTGTACCTTTTCTAATTCCACTATATCTTTATTGAGATATGGCGACCAGAATTGAACACAATATTTGAGGTGCAGTCGCACCATGGAGTGATACAAAGGCATTATAAAGTCCTCGTTTTTGTTTTCCGTTCCTTTCCTAATAATACCTAACATTCTATTTGCTTTCTTAGCCGCAGCAGCACACTGAGCAGAAGGTTTCAATGTACCATCAACAATGACACCTAGATCCCTTTCTTGGTCTGTGATTCCTAACGTGGAACCTTGCATGATGTAGATATAATTAGGGTTCCTCTTTCCCACATGTATCACTTTGCACTTGCTCACATTAAACGCCATCTGCCATTTAGACGCCCAGTCTCCCAGTCTCGTAAGGTCCTCTTGTAATTTTTCACAATCCTGCCACGATTAAACGACTTTGAATAACTTTGTGTCATCAGCAAATTTAATTACCTCACTAATTACTCCCATCTCCAGGTCATTTATAAATACGTTAAAAAGCAGCGGTCCCAGCACAGACCCCTGGGGAACCCCACTAACTACCCTTCTCCATTGAGAATACTGACCATTTAATCTTTCTTTCTGTTTTCTATCTTTTAACCAGTTTTTAATCCACAATAGAACACTACATCCTATCCCATGACTCTCCAATTTCCTCTGGAGTCTTTCATGAGGTACTTTGTCAAACGCCTTCAGAAACTCCAAATACACAATATCAACCGGCTCACCTTTATCCACATGTTTGTTCACCCTTTCAAAGAAATGTAGTAGATTGGTGAGGCAAGATTTCCCTTCACTAAATTCATGTTGACTTTGTCTCATTAATCCATGCTTTTGAATATGCTCTGTAATTTTGTTCTTTATAATAGTCTCTACCATTTTGCCCGGCACCGACATCAGACTCACCAGTCTATAATTTCCTGGATCTCCTCTGGAACCTTTTTAAAAAATTGGTGCTCCGGTACCATGCTTGATTTTAAGGAAAAATTACATATTTCTAACAATAGCTCCGCAAGTTCATTTTTCAGTTCTATCAGTACTCTGGGATGAATACCATCCGGTCCAGGAGATTTGCTGCTCTTCAGTTTGTAGAACTGCCCCATTACATCCTCCAAGTTTACAGAGAATTCATTAAGTTTCTCTGACTCGTCAGCTTCGAATACCATTTCTGGCACTGGTATCCCACCCAAATTTTCCTCAGTGAAGACTGAAGCAAAGAATTCATTTAACCTCTCCACTACGGCTTTGTCTTCCATGATCGCCCCTTTTACTCATCGGTCATCTAGCGGTCCAACCGATTCTTTTGCCGGCTTCCTGCTTTTAATATACCTAAAAAAATTTTTACTATCCAGCTTATTTTCAAAAGAGAAAGACGCCCATATTTCGACCCAAATTGGGAGATAGGCATTTTTCTCCCGTGGGCGACCAAATCGGTATAATCGAAAGCCGATTTTGGTCGTCTTCAACTGCACTCCGTCACAGGAACGAACAAAGTTGACTGGGGGTGTCGTGGGCGTGGTGAAGGCGAGACTGGGGCGTGGTTATTGGCCGAGGAGAGATGGGCGTCTTTAGCTGATAATCGAAACAAGAAGGGCGTTTTGGACGAGAATTTGGTCCGCTTTATTTGGACCCTTTTTTTTCAGGTCAAAGTCCCAAAAAAGTGCCCCAACTGACCAGATGACCACCAGAGGGAATCGGGGATCACCTCCCCTGACTCCCCCAGTGGTCACTAATCCCCTCCCACCAAAAAAACCCCACTTTAAAAACTTTTTTTTCCAGCCTCTATGCCAGCCTCAAATGCCGTACCCACCTCCATGACAGCAGAATGTGTTCTATCCTCTGACAGCCTTTCCCTGGTTCTGATGTGGCTCTCGGGTGAGTGTGACACCACGTCTGTTATGGGCACTGCAGAGTCACATCAGCAATGCATTGTGGTGGGTGTAGGGTATTGGGCTCCGTGATTCCACTAGCTTGTGTTAAATGCTCACAATGTTGGTAGTTGGTAGGCTCTGCTCCCATGGTGCTTTTCCCCCTGCTTACTGGGTCAGAGTGTGCCCTGTTTTGTTTCCGGTAGTCCATGAGGTAGTGGCCATTTTTGTAAGACAGTTTTAGATCCCTTTCATGTGTTAGCAACGTTACAGAACTTAGTTCTTACCTTGAATGTTGCTGAAAGAGGGCATTGTACAGCATTCTGCCAGCTCTGACCTACTGCTAATCTCAGTACCAGGGAGACTCTTTGCCAGTGGGGCACAACCTCTGATCTGCAGTTAACTGTGAGTAAACGTGCTTATTCCAATAAAGGACGTTTTCGGAGACATTAGTCTTCAGGTGTCAACTGGTGTGCCAAGGTTATACAGCAGCAACAAGTCCTAGAGGCCTGCATGTATGCAGGTCCCTGGAGCACTTTTAGTGGGTACCGCAGTGCACTTCAGGCAGGCGGACCCAGGCCCATCCCCCCTACCTGTAACACTTGTGCTGGTAAATGGGAGGCCTCCAAAACCCACTGTACCCACATGTAGGTGCCCCCTTCACCCCTAAGAGCTATGGTAGTGTTGTACATTTGTGGGTAGTGGGTTTTGTGGGAGGGGGTTGGGGGCTCAGCACCCGTGGTAAGGGACCTATGCATGTGGGAGCGTTGTCTGAAGTCCACCACACTGACCTCTAGGGTGCCCAGTTGGTGTCCTGGCATGTCAGGGGGGCGAGTGTACTACGAATCCTGGCCCCTCCCACGACCAAATGGCTTGGATTGGGACATTTTTGAGCTGGGCGTTTTTAGTTTCCATTATCGCTAAAAAAAAAAAAAACGCCCAGCTTGGAAACGACTAAATCCATGGCATTTTGGTCCGTAGAAACCGTATTTTCAAAACGAAAGATGGACAGCCATTTTTTTCAAAAATACGGTCTTGTCCCACCCCTTCACGTACCCGTTCTCGGACATAGACCCCATGGAGATGGGCGTTCGCGTTCGATTATGCCCCTCCACGTGCTTTTGCCTCCAACGCAATCTTTTTTTCAAAGTCCCTTTTAGCCTCCCTTATCAGCGCTTTGCATTTGACTTGACATTCCTTAGTCTGTTTCTTATTATTTTCAGTCGGTTCCTTCTTCCATTTTCTGAAGGATTTTCTTTTAGCTCTAATAGCTTTCTTCATCTCACATTTTAACCATGCCGGCTGCCATTTGGCCTTCCGTCCTCCTTTTTTAATACGCAGAATATATTTGGCCTGGGCTTGCAGGGTGGTGTTTTTGAATAGCATCCACGCCTGATGTAAATTTTTGATCCTCGCAGCCGCTCCTCTAATTTTTTTTTTCACCGTTCTCATGTTATCATAGTCTCCTTTTTTAAAGTTAAACGCTAATGTATTTGATTTCCTATGCATACTTACTTCAAAGCTAATATCAAATCCGATCATATTTAGATCACTGTTATCAAGCGGCCCCAGCACCATTACCTCTCGCACCAGATCATGCGCTCCACTAAGGACTAGGTCTAGAATTTTTCCTTCTTTCGTCAGCTCCTGTACCAGCTGCTCCATAAAGCAGTCCCTGATTTTGTTAATATATAATGCTACCCCTCCACCAATTCAATCCAACCTATCACTACGATATAATTTGTACCCCAGTATCACAGTGTCCTACTGGTTATCTTCCTTCCACCAGGTCTCAGAGATGCCTATTATATCTAATTTTTCATTTAGTGCAATATATTCTAACTCTCTCACCTTATTTCTT
The DNA here is from genome assembly GCF_901765095.1 of Microcaecilia unicolor. NCBI lineage: Eukaryota > Metazoa > Chordata > Amphibia > Gymnophiona > Siphonopidae > Microcaecilia > Microcaecilia unicolor. The sequence continues at coordinate 67,002,560 of NC_044032.1, read as the reverse complement.
AGGCTCCTGGCATTCGCATATAGACATTTCAAACTATGTTTGTTGTTCCTATTTACATCATGCTCAGTACTTGACAGCATTAATTTGCAATCTTTTGTCTGTTTTTTATTTTTATTTAAGGACACCTGATCTACTATGATCTCTTTTGCAACCTCACTATTAGGATACCCTATCTTCCCTGTTTTGGTGATATCTTTGAAAGATACCTTATCCCGAACCTTGCGCTTTTGAGCGACTGTCAGACTACAAGACCTCCCCAACATCTGGTAAGTGGCTGGTAGGAGTCCTGAGTAGCAGGAGTGAAGGCCCAAGTAAATCAGGGTAGACTCGGGAATCACCTCAGAGAATGCTGGTAAGAATAAGCATAAGGATTGCAAATCCTTCCCAGCACCTGGTAGGTGGCCGGTGGATGTGCTGGGTAGCAGGAACAAAGACCCGAGTGGATCTGGCTGGACATGGGAGTTACCCTGGAGAATACTGGGAGGACTATGCAGATGGTCTGCAAGACCTCCTAGAAGCCAGTGGAAGTGCTCCCAAGAACATATCACAATTATAAATAAATCTGGGAAAGACCCAAAAAATGAAGCTTTCATAAGCACTTATGTCCATAGGCATTCCATTCTGGGAAAGGTCAAAGGTCCATCAAGGCCAACATCCTGTTTTCAATAGTGGTCAATTTAGGTCACAAGTACCTAACATTCCCAAGAGTAAAATGGATTTCATGTTACTTATTCCAGGAATAAGTAGTGGATTTTACCCAAGTCCACCTTAATAAATGGTTTATGAACTTTTAGGAATGTGTCCAAACCTTTTTTAAACCCTGTTGCTCTAACTGCTTTTACCACATTCTTTGGCAATGAATTTCAGAGCTTGATTATATGTTGAGTAAATAAATATTTTCTCTAATTTCTACTTTTGGAAAGAGTAAACAAGTGATTTACATTTACTCATTCCACTCAACTCTTGATTATACAAACCTCTATCATATCTTCCCTTAGCCGCCTCTTTTCCAACCTGAACAGTCCAAGCCTCTTTAGCATTTCCTCCTAGGAAAGTTGTTCCATCTCCTAATTCTAATTTCTATGCACGTCCAAAACATGTGGCAGAAAATAATTTCTATTTCCTACTGCGTGGCGCTAACCGGGCAGTAATTGTCAGAGTACGCATGTTGACGATTACCGCCTGGTTAACATGTGAGATCTTACTGCTAAGTCAATGGGTGGCAGTAAGTTCTCAGATCCAAAATGGACACACGCTGATTTTTATTTTGCCGCACATCCATTTTCGGCAAAAAAGGCCTATTTTTGCAGGCGCACTGAAAAATGGACCTACTTGCATCCAATACACGTGTCTACACCAGCACAGGACATTTTTCAGCGCACCTTAGTAAAAGGGCCCCTTAAATCTCACCGCATAAATAGCAGTCCTATCTTTAACCACGAGCAGCTTAACTGATCAGCACTGAATATCAAACTTAACTGGTTAATTTTTTAGCAGCCAAAAAAAATGGATATTCATTGCTGGTGGCTGGATATGGCCTGGCATTGAATATCTGGGTTTAAGTCCACTGGCAGACAGCAAAAGAGATTCCCAACGCTGGCTGAATATCAGGGGGACTGTAATCAGAAAAATGCATTTGATAAATGTAAATTATTTGTAGCATGCTAACAGGAAAAAGGATCATACTGTATGAATCCATATTAAGCAGAACAAAACCCTTTTTTTATGTTCCATTGGTATTCCTTCTGGTGCTATAAATCTAAAATATGTAAGAAACTAAGCTCATAAGCATGAAGGAAGATTTATCTCAGTCACAGAAGGTCTGGAAAAAATTTCCACTCAATCTTATGAATAAAATATTTTGTCATACTGTTATTTTAATATGTTCTATGCTGAAAATCCAGTGCATAGGGTTGTCTCATTTTTTGAGTCAAGAACCTCACTATTCGTCACACTTCTGATTTGGACAGAGCATTTTTAAAGAAAATCCAGCAGATTTATAGGAAATGAAAACAATTTGCTATATAAACATGGAGAGGCATAGAGTATGATAAGGTATTTATCCTGCAGTAAAGCCATTTGCCACATGATTAAACGCCTCCTCCTTCAAACTAACCATTTATTAAGTCAATTAACATGAGATAAATGGGGCTATCACAGCTGAAATTACATTTATCACAGTTGCCTATGTAAATATGATAATTGCAGACATCTCTGGCACCTGTCTTTTCTGGACATAGCCAAAAGCTATAGGTGTGTAGGGAGGAATGAAAATGTTCTCACTACCTTGTAGGTGCTAAGGGATAAGGGGAAAGCAAGTTTTAAGGCTTCACAGAGAGCAGTCAGTCTCTCTCTCTCTCTCTCTCTCTCTCTCTCTCTCTCTCTCTCTCCCTTTCTCTCAATTTGATTTATTGACTTTAACTCCAATGATCAAAAGCCCCGTGCTGTTCCAAACAGCGCTCTAAAATAGCGCTGGAACAGTGCGGGGCTTTACCGCACCGATGATCAGAGATAATGCATGCAAATTTAAGCAGCGTAATTATCTCTGATCATGAGGTAGAAGTGCGGGCAAATTGTGCTGAACATGCGCTCAGCACGATCCTCCCGCACTTGTTTGACAGGTCTGGGCTGTCAAAATCCCAAACCTGTCAACCACAGTGGCTGGAGGCCCTGACTACCCCTGCCCCGAGCAACGGGGGCTGGAGGTCCGGTGGACCTCCGGTCCCCCCCGACAATCCCCCCACCAGGTTCAAGGAGGGCTGGAGATCCAGTGGGTCTCCAGCCCCCCCCCCAAACCCCCAGAAAAAGACTCCCTGGTGGTCCGGTGGTCCAGTGGCCGCCGCCGCCGCTGGTCAGCTGCCCCCCCTCCCAGCGAGCGACAGGGGTGGGCGGACCTCCAGCCCACCCCAACTCCCAGAGTTGTCTGTCACCAAATCCCTGGTAAAAATAACCCCGAACACCCTCCCGGCCCCCTACCTTAGTTGGAGGAGGGACGCAGCCTGCCTCCCTCCTCTTCCTTCGACGCCGCAAAACGGCGGCACCCAGCCCTGCCCAGTGCATCCTGGGATGCGGTGGGTGGGGCTACACACCATATAAGGTGGCTCGCAAGCAGCACTATTCATTTACCACATTAGTGGACAAACCGCAGGACTGTTATATCACAAGTTGCTGACTCTCACGGTAAATTGAGGTGCGGTAAAAGCTCACCTTTTACTACAACTTGAAAATTTGGATGATTAAAAGCTGGCTGTTAAATTCACTGGAAAAAAATGAAAGACAAAAGTGACTTTTTTGTCTTCTCCCTTTAGCTGAGGACATCTCTGTCACAAGACAAACTAGAATGTGGCAGAATGTCCACAGAAATTCTGTTAGAAGGAGAGGATCCTCCACCACAAAAGCAATATCCAGTACCTCATCAGGCAATAGAACCCGTAGCTAAGATTATACAGGTACTGGAAGAGAGGGGCATCATTAGACCGATCTCTTCTACATGCAACTCTCCAGCATGGCCAATAGTTAAATCAGGAGGCTCCTTTGACTGACCATAGATTTCCGCGCCCTAAATCAAGTATCAAAATCTGTAGTACCGGTGGTAGCCTCATACCCAGAAATGATCTCGAAATTAAACCCCAACTGTAAATTTTTTTTCTGTCCTACACATTTCAAATGGGTTTTGGAGCCTGCTCCCGGCCCTAGAATGCCAGTACAAAACAGCATTTCAGTGGCTAAATAAACAGTATGCATGGACTGTGTTACCCCAGGGTTATAAGGATTCTCCATCCATTTTCCACAAATACATGCAGGAAGCCCTAGCTCAGGTGTCTTGTAGAGACAATATAATCCAATATGTTGATGACATTCTAATTCAATCTGAAACTGAATCTGACCACTGGGCCCATGTAAGAGAGATTTCAAAAGCTCTTTTGGAAGCTAGACTTAAAGCAAATCCGGCCAAAGCTCAGCTGTGTAAACCACAGGTTTCCTTTCTAGGAGTCACTATTGGCCAGGAAGGTAAATCCATAGATTCTCAGAGAATAGATCTCATACAGAAATTACCTCTTCCTACAGACCAGAAATCCCTCCAATCATTTCTAGGGCTTACAGGGTTCTGCTGTGATTTTATGCACAACTATGCTGAAGTGGCTACTCCACTATACTCCCTGCTTAAACATAAAGAATATGTTTGGGAGGCAGAACACACAGAGGCAGTGACTAAACTCAAGCAGACTTTAATTTGACTTCTGCTCCTGTCCTTGCTCCCCCAGATCACAAGCAGAATTTTTTCCTATACCCAGTGGTGGGTGAGAACAGTATAGGAACTGCCCTAACACAGCGCTTAGGAGGGAGAGACAGGCCAATTGCTTTCTTTTCCAGAGTTCTCATTTCTCCAGAACTTAAAATGGGAACCTGTGAAAAACATGTTCTGGCTGCATATGCTGCTATGCAAAAGTTTACGTACATTATTGGGGCTCAAACCACTTACATATGTAGCCACCACACCCCCCTTAAATTCATTGTGGAGGGCAAGTTGGCTTGTAGTAGAATTAGGACAGAGAGAATAGTCCATTGGACCCTGATGTTGCAGGCACAGAATGTGAAATTTGAATTACTAAAAGAGCCTAAGGTGCAGGTTGCAGGGATCTTACTGGAGGGACAGCCTCATGACTGTCAGTCTTCACCCAGTACCCCCAATCGTTTGATATTTAAAGAACTAGTACTGGATAGAATATCCCCTTTTCTTCCTACAGTATATATTGATGGCAGTAGCCAATGTGAGGGAGGAAGAAGGTTAGCAGGTTTTGCAATTGTACAACTGGGTCCAGATAACCAAGTAATTCTGCAGAGGCAGTACTCCTGTGGGCCAGCATCGGCACAATACTGTGAACTGGCTGCCTTTGTGGCCTGTTTGCCGCATTAACAAGACTCCCACCCTGAAATACAGATAATCTTAGATTCAGATTACATATTCAGAAGTGCCATTACATTGCTGCCATGGTGGTTAAGCCACAACTTTAAATCCACAGATGGGTCCATGGTAAAACATTCAGCACTATGGGCTATGGCACAAGAACTCAGTGAAAAATTTCAGAAAGTTCATTTAGTGAAGGTGAAAGCACACAGAAAGAAAGGCCCTTCAGTGAAAGGAAACACGTTAGCAAATTCACTAGCCAAGGAAGCATGTCATGTAGGCCCTATATGGCCCTGGTCTGAGCAGACTCGGATGGTAGCCATGGCCACACGGTCCACTGAGTACGATCAGGTGGTACCACCAGATTATTTCAGTACACTGCAGGAGAATGACGCAGAGCTTTCCAATCTGAAGCAACTAGTGCAACACACCCCAGACAACACTTACCAGCATACACCCGTTCTCACACTCACTATACAGAAAGACATGCTGTGTGTGAAGAAGGAGGAAAGACTGGTTATAGCTATCCCCAGAACGCAAGGGAAAGATTGAATGCATTGGGTTCATGGAGCAGGTCCCAAGGGGCACCCTAAAACTGAAGAGATGTTGGCAACTCTGAATATTTTGGTCTGGTGGCCAGAAATGAAACATGACATACAGGATCATGTGGCCTCCTGTGTGATTTGTGCTTCATTTGGGAGACAACCTAAAAAGAAAAAGGGCCGGTGATGAGAGCCAGTGGCATAGCTACGTGGGGCCTGAGGGGGCCGCGGCCCCCGCAGATTCACCCCAGGACCCCCCTCCCGGCAAACCTGCCCCCGCCGCCGCCTACCTTTACTTTTGCTGGCGGGGGATCCCACTCCCCGCCAGCTGACGTCTTCTCAGTCCTTCCTGCTCTTCAATTTGTTTGATGACGTCCTGCACGTAATTGTACGTGCAGGACGTCAGACTCAGAGAACAGTTCTGTTCTCTGAGTCTGATGTCCTGCACGTACAACGTGCAGGACGTCAGCAAACAAATTGAAGAGCAGGAAGCGACTGAGAAGAAGACGTCGGCTGGTGGGGAGTGGGATCCCCCGCCAGCAAAAGTAAAGGTAGGCTGCAGCGGCGGCAGGTTCGCGGCGGGAGGGGGGGCGGCAATGTCGGCAGTGGGGGGGACGGCGCCGGGGGGAGGGCTAAAATGTGCCCCCTCCCCCCGGGCTCTGGACCCCTCCCCCACGGAAGGCTGGCTACGCCCCTGATGAGAGCGCCACCACGGGGCCCATTTGAGAGACTACAGATAGATCATGTGGGCCCTCTCCCTTTAACAGCTAGGAAAAACAGATTTTTACTCACAGTAGTCGATTCCTTTTCCCACTGGGTAGAAGCTTTTCCTGTATCAGATCAAACTGCCAGAACCACAGCTGAGGTCTTAACTATGCAATTTTTTAGACGTTGGGGAATTCCTAACACTATTGAATCTGATAATGATCCTGCTTTTGTTTCTCAGCTAGTAAAGGAATTGTTTGATTTTTTAGGCATAGAACAGCAATTGCACATTTCGTACCATCCCCAAGCAGCGGAGCAGGTAGAACGTATGAATCAAACCATCAAAGCACATCTCAGCCCTATGCTGAATCTGACAGGGAAAAATTGGGATCAGGCCCTCCCTTTGGTCCTTATGCGTATCAGAGCCAATGTCTGTAAGTCCACAGGTTTTGCCACCTATGAAGCCTTAATGGGAAGGCCAATGCCTCAATGGGAAAACCTGTTACACCCTTTTCTCCCAGAGGATCAGACTGTAGTTTTTGCAAATGAGTGGATGAAATCCCTGCAAGAACACCTAAAAGAAATCCAGACCACTGTGCTGGCAAACACAGAAAAGTCTAGGGATTATCTGCAGGAGGTGCAGGCCAAAGATTCTGATTTATGACCACTCAAAGTAGGGAGTAAGGTCATGCTCCTAAACCCTAGACCAAACCTCCCCTTTGGCACAGCAAAGTGGGATGGACCATACTTGGTTACAGATACATTAAGCCTATATCAGATCCTAAGGCCGGACAACCAGTGATGTTGGAAACACATCACTCAGTTGAAACCTTATGGATAATTAGTGGTTACCAGTTTTTGTTCTCAGATTCCACCTGAATACAGCACAGATGACTGATTCCTGAATACAGCACAGACAACTGACTCCGGAATACAGCACAGAAGGCTGCCCCCGAACAAAAGATGTTGGAAGAGTGGTAACTATAGTAGCCACTCATAATGTATAGTATCTGTATAGTTGATACAAGCATTCAATAGTGATCATAATACTTAGTAAACATTAGTAAACATTATTTCTGTTGAAGTGTTATATAAGTAAGTTTATAAGTAAGTAGGTTAGTTAGTATACTGTAATAATCAGTGTGCTTCTAGTATGGCACATTTTCTGTTTAGTGTGGTATGTGTTCTCCTTTACCCAAGTCTCATTACAGGAACTATCGTCCGAATATGCACAATTGGTTGGACCAATTCCACAGATGGGGTATATCGCTATCAAGAAACACCCCCAGCCAATCCCTCTAGATACAAGCGGGAATTATTGGACACCATTTTAGGGAGCACAGGAACTGCACTGGGAGCCCTTAATACAATTGATATAGAAGTGCTCCGGAATAAGATGGGATCCACAGCACAACATGCGTCTGAAGGGTTTAAATCACAACATATTATTAATGAGGCTTCAGCTAAACTATCTAATGTAATTGTAGATACCTTTGCTCTTATATCACCCATTATAGAACAGAAAATTGTGACTTTAGCGCATGAAGAATACAGGTTGGGAAAGAATATTTCATGGGCTATGGCCTGTGATCAAATACAGATTGAGCTTATTACTATCTTAAAGGAAATTCTAATCTTGTCTAAGTTAGGCCACTGGCCACCATCTTTTGTTCAGATGGCTAGCTCCAAATTACCAGAATTTGCTATAGCTCACCTTGATTGGTGGACGGTTAGTGTTCCAATCTGTTCACAACAAGGATGCTCTATCTGTACTTTGATCCCATGGTCAGGACAACATACAGTTATTTACCCTGTTACTAATATTGGTGTGCAAGTTAATAATGTGATAATGTATCCTTTGGACCATCTCGCATGGGTGCAGCCCCTGGACAATAAGTGGACATCATTCAGACCAATGGACCCTAGCCTGTGTCAGCGAACGCCCTTTCATTTCCAGTGTGAACCTCATCTGTTTAAAGAGAGTGACAGCTCCTGCTGGAACAATTCATCCTCCTGTACTGTGACTGCCGAACTTTTGTATTCACCCACTGTCTCACATAGGGAGGGTCATAATCGAACGAAAACGTCTATCTCCATGGGCGTTTATCTCCGAGAACGGGTCCGTGAAGGGGCGGACCAAACCGTATTTTCGCAAAAAATAGACGTCCATGTTTTATTCGACAATTTGTGAGCTGGGCGTTTTTGTCTTTCAGCGATAATGGAAAATGAAAGCGCCCAGCTCAAAAATGAATAAATCCAAGGCATTTGTTCGTGGGAGGGGCCAGGATTCGTAGTGCACTGGTCCCCCTCACATGCCAGGACACCAACCGGGCACCCTAGGGGGCACTTTTACAAAAACAAGAAAAAAGGTAAAAGAGCTCCCAGGTGCATAGCACCCTTCCCTTGTGTGTTGAGCCCCCCAAATCCCCCTCAAAACCCACTGCCCACAAGTCTACACCATTACTATAGCCCTAAGGGATGAAGGGGGGCATCTACATGTGGGTACAGTGGGTTTGGGGGGTTGGACGACTAAGCATTAAGCAGCACAATTGTAACAGGTGGGGGGGGATGGGCCTGGGTCCACCTGCCTGAAGTCCACTGCACCCCCTAACAACTGCTCCAGGGACCTGCATACTGCTGCCAGGGAGGTGGGTATGACATTTGAGGGTGAAAATAAAAAGTTGTGAAACATCATTTTTTTGTGGTGGGAGGGGGTTAGTGACCACTGGGGGAGTCAGGGGAGGTCATCCCCGATTCCCTCGGGTGGTAATCTGGTCATTTAGGGCACTTTTTGGGGTCTTATTCGTGAAAAAACAGGGTCCAGGAAAAGTGCCCTAAATTCTAGCTACAAACGCATACTTTTTTTCCATTATCGGCGAAAGGCGCCCATCTCTCCTCGGCCGATAACCACGCCCCAGTTCCACCTTCGCCACGCCTCTGACACGCCCCCGTCAACTTTGTACGCTTCCGCGATGGAGTGCAGTTGAAAACGTCCAAAATCGCCTTTCCATTATACTGATTTATTCGTTTTTGTGAGATAAACGTCTATCTCCCGATTTGGGTCGCAATATAGGCATTTTTCTTTTTCAATTATAAACTGGAGGGTGTACTACCTTGGAGCTGGACACTTTTGTTTTAATCTGTTCTTTCCTCAAAATATTTCTTTTTCCATTGCTCCCCAAGTACATGGCATCCGCCTCCCTAAGAACACTTTGCTGTACAGTTCGAACTATTTACAGAACAATACTTGGTGCAGTCAAACACCACTGGTTTCCATCACCATTAATGAGATAACATATCCTGCACCTCTGGTTACCAATGACTCTCTTGACATTCCAGATTTTATTCCATATGCTGTACATCCACTCCCTCTGGGCATGGGAGAAGAGACTTTACACAAACTAATGGACTTTACTGAACTCCATGCCTATATGGACCATTTGAAAACAACGTCCACAGAAGTGAATCATACCATCACCTATGAGAATGGACAAATTAGACAAACTGTTCAAAATTTGGTACAAGACTCCCATGTCTCAGTATGGGAATTATTCTTTGGATATTCACCTACTGCTGTTCATGTCTTTAATGTTTTAATTCACCCTATCATTATTGTAACTGGTGTACAAGTATTGCTATGCATTGGTATGATTTTCATGTGCTGTAAACTTAGACATATGTACAACTCTGTGCAACGTTTAACCTATAAAATACCCTCACCCCTATAAGTCAGCTATACACACACGCACACTACTTTCCTTTCCATCTGAAATTTTTTTAAACTACTTTCTTCCCAACATTTACATTTTTAATCTGGCATGGTAATTTTTTTTAACAGTCCTATCATCTACTTTGGAGCCACTCTAGTCTGGCAGGTTAATTTGAGCTTTTTATAATCGGCATCCTGGTACCTGTAGTCCTTAACCTCCAAAATGCCTGCATCCCATAGGCACTGTCCATTCTCCAAGACTAAGGGGTGGCATATTGGGTTATCCCCGCCCACTAATGACTGCCCCACCTAAGGCACGAGGCTTAGACTCATAAGGGGTCTTAAACATCTCACTATTGTGGAGATATGAATAAGCAGGACAGGGGACCTGCTAGAATTACACAATATAACGGGAGGTAAGGGAACAGGAACAGTTGTCACTACAGTGACAGACCAGGTATCCAGGTTTGCTTCCATCTTGCCTCCATGAAAAAAAAAAAAGCGATGGAGATGTCAGGATTGCTGGATGTCAGGATTGCTGGAAATCCTCTTGACATACTTAGATTAATGTTAAACCAGCTTCTGACTTCTGATAACTCTCCCCCTCCCTCAAGAATCAGTAAGGACAAAAGGTGTTGAGCTGCCTGCTAGCCCTGTGTTTTCTTAATTACTCCTGATTAACATACCTTTTGTCCTATTTGGGAGCAGGGCTCTCTAAGAACAAAGGAAGCCAGACAGAGAGGCTCCATGACTAGTAACTTCAAAGGAGACTCTGTGAAATTGGTCACCTTTCCTGACTTCAGAAAAGGTACACTGGAGTTTGGCTGGGAAGGAAGATAAGTTTTTTTATCTCTTCCTGTTCTGGAGGTATAAAGCAGAAGCACATGGCTCTGCTCGGGATCTTCTTCTTCTTCTTCTTCTTCTTCTCTCTCTCTCTCTCTCTCTCTCTCTCTTTCTTTCCCTTTGCACACCTCCATCTTTAGCCACCAGAGCACATGGCTTTGCTGGCTTAACTGTTCTTTCTCTAAACACACACCCAGAGACAGCCTTGTACCATTTACCTGTACTAAGTGCCGTGAGCCTATACGTATATGCAAATATAATATACTATATATATATCCAAACCCATGTGGATTGTGTATTCTTTGGGAACCCACTGCTTCTGTGAACTGTACCCAGGACCATCCCTAGACAACGATTGCTGACAGTCTCCTTATAGTAATTCCCCTCCAGGAGGGGTCGTCCCTGCTCCACCGACAGGGTTCTTCCTCATCTTCATCACAGACTATCAAACAAGAACTTGCTCTTCTAATTTTCAAAACAACTCAACATTCTCTTGCCCTCCCCTTTTACATCCAGGAATTCAGCCACATAACCTGCAGTATCTCACAAAATTCTCTACTCTCAAAATGTTTCCTCTTAAACTCAAGGAGGAACTCAGGATAGGTGCTCTCCAAATTTCTCCCAACCACAACTTTTGGCTTTGGCTCTCCAAGCCTACAGAGACAATTGAATTATTACCCAATGGGTCTCCAGTAATAAATCTATCTTCAATCCTGCAAAAAAAAAAATAGTGTAGATTATACCTTTTTTATTGGATGCACAGTATATTTTTCTTACTAGCTTTCGAAGGCCAGAACCTGAACTGAGGAAGAAGGTTCTGGCCTTCAAAATCTAATCAAAAAATGTATTAAATTAGCCCAATAATAAAAAAAGATCTAATTTTCATTTTTTGTTTTGTTTTATTCCAAGTTATTACCTTCAATCGTGCAAGACACTTGCCTGAGAGGACTCTGAACTGGGTTAGGGTTACCATATTTTGTCCTCTCAAAAAGAGGACACATGTTCCACCCCCTGCCCCGCCCACATCCGCCCCTTTCAAATCCTTGTCCCGCCCCCTGTCACATATTCCTCTCCCCTCCCGGGTCACATATTCCCCTCCCCTTACTTACTATCTACTGCCCTGGTTGTCATTTCATTTATATGTTATACCTGATTATGAGTTTGTTTTTGTCACATTATCTTTTATGGTCTTATTTTATAAGGCACAAAATAAGACCATAAAAGATAATGTGACAAAAACAAACTCATAATCACATATAACATATAAATAAAATACATACCTAGTCAAAATGAGTGCATTCAAAGTATGTTGTTCTACAATTTCTTTAAAAACACAGGTGACTCTAAAGTTGATTAAATAGCCACCTTTTAGTACCTTCTGAACTAAAAACTTCAATTGTAAGCTCTTTAGGGTGAGGATGGATCTTGTAACAATAAGGCATTTGCCATCTTTAGAACAGGCACAGGCACCAGGTAAAGTTTTTCTATTCTTTATTGTGCCAGCACTGTATGGCTGGCTGAGGCAGTTAGCATTCTTCAGCTCACTAAAATATGTGAATTGGAGGACGAATTTAAATAGGCCAGCATGAAAACACATAAAAGAAGCTCCTCCCCCCCAATGGATGTAAAAATATCCATGGTAGCCCAGTTTTAAAGACAATCACATACCCCCCCCCCCCCCCCCCCCCCACACACACACACATATTTCATCCTTCAGTGCAGTCCACTTAAGTACATGTCGGATAAACGCACACTCCGCTTACCTTGAATGGAAACTTATAGTCCCAAATTTTTCCCATTAATTCTAATATAAAACTTACTTCAGTTTGGCACAATAGTGATAAGCGCATACTCTGGTTAACTGCAGTGCCTCGATCAGCTCTGTTAATAACATCTCTCCGTTTAGCTGCACTTTTCCTCATTTACTCCGTCCTGGCCCCATGAACTTCTATTTCCTCACGAACCATACAGCTGCACATCACAAGCTGTGAGCCAATGAAAGAGAGAGAGGAGAGAGGCGGGACCAACCCTCCTACCTCATTGGCTTCCAGCTTCATGATGTACAGTTGCTGTGTGGCACAGCAGTGGTACATCATGAAGCTGGGAGCCAATGAGGTCAGAGAGATGGTCCTGCCTCTCTCCTCTCTTCTTCATTGGCTTACAGCTTGTGATGTGCAGCTGCATGGGTCATGTGGCAGGGAGTAAAGAAGGAAGTGTGTGTGCCTGCCATTTTCTTCCTTGCCCATGCGATTGAATGACTGTAGTGCTGGTATAAGCAGGAGGAGGGATGGGAGGATCATCAATCAGCTGAGGGGCTGGGCTGGCACACGCACGGACAGACGCTGCACGCCGCGTGCGTGCATACCATAGGTCAGGAGGACGGATGGGAGGAGTCAGAAGAACACAACAGGTCTCGAACCGAAGAAACCCGGGCAAATCCGGGAAATTGAGAAACCCGCCCGGACTCCCGACGGCACCCTCAAAAAGAGGACATGTCCGGGGAAATCCGGACGAATGGTAACCCTAAACTGGGTAGTCCAGCCACTCTGACCCTTGAGTGGTGATCCTACTCTGACATGCTTTCAGAGGTTGGTAGGCAGCTGCCAATAGTATACCCAAATTCTAGATATCCCCGTTACATCAGTTATGCAAATACAGCACGGGGGTTTCTACCAGAGCTCTCTCCCTCTACTTTTCATGTCAAGACTCTAGATATTCCTTCCTTTTGGAAGGGGCTAGAAAGTTTAAGTGTTGTGTAGTACTCTGCCTGGCAACTGCTGATATCATAAAAAGTACATTTATACTGCATTTAGTAGAGGCTTTCAGAATCTCTGCAGATACCTATATAGCAAGATGCTAGCTGCCCTACAAGAACACAAGATGAGCCATGCAGAAACAGAGAAAAAATGTAGGCAGATAAAGACCATATAGCCTATCCAGTCTGCCCATCCATGCCATCTATTTTCCTTATCACTCCCTTAGAGATCCTATGTACTTGCCCCAAGCTCTCTTGAATTCAGACACTGTTTTAATCTCCACCACTTCCACCAGAAGGCCGTTCCATGAATTCACCACCCTTTCTGTGAAGTATTTCCTCAGGTTACTTCTGGATCTAGCCCCTTCATCTTCATTCTATGCACCCTCATTCCAGAACTTCCTTTCATTTGAAAGAGACTTACCTCCTGTGCATTTATTCCGCATAAGTACTTAAATGTCTCTATCATATCTCCCCTTTCCCACCTTTCTTCCTAAGTATACATATTGAGATCTGTAAGTCTGTCCCCATACGCTTTATAGTTCACAGTTCAACTTTATTTAATATACCGCCAGTAATAAAATAACTAAGCGGTTTACATTCCAAAAGTAGATCAAGGGTAGAAAATTAGGTGGAAACGTAAGGTAAGAATTAAAGAACATGGAGGAATTATAACACTATAAAACTCCAAAAAGAGGAAAAGTTAGCTAAAAGACCACTGCCCATTTTTGTAGTCGCCCTCTGGACCGACTCCATCCTGTTTGTATGTTTTTGAAGGTGCGGTCTCCAGAATTGTATACAATATTCTAAATGAGATCTCACCAGAGTCTTATACAAGGGCATCATCACCTCCTTTTTCCTACTGGCCATTCCTCTCCCTATGCACCCAAGCATCCTTCTAGCTTTCGCCGTCACCTTTTCTATTTGTTTGGCCACCTTAAGATCATCACATACAACCACACCCAAGTCCCGCTCCTCTTTCATGCTCAAAAATTCTTCATCCTCTAAACTGTACCATTCCCTTGGAGTTTGCAGCCCAAATGTATGGCCCTGTATTTTTTTAGCATTAAATCTAAGCTGCCAAATTCCAGGCCATTATTCTAGCTTGGCTAAGTCCTTCCTCATGTTATCCACAGATCAAGGTCCATCAAGCCTAGCATCTGCTCTCCAACAGTGGTCAGTCCAGATCAGAAGAAAATAAAAAAGTTAAAATGTTCTTTAATAAAGAAACAAATCATCAGTGAGTTGCTATAAGTCCAGTATCATTGCCAAATTATAAAATGAATGCCCATCATTGTTCTTTAACCATGAAAAGATTGCCCAACATATTTTGGCAAAACCACCTGCTTCTGGGACCTTGAAGATTACAGGTATAATGCAATATGAGGGCAGTGTACAAATGTCAGACAAACCATACGGGAAACGGGAAACACAAATAACCAAAATAAATTATTATATAACATGTTCCAATAGAGACAAATGAAAAACATATATATTCCCATAAGTTGCATTAGTATGACAGTGTTGTTCAAAGAACTAGGTCAAAGTACTTAAGTAAAAATAAATGTATATTTTAATACATAAGTAAAAGTACAGTGAAGAACATATTAAAAAATTTACTTAAGTGAAAATAAAAAAGTTGTTGCCTAATATAATATTTTTTGAGTAAAAAGTACCACAACTACAATGAATGCAACTATTGTTGATGTTTTGATCACAACAACTTTATTGCTCTACAATTCGATCATTTTACTTTTAGCTAAACATAAATTTTGGAAATGACTGTCACTCATGCGTGTGCGCTTATATCATTAATCCAGCACAGCTAATAAGCTGCTCGACAACTGCACTACCACAAAGTGGATTATTCATTCTGAAAAGTTCCTTCAAAGTAAGCCAGGCTGCAATATTACTGATGCCTTTTCACTGGGTCTGAAGGTATAGATCAAGGCAGTGGCGTTCCGACCCTAGCTGACACCCGGGGCGGATCGCCGATGTGCCCCCCCCTCGGGTGCAGCGCGCCCCCCCCCCCCGTCAAAATGACACCTCTTCCACCCCCCCCCAAGTGCACGCCGCTGGGGGGGGGGTGCCGCGGCGCGCGCCTCTTGCCCTGTTTCAGTCCAATTTCGCAATTCGCATGTGTTCGCTGCTCCCTCTGAGTCTGCCCCGGAACAGGAAGTAAAGAGAGGCTCAGATTTTATAGCCAGGTCTATTAGAGCAGCAGGCAGGTCCCTGGAGTACTCTAATGTGGTTGGTGCAGTGCACTGTAGACAAGTGGACCCAGGCCCATTATCCCCCTACCTGTTACACTTGTGGTAGAAACTGTGAGCCCTCTAAAACTCACCAGAAGTCCACTGTACCCACATATAGGTGCACCCTTCACTTATAAGGGCTATTGCAGTGGTGTACAGTTGAAGGTGGTAGGTTTTGGGTGGGTTTTGGAAGGCTCAGCAGACAAGATAAGGGAGCAATGATGAGATGTGTACCTGGAAGAATTTATATGAAGTCTACAGCAGTGCCTCCTAGAGTGCCCCATTGCTCTCCTGGCATGTCTAGGAGACCAGTCTGCTAAAATTACTGGCCCCCTCCTACATCCCAATGGCTTGATTTTCTCTGTTTTCACTTGTATGTTTTTGGGGGGGTTTCAAACATAGCCTAAATAGATAAACGCAGAGAGCACAAAAGCTTATTACAAATGGTATTTAAAAAAAAAAATAGATGTTTTGTGGTTTTGAAAATGGTTACTTTTCTATTCGGATATGGAACATTTAGCGCAAAACAGTCCAAATTGGACATCATATCGAAAATGCCTCTCTATGTATTATTATTTTGAATATTATTATTGCTGTAATTGTCTATTACCTACATTTGACTTATTCCTGCAGGACACTGCCTTGAGTGAATTCCTTCAAAATAAATTCTAATAAATAAATATATTTACTAAAATTAGATATATTGTGAGTCCAAATGAACAGGACATAGACACTGTTTCAACAGTGGACAGCCTTGATATATTGGCTGTATTGGAGACCTTGCATGAGGAAATAGCTACATGTGCTATGTTGATGGCCTTGACTCTGATGAAAAATGAATACTTAAAATGTTTTCCCACAGTAGAAATTCTTTGTTTTGGAGACAGAAAATTAGAGTGTTTCCTGAAGTCTCAGAACAACACAGTGTACAATGAGAATTTTCCTGCATGTATTTCCATGTGTATTATTTACTGAGGCAGGATATTTCTTTAGGTTCTTATGTAAATGTATAGGCAGGTATAACATTAATTATTTTTATTTTCTGATGGTGCATTTTCAAAATAATTTACATTGTCTGTGGTAAAATGTTTTGAAAGGCAACAGTACTGTGAGCCCTGTACCTGAAATACAGCCATCAGTGCCAATGCATTATTTAGAAAAGAAGCATCGGAAAAGGATTTTAGTGTACATTTTTGAAGCTGATGGAAAAGGAATCTGTCACAGAAAAAGTGAACTGGAATAAGAAAGACAGGGACATAGGAGCCACCGTAGCCAGAGGTCTTGTCCCCTAATTCTATAGAAGTTGCCAAAAATTGTGCACACAAATTTGAGCATGTACCCAATTTGCAAACAGAATTTAATTAAATGACAAGCTAAATAGTGCCAATAATTGGCTTTTTAACAAGCAATTATTGGCAGTCAGATTTAATTGGAATATATGGGCATAAAATTAAGTGTGGAATCTGCGCCTAAATGTTACATGCGAGTTGAAAAAGGGGGGCAGAAATGGGAGGGTCATGGGCAAAATGGGGGCATTTCTTACATTTATGCATGTTGTTATAGAATGAGGGGGGGATATGCACCTAATTTAGGTGCATATATTTGCACCATGTTTCAGTTGGTGCATATGACAGCACAAAGTTACGCATTATTCCCAGGCATAAGCACTATTCTATAAACCACACCGAATTTTAAGAGTGGCTTACAGAATGGACTTTTTTCAGTACCATATATCGAATTCACCCATTCGTAGACAAGCACAAAAAGAAAGACTATTGGAACCTAATGATACATGAAAAAAATACAAGAAGCTAAAGAATACTTGTCTGCTTTTTCTGGAGAAGGAAAGGTTATCTTTCCCAGCTTCTTCTCCTATTTTGAATGACTTCCGAGGCTTGTTTGCTCGCAAATATTTTTCCTTGTTCTATTTATTCACAAGGCAACTGAAAAACAAAGACACGTTGTTCTTTCTAAAGCTATTAGCTGTATTCACTATGCAGAGCAGTTGCGCAAGTCAGGGTTTATTAAGTCCTATTATTCTCTTCTTTGTTCTTTATAAGAAAAACAAATGGTAGCTTTTACATAAACTTTGCTTGAATTTAAAGATCAGAGGCCATTATTATTGCAGACTGCATTAAAAATGCTGCTTTTTTTATGTGAGCTCCAGTTTTAATTTGAGAACAGGAAGCAATCAGTATTGTCATCGTAATGTGTCTCAATTTCATTCTTTTTAGCTTAAGTTTCAAATTAATCAGCAGATGATCACCAAGGCTATACTATGCCCAACAGTGCCTACTCCCAACACAGATTTCAAAACAGGAGTCAAGGGTGGGGGGGGGGGGGGTTAGTTCAACCATTTATAGACTTGGAAACAGACCATAAAATGTGGCTATTAAGGATGATTAAATAAATATTTTAGGAGCTATTCTGATATCAAAGAAGTCAGGATAACAAATAGTGGTAAATAGGCCAATCGTGAGAGTATAATTATGCAATTGTTAACTGGCCTCCGAGACACTGACCTCATTAAACTATATATGAGACTCATTACCCCCCCTAGTTCTATAAAAGTCACTAAAAATTGTGCATGCAAATTTGCATGCACAATTTAATTGAATGAGCTAATTTGCACCAATAATTAGCTTTTTAACAAGCTATTGTTGGTACTAATTAGATTTAAATGAACTATAGACACATAAATTTATGCATGGGATCTGCGCCTAGGGGTCGCGGAAATGGTAAGGTTATGGGAGCATAGGATGGGGTTGGGATAGGAAGAGAGGGAATATGGCAAAAAGAAGAGAAGGTGGTGGGGAGGGTAAAAGGATGGGAGAAGAGAAAGAGTAGGTATAGGAACATCAGAATAAAAGAAAAAAGGAGTGGAAGGTGAAGGGATGGGAGATGAGTGAAGGGAACTACAATGGATGAGAGAAAGGAGGAAGAAGTTGGGCACAATGTTCAAGGAGAAAGAAGACTGAGAGGAGATACAGGTTGCAGGTGGTATGTTGAAGCTTCTGAGCCTCTCTTGTCTCTGTAGGATGTAGGAAGTAACATAGTAACATAGTAGATGACGGCAGAAAAAGACCTGCATGGTCCATCCAGTCTGCCCAACAAGATAAACTCATATGTGCTACTTTTTGTGTATACCTTACCTTGATTTGTACCTGTCCTTTTCAGGGCACAGACCGTATAAGTCTGCCCAGCACTATCCCTGCCTCCCAACCACCAGCCCCGCCTCCCACCACCAGTTCTGGCACAGACCATATAAGTCTGCCCAGCACTATCCCTGCCTCCCAACCACCAGCCCCGCCTCCCACCACCAGTTCTGGCACAGACCGTATAAGTCTGCCCAGCACTATCCCCGCCTCCCAACCACCAGTCCCGCCTCCTACCACCGGCTCTGGCACAGACCTTATAAGTCTGCATTCCCACCTCCCAACCACCAGTCCCGCCTCCCACCACCGTCTCTGGCACAGACCGTATAAGTCTGCCCAGCACCATCCCCGCCTCCCGCCTCCGGCGGTGTTGTGTTGAGGATGGTGAGCCCCTCTTGTTGTTTCTGTTGGACTGGCTCATGCTGTGTTTTGATCACTGAGCCCCTCTTCTTTTTGTGAGAGTGGACAATGTCTACCGAGCCCCTCTTGTTGTTTTTCTTCAGGTGAGAGGTGTTGTGCAGGGTTGCCGAGCCCTACTTGTTGTTTGGCCCATATACTGAATGCCCTACTGTAAATGTCACCACTTCAGCTTCCCTTCACCAAATACAGATAAAGACGCAGGGATAAATTAAGCCTAATGTTCCTTAAAAGAAAATGTAGAATGCCTCACTTGACTTTTATAATACTGAATTAAAGATAGGCTGCATGAGATGTCCATGATGCCAGCTTAGTAGATAAACATTGCCATACTGGGACAGACCAATGGTCACAAGTACCTGGCAAGATCCCAAAACAGTTAAAACAGGTTTTAGGTTGCTTATCCTAGAAATAAGCAGTGGATTTTCCCAAATCTGTCCATCTTAATAATGGCTTATGGAATTTTTCTTTTAGGAAATTATCCAAACCTTTTTTAAACCCTGCTACGCTAATTGCTTTTACCACATTATCTTACAATGAATTCCAGAGTTTAATTACACGTTGAATGAAGAAATATTTTCTCCGGTTTGTTTTAAATTTACTACTTAGTAGCTTAGTAGCTTCATTGCATGCCCCCTAGTCCTAGTATTTTTGGAAAGAGTAAACAAGCGATTCACATCTACCCGTTCCACTCCACTCAGTATTTTATAGACCTCTATCAGATCTCCCCTCAGCCGTCTTCTCCGAGCTGAAGAGCCCTAGCCGCTTTAGCTTTTCCTCACAGGGAAGTTGTTCCATCCCCTTTATCATTTTCATTGCCCTTCTTTGAACCTTTTCTAATTTCACACACGGGGCTAATTTTCAAAGCACAGACTTACAAAGTTCCATAGGTTAGTATGGGCCCCTTTTATGAAGCTGCAGCAAAAGGAGGCCTGTGCTGGCGTTGGCGCATGTGCCAAGGCCCCCTTTTACCGCAGCAGGTAAAAGGCAGGTCTTTGTTTTGTTTTTTAGGAAATGGCCATGCAGCAAATGAAGCACTTGCCACGTAGTCATTTCAGGGGGAGCACTTACCACCACCACCCCAATGAGGTGGCAGTAAGGGCTCCCACACTAACCAGGCAGTGATTACTTCTTCATCTCTTCAACTGCAGAAACATAACTTACAAAACCATCTACACAGCTGGATTTAGTTATCTGGGCTCCAAATGGTGGAAAACTCAATACTCAAGGCCACAAGAAGTATTACTAACTATATTCAGTTCAGAAAAGATCTGAAGACCTACCTCTTCAAAAAATTCTATAGCTACATACATAGGGTAACAATGTCTCATTCCACTCTGTGACTGCAACACACTATTGTAACTTCGCCTAACTGTGTATTGTAAGCCACATTGAAGCAAAACTTGTTTTAGGATAACAGTGGGATACAAGAATGCATAAATAAATAAAAGACACGACAAGGAAAGTGATGGTTCGGCACTAAAAACAGCTACATCTGCATACAGGTCTGAGTAGAAAATAATTGTATTGGCACACATCTGCACATGTGCTAGAACGATATTCTGCAAATATCATCATCGCAAAACCTTTATGCGCAGAACAGCATCCCAACACATGCATTGATATGTGCCAATATGCTTTTCTGATCAAACATGTGCACAGCACTCACTGACTTTGGCACAGAGCCTTGTGTGCATACATCTGGTATACTCTCTCCGATTAATGCACAAGTTTTGCACAGCTCGTATTTGCATATAATTTGTTTACTGCATCAGAGAGAAAAATTGAGCATTAGTGTTGGAACTCATGAGTTAAGCCATCAATGCAGAACTCTAACTCAAGCTTTCTGCAGCCCCCAGATCAGCAAGAGCTTATTCCTTAAAGGCAGTTGTTCCAAAGATGTGTTCATCATATAGTGGATCCCCTTCATGAGCAACGTCACATATATCATCCAAGTTACATTCAAATTGCTACAACCAGAGTGATAGCAAAATAGAACTAAGCACTCTCTACCAATCACAGGAGATGTGCCTACAGTATAAGACAAAGTAAACGTGGTACATCCTCTTGTGGTTAGTCAGACTATTGTAATGCTCTGTATGCAGGATATTCCATAAGATTAAATCAATGGCTACAGTTATTGCAAAGCATTACTGACAGATTGATATTTTAAGCAAAGAAGTTTGAAAGAGTTACTCTGCTCCTGAGAAATAGTCACTGGTTACTCATTGAGGCTTGTGTGAAGTTTAAGCTATGCACAATAATTTTTGAGAAGTATATGGTGAGGCCCCTTTACTTTGCAGGTTCATAGTTTCATTTCCATTGGATCATAAATATTTATTCTTGAAGAATTCATTAGAGAATAACATGGGACAAAGTTTGTCCTCGTCCCTACCCTGCCCTGCAAACTCTGACTCCATCCACACAAGCCTCAAACAGTTACGATTTTTTATTTAAATCCTTTTCTTAAAGTATAAAAAGGAATAATATTCTATACAACTGTCATTTATAAATCACAATACAAAACAAGGATCAACAAAACCTCTGACCCCAGTCCCATGCCCCCCTCCCTCTTCACAAACATCCCCTCATCTATGCCTCCTCCCTGCCCCAGTTACAAAGGGGCCAGAAAGGGTCTGAGCTGTTATAGCCCTTCCCAGCATAACCACAGGAGCCCAAATGATCCAATTCTAACAAGCAACTGAAAACCCCCCTGCCACCCTCTACCCTTACAACCCCATCAATATCTCTGAATTCTGAGAAATATGCTGCTGCAACAATGTGGAAACTTAAACGTATAAAACCTTTCTTCCCGAGGGAAATATTCCGCAACCTGATACAATCAATGGTGATGAGCCACGCAGATTACTGCAATGGAATATATGCGGGATGTAAAGAACAACTCACAAAGAAACTCCAGACTGCCCAAAACACAGCGACCAGACTGATATTCGGTAAAACACACTTCGAAAGTGCCAAACCCCTTCGAGAAAAACTGCATTGGCTCCCAATCAAGGAACGTATCACTTTCAAAATCTGCACCTTGATCCACAAGATTATCTGTGGTGAAGTCCCAGGATATATGGTTGACCTGATCAATCTCCCAACCAGAAATAGAGCCAGAGCATCATGCACTTACTTGAATCTCCACTACCCAAGCTGCAAAGGACTCAGATACAATTTAACCTATGCATCCAACTTCTCCTACATAGGCACACAATTGTGGAATGCACTGCCAAAGACTGTGAAAACAATCTACGACCACCTAAACTTCAGGAGATCATTAAAGACCTACTTATTCAGAAAACCATTCCCCACCGACCTAACTTAGATGCCTCAGCCCTGCAACACAGCAAAACCATAGATTGTACTGGACATTATACATTCCTTCCTATTTTCTATCCCTATGTACCTGAAGATACTATCCTTACCTGACCCTAATATCAAATTGTATTTGTTTCCAATGCAGTCATTAGGTATTCTACGGCCATGCTCAAAGAAAAAAAATGTTTCTCATGCACGTTGTGTGTGGGAAACTTTTTGCCAGATCCGGGGCGAACAATTGAGAGGACTGGACATCTAGCATCACCCCTTCTCTTCGTCCAACCTGTCTACCCTGCCCAGGATTGCTTCCCGACCCTGCCCTCCCATGGATATTAAAACAAACATTTCCCAGGTGGTCTAGTGACCCCCTTCTGACCCCCCTTTCCCCTAACATTAAAAAAGATGCCCTACTAGTGTAGTAGCTCCCAGCCCCCTTCCCTCTCTCAATCTCATCTACACAAATTCCATGCCAGTCCAGTAGTCCTCTCCCTCCTCCCTAAGTGCTCAAAAAATCTAATGGGCACCCCACCCACCCCATGATCCCAAGCAGAGGGCCCCCAACCCTCAAACAAGGCAGGAGCATTGCCCACTAGCCACTCCTGCATCAGCCACTGTTATCTTCAAGATGTCAGTGCCCTGCCCTACGTAGTGCATTCATTCTGAGCTGCACCGGGCAGGGCCAGTTTACTCTATAAGGGAGAAATGTCTTTAGAAGGACAACTGGCCCTACCTGGTGCATCCCAGGCACCGAATGGGGCAGGGTGCTGCCACTTTGGAAATGATGGCAACAGGCAGGAGTGAGTGGGCATCACTCCTGCCTCATTCAAGGTACAAGTTTAGGGTCTTCAGCTTGGGGTAGCATTAGGATGTGGTGGGGTCTGGTCAGGATTGTAGATTGGTTATATAATGGTAGTGGTGGGGTGAGTACTGATAGACAGCAGGGATATGCTTTCTGTTGGCAAGAAGAGGTTTTGGGTGGGGGTAAGAGGCTGATCCATGTCAGTTAGTATGCTTGTGGGAGGGAGGGGTTAAATGTCAATCATTCCAATCAGTGCATGAGCCAATCACTGCTCTGGCACTCACAGGAAAGTTGACATTTAGCAACGAGCCGTGTGATGAGGTGCTCTTCCCCCCCCCCCCCCCCCCCCCCCCCCCCCCCCCCCCCCCCCCCCCCCCCCCCGGGGGGAATGCATCGACCTCTCTCAACCAGTCTCTCTGACAGAGTGAGTTTACTTTTAAGAGAAAGGCTGCTTGGAGGTTTTTGGCTGTAAGCTAATGGGCTCCTACTTCCTTGCAGGCCTTTGTTCCCAATCTATCTAGTCCCTGGGATCCCACTATTTATGTTCCAATAGATTGCCAGACTCTAGAATGTTCCATAAAATGTTCTTTATTCAATATCACCAAAACAAACACAGCTCTATGTCTTCCTTTTCAATCATAGTGTCTAGTTAAACATGGTTTAACGATGTATTCCTGTTCTCTCAAAGTATATATAGAACACTCTTCCTTCACTCAACACCTTGTAGCACTATAGAAATGCTAAATAGTAGTAGTATAGAACTCTTTTCTTCCATGCAAACAATAGTGGCATATGCCCCTTCCTTACTTCCTATAGGGCTTTCCATCTTCTCTGGTGACCCAACTCTTCAAAAAACACAGGATTAGATTAAGGCAGACTCTCACTCAAGCCTTTAGGGCTCTTTCTTCCACACAAACAATGGAGGCTCATGCCCCTTCCTTGCTTCATGCAAGCTTTCCTCTTTCTCATGTGGTAACAACTTTTCAAATACACAAGGTTATTTTCTTTAAGGCTGACTCTCACTCAAGCCTTTTCATTTTCCTTCCTGTACACTCTGGTATTATGCAGGGGCCTAATTCCTTCCCCCCTTTGCATGCAGTGCCCTAATTAGAAGATTGGTTTCTTGCCACCTCTCCTATTCCAACTTCCCTTACTCTCATGCACCTCTCCTATTCCAGCTTCCCTTACTCTCATGCAAACAGCCTACCTCTGGGGAACCTGACCTCTTGTTATCTCTCCCTTACGTTAAGCACACCACCATATTCCAGGACATCCCTTCTGCTCTGCTTCTACCTTCCTCTCCTCTGTTTCAGAGCACTCAGCTTCACCCTTTCTCTGCTGCTTGGAGGGGTTTGCTAATGAGGCACACTCTTCCTACCTTGCAAGGGTTTAAGACTACAATTCCCAGAAGACTGTTTCCCTTTAGATTGCCTAATACTCCTTCCTGCCATGTCCCCTAGGGCTTCCTTTCCACTGCTGGAAACACCTTCTCCCAGAAAAGAACCATGAGGTTTCTGTATAAGATAAGTTTCTGGTTCAACTTTTTCCTCGCTTCCTGAGGTTGATACTGATCAATGCCACATTTTCCTGTCTGCTCAGCCTTCCTTCTTGTGTCCTCCATAGACCTTGACAGGCATAGCCTGTCACAGACACAAATTACTGCCATAATTCTAATGCAGCAGTAATTTTCATGCTCATTGATTAGAGCATGCCATGGCATTTTTGTGGCGTTAATTTCATGGTAGCGTGAAGATCCTACCGTGAGCCTTTGAGCATCAGCCCCTGAAGTATTATCTAACTGCAGAGCCATTGTGTCTCAGCTTTACTGCCTGCTAAATTGCAAGTGATACCTCCATGTTAATATCGCTGATAATCTTGTTAAGAGAGAGTGTATATGTGATCTGTAGAGATAGAGGAATAAAGTGTCTGACTGTGTTAACCCCTGCCACCTAGGACATAAGAGTAAAGAAATGAAGCATTGCATTATTTCTAAGTATTTTTTATTGAAATTTCAATTCAAATTCTATTTGCTGCATGGTATTTTATTTGCCACTGGTATTTGAAGCAAGTTCAGTAAAGTTTCTAGTTCAGATAAAATAAACAAACTGAGTTATTTGTTTATTCAGCATCCTGGATTTCTCCAGTCCTGAAAAAAAGAAAAACAAAAAAGGCAACAGTCTACTTGCTACATAAAAGTCTGTTATAAAAAGTAGACCGATACACATATATAAAAACAAAGAAATAATTTATTCAAACCAAGATAAAAGCAGTACCCGACGTGGCCACGTTTCGCCCTCAGGCTGCGTCAGGGGTAAAACTACAAATAAAAACAGCCCTTTTATCATTTTAGTCACTCTTCGTTGAATCTTTTCTAATTCCGTTATATTCAAGGTATGGATGCACCATGGAGTGATACAAAGGCATTATAGTATTTTCGGTCTTATTCACCATCCTTTTCCTAATAATTTCTAGCATCCTATTTGCTTTTTTGGCTGCCACCGCACACTGAGCAGAAGATTTCAGGAGTTTTGAGTATTCTGAGACAAGGGCTACCTCTGAAGATGGGGAATCTGGAATTGTGAGTGTGGCTTGTTGGGGAACGTGAAAGCCCATTTTAAACAGGTTATTGAAATTATAATTGAAACAATCGGGTTAGTATGTACTTTAAATCGCCAGTATTTTACAAATGGCTCTGCCAATAATGGAGCCTTTGTAAAACACCTATTTCACAGGATCTAGATATTTTGCCTAAAACATTTATATGCCGACATCCACAACTTTTCTAAATTGGCACTGTATATGATCTCTGGAGCTGATATAAGGAAATTTGTTCAGTAGAGTGATATAGCCTGAGCTATGGTTGCATCATCCATGAATTCAATGAATAAGACCAGGGCCGGTCTTAGCAAGTGCGGGGCCCTATGCAGACCAATTTGATGGGGCCCCACCCTAGCCCTGCGCCCACCCTAACTCCGCCCCCACCCTAGCTCCAGGGCCCGCCACCCCTCCCTCCGAGTTCCAAGGCCCCCAGCTCCAGGGCTTGTCGATCCTGCAGTCAGTGCCAACTGAAAGCCATGTCTTTTTCACAAACACAGATACACCCTAATCCACTATAAAATAAGTAATCATAAACTTTCTATTTAGACAAAAAATAAAATGAAACCCCAAGATGCCAGACTCTGCATACAAGGCAAAACAACAGAAACAGAAAATGTCCCCTAGTACTGTGCAAAATATAAAGACAGCAGATGTAAATTTGAAAAAACTAACAAATACCAATCACCACTTTACAAATTAACAAATAGAAATAAAACAAATATAGAAAATAAAATACCATTTTATTGAACTAATATATTTAACTTTCAGAGGCCAAAACATCCTTCCTCAGGTCAATACAGTATAGTACTGTTACAGTATCCTATCCTGACCTGAGGAAGGGGGTTTTGTTCTCCGAAAGTTAGCCAAAATGTATTAAAATTAGTCCAATAAAAAGATTACCTTGTTTGCATGTTCTATTATAAACATTTATTAACATATCTACAATACTACTTTATCCTAAAGCAAAAAAATTTAAATATATATTTTATTTACAGTTTGTTGTCTCTGGTTTCTGCTTTCCTCATCTTCTTTTCACTGTCTTCCTTCCATCCAGCATCTGTCTTTGGTCTCTCTCTGCCATCCAGTGTCTGCCCTCTCTGCTGTCCCCTCCATCCAATGTCTGCCCCTTCCATCCACATCTGCCCTCTATCTCGGCCCCTTCCATCCACCATCTGCCCGTCTGCCCTCTCTCTCTCCCCCTTCCATCCACTGTCTGCCCTTTCTGCTCCTTCGATCCACCATTTGCCCTCCCTCTCCCATCCATCCAGGGTTTGCCCTCCCTCTTGCTCCCCCATCCAGGATCTGCCCCTCTCTCCGCCCCTTTTTTTCAGCCCCCAGTTCCAGCCCCACTATCCCACCAGTCTCCCATTTCAGCCCAGCCCTTTTCTCCCACCAATCCCGAGCATCAGCCCCCCAGCCACTTCTCCCTGTCCCCTTTTCAGCCCCCAGTCCCCAGTTTCAGCCCCTGCCCCTTTTCAGTCTCCAGCCTCTTATCCCACCTAACCTCCTTTTCAGCCCCAAGTTCCAGCCCCCTTCATCCACATGCCTTGTATTAGGGCCCCCCTTTTCAGAACCATTCTCCCACCTGACCCACGCATACCCCATTTTCCCACCAGCCCCAGGCATGGCCCCCATTTTCCCATATTGCCCCTTCTCAGACCCAGTCCCCTTCTCCCATCCAAGAACCCCAGTCCCCTCCCCACCCGTCCCCTTCAACCATCCAAGAACCCCCTCTCCACCTCAGTCCCCTTCTCCCATCCAAGAACCCCAGTCTCCTCCCCACCCGTCCCCTTCAAGCATCCAAGAACCCCCTCCCCATCCCCTTCTCCCATCCTTGACCCCCTCCCCAGTCTCTCCCATCCAAGAACCCCAGTCCCCTCACCACCCATCCCCTTCAAGCATCCAAGAACCCCTCCCCATCCCCTTCTCCCATCCTTGAACCCCCTCCCCACCTCAGTCCTCTTCTCCCATTCAAGAACCCCAGTCCTCTCCCCACCCGTCCCCTTCTCCCATCCGAGAACCCCCTCCCCAGTCTCTCCCATCCAAGAACCCCAGTCCCCTCCCCACCCGTCCCCTTCAACTATCCAAGAACCCCCCTCCCCACCCCTTCTGCTTCTCCCATCCATGAACCCCTCCCCACCCCACCCTTCCCCCACCTGAGAGCCCCACACCCTTCTCCCATCTGAGTCCCTCCCCACCTACCAGCTCCATTGTCCTGCCGCCCAGGCCCACCACCCTCACTGCCTTTAAAAAAAACAATTTGAAGCGCTGGAGTAACAGGCAGCAGCGCCTCGCGTCTGCCCTTCTACTAAAAATCTCTTTGATGACGTCATTGGGCCTTCCCACATTGAGTCCCGCCCGCCCTCGCGGTAATTGGAAGTTACCTCAGAGGAGGGCGGGACTCAATGTGGGAAGGCCCAATGACGTCGTCGAAGAGATTTTTAGCAGAAGGGCAGCGCTTCAAATTGGGTTTTTAAAGGCAGGACAGGACGAACAGCCGGGAGCGGACTCGGAGCACCCCCCCACCACCACCCGCTGACATCTGGGGCAGACCGCCCCCACCACGTCGCCGTCGCGCGTTGTTGAACTTGGGAGGGAGAGAGAGTGGTGCTCGGGCGGTCGGGGCGGGGCGACCTGAGGCGCACTGCGCAGGGCCCCCCTGAGCGCGAGGCCTCGCCTTAAGACCGGCCCTGAATAAGACAAAGCAAGTCATATCACATATGATGCATCGTTACATTCTGATTGCATCATTCATTGTTTTTGCTTAAAATGCAAGTACTGTCCAAATCCAGTCATAGATTTATTCCTAAATGCAGTCGAAGATGTATTTTAGTCATTCCCAGATTAAATGGAGATCCCTTCCCTTTCTAACTCGCATATTCTTCACCATTCGCAAGTCAAGGGTCGTATATTCTGACCCACCAGTATATTTTGAAAACTAGAGCTAATCAACATTTTTAAGCATCATTTTTGTTCTCACTCATAATTAGAAAAGTTTCACTATATTTATTTTGGGTGCATTTTGGCTATAGAACAGAGTTCAGCACTAGGGAGTAAATTCTATAAATGGCGCCTAAAAAATCAGCGCTGAAATAAATCAGCTTAAGTGGTATTCTTTAAGCTGCGCCTAAAGTTCAGCAAGGATTATGGAATACTTGTTTAAGCAGAAAGTCATTCATAAATTTAGGTGTGGCCATTGGCACCAAATAAAATGTGGCACAAATGCCTGTGTTTATCGTTTATCATTTATTGAGCTTGTCATACCACCCATGTTGCAGGCAAATCAGAGTGGTTTAATAAAAATTATCAAATGCAAAACAAGAGCAGAAAAGGAACACCAATTAATAGATAAGAAAGATGTAACTATAGAGCACTCGGTCATAGTAAAGACAGTAAACATTATCACAACAAACAAAAAAAATTTACGTGTGGAACACCATTATTCTGTAATTACATGCGTAACTCAAAGCCACGCCCTGTTCTGTCCCAAAATGCCCGTGACCTTCCTATTTCTGTGTCTCTATTTTAGAATGTGCATAAATTTTAGGCACGTTGAGCCCAATTAAATCTAATTAGTGCCAATAATTGCTTGTTAAAGCCATTGGCACTAACTGGCTTGTTATTCAATTAAATTGTGCACACAAATCAGGAATGCACCTAAATTTGCACACGCAATTTTTGGCGGCCTTTTCAGGGGGTAGGTTAATAAAATTAGACTCCAGAATCGGGGTAGGCTCATAAAATTAGACTCATAAATCTAGGCAACTTAACAGCAATCCTAATTTATAAGTATAGGGGTCACTATTCAATGGAGTTTAATTAGGCAGAAGAGGCCACTGATACTCAGCAACAATTAACCAAATAGTGCTGCTGAATATGGGCTCCAACTGGCCATTCCTTAACCAGCTAGTTGAAGGGCTGTCTGGGGACAGAGTTTGAGCGCAGCCACTAATTAGCTGGTCAGCAGTGATAACCAACTAAGTATGCGGATAAAGCTAGGTCACAGACTGCGCCCTATCTCTGCCCACGCACATGCCCACCAGCAAACAATGCACCAGCTAATTATGGCACATACTTTTCCACTACTTTGTATTCTATAGGATGTTATTTACATGGGTAAGTGACGATTTACAAGGGTAAATTAGTAAAATATCACCGTTTAATAGTTTATAAGTGAACTATAAATGAAAAATAAATTAATAAATCTTGCCAACTACTAGATGGTTCCTTATAGAATTACCCTCTTTTAGGCCAGATTCTACACATGGCACCAAAAAAAATCATCCAAAAAAGCACACTTAGTGCTATTCCATAAACCTCGCCTAAAGTTAAGCGTAGTCTATAGAATATGTGTAGCACCTGTCCCCGAGATTAAAATGTAGGCACGATCCTTTATGACAACTAAAACCTGGTGTAAATGCCCATGCCTAACCTAAGCACATATCGGGCATATTCTATAACAATCGTGTCATTTTTAGGAACACTCATGACCTGCTCATGTCATGCCACTCCCATGGCCATGCCTTCTTTTGAGATTTGCACATTAGAATTTACATGCACCACTTTACAAAATACATTTAGAAAGTTGCGTGTGTAAATTCTAATTAGTGCCGATAATTTTTTGCTCTTGGCCAATTATCGGCACCAACTGGCTTGTTAATCAACTAAGTTGCACATGCAATTTGGCTGCACTGTCGGGTTTGCACACACAACTTTAAACACCATATATAGAATCTAGGCCTTTGATGTTAATATTGAGCAGGGTGGCCTCCCACATAATGATAAGCAGATCACTTATTTGTTTATCTTTGTGACCAATAATCAGCCACACCATCCATTTAAATAAAATCACAGAATATGCAGACCTACACTTAAGTAGATAGGTTATCTAAGTTAGGACAACTATTTATGCAGTCCTCTTAAACAGATTGTCATGCCCCTCACCTGTTTTCCATGGTCTCCAGCACTATTCCATGACAGAAGAATCTGTTTTACTTCCTGGAAACCCTGCACTTCCTTTATAGCCTTGCAGGAAGTCACCAGCTGATGTTATCACTTCCTGTCCAGTAGTATATATGGAAGCTCCTGACTCCCAGCCAGTGCCTTTGCAACGGGTTGCCTAGCCTGGTCTAGAGTGATTTACAGCCTTGTTCCAGTCCTGTTCCTGTTTGTGGCTTTAACCTGGTTCCAGCTACTCCCTAGTAGTCTCGACTCCCATCGGGCCAGTCCCAAAGGTCTCTCTTAAGAGCCACTCTCCGCCCTGACTTGTTGGGGCGTGACTCACCTGCCGCCAGCTAGTGACCACCTAACCTTTCAGGTAGGCAGCTTCAACCCGACTGCAGCCTGTGGGCTCAGCTACCCTGAGCTATGACACAGATAGGGTTATCTGGATAGTGTTGAATATTGGCTATTTCCACAAAATATTTGGCACTGCCCACAGAACACTTCCCAGCCCTCCTCTTTCTACACGCACAACTGTGGCAAGCCCTGCTATAAACAGTTTATGCTGTTAACCAAGTAGATAATTTTGAATATTGACTTCTTTACTTGGCACATTTAATTTTACATCAAATCAACAGAAAGCATTGCAATTGTAGCTAACTCTGCTAGCTATATTCTTATGTTTTATTGCCTCTTAAAGCTGCTTTTATAGATAAAAAAAATACTTTAAAATTCATTTTTATTGGACTTGGCATGCTAAGAAGGCCCAGAACAATTTGCTTCCTTAGTAAATGTCTTGTTTCCTAACAATAAGGATATAGTTCAGATATGCAGATAAACACCTTAGGTGTTAAAAAAAAAAAAAAAAAAGCTCTGTTGGGAATAAGAACTAGGATTTCCTAGCTTAAGTGATTTTGGCATCTAGCGTGAGTGCTATAACAAGATTTCTGCAGTAGTTTCTAAAAATGATTTTCCTATAGATGCAAACATTGGTATAAATGTTATATTATCAAACAAAGAAAATGTAAACGACAAGAAAAAAAGATTTTGAAAGCTGATTTTTCACCTTCTTGTTCGAACTTTCAATGAAGCTTTTAAAAGAAATATTCTTCCAAAGAAAGAACTGAAGGATTGGGGGCGGGTAGTACCAATTGAATTAATTTATGAGAAACTAACCATTTAAAAAATCAGAAATTTGAAAATGTAACTGCAGTGGTCAGAGCTAACTCGTGGGGTACTCAATCTATGTGTTTGCAAAGATCCCATATACTAGTGGCAGTACTGTACCCTAGCCATGGGCGTAGACTGGGGGGGGTGAGGGGGAGCAATGCCCCTCCAAACGACGACGACGTGATGACTGGCGCTAGTAGTAAAAAAAAAAAACAAGCAGGCACGCACTCGTCTCCGTCCGCTTCGCTTCCCTGCCCTCTCTGTCTGCGTCCCGCCCGAAAGAAAATGACATCAGAGGAAGGCGGGACGCAGACAGAGAGGGCAGGGAAGCGAAGCGGACGGAGACGAGCATGTCTGTCTACCCCCTCTCTTCCTCCCTCCCTCTGGCACAGGCAGCAGTCTTCTTCAGCTTTTCTGTGTTCCTGGCAGCAGTAGCGACGTACACGCTGCCTTCGGCTCTGCCCCGAAGCCTTCTCTTCAAGTTCCTGTTCCCGCATAGGTGGGAACAGGAACTTGAAGAGAAGGCTTCTTGGGCAGACCAAAGGCAGCGTGTATACGTCACTACCGCTGCCAGGAGCACAGAAAGGTTGAAGAAGTCTGCTGCCTGTGCTGGAGGGAGGGAGGAAGAGAGGGGTAAACGGAGTCACGATCCTGGACCTCGTGGGGGGGGGGGGCGGCAGAGGGAAGATGGATGGGACTGGGAGGGGTGGGGAGCAGAGGGAAGGACCAGGAGATGGATTGGACTGGGAGAGGAGGTGAGCAGAGGGAAGGAGCAGGAGATGGATGGGACTGGGAGGGGTGGGGAGCAGAGGGAAGGAGCAGGAGATGGATGGGACTGTGTAGCTGATGCCCTGCCTGTCCTAATACTACTAATCTTCTTAGAACTCCTTGTGTCCCCTCCTCCTAGTACTTCCTGCTTCCTTCCAGCTTCTCCTCCTCCTCATTTTGTGGATTAAAAACCAGTTAAAAAATAGAAAACAGAAAGTAGGGTTAATTGATCAGTATTCTCAATGCAGAAGAGGAGGTAGCGGGGTTCCCCAGAGGTCTGTGCTGGGACCGTCGCTTTTTAGCATACTTACAGATGATCTACAGATGGGAATAACTAGTGAGGTAATTAAATTTGCTGATGACACAAAGTTCTTAAATCACAAGAGGATTGTGAAAAATTACAAGAGGACCTTTTGAGATAGGGCATCCGAATGGCAGATGATCTTTAATGTGAGCAAGAGCAAAGTGATGCATGTAGGAAAGAGGAACCCAAACTATAGCTACATGATGCAACATATATGTGTTGGTGGACCATGGCTCAATGGGGCTGAATAGTGCAGCCTATTGTACTTCCCTTAGCTCTCAATTGGCCGGCAGCCACTGAAGCCTGCACTGCAACCCTCATTGAAGTTATGGGGAGTGGGGTAGGGACAGAGCATGGGTGCATCAGGTTGCTGTTTTTTCTCTTTCAGAAAAGTTGGCAACTCTAGTGCCCACCCATCCAACCTGTTGGCCCACCCAAAAATTGCTTTCTAGCTACGCCACTGCTTCAACGTATGCTTCAGAACTTTTAGTACAGGAACAGTGCTGGGCGGACTTTTACGGTCTGTGCCCTGAGAAAGGCAGGGACAAGTCAAACTCGGGTATACATTTAAAGAAGCACATACCATGTAAAATGAGTTTATCTTGTTGGGCAGACTAGATGGACCGTTCAGGTCTTTATCTACCGTCATTTACTATGTTACTATGTATGTTCCACATTAGGAGTCACCACCCAAGAAAAGTATTGAGGTGTCATCATTGATGATACGTTAAAACTCTCTGCTCAGTGTGCAGCGGCGGCTAAGAAAGCACATAAAATGTTAGGAATTATTAGGAAAGGAATAGAAAACAAAAATGAGAACATAATGCCTTTGTATAGCACTTCATGGTGCAACTGCACCTCGACTACTGTGTGCAATTCTAGTCACAGCATCTCAAAAAAGATATGATAGAATTAGAAAAGATACTGAGAAGGGTTCCAAAGATGATAAAGAGGATGGGATAACTTCCTTATGAGGAAAGACTAAAGCAGTTAGGGCTCTTCAGCTTGGAGAAGAGACAGCTGAGGGGAGATATGATAGATCTCTATAAAATAATGAGTGAAGTATAATGTGTAGTCATGAATCACTTTGTTTACGCTTTCCAAAAATTACTAGGACTAAGGGGCAGGCAATAAAGCTACTAAGTAGTAAATTTAAAACAAGCCAGAGAAAATATTTCTTCACTCAACATATAATTAAATGTAACCTAGGGGTTAAAATAATCTTAACTGGGCTCCTCCAGAGGGAAAAGAAAAAAAGTTCTGTAGTGACATCACTCTGGAACAACAGCTGAGCAAGCTGAGACCTGGTTGCCTTGGCAACAGCTTGCTGGTCAGTTGAAGGTTGGGCAGAAACAGATGAAAAGAGGATAGGTATTTTTGAGTGCAAGAGTGGTCAGAAGGAGTTGAGCTGTGGTGAGGAGTGGATGTGTGTGGTTGGAGCTGGTAAGGGTTGATTAGGAAAAGGGAATTTTACTCAGTAATTGAATTTAGGAAGTGAGTGGGAGGGATAAGGGAGAGACAGGAGAGAGGTTACAGCCCCTGCATGAGACAGGTTGTGTGTCTGTGGGCTCTGTGCAGGAGAGTGTGGAAAAAAGGTTAAAGGTATTTTGAAAGGATTTGGGGTGAAAGTGGTTGAATGAGGATTAATTTAGGAGTGATTTGGGAGTGAGTGTGACTAAGTGATGTCATTGTGAGCGAAGGGTATGAAAATTAAGAGAGTGTGCCTGGAGTGAGAGGGGAATAGAGTTGTGGATGATTTTGGAAGAAAAGGGGTGAAAGTGGGGTTTAAGGGGAAAAAACATGCAAATCCTGTTTGAAGCGGAATGTGGGATTTATAGTGACTGGGTAAGTAACTGAGGGTTGGAATGTGGTGTGAGAGACTGAATCTGTCCGGATTGCTGGTGAGTTCAATGCAGAAGCTCCCTCTAGCTCATTTAGAATAGGGACTGTTCAGTGAGAGGTAAGGAAAAAAGGATAGAAGCATTCTAATTAATTTTGTTTAAGTTAGCTACAGTATCTGGCCCCAGTTAAAGTACCGTCTCTAAAGTCCCTTAATCAGGAATCCTGGAAACAAGAGGAAAGGAAGTCAGGGTTTTGTTTCCCTTTTAGTTCCATTATTAGTGAGGTTTAGGAGGAAGAGAAGTGCTGGAAGAAAGAGACGGTGGAGATCCTGAACTGGCAACTAAGGGCCCCCATGCAAGAAAGACAAGTGTTAAAAAGCTGCTTCAACGGGAGCATTGGACGGAGCTAAGTGATTCCTCTTGGGTAGCAAAATTGATAGAGCTTGAAACTCAAAATGAATAGAGAAAAAGGGGAAAACAGAAGAAAAAGAAGTATACTTACCTGAGAATTTGGTCCGGGTTTTGAGACTCCTGTAGCAGGAACCTATATGACAAAAATAAAACACAAAGAATTAAATCCTTCCTACAGAGGTGAAAAACTATTAATGAATTATAGTGCAAGTAAATGATACTGGTATCAAAATAATACATAAATATATTTAAAGGAAAATACTTATCTGATGAAGGGGACTGGAAGAAGTGATTAAGATCCAACCACCTATTAAGAAATAGAAAAACAAATGAGAAATGTTGTTATGTACTTTTAGGTAATTGCATACAGAATAAGGGGAAGTGCAGCAGGGGCTGGAAAAATACATTGTTTTTAAAAAATTCTAGAATGGTTACAAAGTGATGTGAGTTGCTACTTTCATGTTAAAAAAAATAATAAGTTTAAGTTTTCAACATTAAAATCTTTACTATTCAACTGAACAGTGATCTGATGTGGCTCTTCCAAAGGCAGGTAAAATCCCTACAATTAGATTATTTTCCTCACCTATCCTTTGAGGGTAGGTGACGTGGTTAGTTTTTGTTGCTTGCTCCTCATTCCTGTGTGCTGGTTTCCGAGAAGTTGCCATGACTGCCAACATCTTGCTTCCCGGAATCCTGCTCTTACATACCATCATCCACAGGCGTGAGTGGGCATAGCTACATAAACTCTGGAATTCATTGTCGAAGAATGTGGTAAAATGTAATGCCGATTTTTTTTTAAGGGTTCTAGTGGTGATCCAGGAAATTACAGACCAGTAAACCTGATGTCAGTGCTGGGTAAAATAGTGGAAACTATTATAAAGAATAAAATTATGGAACACATAGATAAACATGGTTTAATGGGACAGAGTCAGCATTGGTTCAGCCGAGGGAAGTCTTGCCTCACCAATTTGCTTCATTTCTTTGAAGGCGTGAATAAACGTGGATAAAGATGAGCCGATTTATGTAGTGTATCTAGATTTTCAGAAAGCTTTTGATAAAGTTCCTCATGGGAGACTCTTGAAAAAATTAGAGTCATGGGATATGAGGCACGGTGTGGATTATGAATTGGTTATTGGACAGAAAACAGAGGGTAGGGTTAAATGGTCATTTCTCTCAATGGAGGAGAGTGGAGTTCCGCAGGGATCTGTACTATTTAACATGTTTATAAATGATATGGAAATCGGAATGACGAGTGAGGTGATCAAATTTGCAGGTCATATAAAACTATTCAAGATTGTTAAAACACGTGCAGACTGTGAAATATTGCAGAAAGACCTTAGGAAATTGGAAGACTGGGCATCCAAATGGCAGATGAAATTTAATGTGGACAAATGCAAGGTGATGTACATTGGAAAGAATAATCCGAATCATAGTTACCTGATGCTAGGGTCCACCTTGAGGGGTCAGCGCTGAAGAAAATAATCTGGGTGTCGTTGTAGATAATAGGCTGAAATCTTCTGCTCAGTGTGCAGCGGCGGCCAAAAAAGCAAACAGAATGCTAGGAATTATTAGGAAAGGGATGGTGAATAAGACCAAAAATACTATAATGCCTTTGTTTCGCTCCATGGTGTGTCCGCACCTTGAGTATTGCATTCAGTTCTGGTCGCCGTATCTCAAAAAAGAAGGTTCAAAGTTCAAAGAAGAGTGACCAAAATAATAAAGGAGATGGAACTCCAGATCAATGCACGCATCTACCTTTTCCTATATGAGCACGCAGCTCTGGAATGCGCTGCCACGTAACTTGAAAACGGTCTATGAACTGACCAATTTCCGCAAATTATTAAAAACCTATCTCTTTGACGAGATATATCACAAAGATCAACATGTGTAATTGTATAATCTTTTGAACTTTTAGTACTGTCTTATAATGTCTTTTGCTTTAACACCATCATGTAACTGTATAATCTTTTGAACTTTAGTACTGTCTTATGTCTTTTGCTTTAACACCATCATGTAATTCACCACCATGTCACACAAACCCTCTGTAAACCTAATGTATATTCACTTCTATTTCCAGTACCCATGATGTATTGTAAGCCACATTGAGCCTGCAAAGAGGTGGGATAATGTGGGATACAAATGAAATAAATAAATAAATAACTCCTCTCGAATGAGGAAAGGCTAAAAAGGTTAGGGCTCATCAGTTTGGAAAAGAGATGGATGAGGAGCAATACGATTGAAGTCTACAAAATCTTGAGTGGTGTTGAACGAGTGGAAATAAATTGATTTTTTTTTCTCATGCCAAAAGTACAAAGACTAGGGGACACTTGAGGAAGTTACATGGAAATACTTTTAAAACAAATAGGAGGAATATTTTTTCACTCAACAAATAGTTAAGCTCTGGAACATTTTGCCGGATGATGTGGTAATAGTGGCTAGCCTATCTGGGTTTAAAAAGGTTTTGGACAAATTCCTGGAGGAAAAGTCCATAGTCTGCTATTGAGACAGACATGGAAAGCAACTGCTTGCCCTGGGATTTGTAGTATGACGTATTGCCACGATTTGGGTTTCTGCCAGGTACTTGTGACCTGGCTTGACCACTATTTGGAAAACAGGATATTGGGCTAATTGGACCATTGGTCTGACCCAATATGGCTACTCTTATGTTCTTATATTATGAAAACTAAAGTCTTCCTCTCCTTTGAAAGAGAAAAGTACAACAAATACTTTGTTGGTGAACATTGCTACTTAGGCATAAATCCTACCCTCAAGACCTAGGAGTGTTCACCTTCCTGGATAAGGCTCAGATGAATCCTTCCTTAGAATTCTCCCAGCTGGTGTAAGGATAGCCACACATGCTCCTACTGAGAAGAACTGCACTTGCCCTCTGTAGCTTTCTGCTTTCTCCCACCTGTTCACTGGTTGACAGTGACTACCCACAGCTCAATGAGTCAGTCTCCTTTGGGGATAAGCAACATGTCCTCTAGCATTGCATCACACTAGAGCAGTGGTTCTCAACCTTTCTTCTGTTGTTTCCAAGTTTATTATCATTTACTATACCGCCAAATGGACAGGCCATCTAGGTGGCTCACAATGTTAAGTCTAAAAATAGATTATGGTGAATATTAATGAGGCAGCCTGGGCAGAGAAATTATATTAATTTGTTAATTCTGTTTAAGTTTGGTTCAGTCCTGTAAAGTGGTAGAATGCCATCTGGTTTTAATTACTCAAATGTCTAGCTTTTACTAGACTAGAGGTTAGAAAGGTCAGAGAGAAATGAAACTTTCTTTGTCCCTTTTTGAGTGATGGATTGTTAAGGCTAGTTCATATAAACCACATCTGGATGCCATTGATTAGCAAGCAGGCAGTCTTAAAAGATTAGACTGAATGCTGTTTAGAAGGAGATAGAGTAGATTTAAATAATTCTAGATGATTTAGATTTTGTCTTATAAGGAATTCTGATTTCTGCTTATTTTAAAATATGTTTTATTCTGTTTAATTAATAAGTTCTATTTCTCTATGTAAAATATCTTTTCAATTCAGTGTCTGACTTTCAAGTGAGATTTGTCTGCAGTTTAAGAGGTCATCATCTGGTTTGAATTATCCACAGTCCTAGCTAGTTCTGTGTATGAAGCTAATAGGTGAAAGAGGTCAGGAAAAGTCAAGTCTTCTCCTTGATTGAGTATAGCTAAGTGTAGGACTGGTCTTCTGAAAGTAATAACAAACCATGTCTGTGTGCCATTAAGCAAGACTAACCCCTTAATGAACCCAGTTAGTATGAAGTTGATTGGGAATCTGAGAATTTAATAATAATAAAATGCAGGAGATAGGTGCCACATTGTCTAGTTTGAGAGGCCCCAGGTCATAGGTCAGTTTAGGAAATATCAAACCTATGTAACTGATATTTTTGAGTAAATGTGTAGAGATAATTAGTTCAAGACAGGGTAATCAATCTATTCTTTATCATTTGGTGAGAAAGGGGGGCTAGAAGGGTTTAGGACCCTATATAAATGGGAACAGAAGCAGCTTACGTTAGACGAGAAGGAGCTGAGACGAGAAGGAGCCGAGACGAGAAGGAACCAAGACAGGAGACACAAGACATAGAGAACTGAAGATAAGGAGAGAGCTAGCGCTGATGTCCTACTTTGTTTGCTGGCAAATAAAGAAGATTTCTCTCTCATTCTGGTGTGTGGTGTTTGACTCCTGAAGTACCACAGATTCTGCTAACAATAGTGGTAATTCCTGCAACATTAACACAAGATAGTGAGGAACGGGGTGGAACTCCATTCATAAAAGAAAAGATGGGAGAACAAATAAAAAGGTGGGCGTTCATGTCATCCCTGGGGGGAGCCCTGGGTGGCTCTCAGGAATATATGAGAGAATTAGCAGTAGGCATCATTGAAAAGGAAAAACTTGAGATCAATTTCGAAATGAGTAAGGGACGTTTGTAGTTTCAGATGTAGGGGTAGTGAATTCCAAAAGTGTGTCCCTTGTACAGAAAAAATAGAAGCTCTAGTGTGTTTATGAACTGTCTCTCTATAACTAGGTACAGAAAGCTGGTTTTGGTTGAGGGATCTAAGAGTGTGTGAGGGTAGGTTCTGTATTGGGTGCCAGGAGAGAGAGAGAGAGGTTTGCCTGAAGATAAGGTTTTAATACTAAGATAAGTAGTTTATAAGTGATCCTGTGGGTAGTGGGAAGCCAGCGGTCTGATTTCAGGAGGTGTGTAATATGATCAAATTTGACTGCTTTATTGAGAACATGGAGAGCTGTATTCTGTACTAATTGAATTCTGTGAAGGTCCTTAATCCTAATACACTTGCATAATGATCGGGTGGATGTGAAGCGACTGTTCACGCTATCCAAAAATACTAGGACTAGAGGGCATGAGTTGAAGCTACAGTGTGGTAAATTTAAAACGAATCGGAGAAAATTTTTCTTCACCCAACGTGTAATTAGACTCTGGAATTCGTTGCCGGAGAACGTGGTACGGGCGGTTAGCTTGACGGAGTTTAAAAAGGGGTTAGATAGATTCCTAAAGGACAAGTCCATAGACCGCTATTAAATGGACTTGGAAAAATTCCGCATTTTTAGGTATAACTTGTCTGGAATGTTTTTACGTTTGGGGAGCGTGCCAGGTGCCCTTGACCTGGATTGGCCACTGTCGGTGACAGGATGCTGGGCTAGATGGACCTTTGGTCTTTCCCAGTATGGCACTACTTATGTACTTATGTACTAATTACAATAGTCTAGTTGGGAGATTACTAGTGAGTGAATAAGGATGTTTAGAGCTATGATTGTAGTAAAGGTTGAATTGATCTGATGAAACAAAGTTTATATAAGTGCGACGAACCTCTTGCCCTATCTGCTTTCAGAATATGTCCAGTAGAACTCCGAGAATACGGGGGGTAGTGGATTGTGGGACTAGGCAATTACACAGGTGAATGGTTTGATTAGTGAAGAGAAGTGATACACCTGACAGACAATATTCACATGCATGACGCACTAAACACTACAATTTGCAACTGAACAAAGGGAAACCCCTATATGTCATTTAATTGTTGCTAACAGTGATGTAAGAGAAATACAGATGCAGTGGTGGTGACTGCCAGGATGGAAGCAAGGAGTGAGCTGCAACATTTTCATCTGGGGCTAGTGACAGAAGAAGAGACCAGTTATGGAGATTTTAACTACCTGATTTCCTGGTGCTTAACTCTCCCCATCCTGCAGCACACATAGACAGTATACTTTTACTTTTCTTAACAATTGTCAAATTTTTGGTGACACACCAATGTGTCCCGACACACTGGTTGAGAACCACGGCACTAGAGAGACCCTCTCCATTTTTTACAACATATACACAAAAAATACATTGATAGAGCCCTTAGGTGTCTCTGTAAGAGAACGATGGCTACCAACAGATAAACAGTTGAGTGTGAGTTTAAGGCAAAATGATGACAACCTTCTTCTGACTATTAGTAATAAACCCAGGGCAGGATGTGTGTACAGAAAATCCAGTTCTCAACTTTCCTACAGAGTTAAGACCAGCATTTGCTTCTGCACATTGCAGCACTTCCATTTCAGCATTGGGAAGGAATACTAACTGACCTCATTTGCATCCATTTAAATGCATTTCAATGCAATTTGTGGCCATC
Organism: Microcaecilia unicolor; assembly: GCF_901765095.1. Taxonomy (NCBI): domain Eukaryota; kingdom Metazoa; phylum Chordata; class Amphibia; order Gymnophiona; family Siphonopidae; genus Microcaecilia; species Microcaecilia unicolor. Next base: position 66,960,965 of record NC_044032.1, on the reverse strand, counting down.
TTTGGAGTGCACCTTAATACCCACACTAGAGCCCTCTGAACACCCTGCACACATTAACATGCATGCTAGTTTGGCTCTAAAAGGAGATAGAGGCCACATATAGCATTGAGTTGAGGAGTGGCCGAATGGTTAGCACAGTGAGCTTTGATCCTGGCAACCTGCGTTCAAGTCCCACTGTAGCTCCTTGTGACCTTGAGCAAGTCACTTAACCCTCCATTTCCATAGGTACAAAACTTAGATTGTGAGCCCTCTAAGGACAAAGTACCTGCATATAATGTTTACAACACTGTGTATCCCCTCCGAAGGGACACCATCTTGAAGTGGTGGAGGGGCTTCTGTGTTTCAATGACTCAGAGGGCTATGCTGAAGGGTTACCCATATCAGACAGGCCTCTGAGGAGAAACCAGACAAAGAGTGTCCCAAACTGGGAGAGTGGTAAGATGGCAACCTGAAGTTTGTATGCCCAACAGCCCAGCTGCCCTCTGAAGTTTTGTCTTTATGTAAACTTCCTCTCTGCAATTGCAGTTACCTAAACTGAGAGGAAGGGGACAACCGGTGGTCAGCCGCTGATGGACAGCGTTTTGTCCCCTGAGCAGCAAGTGTGGGACCGCTGCACGACAAACTGCCCACAGATGAAAGAGTTGGCGAGTCCTTTGATTAGCGCTGGCGAAGGAGCGTCGACGCTCTTGGACCTGGAAAAAACAACTCCATCGCTCCCGAATTATTCAACCACCATGTCCAAAGGAGTGGAAGAGTGAGTTAGAGGCATATGCTGAAATGGAGGACGTTTACAGCAGAACCTGAATCGGCGGAACCACTCCTAAACACCTAAGAGAAATCAACTTGGAGTTTTTGGCTCCCGTGAAGGTTACATTGAATACCATCTGGAAGGCACTTCGGGACCTAACAGTGGCAGTAAGTAATTTTGTTTCAGATATAATTTTACTATAGAGTTACATGGACAATTTAACTGAACCCTTTGAGAGAGAAAAATTGATATAACAAATGATTCTATGCGAGCAAGAAGTGGTTATGATCTTGAAAATGATAATAGATCAGAAACTTTGAATAATAAAATGAACATTATTAGATGATTAATATTGAGATTATTGTTTTTCCCAGAGTTCTGGGTATGACTCCTAAAGTTTTCCTCAGAAATATTTCCTCTATTACTTTAAAAGGAGAAAAAGCCTGTGAAAACTGGGATTACTTTAATCAGTGGGATCTGAATTAGAGACTTAAGTATATGTATTGTTAAATAACTTCTGGTTTTTAAAAGAGAGAGAATGTAATCAGATCTATTATTTCTAACTAATATTGGACAATAAGTATGTTTTCAATGAAATGATTTGACTATACACCGTATTTGATCTTGAAGAAGCCAACCAGATGATCAATGTGGAATAATGAATTAGGTGAGTAATATCTGGGGATAATCAGGTTAATACCATATTTTCTTTTTTCTGTTTACTGTTTAATTGATCTTGTCTTGTCTCACTCTCCCTATTTAGTGGTCTAAGGAAGAGAATAGAATTACCTGACTGAAATAATTCCTATATATTACTTTCTCTGTATTTCTGGCAAATTGTTTTATTGTTTTATCGCTTGTAAAAATTTTAATGGTTATAAATAAAAATAAAAAAAACAACAACACTGCGTACATCTAGTAGTGCTATAGAAATCAGTAGTAGTAGCACTGAGGAAACTAAAGGCACCATGGAGCTGATGCTCAAAGCCTAACACTAGCATTAAAAGCAGTTAGCACCAGACTAGTACACACAGGATGTTGAGAGGTCTCTAGGCTGAGTATTAAGGTGCATGCTAAAGATGGCCACAAATTGTATTGAAATGCTTTTAAAAGGATGCAAATGAGGTCTGTTAGTATTCCTTCTCAATGCTGAAACAAAAACTCTGCAATGCACAGAATCAAATGCTGAAGAGATGTGGCATTGAAGGTCTTCAGGAGAAGACTTCTTGTCAATTTGGCACGTTAAACTGTGATCTTAGTCCTCCTTTGCAAGGGGAAGGAACCCCGTGCAGGTTTCAAGTGTTATATTAAGGATCAAAACTGTGTGGGTCTGAGCAAAAGTGAAAGCACACATCAGTGCCTGTTTTCCTGCACTTTCAAAAATTTAAGTTTAAAACATTTTTTGAAGGGCTCATAGCATCAACGTATGCTTGTACGTCTGGTTGGGGTTTTTTTTGTTCTGGATTTGCACACTTACTGCAAATCCCTTGTGCACGTATGCCAGGCATGTTCCTCCCCCTGCTTTCGGTTTACTAGCATGAATTAAGTGCATATATCATTTGCATCAAATTTCTTCTAAGCATTGCTTCTCTGTTTCTATGTTCGTCCGCATTGTGGGCTTTAATACTGGGTTTTGAGCATCGGCCCCTCTCCTTCTACACTTCATTCAGTTTCTTCTCCTACTGATTTCATTTCATCAATTTCCTCTTCTATGGGGAATTCCTCTTCACAATGCAGACCTTTCTCCCATTCTTTTTAACATCTTGTTGGCACTGTTGCTGCTTTGGTTCAGAATATGGGTGTCAGATTTTGCATTTATCTCGATGATATTCTTCTGGTCGACTCTATTGATTACTGGCTTTCTTCTAAATAATTGATTCTTAATCCCTCTAAATCCACGACTCTCTGGGTCACAGGTCATACAACTCATTCATCTATTACTTCTCTCATGTGTAACACTCCACTTTGCTTAGCAGAATCTTTTATGTACCTTGGTGCAATTCTTGATACACAACTTTTCATTTGCTGCACAACATCGCATCCGTTGTTCATTCCTGTTTTATTTCTTTACGTACTATTAGTCTGATACGTTCTTTCATACATAGGCGGTCGGTGGCCCAACTGTTTGGGGAGGCTAAAGGGGCGGTGTTAGGGGTTGGGCCAGGGGTAGAGCTTAAATCCATAATTGTCTGATAACACACAGAAAAAATAAAAATGAAAGTCACAATTAATACCTTTTATTAAATTTAGATATTAGATATGTATCATATGTCAAAGAATAAAGTGGTTGCTCAAAGCATATTCTAACCACAATCGCTCAACTGCAAAACACTATGCACAACTTTGTCCAAAAACACACAGAACCTTACTGTACCATAAATATTACACTGGGCAGACCTAATACACCAATATACCACCCATACGGAAAATGCAGACTGTCAACAATATGAAACAAGGGATCATATTATCACAATTCTCATGTAGAGCCACAAAACACCCTAATTCATGTTTAATGTGGGATAAAATGCCATAAATAAGTAAATAAATATAAACTTTTAATGTTGAGCATCTGATTCTCAAAGTGGACATATTCCAAACACTATAATGAAAATAAAATGATCTTTTCTACCTTTGGTGACTTTTTCTGATCATGCTGGCCCAGTATCCGTTCTGCTGCTATCTGTCGTCAGTGCAGGTCAGGAAGTCATCCTCCTTAAATATCTCCCTGGCAACCCAAGACTCCTCCAGCCAACCCCCCCTGCTTTCCCAGCAGTAAGGTAAACAAACCATAAACCAATTTCTACAACTGCTAGAGGGCTTTCACTGCAGCTCCTGCTGTGAGGATGGAGGTAAATCAACAATTTAATCCCCTCAGAGCAGCTGGACTGCACAGCTGATCCATTCTGCTGCAGTAGGGGGGAGGCTTAGCCTCTCCAAGCCTCTTATACCGGGCACCTATGCTTTCATAGATAATGATGCTTGTACCACTCTCTTTCATGCCCTAGTGGCTTCTAAATTAGATTATTCTAATGTATGTTATGCTGGTCTTCCTGATTTTCTAATTTAAAAACTTCAAATAGTTCAGAATACAGCTGTCCATATTTTATCCGGTGCTCATCAATTTGATCATATTTCTCCATTGCTGAAACATCACTAGTTACCAATTTCATTTTAAAATTCAATATACAATTTTGACTTTAACTCATAAAATTCTTCTCACTTGTGTTCCTTCATATCTATCTTTGTTAATTATTCCTTGTAGACCTGTCCACACCTTACGCTCTTCCTTTGGACATCAGTTAACTGTCCCAGCACTCTCATGTAGGTGACACCAGAATATCCATTGTTTGGCTTTCTTTAATCTTGGCCCATACTTTTGGAATATTCTCTCTTCAAATATACATACTGAGCAATCATATCAGTGTTTAAAAACTCTTCTTAAAATGCATCTTTTTAATAAGGCTTTTAATACTGTCACACAGATTGGGTGGATATCTTGGCGCATCGGTGGTGGCTCTGGCTTTTTATGTCCTTTTATCTACTCCTCTATTTCTTTTTCTTTCTTTGTTTTCCTTTTCCCTTTGGTTTGAGCTGTTGTAGTTCTTTATTTTCCTTTTATATTTGCTTTGAGTTGTAGGTTTGCCTTTTTGTGGATGATATGAAGATTTGTAGCAGAATGGACACCACAGAGGAAGTGGAAAACATGAAAAAGGATCTGCAAAAGTTAGAAGAATGGTCTAATGTTTGGCAATTAAAATTCAATGCAAAGAAGTGTAGAGTGATGTACTGTGGTGCTGATGATCAACAGTAAACGTGGGCACTAGAGACCATTAGCACCATACTAGCGCCTGCATTTACCAGCGCAGAATGATCAGAGGGGTCTAGCGCAGCAAACAATGAGCAAGCCAGGCCTTAGCACAGATAGCATAAAAATGTAGTCAAGCTCATTTAAATAGCGTCATTTTATATTCCTCCCCAATGTTCAGAAAAGAGCGTCTGAAACAAAGGTCCAAGTTAGCGTTAAGATGTTGAATGATGTTGGATAATGTTGGATGTTGGATGATGCTTCTCTCGTGATTCTTTCTGCAAAATCTACTGGTTTTGATTGCTTTTGGAAGCAGAAGAAAGCCCTTGAGCCCTGATTGTGAGAAACAGCAGATCCGAACGTGAAGCACACATTGGCATTCTTGTCCTGCTTCTAAATTTAAAATGGTCATGCTTTAAAAAAAAAAAAAAGCATACATTGGTGTCTGTTACTTGCATCTAAATATAAGTATCCAGAAAAAATATTTTTTAAACGATTATATTTAGGCTGCAGAAAACAGATGCCAATGAGGTGCATAATCGAAAGGGGCGCCCAAGTTTTCCTGAGGACGTCCTCGCAGGACATTCTGGCAAAGGGGCGGGGAAACCCGTATTATCAGAACAAGATGGGCGTCCATCTTTCATTTCGATAATACGGCCGGGGACGCCCAAATCTTGACATTTAGGTCGGCCCTAGAGATGGTCGTCCTTAGACTTGGTCGTTTCTGATTTTCGCCAATAATGGAAACTAAGGACACTCAGCTCAGAAACGACCAAATGCAAGCCCTTTGGTCGTGGGAGGAGCCAGCATTTTGCAGTGCACTGGTCCCCCTGACATGCCAGGACACCAACCAGGTAACCTAGGGGGCACTGCAGTGGACTTCAGAAAAAGCTCCCAGGTACATAGCTCCCTTACCTTGTATGCTGAGCCCCCCAAAACCCACTACCCACAACTGTACACCACTACCATAGCCCTTGCGGGTGAAGGAGGGCACCTAGATATGGGTACAGTGGGTTTGTGGTGGGTTTTGGAGGGCTCACATTTACCACCACAAGTGTAACAGGTGGGGGGGGGATGGGCCTGGGTCCACCTGCCTGAAGTGCACTGCACCCACTAAAACTGCTCCAGGGACCTGCATACTGCTGTGATGGACCTGAGTATGACATTTGAGGTTGGCATAGAGGCTGGCACAAAATATTTTAAAACAAAGTTTTTGAGGGCGGGAGGGGGTTAGTGACCACTGGGGGAGTAAGGGGAGGTCATCCCTGATTCCCTTCAGTGGTCATCTTGTCAGTTTAGGCATCTTTTTGTGGCTTGGTCGTAAGAAAAAAGGACCAAGTAAAGTCATCCAAGTGCTCGTCAGGGATGCCCTTTTTTTTCCATTATGGGTCGAGGACATCCATGTGTTAGGCACACCCAAGACCCGCCTTCACTATGCTTCCAACCATAGGAGCCGACTCTGTGGGTGCTGTGGGTGCTTGAGCACCCCCAATGTTGAGAAAATTCATTGTGTGTGTCCAAGGAAGGGTTATTTCCACTGGGCTTAGCACCCCCAATAATTTTGAAAAGTTGGCTCCTATGCTTCCAACATGCCCCCGGGAACTTTGGTCATCCCCACGAAGGAAAGCAGTTGAGGCCGCCCAAAATCGGCTTTTGATTATGTCGATTTGGGCAACCCAGGGAGAAGGACGCCCATCTCCTGATTTGTGTGGAAAGATGGGCGTCCTCTTTTGAAAATAAGCCTGAATGTGTGCTTCACGTTCGGATGCTCACAGCAAATGAGCTTATCGTTGAACTCTTCCGTGCATGCGCCAAGCACAATCCTCCTGCTGAACTCCCTAATGCTCAAAGCTATGAGTGTACCTATATTTGCATCTCATTAGCTCTGAGCATTAGGGAATTATTTTTCTGCACTGTTCCAGCAGTATTTTTATGGCACTTTTCAGAACAGCACTAGAGTTTTGATCATTGGCCCATTAGGGAGTAGAAATCCAAGGGAGACATGTATGTTAGGCGGTGAGAGACTGATATGCACAGACATGATCAGGGACCACGGGTTGATAATATCTGAGGATCTGAAGGCAATGAAACACTGTGACAAGATGATAGGCTGTATAGAGAGAGAGGTGTAAAAGGAGGTGTTGATGCCCCTGTACAAGTCATTGGTGAGGCTCCACCTGGAGTATTGTGTTCAGTTTGAGGCCGAATCTTGCTAAAGATGTAAGAAGATTTGAAGCGGTGTAGAGAAAGGTGATCATAATGATATGGGGCTTGCACCAAAAGACATATGGGAAGAGACTGAAAGACCTGAATATGTATGACCTAAAGGAAAGGAGGAACAGGGGAGACATGCTACAGCCATTTAAATACTTGAAAGGTATTAATATAGAAAAAAATATTTTCCAGAGAAGGGATAATGTTACAACTAGAGGACATGAATTGAGGTTGCGTGGTGGTAGACTTAAGAGTAGTGTCAGAAAAATCTGTTTTCACGGAGAGGGTGGTTGATGCCTGGAATGCCCTCCAGAGGGATATGGTAGAGAAAAAAAACTGTGGTGGAATTCAAAATGGTGTGGGATGAACACAAAGGATCTCTAATTAGAAAATGAATGGTATAAAAAACAAAACTTGTAGGGTTGCATATGTGTTTGCATGTCAAGTGGTGCTTAGATGGCAACTCTGGCTGTATCAGCTAAGGCCGGTGCTGGGCTGGCTTGTACGGCCTTAATCCCACATATATCAATCTGGTTTAGGATGGTCTGGAGAGAGCTTCGATGGAAACTCCAGTATTTTGGAATGTGAGGACAGTGCCGGTCAGACTTTTACAGTCTGTGTCCTGCAAATGACAAGACAGATTTGGATAGGCTGGAGTGGGCTTTGACAGCAACTCCAGTAGTTGGAACAGAAGGACAGAGCCGAGCAGACTTCCACAGCCCAGAAACACCAAAGAAAGACCATGATCAAGTATATAATAGTACGTTCATTGCTGATTCTTGAATTGATAATGAATGTGACTGCTGGGCAGACTGGATGGACCATTCAGGTCTTTATCTGGTGTCACTTTGTTACTATCTTACTATGTTTCATTGCATTTATTAGATTTTAATAATTGTGAACCACTCTGATTTCTGTAGAAGGGCAGTATATCAAATGACAATAAACTAAACTAAGCTAGTACATTTAGACCAAATTGGAGAAAGTATTTGTTTCACGCAATACACAATTAAGCTCTGGAATTTGTTGCCAGAAGACATGAGAAAAGCTGTTTGTTTGGAAAAAGATTTAAACAATTTGCTGGAGAAAAAGTCTATAGACAGTTATTAACCAGGTTGACTTTGCTTATCCCTATACTATCTGCCAACACATTTGCTTATTTCCGATCTGACGAAGAAGGGCAACCTTCGAAAGCTAATCAAGAAATGTATTAAGTTACAGTATGTCCAATAAAAAAGGTATCATCTTATTTTCTTTTCCATGTTTTATTTTGTTTGATTTCTATTGATAACCTTATCCCTAGTGTAAACAGCAAGGAATCTATCTACTCTTTGGGATCTTACCAGATACTTAAGGCCTGGATTGGCCACAATTGGAGACAGAATACTGGGTTTGGTGAATGGTGGATCTTTGGTCTAATTCAATATGGCAGTTCTTGCATTCTTCTTCTGCAGTGTCACCAATCCCAGACATTATTTTCTATATATCCACTTCTACTCCCTCTGTTCCAGATACTGTTTCTCACACCACTACCCCTACTACCCCACACTAAGTGGCTGCAACCTAGCAGTATTTATTTTACTTATTTATTTAAGAATGGTGTTTAATCACGTTCCCCAAAAGAGATCAAGGCAGCATAAAATAAACATGTTTAAAAAATACACAGTTGTAAAATCAGTTACTGCTGCTGGTACATATCTGACTAAATTGCCTAGTGGAAATGGGAAAATTCCAAAAATGTATTTGAACATCAATGAGGCTAAAATTCACCTGGTTCAATTTCAGCTTCAATCTGAACTGTAAATAGACACAAGACCCTATCTTCCCAAATTTTCTTTTAAGTAAGAATTTACCTAATAACAAACCTCTTACCAATAGTGCTCTCTGGTGGTACTTCCTAAAAGCACAGCTAATTGCAAAAAAAAAAAAAAAGATATGCTTTAAAACATTTCTAATATTCACATTAATCTTAAAAAACCAAAAGATTAACTTTTTAATTCTGTTAATTCTTTCCAAATTGCAGTTGTAACTTTTTACTCACAAACATTAATAGAACACTTTTGGCATTCTATCAAGCTCTCTGTAAGGGTTACAATTGCAATTTGGAAAGTGTGTCAAACTTTGTTAATAAATACACCAGCAGCGGAGCTCTGTGCTCCTTACATTATCAAACATGGCCAGTGTACCAAATGGAAAAATGTTTCTTGAACAGAGTCACAGACCTTATCACAATTGCTTCCTGAGAGGAAGAAAGGATAAACAAACCAAAGCCAAGGCCAATCAAAGAGTAGCTTGGAAACCATACTTCTTGTTGCTGTAGGTACCAAAATAGGAAGTAAACAGATTAGAAACAGTACTGAGAATTACTCTGAGGAAGTACTGCTTCCTCTCGGTGCACTTGCTAGGTCTGTTTATCCTTTATCCTCTCAGCACCACCCCCATTGCATAAAATAGACCTTTCATGAAAATGTGTCTGTTTTTTTGCCTACTACATAACACAGTCCTCCTACCCCTGGGATATTGTTCGTAAAGCAACACACACATTTCAACAAAAGTCATTTACACTAAATTCTGAGGCCCTGGATTTAGAAACAAGAAAGAGGTTGCTACAGTATCAGCGGAAATTACACATGAAAACATACACAGCCATTACTTTGATTGCTGATCTCTGATGTGCACCCCATATTCAATACAAAGCTTTCTCATAGACCTACTAGGTGCTTAGTCTCCACTTAACGATCTCAAGCTCTACCAGCAAGTCCAGTTTTCAGGATATCCTCACTGAATATCCTTGAGAGAGATTTATATATAACAGAGATAGTAGGCATGCAAAACGCCCTCGAGTATATTCTTATTGGCAGTCTTTGAGGACTAGGAGTAAATACCAGGGAGTTAGAGCGTGTTACCATTACTAATACCAAAGTTACAAATGAAAACTTATACCTGCTGAATATACAATAGTGTCAAATTCAGATTAATAGAATTAGATAATCCTCTAAATTAAAAAAACCTCCTGTGTAATGAGTGTGTGTGCTCTCCTTTGTATATAGTCCTTGCTGCCCTTGGCTATGCATTGTATCCTCAGCCTGAAATAAACTTGTTATTATTTGTATCATTATTGACGATTACCCGCTTTTTTTAGATAACAAATTCAACCAGGCTGAGGTATAACAGCTTAAATAAACACAAATAACTTAAATGAACAAGAAGCATAGTACCATAACATAGATCTAAAAACTAGGAGATAAATACTCTGGTGGCAATGGTCAACATTTTTTTTTATTTTTTGGCCACTGCCAGCATTATGTGATGTGAGAGAATCTATAAAACACTGCCACTTCCCCTTAAGGATACTCCTTTGCAGATTCAGAGCCACCTTAAAACCCATAGTCCCACCCAAGGGGGAGGTGACATGGGAGTGGTGGAGCCAGGAGGGCATTATCCAGAAAGTATACAAGCCCGGGGTACAGCTAGGTTAAGTAGGCCCAGAGGAAAGCAGTGATGCTCTACCTCCTATGCCTCCTCCACCTATATATGAGCTGTAACTGCTGTAGTCAGTTTGACTTGGAACCTTGCAATTTGGTATCTTTGACCCAGCCAGTCACAGATCAGCCTCACTGAACTGCTAATGATTCTACTAGCAAATCTGGGGAGCCAGACCAGAGCCCAGCAGCATATGTTACATGCCATGACCCTGCAGGAGCAGGCCACAGAAGGACACTCTCTTGTATAAAAGGACTATTTTGTGTTCACTTTTCTTCCCCATCTGGGAAATAAACAGGATCCCTACCTGACACCTTCAATAAAATATTTTGTTCACCTTAAACCCATTGTGTGACTCCAGTTTATCCTGTCTCTAGGGCCCGCCCTCATTCACGTTACCACATGTCCCAATATTCAATGCCGGGCCACAAGTGTAACACCTATAGAAATGCTTTTGGAAATTATCTTCTAGGTAGGTAATTTTATAATAGGGTGCCTAGGATAAGAGAGCAAGAAGGCTCCTTCTTAAGTGCTATTTTATAAAGAAAAGTAAGTATGTTCTTTTCTTTATAAATTATTAGTGTAAATGTCAGTCTTGGATATTTATACCAGCACTAGAACACGTATAATGTTTGTCATGTATGCATGGAAATTATAATATTTATCTATGCATGTATTTGTGTGTTCCACCCAAACTCCACTCCTGTGCATGCCCATCAGCAAAGTATATGCCATCATGTCATGACACATGCTTTACAACTTGCTGGTATTCAGTAAGGGGTCATTTACACACCTGTGTTAACAGATTTATACATAATGATTAAAATACCCCAAAGTAGGTGCATACTTTACTGCTGAGAGTATGCTTTGTACAGTAGAGGTGCCCAACCAGATGACCACTGGAAGGAATCGGGGATGACATTCCCTTACTCCCCCAGTGGTCACTGACCCCTCCCACCCCCAAAAAATGTGAATAAAAATAGTACTCACCAGCCTCTATGACAGCCTCAGATCTTATAGTCTGGTCCATTAGAGCATCATGCAGATCCCTGGAGAAGTGTAGTGGTGAGTGCAGAGCACTGTAGATAGGTAGGCCCAGGCCCATACTTCCCCCTACTTGTGGTAGAAACTCACCAAAATTCCATTGTATCCATATAGGTGCTCCTTCACCCATAAGGCTTATTGTAGTGGTGTATAGTTGGGGAAAGTGGGTTTTCGGTGAGGTTTTTTTGATGGCTCAGCAGACAAGATAAGGAGCAACTGTGAGATTTGTACTTGGGATGATTTATATGAAGTCCACAGCAGTGCCCTCTAGGGTGCCCTGTTGCTGTCCTGAGATGTCTAAAAATGCTGGCCCCTCCTGTATTCCAATGGCTTGATTTTCTACATTTTTCACTTGTACTTTTTTTTTTTTTTTAATGGCCTGTAAAAATAAATGCACATTGCAAAAAAAAAAAAACAACCTTGTTACAAATGGTATTTTCACAAAAAAAAAGATGTTTTGCAATTTTTAAAACGGCCATCAGGCTTATTTTCAAAAGAGATGGATGTCCAAAAAGTGACATAAATCGGCACTTGGATGTCTATCTCACAGAAATGTCCAAATTGGTATAATCAAAACCGCATTTTGGACGTCTTTCTCGGAAGTCCGTTGCAAGGACGTCCAAATCTCAAGGGGGCATATCGGAGGTGTGTTCAAGGCAGGACTTAGGCATTCCTAAGACTTGGACATCTTTGAGCCATAATGGAACAAAGCAAAAATGTCCAGCACTAAAACTTGGATGTTTTGAGCTGGACCTGTTTTTATTACAAGTAAGGCACAAAAAGGTACCCCAAATGACCAGATGACCACTGGAGGGAATCAGGGAAGACCTCCCCTTACTCCTCCAGTGATCACTAATCCCCTCCCACCCCCAAAAGGTGTGGTGAAGAACATTACTTGCCAGTGTCTATGCCAGTCTCAGATGTCATATTCAGGTCCATGACAGCAGTATGCAGGTCCCGGGAGTATTTTAGTTCACTTCAGACAGGTGAACTCAGGCCCATCAGTGCACTTCAGACAGGCCCACCCCCTCCCCACAATACCTGTTACACTTGTGCCGGAAACTGTGAGGCCTCCAAAACCCAGCAGAAACCCACTGTACCCACATATAGGTGCCCCCTTCACCCGTAAGGGCTATGGTAGTGGTGTACAGTTGGGGGTAGTGGGTTTTGGGGGGGGCTCAGCACATAAGATAAGGGAGTTGTGTACCTGGGAGCATTATATGAAGTCCACTGCAGTGCCCCCTAGAGTGCCCGATTGCTGTCCTGGCATGTCAGGGGGACCAGTCTACTAAAAATGCTGGCTCCTCCCAAGTCCAAATGGCTTGACTTTCAACGTTTTAAACTTGGATGTCTTTGTTTTGAAAATGGCTGAAAATCAAAGACGTCCAAATCGCAAAACATCCAAATCCAAGGACGTCTATGGTATTTTCGAACACAAAAGATGGACATCCATCTTTTTCGAAAATGGCCTTCTCCCTGCCTCAGAATTTGGACGTCTTTTTGTAAAAGGTTCAAATTCTGACTTAGACTTTTCTTTCGAAAATGCCCCTCCATATTTCCTATTCAGGTTTGGGATGTTTAACACAAAACATCCAAAGTCTGACTTAGACGTCATATAAAAAATGCCATAGATTTAGCTGGCAAGATTTTCAATTATACAAAATATGAAGGAAGCGAGGTACTAAACTATAAAAAGATACAGCTAATAACCTCACAAATATTCATTAACATCAGATGAACTATTGAGATTCACATGGAGGAAAAACCTCAGCAAACCCAAACCACATTTCAGCACAGACTATATTGGGCTTAGTAGCAATCATAGGCATTAAAAAACCTGCAGGGGCACAATTCTAGCTCCTTACTCCATCTTCAATTCATATTTTTTAATTTTCAAATTTTTAAATACTGAAAACACACCTACTCCCCTGTTTACTAAGCTGCACTAGCAGCTGCCTGCTGTCTGCTAATACTGACACAGCCCATTCACTTTGAATGGGCTGTGTCAGCATTGCCACACAGCAGCTGGTAGTGCAGCTTAGTAAACGGGGGGAGGGGGGGTAGCTTCTACAGAAATGCCCGTCTTCATGCAGCATTAATAGCACAGGGTTGCCTCCGATGATGGCCGGCGTTTTGAAAAAACTGTGTCGGGGATTAGCGGAATCTCCTATGAAGCACGTTCATTGTTCGCTGAGCTTTAAATAAGGGCTGAGATTTTTAATTAGCCAACTAGATGGCTTTGAATATTGGTTCACAATATACTTATAATAGTAGAGTGTATGAAAAGCAAAAGGACTTTTCCAGGTCCAGACTGGGTAACGTGTTATTGTTGTCAAGATAACATGCAATAAATAAAGCAAATGGACAAAAAAAGAAGTTATGTTTTATGTAACTGAATATCCTGAGGACTTATTATTCCCTTGAGTTCATGTTTACATAGGATTGTTCCTGCTCATTTTTTCTGAATAGCTCTCAGGAAAGTAAAACATTAGAATCACAATCAAATAAAACTTGCCAGTATTATTGTGATGCCTTATCTTATAAACCTTTCCGGAATACATTTACATGAATGAGTCTGAAACCAGTTTCCAAATTATGCTGTGCCAACATTTTTGGGAGTCAATGAGCTTAAGATTCTTATTAAACTTTTCTGAACCTTTGACTACAGGTTATAAATATTGAAATAATATTGAAATAGTGTGAAAAAACTAGTCTCCACAGGATGAGCTAGATATGTCCCACACTAGCCCCATTATTTAATTTTATACAACACAAACCAAAATGCTATGATGAAAAAAAAGACAGTCTGCCATTTTTGAGGCTGAGGAGTTTTACACTATTGTGCTATGTCTTTGGTATAAAGAAAAAGGCTGCATACAGTTTTTTGCAGCATTTCACTTGAGCTATAGTGCCTGTTGGTGATGGTTCATTCATCTGGCTGTTTATCCATCTGAAAGCATAGTAGTTAATTGCATTGCTTGCACTCCTGCAACTAAATATTTCATTTAAAGTTCCCCCTCATGGCACTGGTAGAAACTACAGCTGACCACATAGTGTCAGCAGAGGCTCCCATTTCTTCAGCTAGTGTGGCTGTGACCTTGGCATTGCAATTGTTCGAACAAGGTACCGTGGTCAGACTGCTATATGCTACATTTTACAATTCATTGGCAGGAAAAGGGTAATGCAAAAAAGTAAGGTTTTAAGCAACGTATTTTAACGAGAGGTAGAATCAATCAAGAGAAGTTTTGGGATTGTGTGAATGAAAGACTACAAGTTGATAAATCACAAGGCATAAATTTTTATCAAAGACTGGGATGTAATTAATAACAACATTTTAGATAGTACCTAAAGTTAAAAAGTTGAAGATCAAGAGAGAGTCTGATCAATGATATATCAATGAACTATTACAACTAAAGAGAAATGTGACAATTAGAAAGAGCTTGGCGGAAATCTATACTATACTATATTACATACAGACTTATATTCTGCTTAATTCGAATTTATTTATTTGTTACATTTGTATCCCACATTTTCCCACCTATTTGCAGGCTCAATGTGGCTTACATAGTACCGTAAAGGCGTTTGCCAAGTCCGGTAGAGAAACAAATACATGGTGATGTTGTGGTCGATTAAGGTTCAGGCAGAATGGGGATTGAAGAGAGGAGAGGTTTGTTTGTTTATTTATTTACTAGTAAAAAAGGCCCGTTTCTGACACAAATGAAACAGGCGCTAGCAAGGTTTTCCTCGGAGTGTGTATGTTTGAGAGAGTGTATGTGAGAGTGACTATGTGTGAGAGAGAGAGTGAATGTGCGAGTGTGTGTGTGAGAGAGAGAGTGTGTTTGAGAATGAGTGTGTGCAAGTGTGTTATGTGAGACACAGTGTGAGAGAGAGAGTGTGTTTCACACAGATACAGTGTGTACGAGAGAGTATGTGTGAGACACAGACTCTCTGTGAGACTAAGTGTATGAGACCAAGAGAGTGTGTGAGTGACTGTGTGACACATAGAGAGTGAATGTGATACAGTGTGAGACAGAGCGTGTGAGAGACAGTGTGTGAGAGTGAGAGAGAGAAAGACATTGACTGTGACAGAGAGAGAGTGTGAGAGAGAGAGAGAGTGTGTGCGTGACAGAGATACCCCCCTCCTCTCTGGTGTCAGGCCCCCACTCCCTCCCTCCCTCTCTCTGGTGTCAGGCCCCCCCCCCTCTCTCTCTGATGTCTGAGCGTTACTGTGCAGGACGCTGAGCTCTGGCTGTGCTTCAAGGAACTGACCAATCCTATTTAATAGAATGCACCTCCAACATTCTGAAGCCGAGAAACCTCTTGTGGTTGGTCACTTCTGCTTGTGACGAACCCGGAAGTACATGATGTCAATTCAGGAGATGGATACAGAGAGCAGGAATGCCTCAGCCATGCAGTCAGCTTCAGAATGTTGGAGGTGCGTTTTATTATATAGGATTTATTTATTTATTTATTTCCTGCATTTGTATCCCACATTTTCCCACCTCTTTGCAGGCTCGATGTGGCTTACATTATGCCGAAATGGCAGTAGCCATTTCCAGAGTGAGAAATACATATTATTATTAACAATAAGTACAAAAAAATATGAGGTACATTAGAAGTAAATGGATATATAATACATTTCAGGAATTTGAAATCAAGGGTAATGTATAACGTTCGCTATAGAAAAAGAAATTGAAATAGAAGAGTTCACTGTTAACTTGTTCTGATTGAGTTTAGATGTCAGGTCATTTATGAAGGATCCTTTTGATAAGTTTTTTTGAACAATTTAGTCTTTAGTAGTTTCCGGAAGGGTGTCAAATCATGCATTGTTTTTATGGCATTCGGTAGTGCATTCCATAGTTGTGTACAGATGTAGGAGAAGCTAGATGCATATATTGATTTAAGTCCTTTACAACTGGGGTAATGGAGGTTCGAGAATGTGCGTGATGAACTTTTTATGTTTCTTGCTGGTAAGTCTATGAGATCTGACATATATATCGGGGCTTCGCTGTGAAACGTTTTGTGAACCAGGGTACAGGTCTTAAATGTAATACGATCTCTTAGTGGAAGCCAATGTAATTTTTCTCTGAGGGGTTTAGCGCATTTGTATTTCGCTTTTCCAAATATGAGTCTGGCTGTAGGTTCCATTACGAGCTTTGGTTTTGCTGTGTTGCAGAGTGTAGGCATTTATGTTGGGTCGGTAGGGTATGCCTTTTTGAACAGGTTGGTTTTTAGTGATTTCCTGAAGTTTAGATGGTCGTAGGTTGTTTTCACAGCTTTTGGCAGTGAGTTCCATAGTTGTGTGCTTATATAGGAGAAGCTGGATGCGTAGGTTGCTTTGTATTTGAGTCCTTTGCAGTTTGGGTAGTGGAGGTTTAGGTATGTTAGTGATGATCTAGTTGAGTTGCTGGTTGATAGATCTATGAGGTCTGTCATGTAGCCTGGGACTTCGCTGTAGATAATTTCGTGGACCAGGGTGCAGATTTTGAAGGTAATATGTTCTTTGATTGGGAGCCAATGCAGTTTTTCTCGGAGAGGTTTGGCACTTTCGAATCGTGTTTTACCAAATATCAGCCTGGCTGCTGTGTTTTGAGCGGTCTGGAGTTTCTTTGTGAGTTGTTCTTTACATCCCACATAGATTCTGTTGCAATAGTCTGCATGGCTTAGTACCATTGATTGTATTAGGTTACGGAATATTTCCCTCGGGAAGACAGGTGGAACATTGGTTGTATTAGGTTACGGAATATTTCCCTCGGGAAGAAAGGTGGAACATTTTCTTTGTTGTGGAGTTCACTTGGCTCTCAAGTGTAAGGTTGCGGTTGATTGTAATGCTGAGTATTTTCAGGCTATCTGAGATAGGGAGGGTGTGGTCTGGGGTGTTTATGGTTGTGGGTTTGTACGTATTGTGTTGAGATGAGAGGATGAGGCAATGTGTTTTGTCAGTGTTCAGTTTCAGTTGAAATGAGTTTGCCCATGAGTCCATAGCAGGGGCGTAGCTGCTATGGGGCCATGGGGGCCTGGGCCCCTGTAATTTTGGCCCTGGACCCCCTGCCAACGCCCCTTTCAATCCCCCCCCCCCCCGCCAACCCGCCGTCGCCGTCTGTACCTTTGCTGGCGGAGGACCCCAACCCCCGCCAGCTGAAGTCTTCTTCCTCCATTTGGTTTCTTCTGAGTCTGACATCCTGCTGCACGTACACCGTGCAGGACGTCAGACTCACAGAAACAGAATGAAGCCCTGCAGATCGCAAGACTTCGTTCTGTTTCTGTGAGTCTGACGTCCTGCATGTTGTACGTGCAGCAGGACGTCAGACTCAGAAGAAACCAAACGCAGGAAGAAGACTTCGGCTGGCGGGGGTTCCGCCAGCAAAGGTACAGGCGGCAATGGATGGCGAGCGGGTCGAGAGGGGGCGGGTCAAACTTGTTGAATGTGTTGCTGACGGCGGCAGGGGTGGCGGCAATGGTGGGGGGTGGCGACGATGGCGGCGGGGGGTGTCAGCAATGGCGGTGGGGGGGTCGGCGGCACCGGGGGGGCTAAAATGTGCCCCCTCACCTTGGCTCTGGCCCCCCTACCGCTGAAGTCTAGATTAGCCCCTGTGTTCAGACAGAGCTTGATTTCATTGGTGAAATTCTAAGCAGAGAACACCAAGAAAATCTCTTCAGTCAAGGGAAATACCATAATACTTAGGGCCTCTTTTATTAAACCATGCTAGTGATTCCCAGTGTGGCATTTGTGCCACAGCCCATTCATTTTGAATGGGCTGCGTCACATTTGCCATGCAGGAATCGCTAGCGAGGTTTAGTAAAAGAGGCCCTTAGTTTTTACAACACAATTAATTACTCAACTGAAATCGTATCTCAGAAAACAAATATTTTTCACAACTTTACGAAACAAGTAATAAGATGGCAACATTCTAATCTGAGACAGAAGATTGTTCCAGATTCTTACAACATAGAAAGGAAATAATGATTAAATGTGTTTTATATTTAACACCCTTTATTCCTGGATAATTGAGCTTTAACTTCTGAGTAATAATTAAGATTACAGATTTAAATGGAGGAAAATGATTCAAAAATATAAAACCCAATTCTCCAAAACCAAAAAGGATTACTTTTCTGATCTAATAAGACAAACCATAATCAAGTTTAAACGTCTTAATCTGCAGAGGACTTGGAATCCTACTTTAACTCTAAAGTGGGAAAACTTAGGGGTCCTTTTACTAAGGTGCGCCGAAGTGGCCTGTGCTGGTGTAGGTGCATGTATTGGACGTGCACAGGTCCATTTTTCAGCACACCTGCAAAAAGAGCCCTATAGAAAGGAATTTGAAAATGATGTATATACATACTTATTCACCCATTGATAAATTAAACACCTTCCTGTTGATAGATTTTAGGAGTTTCAGCAAGTGACTAAGGGGCCCTTTTACTAAGCCGCGTGGAGGGGCATAATCAAACGCGAACGCCCATCTCCATGGACGTCTATCTCCGAGAACGGGTACATGAAGGGGCGGGACAGACCGTATTTTCGAAAAAGATGGGCGTCCATCTTTTTTTCGATAATACGGTCTGTGTCGGGCAAATGCATCGGATTTGTGCAGATTTGAGCTGGGCGATATCGTTTTTCAGCGATAATGGAAACCGAAGGCATCCAGCTCAAAAACGAACAAATCCAAGGCATTTGGTCATGGGAGGGGCCAGGATTCGTAGTGCACTGGTCCCCCTCTCATGCCAGGACACCAACCTGGCACCCTAGGGGGCACTTGTAACAATTTAAAAAAATGTTAAATACCTCCCAAGTCCATAGCTTCCTTCCCTTGGGTGCTGAGCCCCCCAAATCCCCCCCCCAAAACCCACTGCCCACAACTCTACACCATTACCATAGCACTTATGGCTGAAGGGGGGCACCTAGATGTGGGTACAGTGGGTTTTGGGGGCTGTTTGGAGCGCTCCCATTTACCAGCACAAGTGTAACAGGTAGGGGGGGTGGGCCTGGGTCCACCTGGCTGAAGTCCACTGCACCCACTAACAACTGCTCCAGGGACCTACATACTCCTGTGATGGAGCTGGGTATGACATTTGAGGCTGGCATACAGGCTGGAAAAAAAGTTTTAAAGGTCTTTTTTTTTTTTGTGGGAGTGGGTTAGTGACCACTGGGGGAGTCAGGGGAGGTCATCCCCGATTCCATCCGGTGGTCATCTGGTCATTTAGGGCATTTTTTGGGACTTGTTTGTGAAAAAAAAGGGTCCAAAAAAAGTGACCTAAATTCTTGCTAAAAATGCCTTTCTTTTTTCCATTAGCGGACGAGCACGCCCATCTCTCCTTGGCCGATAAACACGCCCCAGTCCCGCCTTCACCACACCTCCAACACGCCCCCGTCAACTTTGTCCATTTCTGAGACAGATTGCAGTTGGAGACGCCCAAAATCGGCTTTTGATTATACCAATTTGGGCGCCCATGGGACAAAGATGCCTATCTCCCGATTTGGGTCTTTCACTTTCGAAAATAAGCTGGATAGGCACCTACCAGCACCCAATGCACGCCAGTTAGGAACTACCGCCCAGTTACCACATGGCCCGGGCGGTAATTTCATTTTTTACGTGCGTTCAGCACGTGTGCCAGAAAATATATTTTATTTTCTGGCACGTGGCACTAACCGGGGCGATAATCAGCATTGTACATGCACTGATGATTACTGCCCGGTTAAAGCGTGAGACCTTACAGCTAAGTGAATGGGTGGCAATAAGGTCTCAGGCCCAAAATGGACGTGCGCCAATTTTAATTTTGCTACACGTCCATTTTCGGCCAAAAAAAGGCCTTGTTTGCGGATGCGCTGAAAAATGGACATGTGTGCGTCCAAGACACATGTCTACACCAGCGCAGGCTACTTTTCGGTGCATCTTAGTAAAAAGACCCCTAAACAAACAGTTGCAACATTAATTAGGAAATATGCAAAAAAAAATACCCAAAGTTCTTTAGATTTATTTAGATTTTGCTCACACCTTTTCAGTAGTAGCTCAAGGTGAGTTACATTCGGATACACTGGGTATGTCCCTGTCCCAGAAGTGCTTACAATCTAAGGGCCCAGTTTACTAAGCTGTGCTGTAGGTGTGCTAACTTTTTAGCCTGTGCTAAAAATTAGTATGTGCTAATGCTAGGAATATATGGGTGTGTCTAGCATTAGCATGAGCTAAAAAGTTAGCACGCCTACAGCACAGCTTAGTAAACAGGGCCCTAAGTTTGTACCCGAGGCAGTGTAGGGTTAAGTGACTTATCCAAGATCACAAGGAGCAGCAGCAGTTATTTGAACCAGGCACCTCTGGATGTCATGTCTGCTGCTCTAGCCACTAGGCCCCTCCTCCATATGCATGCCTAGCGTATTGAATACATAATTGTTTGCCATTTTTTTATAGAAACTATAACTTTTTGGTTAAACTATGAACTTTCTCAGAGTAGCTTTCATTCTTCAGAAGGTAATATCATTTTGACCCTTATTTTAAAAAATAAAAAGGTTGACGTACATAAAATACCACAAATTATTGACTTCTAGCCTCAATACCCCTATTAACAAAAATAACAAAGGGTTGGGTGAGTATCCAATTAGTAAATTACATAGAGGATTTTGACCTTTTGCATTATACCCAATCAGTGTTTTGATCAGGTTACAGTACAAACACTGTGATTTGCTCCTTGGTCTTTAGGCCGAATGTTTACTTGCCATGGGAATAAGATCAGTACTTATACAGTTTGATTTATCTTGTGTATTTGATCTTGTTGATCATGGTGTTTGCTACAAGTGCTAGAAGAAGTAGATATCCCTGAGTCAGTTTTGATGTGGTTTGATGGGTTTTATCACATTGGCTGTACAAAGTAAAGAAGGGCAGAGAGTTATCTGAAATTTGGTTTGCTGATAGTGGTGATCCTTGAGGGACACCACAGTCTCCAATATTATTTACTATGTTGATGAGATCATGGTGCAGAATTGGAGAAAAATAAAGCATCTACAGTTTGCAACCCCTAGTAGCTGATGATAAAAAAGGAATGGAGGGCATAAGACATTGTATAAATTTAATTGAATCATGGGTTAATTCCTATAAACTTCATAAAAATATAAAACAGTTTGGTCCACTAGATGATATTAGAAATGATGTATTACTGCCTCTAGGAAATAACTTTATCTTTGAAACAACAGCTCGAGTATTAGGGATTACAATTGATAGCCACCTTACCGTGGAACATCATGTTAATAAACTGGTGACAATTTTGTTTAAAATGCTCCAGAAATTGAGGAAGAATTGTGAAGAATCTATTTTCTGTCTGTGCAAACATGTACATAAGTACATAAGTACATAAGTAGTGCCATACTGGGAAAGACCAAAGGTCCATCTAGCCCAGCATCCTGTCACCGACAGTGGCCAATCCAGGTCAAGGGCACCTGGCACGCTCCCCAAACGTAAAAACATTCCAGACAAGTTATACCTAAAAATGCGGAATTTTTCCAAGTCCATTTAATAGCGGTCTATGGACTTGTCCTTTAGGAATCTATCTAACCCCTTTTTAAACTCCGTCAAGCTAACCGCCCGTACCACGTTCTCCGGCAACGAATTCCAGAGTCTAATTACACATTGGGTGAAGAAAAATTTTCTCCGATTCGTTTTAAATTTACCACACTGTAGCTTCAACTCATGCCCTCTAGTCCTAGTATTTTTGGATAGCGTGAACAGTCGCTTCACATCCACCCGATCCATTCCACTCATTATTTTATACACTTCTATCATATCTCCCCTCAGCCGTCTCTTCTCCAAGCTGAAAAGCCCTAGCCTTCTCAGCCTCTCTTCATAGGAAAGTCGTCCCATCCCCACTATCATTTTCGTCGCCCTTCGCTGTACCTTTTCCAATTCTACTATATCTTTTTTGAGATACGGAGACCAGTACTGAACACAATACTCCAGGTGCGGTCGCACCATGGAGCGATACAACGGCATTATAACATCCGCACACCTGGACTCCATACCCTTCCTAATAACACCCAACATTCTATTCACTTTCCTAGCCGCAGCAGCACACTGAGCAGAAGGTTTCAGCGTATCATCGACGACGACACCCAGATCCCTTTCTTGATCCGTAACTCCTAACGCGGAACCTTGCAAGACGTAGCTATAATTCGGGTTCCTCTTACCCACATGCATCACTTTGCACTTGTCAACATTGAACTTCATCTGCCACTTGCACGCCCATTCTCCCAGTCTCGCAAGGTCCTCCTGTAATCGTTCACATTCCTCCTGCGACTTGACGACCCTGAATAATTTTGTGTCATCGGCGAATTTAATTACCTCACTAGTTATTCCCATCTCTAGGTCATTTATAAATACATTAAAAAGCAACGGACCCAGCACAGACCCCTGCGGGACCCCACTAACTACCCTCCTCCACTGAGAATACTGGCCACGCAATCCTACTCTCTGCTTCCTATCTTTCAACCAGTTCTTAATCCATAATAATACCCTACCTCCGATTCCATGACTCTGCAATTTCTTCAGGAGTCTTTCGTGTGGCACTTTGTCAAACGCCTTCTGAAAATCCAGATATACAATATCAACCGGCTCCCCATTGTCCACATGTTTGCTTACCCCCTCAAAAAAATGCATTAGATTGGTGAGGCAAGACTTCCCTTCACTAAATCCGTGCTGACTTTGTCTCATCAGTCCATGTTTTTGTATATGCTCTGCAATTTTATTCTTAATAATAGCCTCCACCATCTTGCCCGGCACCGACGTCAGACTCACCGGTCTATAATTTCCCGGATCTCCTCTGGAACCCTTCTTAAAAATCGGAGTAACATTGGCTACCCTCCAGTCTTCCGGTACTACACTCGATTTTAGGGACAGATTGCATATTTCTAACAGTAGCTCCGCAAGTTCATTTTTTAGTTCTATTAATACTCTGGGATGAATACCATCAGGTCCCGGTGATTTACTACTCTTCAGCTTGCTGAACTGACCCATTACATCCTCCAAGGTTACAGAGAATTTGTTTAGTTTCTCCGACTCCCCCGCTTCAAATATTCTTTCCGGCACCGGTGTCCCCCCCAAATCCTCCTCGGTGAAGACCGAAGCAAAGAATTCATTTAATTTCTCCGCTACGGCTTTGTCCTCCTTGATCGCCCCTTTAACACCATTTTCGTCCAGCGGCCCAACCGACTCTTTGGCCGGTTTCCTGCTTTTAATGTATCTAAAAAAATTTTTACTATGTATTTTTGCTTCCAACGCTAATTTCTTCTCAAAGTCCTTTTTTGCCCTCCTTATCTCCGCTTTGCATTTGGCTTGGCATTCCTTATGATCTATCCTGTTACTTTCAGTTGGTTCTCTTCTCCACTTTCTGAAGGATTGTTTTTTGGCTCTAATGATTTCCTTTATCTTACTGTTTAGCCACGCCGGCTGACGTTTAGTCTTTTTTCCCTTTTTTCTAATACGTGGAATATATTTGTCCTGAACCTCCAGGATGGTGTTTTTAAACAGCATCCACGCCTGATGCAAGTTTTTTACTCTGCGAGCTGCTCCTTTCAGTCTTTTTTTCACCATTTTTCTCATTTTGTCGTAATCACCTTTTCTATAGTTAAACGCTAGCGTACTTGATTTCCTAGTTTCACTTCCTTCAATGCCAATATCAAAACCGATCATATTATGATCACTGTTATCAAGCGGCCCTCGTATCGTTACCCCCTGTACTAGATCATGAGCACCACTAAGGACTAAGTCTAGTTTTTTCCTTCTCTTGTCGGCTCCTGAACTAGCTGTTCCATGAAGCTGTCCTTGATTTCATCAAGAAATCCTATGTCCCTTGCGTGTACAGATGTTACATTAGCCCAGTCTATATGCGGGTAATTGAAATCCCCCATTATTATTGTGTTGCCCAGTTTGTTTGCGTCCCTGATTTCCTTTAACATTTCCGCATCCGTCTGTTCGTCCTGGCCAGGCGGACGGTAGTACACTCCTATCACTATCCTTTTCCCCTTTGCACATGGAATTTCAATCCACAGTGATTCCAAGGAGTGTTTTGTTTCCTGCAGAATTTTCAATCTATTTGATTCAAGGCTCTCGTTAATATACAATGCTACCCCTCCACCAATCCGATTCACCCTATCACTACGATATAATTTGTACCCCGGTATGACAGTGTCCCACTGGTTATCCTCCTTCCACCATGTATACTTTCATTTAGTGATTACCTTAACTTAGTATACATAGGATGTACTAAAGCTCTTTTTCAAAGACTCCAGCAGGCTCATTTTTAAATGAGAAAAACATCCAAAAAGTGACATAAGTCTGTATTTGGACGTTTTTCTCACAAAAACATCCAAATCAGTATTTTTGAAACCTCTTTTTAGATGTTTTTTTCTGAAGTCCGTCAGAAGTCTGTCCAAATCTCAAGGGGGCGTTTCAGGGGCATGTTCAGGGCAGGACTTGGGCATTCCTAAGGCATTTTTCAGCCATAGTGGAACAAAACAAAAATGTCCAGGACTAAAACTTAGATGTTTTGAGCTAAACCTGTTTTTACAACAAATAGCTGCAGTGGGAATTGAACCCAGTACTCTAGGATCAAAGGCCACTGCACTAATCCCTAGGCTACTCCTGCACTCCACACAAACAGCTGCCCTTACTCCCCCAGTGGTCACTAACCCCATCCCACCCCAAATAAAACGTGATTAAAAATATTACTTGCCCACCTTTGATGTTATATTCAGGTCCATTAGACTAGCATGCAGGTCCCTGGAGTGATCTAGTAGAGGTGTAGTGCACTGCAGACAGGTGGACCCAGGCTTCTACCTCCCCCTACTTGTTACACTTGTAGAGGAAAATGTGAGTCCTCCAAAAACCACTGTACCCACATATTGATGCCCCTTTCACCTGTAAAGGCTATGGTAGTGGTGTACAGTTGGGGGCAGTGGGTTTTGGCAGGCTCAGCAGACAAGGGAGCAAAGGTGAGATGTGTACCTGGGAGCATTTTATAAAGTTCACTGCAGTGCCTCCTAGGATGCCCTATTGCTTTCCTGGGATGTCACTTTTCCACTATTCTACCTGATGCCAAGCTTTCTATTTTTTTTTTTTTTTATAACATCAGAGCCTTGGGTCTATTGTTTATCAGTGGATGTGGGCTTTGAATTCAGATCTGTAGATAAAAAGGAGGTCTCATTACATATATCTAAATACCAGAGTGCTATTTTTCCATACTTCATAGCAAGAGTGTACATCCCCTAGTTACCTGTCCCAATACAACTGAAGCTCCTCTGTGCATGTAAATGGTTTCATCCCTGTGTGAATTCTCTGATGCCGTTTGAGGCTTTCTTTCCACCAAAGCTTTTACCACACACAGAACATGTAAATGGTTTTATTCTGACCAAAGCTTTTACCACACTCTATACATGCAAATGGTTTCTCTTCTGTGTGGACTCTGTGATGCACTTTGAGATTTACATTACAACCAAAGTTTTTACCACACTTAGAACATGTGAATGGTTTCACTGTATTGTGGATTTTCTTGTGTATTTTGTACATTTTGCATTTGGACGTTTTTTTTGTTTGAAAATGGACCTAAAAAATAAAACGTCCAAATCACAAAATGTTTTTTCCAAACAGCATTTTCAAAAGGAAAAGATAGACTATTTTTTTTGTAGAAAATGACCTTCTTTCCTGTTTTGATTTTGGACGTTTTACAAGAATGTCCAAATTCAGGCTTAGACATATCCAAAAATGCCTCTCGTGCACTTGAATTGCCCAAGGTCACAAGGAGCTGAAGTGGGACTAGAACCCATGCTACCAGGATTAAAGCCCACTGCACTTACCATTAAGCCACTCCTCCTCTATTTTTGACTTTTTGCATTTAGATGTTTTTTGTCTGAAAATGGACCAAAAAATAAACATCCAAATCGCAAAACGTTTTTCCAAACAGTATTTTCAAAAGGAAAAGATAGACCTTTTTTTGTTGAAAATAACTTACTTTTCTGTTCTTTGTAAAACATCCAAATTCAGACTTAGACATATTGAAAATGCCCCTCCAGGTGATATAAAACACTGTAGCTAGATTGATACATGGAGCTAACTGATATGACAGAGTTTCCCCACTGATATAGAAGCTTCATTGGCTTCCTGTTGAGGCCTGTGTTCAACTTAAGCTCTGTTTTTATGTTTAAAATCTTATATGGTATAACGTGACATATTTGATATCCTGATTAATGTCTCTGCTGGCAAAAACTATTATACCTCGTGTAATCAAATGCAACTTTGTTTTCCATCTTTGAAATCAGTCAGTTCTTATTAAAAATGTACATCCTCTATTCGATATCGAGCTCCTTCTATATGGAATTCATAACCTATTTTCATACGATCTGAGAATAATTATTTGCAATTTAGAAAATATCTGAAAACTTTTTTATCTCGACAATTTATACCGCAAAAAGACTTTATAAATCGTTTAAACACGGTTGATAATATGTTTACCAGGGTATTGTCCCTGGAGATTATGCTTTTTGGGATCCACATTGAACTAAGATAGAAAACTGTGGAATAGAAGTCTTTAATGTAATGTAAAGAAGAGTATGCCAAAGATTTGTGCAGAACTACAAGCAAGCAGTCCAGCAGCTGAGCCTTTTCTAAGCTATTTGCCTACTTTTCTGCAAATTGATTTAAGAACCCTTCTTGGCGTTCAGCCTACTTTTATAACATCCTCTTAGGAGGCAATTTCACAACAGGGTGCCTCTGTGAAATGTCCAAAAAGGCATCTATACCATGACTATTTTATAATGGCAAAAAGAACATAAATTTGACCCTGACATTAGTGTAAACACTGTGGTGGGACCATCAGTATTCAGAGTTCATCGAACAAGCTAAATAAAAGCTATTTCCAGAACTCATTCCATAATTCATCGGTCCCCACAGAGTTATTGCTCAAAATAGTTTTATTAGGATAGGTTTTTTTTCATGCTAATAAACAGTAGACAAGAAAGTCTCTTCCACATGCCATTCTTTATAAAATAGTAACGTAACAGGGTATATACAGTTATGCATGTGCACTTATGCCAGCCATAGAGCTAAGTGTTTGTGCTTAAATGCTGGAGACATACATGTAACTTAAGGACTCTTTTACTGAAGGGTGGTACGTGCCAATCCGGAACTACCGCTGGGCTCCTGTGGCTACCACAGGAGCCCAGCGGTATTTCCCACCCCTAGTGCACGCCATAACTGGTGCAGGTATTTTTCAGATTTTTATAGGACCCAAACTTAACGGTGATAATCAGGCAGCGCACGGCACTGCCCGGTTACCACTGGGTTAGCATGGGAGCCCCTGGGTGGCAGTATGGGCTCCCCGCCGAAATGGCTGTGCGGTAAGTGGTTCACTTACCACACGGCTATTCCTTTTCCTCAAAAATGGACAGCTTTTTACTTGTTGTGGTAAAAAGAGGCCTCAGCGTGTGTCCAAAAGACATGCTGATGCGCAGGCCCCTTTTTACCACAGTTTGGGACTTCTAAATTTGATCACATTACACCAGTGTTGAAACAACTTCACTAGTTGCCAGTGAAATATAGAGTACAGCACAAAGTTCTGACTCTTGTTTCACAAGTGGTTCATGGTAGTATGCCATGGTACTTTGATCAGGTCTTTATTTTGTCGTCTTCTGGTAGGTCATTGAGATCTAAATGTCTGGATCTAAGATTGGTGACTTCAGTGCATTATGCTATTACTCAAGCAGCAGCATTCTCAGTTGCAGGAAGGTTATTGTGGAATGCCTTGCCTGGTCAGTTGCATATGATCTCTAGTATACAGCAAATTAAGAATATGTTGAAAACGCAGCTTTTTGTGCTTTCTTTTGATACTGAATATGTGGTTGGGATTTTGTGACAGCAGTATTATTTGTTATTTATTTATTTTATTGCATTTGTATCCCACATCCCCCCACCTATTTGCAGGCTCAATGTAGCTTACATAGATTTGATAACATTGTCATAGCTGGATATCAGATACAGTTAGTTATGTATAGCGATTAAGGAAGAGGAGAGGGAAGAAGGAAGAGAGTTGTTAAGGTAGTTATAGAGGGTTTGCGTTCATAATTGAGTGGACTTAGTGAGGTTATAGGTTTTTGTTGTAGGCCTTGTTGAAGAAGAATGTTTTCAGAGATTTTCGAAACATAGTTGTTTCTTTGATTGCTTTCAGGTCTGTAGGTAATGCATTCCATATCTGCGTGCTCTTGTATGAGAAAGTAGTGGCGTACATCAGCTTGTATTTAAGTCCTTTACAGCTGGGGTAGTGCAGGTTGAGAAATTTGCAGGATGATCTTGTGGCGTTTCTGGGAGGTAGGTCCACGAGGTTTAGCATGTAGATTGGGGCGTTTGCATGAATGATTTTGTGAACAATCGTGCAGATCTTGAACGCAATGCGCTCCTTAAGTGGAAGCCAGTGAAGTTTCTCTCTTAGGGGTTTTGCGCTTTCATATTTGGCTTTTCCAAATATGAGTCTGGCGGCTGTATTCTGTGCAGTTTGGAGTTTTTTGATTGTCTGTTCTTTGCACCCGGCATATAGTGCGTTGCAGTAGTCCAGATGGCTTATTACCATTGATTGTACCAGGGTACGGAAGATGTATCTCGGGAAGAAAGGTTTTACTCTTTTAAGTTTCCACATGGTGTAGAACATCTTTTTCGTCATGTTTTTCACGTGAGTATCAAGAGTGAGGTTTCGATCAATGGTGACTCCGAGCATTTTCAAGTTCTGTGAGACCAGAAGAGAACAGTATGGTGTTATTATGGCGTCGAAGTTTTTTGTGTTATGTTGTGAGGTGAGTACAAGACATTGTGTTTTTTCTGCATTAAGTTTTAGTTGGAATGCATCTGCCCAGGTGTGCATTATTTGGAGGCTTTGGTTGATCTCGTTGGTGATTTCATTTAGATCTTGTTTGAATGGGATGTAAATTGTGACATCATCTGCATAAATGTAGGGGTTGAGGTTTTGATTGGCTAGTAGTTTGGCTCGAGGTATCATCATTAGGTCGAATAATGTTGGTGAGAGAGGGGATCCCTGGGGGACTCCACATTCTGGTATCTATGGTGGTGATCTGTCCCCGTTCGTTATTACTTTGTATGATCTTGTGGTCAAGAATCCTTTGAACCATTTGAGAACAGTGCCTCCTACTCCGAAGTATTCTAGTATATGTATTAGTATTTCATGGTTGACCATGTCAAAGGCACTTGACATGTTGAATTGCAGGAGGAGAATGTTGTTGCCTGTCGCAATTGCTTGTTTGAATGAGTTCATTGCAGATACTAGTACAGTTTCAGTGCTGTGGGTCGTCCGAAATCCTGATTTGGACTCGTGCAGAATTGAGTGTTTATTTAGGTATTCAGTAAGTTGTTTCGTCACTATGCCTTCCATGAGTTTGGTCATGAGTGGAATAGATGCTACTGGTCGGTAATTAGGTCCATTGTGCTTATTTTTAGCATCTTTCAGTAACAGAGTGAGTAGGATGTTTCCTTTGTCTGTGGGAAAGAGTCCATTTTGAAGCCTGCGCTAACCAATTAGCAACAGAACACAACCACGCTCCAGCACTAAAAAAATAAATTTTACTTTTTAGCATATGCGTAGCATGCACTGATCCCAAAACTACCATGGGACACCTGAACCCGCCCTGCATAGGCATTTTTAGTTGTGGTAAGCATACATTAGTGCTTACCTCAGCTTAGTAAAAGGGTCCCTTAGCATTTTCTATAGGGCTTCTTTTACAAAGCCTCACTTTCAATTCCTCCACAGCAAATGAGAAGAAGCCCATAGAAAATGAATAGTCTTCCTCTCATTTAATGTGCAGGAATCACTAGCGTGGCTTTGTTTGAAGAAGCCCTAAGTTTGGTGCACAAGGATGAGTCCTACCCAGATTCTGTCTATGCATTATTTAAGATATGCGCATATTTACAGGTGGAGTTTTGGCATTTTTTGCATAACAAACAGAAATGACAAAGGGGTTCTTTTACAAAGGTGCGCTGAAAAAAGGCTTGCAGTAGTGTAGGCGTGGGTTTTGGGCACGCGCCGATCCATTTTTAGCGTGCCTGTAAAAAAGGCTTTTTTTTTTACTGAAAATGGATATGCAGCAAAATCAAAATTGCCGCGCATCCATTTTGGGTCGGACACCTTACTGCCGGCCATAGACCTAGTGGTAAATAATCTGGGTGGTAATGACCTAAATGCGTCAGATGCCACTTGGCGAGTGTCCGTTACGCGCACCCGAAAATAAATATTATTTTTCAGATGTGCATAGCAGACGTGCGCCAAAATTGAAATTACCTCAAGGGCCACACAGTAACTGGGCGGTAAGTCCAATTTGGCGGATGTTCGGCGCACGTAGGTGCCTATCCTGCTTATTTTCGAATGAGAAGACCAACCATCTTCCGATACAAATTGGGAGATGGCCAGCCATTACTACTACTACTACTATTTAGCATTTCTATAGCGCTACAAAGCGTACGCAGCGCTGCACAAACATAGAAGAAAGACAGTCCCTGCTCAAAGAGCTTACAATCTAATAGACAAAAAAATAAATAAAGTAAGCAAATCAAATCAATTAATGCGAACGGGAAGGAAGAGAGGAGGGTAGGTGGAGGCGAGTGGTTACAAGTGGTTACGAGTCAAAAGCAATGTTAAAGAGGTGGGCTTTCAGTCTAGATTTAAAGGTGGCCAAGGATGGGGCAAGACGTAGGGGCTCAGGAAGTTTATTCCAGGCGTAGGGTGCAGCGAGACAGAAGGCGCGAAGTCTGGAGTTGGCAGTAGTGGAGAAGGGAACAGATAAGAAGGATTTATCCATGGAGCGGAGCGGAGCGGAGCCATCTCCTAAACCCATCCAAATCGGTATAATCAAAAGCCGATTTTAGCCAGCTTCAACTGCTTTCCATTGCGGAGCCAGCGAAAGTTCAAGGGGACGTGTCGGCAGTGTACCAAAGGCGGGACGGGGGCATGGATAAGAGATGGCCGGCTTTGGCCGATAATGGAAAAAAGAAAGCCGGCCGACGAGCATTTGGCCGACTTTACTTGGTCCCTTTTTGCTCAATACCAAGCCTCAAAAAGGTGCCCCAACTGACCAGATGACCACCGGAAGGAATGGGGGATGACCTCCCCTTACTCCCCCAGTGGTCACCAACCCCCTCCCACTCAAAAAAAGAACATTTTTTTGCCAGCCTCTATGCCAACCTCAAATATCATACCCAGCTCCCTGACAGCAGTATGCAGGTCCCTGGAGCAGTTTTTAGTGGGTGCAGTGCACTTCAGGCAGGCGGACACAGGCTCACCCCCCCTACCTGTTACACTTGTGGTGGTAAATGGGAGCCCTCCAAAACCCATCCGAAACCCACTGTACCCACATGTAGGTGCCCCCCTTCATTCCTAAGGGCTATGGTAGCGGTGTAGTGGGGAGTGGGTTTTGAGGGGGGGGTTGGGGGGCTCAGCACCCAAGGTAAGGGAGCTATGCACCTGGGATCAATTTGTGAAGTCCACTGCAGTGCCCTCTAGGGTGCCCTGTTGGTGTCCTGGCATGTCAGGGGGACCAGTGCACTACAAATGCTGGCTCCTCCCACGACCAAGTGCCTTGGATTTGGTCGGGTTTGAGATGGCCGCCATGAGTATCCATTATCGGGGAAAACCAATGGCGGCTATCTCTAACGCCGGTGATCTCTAAGGCCAGCCCAAATGTTAAG
Organism: Microcaecilia unicolor; assembly: GCF_901765095.1. Taxonomy (NCBI): domain Eukaryota; kingdom Metazoa; phylum Chordata; class Amphibia; order Gymnophiona; family Siphonopidae; genus Microcaecilia; species Microcaecilia unicolor. The sequence goes on along the minus strand of NC_044032.1, from coordinate 66,928,951 downwards.
ATTTGGCTGGCCCCGACCGTATTATCGAAACGACAGATGGCCGGCCATCTTTTTCGATAATACGGTTGGAGACGTCCATCTCCCAATTTGTGTCGAAAGATGGGCGCCCTTTTCTTTCGAAAATAAGCCCGATAGCCACCAAGAGGGGGGCAGGGGAGGCAAAATTCCCCATGTCTGGGCCTCCAGGGGGTCCCGGCGCAGGGATCTCTCTCTTTCTTCTGCTTCTGACAGGACTGGGTGATCGGGTCCTGACAGGAGCAGGACAGAGAAAACTCTGACACCGAGCCCCCCATGCATTGCCTGCCTAGCAGCTGCTGGGCCCTCAGGCCATTCATGTTCAGTTTTGAAACTGACCATGTGCGACCTGAGGAAAGCAGTCACAGGGGCAGGCAATGCTGGGCAGAAAAAGGAGCCGCGATGCCTGCAGCTGGTGGGGTTAGCCAAGGTACTGTGGGCGGGAGGGAGGGGGGTGGCGGTGGTAATTATGATGACGATTTGGGGGGCGGCAGCAGCGATGAAGATTCTGCCCTGGGCCCGGTGGCGGCCCTGCCCCAGGCCCAGCTCAGTCTCTCGGCAGCCCTGCTGTGAGATGATGGCTAAGGGTCAAGTGGCCATTCCAGATCCAAACTAGGAATATAGCTACCACTGAACAAGCCCAGGAAAAAGCCCAGGGACTGACCATTGGTAGGGGCCACCTACTGTCAAATTGAAGTGCCCTCTAACACATCTCTCTCTCCCCCCCCCTCTCCCCCAGAAAATCCAACACCTCACTCTAGCTCTTCCCCCTGCAGTTCTCCAAACCCATACTGGCAGTGGTAGTGAGGATTACAGGTTGTCTCTGGCTCCCTATCACAGAGCTGCCAAGGGGTCCCAATTTTTGAGAGGGAGATTTTAGTACATGCCCCCAGCCCTGCCCCACTTTGCATTGACTCCACCCACTCTACATGGCTCCGCCCCTGGCACACCTCAAACCCACGGCCATTTCAGAAAATATTTTATTTAATAGCCTAATACCCTTGTCAATTAGCTTTCAGAGGCCAAAACCTCCTGCCTCAGGTCAATATAATGCTGTTATGGTATCCTCTCCTGACCTGAGGAAAGAAGTGTTGGTCTCTGAAAGCTAATCAAAAATGTTTCAAAATCAGTCACGGTATCACCTTATTTTCTATTTTGTGTTTTATTTGCATTTTTTTAAACTTTATTAACACAGCTACTTTATCCTAAATTAAAAATAAAATTATTTTCTTTACTTTTGTTGTCTGGCCATTTACTTTTTCTAATTGTGTTGCTCCCAGTCTCTTGATTCTGCTTTCCTTCGTCTTCTCTTAACTCTCTTGCCAGGGTTTCCTGTCCATTTGTCATTTTTCTCTCCTTTTTCTTTGTTTTCTTCAATATTTTTCTGCCTCTCTCTCTGTCCAGATTTAATTCATTCTTTCTATCCATTCTTTAATTTCCTTCTTTTTACTTCATCTACCTATGGCTTTCCTCACCCTTGTTCTCCCCATGCCCCTTCCTCTTATTCTCCAGTCTTTCACTACTCTGTCCTCTCCCCCTTTCCATCCAGTAACTCCCCTCTTTCTCGCCCCATCCTTCCAGTGTCTCCCCTCTTTCTTTCTGCATCCTTCCATCCAGCGTCTCCTTTTTCTCCCTACTTTTCCATCCAGCATCTTCCCTCTTTCTCTCCCCATCCTTTCACCCATCTACCCTCTCTCCTAATCCTTCCATCTAGTGCCTATCTCTCTCTTCCCCTTCCTTCTATCCAGTGTCTCTCTATCTCTCTACCCTTTTCTGTTCAGTGTCCCCTCTGTCTCTCTCTCCACATCCTTCCAGTCTCTCTCTGCATCTTTTCATCCATCTCCCCTCTTTCTCTCCCTATCCTTCTATCCACTGTCTTCCCTCTTTCTCTCCCTATCCTTCCATCCAGCGTCTTTCTCTCCCATCCTTCCATCCATTTTCCCTCTTTCTCACCCCATCCTTTCATCCGTCTTCCCTCTTTCTCTCCTTATACTTCCATCTGTCTACCCCCTCTCCCGATCCTTCCATCCAATGTCTACCCCCTCTCCTGATCCTTCCATCCAGTGTCTCTCTATCCTCTTCTTTCCATCCAGTATCTCTCTCTCTTTTCCATTCATCATGTCCCCCTCTCTCTCCCCATCCTTCAATGTCTCTCCCTATCCTTCCTTCTAGCATCTTCCCTCTTTCTGCTCTCAGCCAGGATCCCCCCCCCCTTTCTCCCCATCCTTATCTTCAGCAGCTTCTCTCTTTCTCCAGCCCTTCTCCATGTCCCCTCCTTCTCTCCCTATCTTCCCACTCTCTCCATTCCACCTGCCTTCCGCTCCCCTTTCCACCCGATATTCATTTCCTGGACACTGCTGCTTCTCCTGTTGAGTAGCAGCAGCCGTGTAAAAAAAAAAAAGAGCTAACAAAAAAATTAAAAAAGCAAGCGTGGGGCCACAGCAGCCTTCAGGCATGAGCTGTTGATTCTGCAGCCGCTCCTCTCTCTGTCCCCGGAGCGGAGCAGGAAGTCAACATCAACTTCCTGCTCCTCCAGGGGCAGAGAGAGGAGCGGCTGCAGAGTCGACAGCCCATGCCTGAAGGCTGCTGCGGCCCCACGCTTGCTTTTTTTTAATGTTTTGGTTGTGGCCGCTGCTGCTGAACAGGAGAAGCAGCAGTGGCCAGGAAATGAATACCGGGTGGAAGGGGAAACTGCTGACAGGAGGCTTTCCTGCTTTGGTGGGAGTGCGGGAGACTTGGCAAGTCTGCTATCAAGTCAAGAGTAGCCTTCAAACTATGCACCTGGGCCTACAGAATTACCTTTGGCCTAGCTCCAGAATACATGAGCGATCTTATAACGCTACCAACCCGAAATGCTATCATAGGCACAAGAAACTATCTAATCCTTCTGTTCCCTAACCCCAAGGTATAAAGTACCGAATCACACATACGACGAGTTTCCCCTACCTATGCACTAAAGCATGGAACACACTTCTGAAAAACCTAAAGTGCATGAAGACACCTCAAAACTTTCTTCTTTAGACAATTCTTCTCTGAGGAAACAGGGTAGACTCTGCCATGTTCATCCCGTATAATTAATCAAGACCTGAGAACTTAAATAACTTTTAATTGAACATCTCTGTTAAACTTGCAATGTAAGCCACTTTGAACCAAGGTATATAGAAAAATGTGGAGTACAAATGTTCAAATAAATAATTCAAAGTATTTAAAGGTACCAGAGGAGTCAGGGGAGTGGAGTTAATTGACCCCAATTTCCTGGAGGGAATCTTCAGCTGATGGTTTAGGGGATCACCCAGGCCTACCTGTGGCAAGGCAACTGGACCCACCCAAAATTGGCTCTCTGGCAATGCCATTAGCAGGAGTTTTTGGGTAGGCTACTTTATACAATCACTTTACTTTATTTGGATTTATATCCCACACACTTCTGAGTCAAGGACTCAGATCTCTATGGCTTACATTACATTAATCAGATATACAATAATCAAATGTATGAGTACAGGATGGAGAGGCTAACATTAACTTAAGCATTAAACTGAATCACTATTCATATATGGAATGGGGTACAATAAGCAGAAGCTAGAGAGCTAAATAGACGTGTTACCTTATCTTGAGTAGGGTGTGTGGAAACATGAGCTGGATGGCTTTTCAAGATTGCTGTCATTTGATGCTAAATTACATTTACCTGCAGGAATGTTTTTAGTGCCCTTTATAAACTAGGTACAACATGTGTGCCTACATGCCTTGCAGCATATGTGCCCTGTTATAAAATTATCCCCTGTAGCCTTCAACAAGGATAATATAAGTAACATGTCTTTAGCCAAACATAAGACTGTAAGCAATACTGGTTTGTCAATCATGGTTTACTACTTATAATTTCTGTAATGCTACTAGACATAACCAGCAGCATACAATGCAACAATTAAAAGGGAACCAAAGCAAATCCTTCAAGACTGGCAATATATTATTGCAATTTTGTATATTAAAAAGTGGACAGCCTCACTTTAGACCTGCTACAATGTCAATAAGCTTGCATTCAGTTTTCAAGAGTATATGCATACTATTTTGCCCAGTTCAGTCACCCATAAAAATAGCAGGAGAAAAGTGGATGGCCACTTATTGCACACACTGAGGGTAATTTCATAAATTCACACCTAGGTAATATACATTTTCACATGACATTTTTATTCCTATTTTAGAAAACACCTACACTTTATAAAATAGCATCAAAGGGGGCAAGATGGCTGCCAGAAGGAAGCTCTGAGAGGCAGCTCCCGTACCAACCTGGTTCTTTTCCTTTGGTTATCTCATTACCTCTATTTTTTCAATGCCGAAGAGCTGGAGTAAGCAACAAACTTACCCCACAGTGCCTGCTTCCCTTCCAGTCAGTCCGATGGATCACTTCTTAATTTCAGGTCAGGAATCAGGAAATTTGCCAGTTGGGGCAATGGGAGGTGAACCGTGCCGCCTGCTTGAAGCGGATGTCACCATTAGATCCGAGCTACATCTGCCGCCATTGATGCTGGTGCAGAGAGAAGTGGTCAGTGGGTCCTTGGCCTTGCCAGAAGGAATGGGGAAGGTCCCTGAATTAGGGGCTGACTTTGGAGAAAATCTGCAGTCGAGAATCTTGGGGGTCCTTTTACTAAGCCACATAGGCACCTGCATGAGCCCAACACGCATCAATTCAGAGTTATCGACCAGCTACCGCTTGGCCCAGATAGTAATTTCATCTTTTACGTGCATCCGCTATGCGCGCCGGAAAATAATTTTTATTTTCTGGCTTGTGGCAGAAACTGGGCAGTAATCATCATCCTACATGCATAGACAATTACCACATGCTTAACGCTTGAGACCTTACCGCTAAGTCAATGGGTGCTGGTAAGGTCTCAGGCCCAAAAATGGATGCACACCAATTTTTATTTTACCGCATGTCCATTTTTTGCAAAAAGTTTTAAAGGCATTTTTTACAGGCGCGCTGAAAAGTGGATCTGCACAAGCCCAAAACACGTGCCTCCACTAGCACAACCCATTTTTCAGTGCACCTTAGTAAAAGGACCCCCTTGGTGTCATCTGAGGCTCAAGGCGCTTCAGTTTGAGGCCTCGAAGGAGGAGTCGATTCAGCACAGATGGACTCTGCAGTTTGGGAAAAGCTGACCAAGCTTGTTCTGCCTGCCAAAGTTAAACCTGCAAGTGTCACAATGGATTCAATTTGGGACACCTTGTTGAGGTTGGAAAATTAATTTTCCAACAAATTTTTTTACCTTCTCAGATAGACCAGTACTCGACTTGGTTGAAAAATACAGAGCAGGGCATTTCTGTTCTAGAGAAAAGAGCAGTACAAGTTGATAAAGGGTACCAGACTTTGTCGGATAAACTGCTTTGTCTTATTAAGGATAACACCTTTATCTATAATAAGTTAGAAAATTTGGAAAATGCACTCAGGAGAAAAACATTGAGGTTTATAAATTTTCCAAAACTGCCCTCAGTTGATCCTCTGATTACTTTTAAATGTTATATGTTAGGAGTTCTAAAAATTCCAGAGCAATCTTTTCCTCCAGTTGCAAAGATCTACTATGTTCCACCTTTTATTAGGAAAGAAGATTCTTCTCAATCTGTTGCTGCTGATTCTGAAATTTCTTTTGATCAGTTGAACATGACTCAAACTTTAGAGGACGAAACCTATGGTATGAAACCTGCAACTTTGATAGTAACTCTGGTGTTGGACCCAGATCGAGACTGGTTACTGAGGTTGCTTTTTCATCACCGAGATGTCTTATTTTTGAATTGTAAAGTTAGAGTTTTTCCTGATGTGACAAGGTCGACACAGAAGTGATGCAAGCAGTTCCTGAAAATGAGACCTAGAGTACAACAGCTAGGAGCACTTTTTTGGCATAATTTTCCCTGCAAGTGTGTTATAAAGTTGAACTCTATGAAATATGTCTTTGACCACGTTTCTGGATTCTAGATGTGCTTTGTCTCCTCTGCCTTCATCTTCTAGGCCAGTAACATCTACTCTGTAGCAAAGTTAGATGCCTGATGTTTGCTTCCTTACCTTTTCCATTGGTTTACTTTATTGCCATGTATTGTACCCTTGCTCTCTCTTCTTTCTTGTGGACTTTAACCCCCCTGTTTACTAAAGCTTAGCTCGAGTTAACTGCAGCAGGACCCATTTTATTCCTATGGGCCCTTCTGCAGATAACTTGAGCTAAGCTTTAGTAAACAACCTCCTTAAGGCAAGATCGTTATAGTGCATCGGAGGTTTACCTAAATTGTACTTAGTCCTGTTGATAGTTCATAAGTATAATATGATTGCCTACATTTGTTTTCTATATCAAGAGTATTCTTGGAATTTATTTTGAAAATGTTGATACAGAAATTTTTTAAAATATATTAGCAACACACTCATGGGCTGATGTAAATGTTAGCACATTTTTTCCACAAGTACTTATGTAAATTAAGGAATTGTATGATATACCTACATGAGTGTGGACTCCGCCCATGCTTCAACCAAAGTCCACCTCTATGCACACCGATAGTGAAAGTACATATGCCATGAAACTAATATTTATTGTTCAAGATGCCCAATGTGACCACATTTCACCTTCCAAGAGGTTACACTGTTCAATCAGAACATATATAGGGCCCTGTTTACTAAGTCCCGTTATAGGCACGTTAACATTTTTAACACACGTTAACCACGTACGCACGTTACCTGTGTATGTGCCTACAATATCTCTATAGGCGCCCACACAGTTAGCACGAGTGCTAATTGTAGGCATGTTAAAAATGCTAACGTGCCTTAATAAACAGGGCCCATAATCAGTTAAAATCATATAAAACTTTATCTTGCAACCAAATAAATAAATTGAAATAATGCACATGTAAATACTTAAGCACACAAATAAACCAATCATAATAAACAATGAACCATTTGTTTCTTCAATATAGTGGTCTCCTCAGTTCTGTTTGTAGACTGACTGTTCACGAGCAGATCACTGCCTCTTTGCAGTTGTATCATGCCATTAAACTTACATGCATACTTTGATGCTAATCAGTACTTCATGAGTATTTACATGTCTAAATTGCCACTTACATGCATAAATGAGGAAAATCTAGCATTTATATATGTTCTTATCACCTAAAACTGGTCAACTCTTCTGGCTGCTAATTTTCAAAAGGAAATTGTTTATTTCTTTTTTAAATACATTTCTAGACCACTCATAAGTACATACGTATTGCCATACTGGGAAAGACCAAAGGTCCATCGAGCCCAGTATCCTGTTTCCAACAGTGGCCAATCCAGATCACAAATACCTGGCAAGATCCCAAAAAAGTACAGAATATTTTATACTGCTTATCCCAGAAATAGTGGATTTTCCCCAAGTCCATTTAATAACGGTCTATGGACTTTTCCTTTAGGAAACAGTCCAAACCTTTTTTAAACTCCGCTAAGCTAACCGTATTTACCACATTCTCTGGCAACGAATTCCAGAGTTTAATTACACGTTGAGTGAAGAAAAATTTTCTCTGATTCATTTTAAATTTACTACATTGTAGTTTCATCAAGCGTGAACAGTCGCTTCACATCTACCCATTCAACTCCACTCATTATTTTATAGACCTCTATCGTATCTCCCCTCAGCCGCCTTTTCTCGAAGCTGAAGATCCCTAGCCGCTTTAGCCTTTCCATATAGGGAAGTTGTCCCATCCCCTTTATTATTTTCGTCACCCTTCTCTGCACCTTTTCTAATTCCACTATATCTTTTTTGAGATACGGCGACCGGAAATGAACACAATATTCGAGATGTGGTCGCACCATGGAAAGATATAAAGGTTCATGGTGGTTTACAATAAACATATACAATAATTACTGACATAACAATAACATAAATACATCAAAGAACCAGCTTCAATGAGCACCAGCTAAAAGTTGCCAAGTGTATTATGAACAACAAGCCTTTTTCAGAATTGTCCAAGTCTAAAAGATTTGCTTCCCAGTCATATTGAAACTTCTAAAAATGAACCTCCTATCTGAAAATCACAAATCACAGTGGGTTAGTCACTGACCCTTGTACAATAACCATGAAGTCTGTGGATCACGGTTCGTGGATCACACATTTTCTCCGGGTCAATTTATAATTCCTTGTATTATTTGTACTAATTTTTTAAATTACATCGATATGATTTTACATTGGGCTATACCTTTTCTGATTCAGCTATAGTGTTTTTGATATAGCTTCAGTTAGTAAAGCAACCCCCCCCCCCCCCCCCCCCCCAACCACATCCCCCAGGGATTCTCAAACACATAACAGAATCTGGTTATAAATTTTCTAAGTAGGCTAGGCTGTCAAAACATTGTATTTATTGTGAAGGCAAAATTATTTGTCTAAATGTATACACAAAAAAAAACACCACCTTATTTACCAACCATAGTATTTCAATATGAATTTGACAGCTTAAAGAAGTACAGATGGGAGTTCATTACAACATCTGAATATTTTCAGCAGTATCCGTGTAATACCGTAATATTTTTCCTAAAATCCACAGAATAATGACATCAGGGAATACACTGGCACCAAAAATTCTACTTTAAATCACCAGCTGGTCTTTCTGTTCAAGACATTTGTTAAAATAATATACCAGGCTTTCTTAAATTAGACACATTTTCATTCCACAGCTGATGTAGTAAGTTACTTCCACCTTGCAATGAATTTCCATCTGGCAGCTCAAAGGAAAAGTAACACATCTACAACATGAAATATTGGATGACAATAGTTTGAATCCAGAGACATATTTTCACTGCATTACAACTCAGAAGTCAAATTAATATCTGCACACAAACAATATGTAAATTTCATTATGGTTTTAGAAATCTAGAATAATAAAAGCAGTGAAAGGATTGCAAAATACAAAGAGGAAAACAAAATGATACCTTGTGATTTCACTATTAAGCTGGCACTATGGCCATTCTAATTTCAGTACCAGCACTGGCATTTAACTTCAAATGTATATTAAACACCACTATTTGCCTGGATAGTGTAGTCACTGTGTCAGCATTATCTATTTAGTTTAGACCTGCAATTCCTTTTCCTTTTTTCTGATAATACATGTTTTATTTATATGGTAAACTGCTCTGGCCTACTAGTTAGTTGAGGCAGTGTTACAAATTATGTAATAAACTAGTAAAAAAGGCCCATTTCTGCCTTACCCACACTCTTCTATGTGGATGCAGGCACATTGGTCTGGCCCTTCCCTGCCTTTCACACACTCTTCTATGTGGATCCAGTCACATTGGTTGGTCCTTTCCTTGCCTTTCCCACACTCTTCTGTGTGGATGCAGGCACATTGGTATGGCCTTGCCTGCCTTTCCCACACTCTTCTATGTGGATGCAGGCACATTGGTCTGGCCCTTCCCTGCCTTTCACACACTCTTCTATGTGGATCCAGTCACATTGGTTGGTCCTTTCCTTGCCTTTCCCACACTCTTCTGTGTGGATGCAGGCACATTGGTATGGCCTTGCCTGCCTTTCCCACACTCTTCTATGTGAATGCAGGCACATTGGTTGGTCCTTTCCCTACCTTTCCCACACTCTTCTATGTGGATGCAGGCACATTGGTATGGCCCTTCCCTGCCTTTCCCACACTCTTCTATGTGGATGCAGGCACATAGGTTGGTCCTTTCCCTGCCTTTCCCACACTCTTCTATGTGGATGCAGGAACATTGGTTGGTCCTTTTCCTGCCTTACCCACACTCTTCTATGTGGATGCAGGCACATTGGTTGGTTCTTTCCCTACCTTTCCCACACTCTTCTATGTGGATGCAGGAACATTGGTATGACCCTTCCCTGCCTTTCCCACACTCTTCTATGTGGATGCAGGCACATTGGTATGAGACTTCCCTACCTTTCCCACACGCTTCTATGTGGATGCAGGCACATTGGTATGAGCCTTCCCTACCTTTCCCACACTCTTCTATGTGGATGCAGGAACATTGGTTGGTCCTTTCTCTGCCTTTCCCATACTCTTCCATGTGGATGCAGGCACATTGGTCTGGCCCTTCCCTGCCTTTCACACACTCTTCTATGTGGATCCAGTCACATTGGTTGGTCCTTTCCTTGCCTTTCCCACACTCTTCTGTGTGGATGCAGGCACATTGGTATGGCCTTGCCTGCCTTTTCCACACTCTTCTATGTGGATGCAGGCACATTGGTATGGCCCTTCCCTGCCTTTCCCACACTCTTCTATGTGGATGCAGGAACATTGGTTGGTCCTTTCTTTGCCTTTCCCACACTCTTCCATGTGGATGCAGGCACAATGGTCTGGCCATTCCCTGCCTTTCACACACTTCTATGTGGATGCAGGCTCATTGGTATGGCCTTTCCCTGCCTTTCCCACACTCTTCTGTGTGGATGCAGGCACATTGGTATGGCCTTTCCCTGCCTTTCCCACACTCTTCTGTGTGGATGCAGGCACATTGGTATGTCCTTTCCCTGCCTTTCCCACACTCTTCTGTATGGATGCAGGCACATTGGTATGGCCTTGCCTGCCTTGCTCACACTTTTCTATGTGGATGCAGGCACATTGGTATGACCCTTCCCTGCCTTTCCCACACTTTTCTATGTGGATGCAGGCACATTGGTATGACCCTTCCCTGCCTTTCCCACACGCTTCTATGTGGATGCAGGAACATTGGTTGGTCCTTTCCCTGCCTTTCCCACACTTTTCTATGTGGATGCAGGCACATTGGTTGGTCCTTTCCCTGCCTTTCCCACACTCTTCTATGTGGATGCAGGCACATTGGTATGACCCTTCCCTGCCTTTCCCACACTTTTCTATGTGGATGCAGGCACATTGGTATGACCCTTCCCTGCCTTTCCCACACGCTTCTATGTGGATGCAGGAACATTGGTTGGTCCTTTCCCTGCCTTTCCCACACTTTTCTATGTGGATGCAGGCACATTGGTCTGGCCCTTCCCTGCCTTTCACACACTCTTCTATGTGGATGCAGGCACATTGGTATGTCCCTTCCTTGCCTTTCCCACACTCTTCTGTGTGGATGCAGGCACATTGGTTGGTCCTTTCCCTACCTTTCCCACACTCTTCTATGTGGATGCAGGCACATTGGTTGGTCCTATACCTGCCTTTCCCACACGCTTCTATGTGGATGCAGGCACATTGGTATGGCCCTTCCCTGCCTTTCTGACACTCTTCTATGTGGATGCAGGAACATTGGTTGGTCCTTTCTCTGCCTTTCCCATACTCTTCCATGTGGATGCAGGCACATTGGTCTGGCCCTTCCCTGCCTTTCACACACTCTTCTATGTGGATGCAGGCACATTGGTTGGTCCTTTCCCTACCTTTCCCACACTCTTCTATGTGGATGCAGGAACATTGGTTGGTCCTTTCTCTGCCTTTCCCATACTCTTCCATGTGGATGCAGGCACATTGGTCTGGCCCTTCCCTGCCTTTCACACACTCTTCTATGTGGATGCAGGCACATTGGTATGTCCCTTCCTTGTCTTTCCCACACTCTTCTGTGTGGATGCAGGCACATTGGTATGACCCTTCCCTGCCTTTCCCACACTTTTCTATGTGGATGCAGGCACATTGGTATGGCCCTTCCCTGCCTTTCTGACACTCTTCTATGTGGATGCAGGAACATTGGTTGGTCCTTTCCCTGCCTTTCCCACACTCTTGTATGTGGATGCGCCGACGCCAGTGCAGGCCCTCTTTTGCTGCAACTTAGGAAAAGAACCCCTTACAGCAGTAAGGGGCCTTTTAAAGACCGGCAGTATGCCCAAAGTGGGATTACCACATGCTAAGATGGAACTACTGCTGGCCGAACGCAGGCACCAGTGGTGTGTACCATTTGCCAGGCTACGGAAAATAGCTAGCTATTTCCAGTGCGGTGCTAACCCGGCGATAATTGGGCAGCACCACATGCTACCTGGTTACCTCTGAGTTAGCCTGGGGTCCCTTAATGCCACCTCAATGGGTGGCATTAAGTGCTCCCACTGCATGGCCACATGTAAGTGAAATCTTACCTTCTGGCCGTGCCATTTTTTGGACCTTTTACTCACTGTGGTAAAAAGGGCCACAGCGTGCGGCAAAAATGGCCCCCACCACTAGTACAAGGCCATTTTTACCACAACTTGTTAAAAGAACCCCTAAGGGACCCTTTTACAATGCACATGCCGAAGCTACCGTGGGGACCCTTTTACCGCAGCTTGGTATAGGGTGCCCTAAACTGCTTAATCAGGTTGAAGCAAAAGTAAATGCTCATTGAGTTCAACCTAACTTGATACACTGATGGTCTTATATAAATATTACATTATTATTTTGACCTACAACTCATCAGTCATTCATCACAGTTAAATGCTACACACAGTGGAGAATTTGCACTATGGTAGCTTAATATGCCTCAGACAAGTCAAGCAAATTCTAGTCAAAAGGAGTCAAGCAATTCCTCTATGTGAAATTAACTACAACAGTCTTCATTGTATGCAAATGTTTTGGATATTCAGGGGTTCTTTTACAAAGGCGCACTGAAAAGTGGCTTGCGGTAGTGTAGGCACGGGTTTTGGGCGTGCGCAGAATCATTTTTCAGTGCACCTGTAAAAAAGGTCTTTTTTCCCCCGAAAATGAACGTGCGACAAAATCAAAATTGCCGCGCATCCATTTTGGGTCTCTGACCTTACCACCAGCCATAGACCTAGCGGTAAAGAATTTGGACAGCAATGACCTGCGCGTGTCTGAAAATAAAAAATATTTTTCAGACGTGTGCCAAAAATGAAATTACTGCAAGAGCCACGTGGTAGTTGGGCGGTAAGTCCATTTTGGCGCATGTAGGCACCTACGCGGCTTAGTAAAAGGGGCCCTCATACAGCAAAGTTTTACTTCTTTTGTATTGTGGAAGTTTCAAGACTTATTGATATTTCCTACCTTAGTTCCTGTTTTGTTGTTAGAAACATCTCCAAAGGGCACTGTTTGCTTGGCATATGATAGCTTAATACAGTAGGATGCATCTGATGGAAGACTTACAGGTCTGAGAACGAGAAAGGACATTATATCCATGAGAAATGGGAAACTTTATTTTTTTCTATCAGCAAATAATTTCCTGTGTTATATATTTCAGTCCCTTTCTCCCAAATATGCATGAAGTATATGTAGGAAGAAGAATCCAACAGCATTTTGTCAGAGTGCTATCTAGATTTCAAACAATATTAACAAGTTGCTAAAAATATAAACAATGGAGGGGATAAACGTGTTCTTCAACATCTAAGTTCAATCCTTTTTTTTTGTTTTTTTAGGAAATAGAAAAGAGGGTACACAAAAATCCAAACTGAAATAACAAAAATACCTTTCATGTGACAAAGAATAAGGAAACAAAGGATGCCTCAGGAAACAATGAGTCAGAACAATATATGGGAATTCCAGAAACTGTACAATGTTTAACAGCTGTACTGTTTCCAGGTCTAATTCCAGGGAACTTGAAAAGCTTTCTCTGAGCTCACTCGTAAAGGATACAGGGAATTCTTAGAGATTAAAGAAAGGAAGTGCAGCTAGCTGTCAACTGTACCTGTATTCAAGGATCTTACCTTGATGTGTGCTGACGCTAGCGGTAATCAGTGAACTAACCCATTTAGGAATATCAGCGCAGTACACAGAACAGATTCTCTCAGTCAGTATCATTCATTAACGATGAACAATTAATTACCACACCAGTTAGCATGTGCTACTTTGCGCACTAAGTAGCTGTTATACTAAGCTGCAGTAAAACGTGGCCTGCGCTAGTGTGGGTGTGTGAAATTGGTGCACGCTGGGCCATTTGTTACCATGACGGATAGAAAGGCCTTTTTAAAAAATGGGACAGTTAAATGGCCGTGCGCTAATATTAAAAGTAGTGCTTGGATATTTACTGCCTGAGCCCTTACTGTCACCTATTTGCTTTGCAGTGAGGGCTCACATGCTATTTGTGCAGTAATCAGACAGTGCGTGGCAATGTGACTGCGCTGCCGTTTACCGCAGGGAACGCTCCCCCCGTGGTAGAAAATAGAAAATTATTTTCTACCATGGGAAACTGCATGCACAAACTTTGGAATTACCAATGGGTGCCCACGTTACCCTGCAAGTAGGGTCAATTTGACATGAACTACCGACACGTTAGCCCTACCGCAGCTTAGTGAAAGGGCCCCTTAGAGTATACTGTAAGATACATTCATATGTGAAAGCCATGCCCATGCTTTGGTCAGATGATGCCCATGTGGACACCCACCTGCCAAGTACACAGAGCCGGTGGTGGGAGGCGGGGCTAGTGGTTGGGAGGCGGGGATAGTGCTGGGCAGACGTATACGGTCTGTGCCAGAGCTGGCGGTGGGAGGCGGGACTGGTAGTTGGGAGGTGGGGATATTGCTGGGCAGACTTATACGGTCTGTGCCAGAGCCGGTGGTGGGAGGCGGGGCTGGTGCTTGGGAGGCGGAGATAGTGCTGGGCAGACTTATACGGTCTGTGCCAGAGCTGGCGGTGGGAGGCCGGACTGGTAGTTGGGAGGCGGGGATAGTGCTGGGCAGACTTATACGGTTTGTGCCAGAGCTGGTGGTGGGAGGCAGGGTTGGTGGTTGGGAGGCGGGGATAGTGCTGGCCAGACTTATACAGTCTGTGCCCTGAAGAGGACAGGTACAAATAAAAAGTAGCACATATGAATTTATCTATTTGGGCAGACTGGATGGACCGTGCAGGTCTTTTTCTGCCATCATCTACTATGTTACTACGTAAGAGTAAGAAAACAAGAAGGCAATTGGTCTACTAGATCCAACGTGGAAAAAGATCCAGGAAGAGACACATCTGTAATCAGCATTGTTTGTCGTTTTACACCAGCTGGTTGATATTGACCCTGACGCAGCCTGTACTTCAGGTGAAACATGGCCACGTCGGGCACCTGTTTTTGAGTCCTGGGAGCTCTGAACAACCAATAAAATGCTGTTTTTCTTCAAAAGGTCTGCTTCCTTTTCTGTTCACATTATGCAAAATACACGTGTATTTACAGAATAGCACTTAGGCAGAAATTTGGTATATACACATCTATCTGCACACATATGCATGCATATGTCAGTATTTTAATGATCTGTGAACTCTGATTCATCCTAACAGTTTTCAGCAGTGAATTATCCCCTGCGGATGTGTTCCTGGCAGTATGAGACCATCTGTTAGTGTCGGATGGCTTAACTCTTGCTTCCTTTGTGCAGCCTTGCTTCAGATAAGAAATCTTCTGTTGCTTAAAGACTGCTTAAGATTGCTTAAAAACTGTTTTTAATTTCACATATGGGATATGAAGCACAGCCTATATTGCTAAAAATATTAGACAAATGATTGAGAAGAATTTGAAGGTCTGGACATGCTAAGGAAGATATTCCCTAGGAAATGTCCTTTGACCTATTTTAAGCACATAACTCTTTGATGCCCTATGAATTAAAAAATTAAAAGTGCAAAAAATCTGAATTTATTGTAGTGCATAGTCAAGACTAAGCACGTTTCTGTAGTTATCTTGCATGTTCTTATGATTTCTTCCCATTTTTTGAAGTAGAAGTGGGAAGTTAAGATTTCCTTTTATGTATTGTATTTTAATGATTTACATGTGTGTGTAGCACCTAACTATAGGCACCCAAGTTTTAGAATTACTCTGTTAATGTGGCTACTCTTAACACCACCTGAAAAGGAGGTAATTGGTGCAGCCACATGCACGTACTATATGGTAGGTTCATCCACATCGCTCCCCCAATCTCCCTGACACCATTCCCAACAGTCAGTTCAGTCCCTCCATCTCCAATCTCCTCACCTTATACCCCTAACATATACCCTGGGAGTGGGTGGGAACTATTGGGTATAAATGTCAGGGGCTATTGAGTGGGGAGACTGGGAGGTGGGACGTCCTGATTCACGGGTGTGGAGATCAGTGGATCAGGAATTAAGTAGGCACAGACCTAGTCAGAGCTGCTTAACCTCCAAGCACCTCCATCACTAGTCTAAAAAATCCTCCCCTTTTTTAATAATTCTTTTGTAATATTTTCCATCTTTTAAGTGTAACAATTTTTTCAACTTTAACTGTCTTCAACTTTTTCATGCAAATTAAACAAACAAGGCAACTTAGCTTTCAGTGAATGCAAGCTCTACAGAGCGCTTCTGTTTTGCTACTGCTTCTTCGGGAGCCTAGCAATTTGCCATTTTTAAAAAGACCCGTTTCCAATCCTACAAAGAAAAGAAAAAAATCAGTCAAAATATATTCTATTTCATGATACTGAGGAGAATTCAATGCCTAGGAACATTTCAATTTTTACCTTTTTCTTTGAAACATTTCAATATTACCAGGACACCAAGCTATTAACTGCTGTCCAGCTCTTTGCAAGTCTTTTCAAAATGGCGCTGCACTAATAAAAGATGCTGACAAGAAAAGAACCAATCTCTTTTAAAAGTTACTTCCTGGTTCAATCTGATTGGATAACCTTGCAGTAAATTTCAAAAAGGCTACTTTAACAAAAAAAGAAGAATATATTATTATTTCTATTGCCTAAACAGTATACAGTGCAATCCGCTTAAGTGCAAGGGTCTGGGACCAAAGAAATGCATGCAGTTAACCAGAGTGTGCACTTAACCGTTGTGACCCAAAGAAGCTTGACATCTGATAAACATATGTACAGTACTGTTATTATGCGTACAGTATACGGTCTCAGTTAACTGACATTAGGCTTACTTGAAGTAATCAGTTATAGTCCTCTGTACACTCTTGGGTCTGTGAGTTCCATAGACTACATCTGCCAGACGGTAAAAACTGTCAAAGCACTGACATCCAGTGGCCTCCAGATAGGCCCGCACAGTGTTGAGACTCTCCAGCGCTCTTGCAAAAGTGGCAGGAGGAGGTTGTTGAATTTCGTCAGCATGTGCCTCGCTGCTCATTTCTTCATCTATTCCATTATCAGCCATTGTTGCCTGCGTGTAGGCGCATAGCTCAACATCAGTGCTGTCTTCAGCTGTTTGTAGATTATAATGAACAGATACGTAGCGATGGAACTCCTCTTCAGTAACACCGGCTGAGATGTCAATAACCTGACGCGTTTGCAACAGCTACATCTGTTTATATCCCTCTCCACATCCTTAACAAAGCTTGCCCGCTTGTACCAGTTCACAATGGTTGCCTGTGTAACATGATTCCAGGCTTCTTTCTGCATATGTAGGGAATCCAACAGTGATAGATTACGAGCCAGTTCAACAGCACGTTTATCCTTGCCAGTCTGGTCATCCATAGCGCTCATCAGATGACGTAGCACAAGAGCCCAATAAAGTTGTTTGAAATTGGCTATTATGCCCTGATTCATAGGTTGGATCAGAGAGGTAGTGTTTGGTGGCAGGAAGACCACCTTGACGTTAAACAGTCTGACATCATCCCTGTGTGCAGCACAATTATCACAAAGCAACAAAATCTGACGCTTTTGTGCCGCATTCTAGTGTCTAACTTCTTTAGCCACTGCTTCCAAATTTCCCCAGTCATCCACGGATTTGCATTAGCCTCATATGACTCAGGAAGTCGCTTAACTTTCTTGAAGCAACGGGGCTGTTTGCTCTTTTCAATGATGAGGGGTTCCAACTTCTCACTCCAATCCATATTGCAGCAAAGGAGGATCGTCAGTCGGTCCTTCGACGTTTTACCTCCAGTAGTTTCGGTATGTTTGAATGCAAGTGTTCCATCAGGAATCGCTCGCCAGTAGAGACCATTTTCATCAGCATTGAAAATGTCACGAGGTGCAAACTCGTTCAAGATGGTAGGAAGAACTGAAATAACCCAATTTTCAGCACCAAAGTCATCAGCGTCATGTTTCTCACTATGCTGTTTCTTTAATTGTATGTTGTTCCTCTCCTTCCATCTTTCCAACCATCCAACAGTGGCTTTGAATTCAGTTAGTCCAAGACTTTCAGCTAGCTGGTTAGCTTTCGCCATATCAATTTAAAAGGACCTCACGGTATACGTGTGGGAACTTATGCTAAATTTTTCAGATCGATTTGTCCCAAACACTTCAACTTATATGTAATACACAGTCCAGATTCACACAATCATCATTTTTGACTTCATAGATGATTTTTTGTACGGGGATCATCAGAATATTTAACAGCAAGACCCATTCGGGAGCAGCGTCCCAAGGTTTATGGCGCTGCATACATCTTCATAGATCACCCGATTTCTTTTAAAACTCATTTTTTCTTTTTGTTACTTTTATCTATATTCATCAGTCTTTTTCTTATTTTTAATTTAAGATTTTGAGATGCTTATAGGTAGTACTTAGTAGTAGTAATAGTACTTGGCTTTGGCAGCAATTTTTCACCCACACTAAACCTCCGTTTTCTCCATAAGCAGTGGACCACTGACAGGAAATTGTCTGCTCCTGACTCGAGAAAACCACCGAAGAGCATCTTCTACCTCCTCAGCTTTTCCCGCCCGTTTTTGTTTCCGTTGTGGATTTGTATTGTTTTGCCAGTCTTCCAGAAGCTGGTCTTTCTGCTTCAAGACACATGAAATTTGACTGGGATTGACATCATATTCTTTAGCAATAGATGCTTGACTTTGTTTTCTAATTTTTTAAGAACTTCTATTCGTTCAGCCAGTGTTAAAGTCTTACAGTTCCGCCGCAACGACGACACTGGTGTACGCTCTAACAACATTCCTTCACTTATTCTGCCTATGGCAGTTAAAGAGGCAGTAAATTTGAAATCTCATTGGTTGTCACGCGCCAATCGGTTTCCATATTCCATGTGCACGCTAATGCGGAGTCTTTCCTGCAGAGGAGCGGTCTTGAACCATGCATATAAGCGAATCTTGCACTTATCAGTGATGCACTAAACCGAAGTTTGTCCCCATAGAAATTGATGGTGCCAAAAACGGGACCGAAGTACGGCATGCAGTTAAACAGAGCATGTGCTTATCCAACGTGCACTTAAATGGAGTGCACTGTAATTGACAAATCAGAAGAATGCTTTCCATTCTACTCCCACATTCAAACTTTTTGGTTGTAAATTCTGCAGAGTATAAATCCATCTTTGCTCTATAGAAATCAAGATTTTGCCCCTGTCCCCACCCCTTATGTTATTCTCCATGTGGTCAGTTACTACACATTGCAATTTATCAAACTTATGATCAAACTCCATACAGTGAGCTACAATTTTGGTGCTTCTCTTTTCTGATGGAGCAAACAATAGCAATATTCATTCAATCTGGTTTTTAGTTGTTTAGCGATCTTACCTACATAAAATTTCAAGCATAGACAGAGAAGGACATATAGTACAAATTTGCTATTGCAGTCAGTGCAATAATGTAATTTATATTTCTTCTTGTCCACAGGATTATGAAAATCTTGTATTTGCAACATAATGGAACAAGATTTACAATTTTCACATCTGAAATGTCCCAAAGTACTGTCTAATAATGGTAAAGGAACTTTCTGTTCATATAAAATATAATCCTATCGCACCATTCCAAATGTATTATGTGAAAAGGATACTCAGATGGCCCAATGAGTATAGGTATCTGATTAACTGAAAAATGGCCAAGATGTTCATTGGTCCAACCAAAATAATTTTTTTAGCAATTTGTTTACTAATTTTCATCCAGCTAAATTGCTTGTGTAACTTTTATTTCATCTTCTACTTTAATTTCAATAGTCATCAACATTTCCTTTTATCTTAAGTAGTAAATTCTGAATGTTTGGCCACCTCTCCTGACATGTATTCATGCATCAGGGTTGAGGCAGCTAAAAACAAAAAATCCAGAAATGAGAATTCAATTCCTTCATTACACAAAAAAAGAAAAATCTTCCGATATGCAAATACATTTACCAGAGGCTTATTCCAACTATTCAGTAGCCAATTACAATCCATATATCCATGATGGCGGCAGCATTGTTTTACAATTTTATGACAAACGTCCACACCAAACATCAAGACGCTCTTAATTGACATCACGGCATCAGGACATAGTGTGGAAGAATATCAGATTAGAGTTATCCATTCCAATTCTTCATTCAAACCCTCCAAAGCAAAAGTATATAATTCAAAAATCCAGTGCTGTTCAGTATTTCCACCCTCCCACCCAATCATGTCCATTATTTGCCATCTAAAATCTGAGATGGAATGATTATTATTCTGTCAGTGGTTTACCAATAGTGCTACTTTTACAGAGCGGGAGTAAGCCCAACACGGGCTTACCACTCGCTCTTCTGGTACTACCGCTGGCCTTACATGACCGCCAGTGGTAGTCCCACCCTGAACACGTACCGTTTCGGGGGGAAAAAGAACCCCCCCCCCCCCCCCAGAAATGGCATATGTGGCGGTAATCCAGCGGTAATCAGGCAGTAAGGGCTCCCCGCCGCAGGGCCCTTTTCTCCACAGCTGGGTAAAGGGACTCCTCAGCAGGGGCATAGCTACATGGGGCCATGGGGGCATAGGCCCCCACAGATTAGGCCCTGGCCCCCTCTACATTTGACCGCCACCACCCGCCTCACCGCCACATCAGGTACCTTGTTTGCTGGCGGGGGTCCCCAACCCCCGCCAGCCGAAGAGTCTTCTTCAGAGCCGGTCGACTCCGGTGCCTTTGTTGTGTGATAATCTGTTTCTGATGCCTTACATCCTGCACGAGGCTACATACAGGACGTTCACGTGCAGGACATCAGGAGTTCAAAACAGATCATCACACAGTGAAGGCGCCAGAGTCGACCGATGCTGAAGAAGTCTCTTCGGCTGGCGGAAGTTGGGGACCCCCGCCAGCAAACAAGGCACCTGGTGGCGGCAGTAACGGGGGAGGGTTTTTGCGGTGGTGGCGGCGGTGGGGGTGTCCAAAGCGGTGGGGGGGTTTGGTGGCTAAACAGTGCCCCCCCACCTCAGGCTCTGGCTACGCCCCTGCTCCTCAGTGTTTGTATTTACCCGAAATTTATGTTCATTTAGTCTCAATTTGATTGACTGTGATATACTGCCAATATAAATCAAATCACACGGTCACTGAAACAGATACACAACATAAGTTGTATTACATGAAGTATTAAAATAGGAGTGGTACACCTGACCCGTTTTAGGATGTGTCCAACCTGTGTGGCTGCTCCTTTTAGTTTAGTATTTTGTTTTGTTCTACCCTTTGCTTAATTTATTATGCTGTCCAAGATCTGACTAATTTCAGCTTGGCTGTGGATGATATGCTTTACAATATGCAGACAATAGAGAAATCAAAATAACAGACAATATCCATGTCTACCAAATTTTCAATATTTTGGATTATAGCTAATGACATCACTATCTGCACCAAAATGTAAACCTATCTGGGGAATTATCATCCCATAGGAAATCTACTCAACCCCTAAGAGCCTAACCTTCCATTTTTTGCTTTTCTTATTTGTACACATCTTCCTAAATTACTGCATACATCAGTGGCGTTCCTAGGGTGGCTGACACCCGGGGCGGATCGCCGATGCGCCCCCCCCCCCGGGTGCAGCGCGACCCCCCACCCCTGGTGAAAGGACACCCCCCTTCCGGCGAAGGGACACCTCCCGCCGGCGAAAGGACACCCCCCCGGGTGCATTTTTACCTGCTGGGGAGGTGCCGCGCGCCTGTCAGCTTCGCTTGTTCCATGCTCCCTGTGCCCCGGAACAGGAAGTAACCTGTTACAGGGCAGAGGGAGCACAGAACAAGCAGAGCTGACAGGTGTGCGGCACCCCCCCTCCCCCAGCGGCGTGCACCCAGGGCGGACCGCCCCCACCGCCCCCCCCCCCTTGTTACGCCATTGGCATACATAATAGTATTGAGAGTGCTATGTTTGTTTGTGAGGCTGCTATCCCATCCTGCTCGAAATAGCCACTTGAAAGAAGCTGAGGGGCAGGCCTGCAGGGTCTTGCAATGGGGACTCAGGCCCCACTGGCAGCAGGAAACTCCGGGGTCTTTTTACAAAGGCATGCTGAAAAATGGCTTGCGGTAGAATAAGAGCGGGTTTTGGGCATGCGCTGATCCATTTTTTAGCATGTCTGTAAAAAAAAGGCCTTTTTAAAATTTTTTGCCGAAAATGGATGTGCAGCAAAATGAAAATTGCCGCGCGTCCATTTTGGGTCTGAGACCTTACCGCCAGCCATTGACCTAGCAGTAAAGACTCACACAGTAACTGGGCAGTAATGACCTACACGTGCCAAATGCCACTTGGCGCGCGTCCGTTATGCGTGCCCAAAAATAAAAAATATTTTTCAGGCGCGCATATCAGACGTGCCAAAAATGAAATTACCGCAAGAGCCACGCAGTAGTCGGGTGGTATCTCCATTTTGGCGCACGTTGGGTGTGCATAGACACTTACACGGCTTAGTATAGAGGGCCCCTGAAGCAGGGAATGGCATTGCTGGAAAAAGGCAGTCTGCACAGAGGAGTTGGTGCAGAGGTTAGAGGGCAGAGGGGCAAAGTTAGTTGTCATCTTAGTCCATCATTTTTACAGGCTTTTTTTAGGTACTCTCTTACATAGAACCATCCATCAGAAAAAAAAAAGTAATAATAATCAAAAATAAAATATAGATCTTAAAGCTTTCAACATAGGTCTTTTTCTTCTCATAGCTCTGTTGCTCATTGTGTTTTCATTAAAGCAATAGGAATGTAACACTATAGAGGTTGTTTAGATTCAAAACACTTTTCTGTGACTGCCCAGTCAATATAAGATGAATTTGCTATTGTTTGTGTTTCTATTTAAATTACTGCAACTGGAGGAATGGGAAATGCGGAAAATAACGTGGCTAGCTCAACAGCACAAGGAAGTGTGAGAAACAGGATGCATTTGCTACTCAGGTTGTGAAAGTTTACCAAAGCCAATTGTCCTTTTCTTACATTGTTGCCTGGAGAAAAATAACTGAGAAATATGACTTGCTTGCCAAGGTTCAAATTGTAGTTTGTGACATAAAATCTTTGCTGGGAAAAGTTATTGCAAGAGTGAAAGGGCATTCACAGCATATATACAGTAGCTGTACTGAAATAGTCAAGTACTGGTCAAAATTCAGCTCCTGCCCAATTAACTCCCTCTGATCAGGTCTTTCTCGGATGTTCAGTGGCACTTACCCCCGAATTCTATGTAGCACGCCTACAGATCCATGCTCAAATCCAGGCATATTCTATAATAGCGCAAGTAACTTAATTGGCTTAACAAGCTAATCAGCGTTGATAACAGCACTTAACAAGCAATAATTGGTAATAATTAGAATTTGCATGCATAACTCACAAAGGGCCCCTTTTGCAAAGTGGCGGTAAGCGCAATGTGGGCTTAACGCTCGCTAAAAAGGAAGTACCACCAGGCTACCACAGCAGCCTGGCGGTAATCCCCACCCCCAGCGCACTGTCATATCCGGCACTGCACATTTAACACTGGGTTAGGGCGAGAGCGCTTACCACCACCTGCGGTAAAAGGGGGCTTCGGTGGGTGTCAAAAACATATGGCGACACCATTGCAGACTCCCTTTTACTGCAGCTTGGTAAAAGGGGCCCTACGCGTATTCTGTAATGAACTGCACCCAAATTTTAATGTGCGCAGTTCAAAGGGACGTGACTGTGGGTGGAGAAATGGGCATTTCATGGGCGTTCTAAAATTTACACACATAGTTATAGAATATGGCTCAGGGATTTGTGACACTTTTGGTGGTGTAAATGGAGGTGATTAGTTTTAGGCATTGGGATATCAACTAAGCATATTCTATATTCCGCGCCTAAATATAGGTGTCACTTATAGAATAGGCTTAGGTGGAAAAGTTTAATGCGCGGATTTCTTAAGCACCTTATATACATAGTAACATAGTTCTGGCCCTTAGTGGGCTCTCATTTGACAAGTCCTATTTGCATTTTAATGTGCATAAACCAGCACATAAACATTTATCTTGCATCAGCATCTAAGACTAACCCACCTAGAACCTTGGTTGGAGTGGATAAAAATTTGATAAATAAATAAATAAAGTCCCCATTTTAGAAAACCAGGATAGACACGTATCAAACTCAAGTGCACGCAAATGGCAAGGTGGCATGGTCTGGGCATGTCTTGAAAAATAAAAAAGGTGGGAATATAAGCCAGGCTATCCAAAGAATGGAGCCAAATTATCTTTAAAATAAGCAGAATTTAATAATTTTCAAACAAATGATAATAAAACAATCACACATTAAAAGTGACTCGACACAACGTTGTGTTTCGGCCGGATAGGCCTACATCAGGAGTCTTGTAATCAAGGTGAACAATGAATTAAACACATCAAAGGAATCTCAAACCACGAATAAAAGATTCCAAGGATAAAAGGTCTGCAGACAAGACCTTAAAAATGGTCTGCAGCCGTGCCGCACGCCCTGAACTTCTCCTCGGCAGCCGACCGCACGGTTTTCCAGACAGCTGTGCTCAGGTGTCCAGTTTGCACCGATTCGGTGATGGTAAAACAGAGACCGAGTAGGCCGCTACTGCTGCTTTTCCGTTTACAAGACTCCTGATGTAGGCCTATCCGGCCGAAACACAACGTTGTGTCGAGTCACTTTTAATGTGTGATTGTTTTATTATCATTTGTTTGAAAATTATTAAATTCTGCTTATTTTAAAGATAATTTGGTTCCATTCTTTGGATAGTCTGGCTTATATTCCCACCTTTTTTATTTTTCACTTCACGCCTCGTGGGATCTATTGAGTTCTACACTTTTGTGGATTCTCTCTAGACTGGGCATGTCTTGGGCAGGACAAAGGCATGGCAATTTCATAGACATTAATTCCCCATTTCAGAAGGGGACTAAGCGTCTATGTCCTAAAGATCGACATTACGCCTGCTACCAAGCACGTTTAGGATCTGGTAAACAGCTGCTACTGAGCCGCACTCCACTGGAGAGAGAAATCCACCAGTAGTTCCCCTCTGCCAGCCACTGTAATAGCATTGGATAATAACCAGTTATATTTATAAGGTCACAAAGATAACCGGTTTTGTTCCATCACTTAACCAGTTATGTTGCCATTTCACAACATACCCATTATTTTTCTAAAATGGATGTTTGTGCTGCATACCCTGAGTGCATAAACATCCATTTCTCCTGTCAGATTCTGTTCTAAAATACTGTTGAAACTCGAGATGCACTGACCTGCAGGTCTCAACTCCTACTTCTATGACCTGCCCATGTTTAAGTAGCACCAATTAGCTAGTAAAGAAGGAAAGGGAATGGGACTTGATATACCGCCTTTCTGTGTTTTATTTTTTTGCAACTACATTCAAGGCGGTTTACATAGTATATACAGGTACTTATTTGTACCTGGGGCAATGGAGGATTAAGTGACTTGCCCAGAATCATAAGGAGCTGTAGTGTGAATTGAACCCAGTTCCCCAAAATCAAAGTCTGCTGCACTAATAATTAGACTAGTCCTCCACACAACATAGGGTGTATTTTTACTTTTGAGGCAAAAATTAAATATGGAGAGAAAATTATTCCCTTAGTCTCTGATTTAAAGCCCTGGCTGAACAAGCGCTTTTATAAAATTCATGTGTCTTAAGCTGGTGCAAAAGCTGATGGGGAAATTTTGTAAATATACTGTATTATCATTGAAAAATGTAAATAAACTTATGCCGGCTGATATTCAAAGCAATTTAGCCAGCTACTGGCCAGTTAATTCACTTGGCACTTAACCAGCTAAGTGCCACTGAAATTTGCAGTTAACACCTAATTCAAAGCCAGTTACGTTGGGGGCATTCCAGGGCAGAGTCAGCGTTTGGTCACTTAAGTGCTGATATTCATGATAGTCAGTCCTTAAGTGGCCAGGTTTAGCGCATAAATGGGACCACATAAAAGTCCTATTTTTATGCGCTACCCCTTGGCCATTTAAGTGCTGAATATCAACTTAAGCAGCTACGTGTTAGCTAGCTCAAAAATAACCAGTTATTCAAAGCTGAAGCCTGGACAGGGCCCAGCTTTGAATATCCAGGAATAACTTTGTCAGTGGTCAGCAAAATGTTCACCACTGCCGGCTGAATATCAGGCCCATAATCTTTTGGCCCACCAACCCCTGCCTAAAACACTCCCCTTTAAACCCTTTGCATCCCAGCCATCTACCTATGTAAATAGCAGCTTTCTGAAAATGCCATGTACCCCTATAGCCAATCTACATGTGGAAATGCAGCTATTTATATGTGTAGACACTTCTAAAATGACCTCCTATATCTCATGCATATTCATTAATAATACTACTACTACTATAAATCATTTCTATAGCGCTACTAGACGTACGCAGCGCTTCACAATTTAATATGAAGAAAAGACAGTCCCTGCTCAAAAGAGCTTACAATCTAAATAAGGACAGACAGACAATTCTATATCCCAGGTATCAAAAGAAAAAGTAAATATAGATATAAAATTTTTGTGAAGGTGCTCAGAAAACCACTGAGACAAAAGGTGAAAATTCACTTATAAAGTCACCGTTATCTATCATTGCACTTCCTCATAAATTTAAGACAGCAGCCCTCAAAAATATCAGAAATATCAATAGCACGGTTTCCAATAATAACTTCAGTTCAAAAAATACAGTACGTTTCTCCATGAACAATTTCAAAAAGTCTTTTTCACAGGACACTTATCTTATAATTCATCAATCAGACGTCACAGTTGAAAAACGCCATTGAAGAGCGACTGCTGTTGATAGATATGGTACACCAAATATCCATAATTACCCCAACTTGGATCCAGGTTTCACTTTGCACAAGCTTCTTCAGGGGCTACCTCAAAACAATAAAATAATAGTATAAAAATTATGATCAATAATTTGAAATAAAACAAAATAGCTTTAAAAAACCACAAGCAAAACAAGTGATCAGGCATATAAGTAAAATGGAAACGCTAATGCCTCAAAATGGCGCCTGGAGACACTAAAACACCAGTCCCTTCTGTTATACCTTTATGAGGATCACATGATCAATGTCTAATCAACTTCTTTGTTCAGGCCACTCAGCTGAATGAGTAAATGAAGTGCTGTTCTTTCTGAATTGAGATACATACCCACTGCGATTCATTACCACTTGCTGCAGTATATTACAAACTTAAAGTTCATCACAGTGTGTCCCATACTCAACCAATGTTGTACCAAGGGGATGTCTACTTTTGCCTAAATATATATCACTAAAATGTTGAGCGACCCTATACTTAAAAGTTTTATTTTTGTTTAGCCAATATAGTATTTTGAACATTGATGTTGTAACACAATAAACAACCTGAACTGTCTCACATGTAGTCTTCTGTTTTAACAAATATAATTTAACACTATTTGGTATTGGAACTATATTTGTTTGCCATACATTATCATAATATATGCAATGTCCACAAGCATAATGTCCACATTCCTCCTTTAATGGCCACTGCTCATTATTCATCAGGCAAGAACGCATCAACATATCCGCTAAAAGTAGGCCCTAATCCATCTAAGTTTCTATAACACCCTAAGCATTTTCATAACTACTGCCTGAAGTTGCTGTTCAAATGTAGATAATTATCTATTAAAATCCCAAATACTTTTAAACTAGATTTGAGCTTATAAGTAATATCATCAGTCCCAAAGTTGCTGCTGGAATTAGACCTAAAAGTGTTGCTTACTAAAAGAAACTTATGAAAAATTTGCAGATTAGTAAGGGATTATTAGAGAACAGACATGTTTGTATATAATACCATCAGCAGATGGGTAATTTAGCTTTAACTGACCATTTGAACAAAGACTTTTCCTGGAGGAAGAAAATGACAGAATCAATGTGAATGGCAAAGGCGTAGAACCGTGAATAATATACTAAATATTAACTTACACAATTTAAACAGTATTCTTGCTTCTATAGGAAGCCAATGGAGTTGCTCTTTCCTGTTTGTTTGCCTGGCAGATCGATCTAGCTACGTTATTCTACAGTGTCTGAAGTCTTCTACATAAAATCCTTGAGCAACCAACATAAAGTAAATTACAAGAATCCAATTTGCTAATGTAACCCAATGAGTTAAATTAATTTTATATATCCACCGGACCTCCAGGCCCTTGTGTTTGGGAGGAGGGGCTTGGAGGTCCACCGGACCACCAGGGCTGGATTGTGCCGTAAGCACATGCCCAGGCACAATCCTCTCGCAGAAGTACCCCTATGTTCAATGCTAATAACACGCATGAATTTGCATGTTACTAGTGTTGATCACTGGGGAGATAATTCCCTGCACTGTTCTGGTGGTATTTTTCCCTGTGCTGTTCAGAACAGCGTGGGGAACTGATCATCAGCACCTTGGAGAATTAATAGTTTAACACCTTCACTCCACCCCCTGTACTGCCCCCGATAAGAGCCAAGGTGGTGTATAATGATAGTTATCAGCAACATCTGGATAGTGCCACTGAATTCCGGTGGATAGCCACAGTTAAGAGAACTAGGTGCTGTCGTTGATGATACGTTGAAACCTTCTGCTCAGTGTGCTGCTGCGGCTAAGAAAGCAAATAGAATGTTAGGTATTATTAGGAAAGGAATGGGAAGCAAAAGTGAGGACGTTATAATGCCTTTGTATCGCTCCATGGTGCAACTGCACCTCGAATATTGTGTTCAATTCTGGTCGCCACATCTCAAAAAATATATAGTGGAATTAGAAAAGGTGCAAAGAAGGGCAACAAAACTAATAAAGGGAATGGGACAACTTCCCTATGAGGAAAGGCTAAAGCGGATAGGGCTCTTCAGCTTGGAGAAAAGATGGCTGAGGGGAGATATGATAGAGGTCTATAAAATAATGAGTGGAAAGGGTAGACGTGAAGCATCTGTTTACTCTTTCCAAAAATACTAGGGCATTCAATGAAGCTACAAAGTAGTAAATTTAAAACAAATCTGAGAAACTTTTTCTTCACTCAATGTGTAATTAAACTCTGGAATTCGTTGCCAGAGAATGTGGTAAGGGCTGTTAGCTTAGCAGAGTTTAAAAAAGGTTTGCACGGCTTCCTAAAGGAAAAGTCCAAAGACCATTATTAAATTGAACTTGGGGAAAATCCACTATTTCTGGGATAAGTAGTACAGAATGTTTTTGTACTTTTGGGGGATCTTGCCAGGTATTTGTGACCTGGATTGGCCACTGTTGGAAACAGGATGCTGGGCTTGATGGACCTTTGGTCTGACCCAGTATGGCAATACTTATGTACTTATTTAACTATCTGAAGTGGCGGAGTAGCCTAATGGTTGGAGCACCAGGCTGAAAACCAGGGAAGTCCCTGTGATCTTGAGCAAGTCTCTTAAGCCTCTTTTGCCTCAGATACAAACTTAGGGGTCCTTTTACTACGCTACGGTAAGCACTAGCACATGCTTACCACAGCTATAAAATGCCTGAGCACACTCCATAGTAATTCTGGGATTGGCGCATGCTACCCACGTGCTTAAAAAAATATTATTTTTTAGCACTGGGGACAGGTTTGGGGGCAGAGAATGGATATGCTGTGTGCTGGTTAGCGCACTTATATTGCCACATGCTGACCGATTAGTATGTGGTTAGCCTGTGAGGTCCTACTGCCTACAAAATAGGTGGTGGCAGGGGCCCATGTGCTAATGGGAATATTAGAGCCATTAATACAGAAAAATCAGCCATTTTATCCCTGCCTTAGTGTGTGGGAATGACCCAAATATTTATTTTGACATTTGTAACCCACCTTATCCCAAACAGAGTTCAGATTCAATGTGGCTTACAATCCAATTATAAACAGGTACTAGCTCTCTCCCTAGAGGGATCACAATCTTGGTTTTAGTACCTGAGGCAGTGGAGGGTTAAGTGACTTGCCCAGAGTCACAAGGAGTTACAGTGGGAATTGAACCCAAGATGCTGGGATCAAAGTCTGCTGCGATCAAAGTCTGCTGCACTAACCATTAGGCCACTCCTATATGAGGACAGGCTAAGGCCACTTTTTGCCATAGTTTAGTAAAAGGGCCCCTTGGCTTGTAAGCTCTCCAGGGACGGGGAAATATCTAGTGTACCTGAATGTAACTCACCTTGAGCTAATACTGAAAAGGTGTGAGCTAAATTTAGAAACACTGCAGGAGGTATGCAGATATTTCCCTTTCAGTATCTGCTCCTTAATTGACTCCACATTTATGTTTAGCTGTGGAAAATCCTGGAAATACTGGTGTAAATTCCGAGATTGGTACCTATACATGTAGTTTCTGGGAGGTAAAAACCCCTTTATACATATACATAGTTTCCAAAAGGCTCCACATTCAGCAGAATGTGGAGGTAAGGGCTCAGGCCTTAAATAGGCGCATGCTAGTTTTAATATTAGCGCAGTTCCATTCCCCCAGCAACAGTAAAAAATGGACCAGCACACGCCTCACACTACTGCAGGTCACTTTATACTGTGGCTTTGTAAAAGGACCACATTAGGGGTCCTTTTACAAAGCCACAGTATAAAGTGACCTGCAGTAGTGTGAGGCGTGTGCTGGTCCATTTTTTACTGTTGCTGGGGGAATGGAACTGCGCTAATATTAAAACTAGCATGCGCCTATTTAAGGCCTGAGCCCTTACCTCCACCCATTGACAGTGGTAAAGGCTCACTTGCTACCTATACGATAACCATGCAGCACGTGCCAAAGTGGGCGTGCTGACAGTTACCACTGGGAACTCCCCCCTCCCCCCATGATAGAAAATTATTTTCTACCGCAGGATTCGGCATGCACTGAAATTAGAATTACTGCCAGGTGCATGCACTACCCCAGAGGCCCCCTCAGTGAATTGTGAATGTCCTAACCTGGAGGTCCATATTCCAATCTGTGTCCTCTTAAAAATGAGGTTACACCCCTGCTGAAAACCAGGGCCACCAAGAGAGTGAGCCAGGCCCGTGGTGGGGCCGCTGCTGCCCCCCTCCAGAATCGTCATCGCTGCTGCTGCCCCACCCACCTGCCCAAGGTACCTTGGCTGGCCCCGCCGGCTGCAGGCAGCGCAGCACCTTCCTGTGCTCAGCATTGCCTTTCCCTGTGGCTGCTTTCCTCAGGTCGCACATGCTCGGTCTCAAAACTGAACATGCGCGGCCTGAGGGCCCAGCAGCTGCTAGGCAGGCAATGCAGAGGGGGGGGCCGGCGCCGGAGTTCTCTCTCTCCTGCTTCTGTTGGGACACGATCACCCGGGTCCCGTCAGGAGCAGGAGAAAGAGAGAGAAACTTTGGCGCCAGGCCCCCCATGAAGGCCCGGGCCTGGGGAATTTTGCCCCCTGCCCCGCCCCCCCTCTCGGCAGCCCTGCTGAAAACTAGTCTTTGTATAGTAAAGAAAGAACTGCTTATTACTTTGGTATTCTAACTTAAAACAGAGCTGGACAACTGCCACAGATTTCCCTATTCAGAGTCTAAGGTTATCTAACTTTAGAAGTCAAATACCAGTAGTCTGAACTCCCTTCCTTATTGCGTCAGTAAATTCATATGTAGCAGATAACGAGGACACTAATTCCACTCGTACTGTGCAGGATAACTTAGGCATACAAAATCTGAATAGTTTTCTTATTGTAAAGAATGAAGGAACTGCAGTAAAAGAGGTTGGAAAGTGAGTTTGTCCACAGCTTTAGAAATAGTAAAGGATCATGAAATTGGTTTGTATTTGTTGCTAATCAGTCGACAGTAGAGCCACAGAAGGGTGACTACAGATTCTAGAAAAATCTGCCACATATCTCCACAGATTCGTCCCAGACTCACAGTTAAAAAAAAAAAAACATGTAATGCTGTGGATTTTCCCTATGCAGAGAGGAGGGAGAGAGGAGACATGATAGAAACGTTTAAATATCTCAAGGACATTTATGTACAGGAAGAGAGCCTTTTTCAAATGAAGGAGTGCTCTGGCATGAGGGGGCATATGACAAAGTTAAGAGAGAATAGGCTTAGGATTAACCCAAGGAAGTATTATTTCACAGAAAGGGTGGTGGAGGCGTGGAATGGCCTCCCGGTGGAGGTGGTGAAGTCGAGGACTGTTCCAGAATTAAAAAGGCATGGGGTAAGCACAGGGCCGCCGAGAGGGGGGGACGGGGGGGACAAAATTACCCGGGCCCGGGCCTCCGGGGGGGGCCCGGCGCCACCGCCGCAGTCCAGTCCGCCCACCCTCCATCGCTCCCTGGCATTGAATTTAAGCGCCTCACCTTCGAAAGCGCAGCAAGCAGCAGCAGACCACTCCTTCCTTCCATGTCCCACCCTTGCCTGATGTAACTTCCGCGAGGGCAGGACACGGAAGGAAGGAGTGGTCTGCCGCTGCTTGCTGCGCTTTCGAAGGTGAGGCGCTTAAGGTCAGTGCAGAGGGCCTGGGGGTGGAGAGAGGGCCCGGTGGCGGGTGGAGGGAGGGCCCAGCGACCTCGGGTGGGGGGGGCGCGGGGCCGGCGGCCTTGTCCCAGGCCTGGTCCAGTCTCTCGGCGGCCCTGGATAAGCATGTGGGATCGCTTAAGAACAGGAAGAATTAGGGGTTACAGAGGATGGGCAGACTGGATGGGTCATATGGCCTTTATCTGCCGTCGTGTTTCTATGTTTCTGTCTTAGGCAGGTCTACGGAATTTTTTTTTTTCAAACTTGATCCAGTTTGATATCAGTCTGGCTGAATTTTAAATCAAACTGTTTCAGTAATTTGTATTTTATTGTTACCAAAGGTTACACATTCAAACTCACAGTCTTGCCCATTTAAGGAAAAGGGGATGGAACTTGACTTACCGCCTTTCTGTGGTTACAATCACTGTGGTTTACATATTATGAACAGGTATTTATTTCGTACCTGGGGCAGTGGAGGGTTAAGGGCTCCTTTTACTAGGCAGCGGTAAGCCCAATGTGAGCTTACTGCTTGCTATATAGGAAGTACCGCCGGGCTACCGCAGCAGCCCAGCGGTACTTCCCACCCCTAGTTTGCTGTCATTTCCGGCACTACAAAAATGTATTTATTTTTGTAGCGCCAGAGTGTACCTGGTGGTAATCGGGCAGTGCCGCACGCTGCCCGGTTACCACAGGAGCCCTTACCACCACATTAATGGGTGGCGGTAAGGGCTCCCCCCAAAATTGCTGCGCAGCAACTGCTTTATTTGCTGCACGGCCATTTTCTGTAGGAAAGCAAGACTTCCCTTTTACCAGCTGCGATAAAAGAGGGCATCGGCACGCATGTAAAATGCCAGCACTGGCCCCCTTTTGCCACAACTTGATAAAAAGGGCCCTAAGTGACTTGCCCAGAGTCACAAGGAGCTACAGTGGGAATCAAACCCACTGCACTAACCACTAGGCTACTCCTCCACTCCAACTACACTGACAGGCCATCCCTGAATTGTCAACAGCATTTAACTACATAGTGCTGCTAAAAATCCAGTGTGACCCTGCAGCACTGTCTAGTTAGTGCCAGAGTGGTCCGGAGGTGAAATCGGGACAGACCTATCTAACCAGACAAATTGGACCATATAAAAAACAGCCCAATCTTTGCCCTGTTAGGTATGCAGGAACCAACATTGAACATCTGTCAGCACCAGCATAACTTCTGGGTCCACCAAAGGCCAGATATTTAATGCCAGTGCCCAGATATGGCCTAGCATTCAATATCTGAATCTAATTCAGCAGCTTTAAAACTGCTGACCACCACAGGCTGATAATGAATATGACTGTTGGGTAGACTGGATGGACAATTCAGGTCTTTATCTGACGTCACTTACTATGTTACTATGTTATTGTTAAATTAAATGACCTCCCACAGCCTACTGTCTTTTCAACAGGAAGGCAGCAGCTCTTGTACTTGAAGTTTCTCTCTGGGCAGGCAATTTCATCACAGGGTAGAGGGACAAGTTCTCCACAGGACTCTGTTTTCCTGGAAGAGAAAAACTATCTGCCACCACTTCAATACTAAACAGAACTTGTGTACGAGAATGAGGCAAAAAAAAAAAAAGTAACCTCCTAGCATATTTTGCTGTTTTCTCAGCAACCACTTGGAATTTCAACATGAAATTTTACAGATTTATTTTATAGCTTTATTCTTACTATCTACATCTATGTGCTATCTACATCTATGTGCCAAAGGAAATGAGATTATCTTTTAGCATGACCCCCAAGTGATTTCCACGCATTCAAAAATGTTTGCACTGTAAAACTACCATTATTTGAAAAACAAAAATGGGATACCAGCTTACAGTTAATGATGTCACAGTACTTTTGTCTGGGGGGCAATGTTGGAGGCCTATCACAAGCTCCACCCAAAACTCTACATAATGAGGCACCAATAAGTATTTCACAAAGCTTGAAAATGTATCATCCATCTAGAAGTCTAAGATCGCAGGGAAGTGTCTTATAGATGTTCCCTCATTTCACTAGGTCCGACTAGACTAAGCATGATCGTTCATGAATGTTTTTTTTATAGCGGGACCAAAAATGTGGAACAATCTCCCTCTAGAACCATGTTTAATATATTCATTCCATGAAGCATTTTCTGATGAAATTAATTGAAAGTGAGTAAACAAATGTATGATGTTATTTTGTAAGAGATAATGATTATATATTTTATGATGTTGTAAGAGTTAGTGTTTTTTTTGTTTTTTTATAATTTATATATGTTCTTTTTTAACCCACTTAGATAAGTTTGATAATGCAAGATATAAATTCGATAAATAAAAATATATAAATAGACAATCGCTGAACTCAAGCAAGCACTGCAGATGATCTAGGACAGCCTGCCACGGGGACCGATCGACAATGCTGTTAAGAACTTCTCAAAGCAACTGGAGGCCTGTATTAAATCTAGGGGTGCACACCTTGAGCATTCACAGTGGCTGCAAAATTCTGACACATCGTTAAATGCGTTGTATGAATGATATTATTTTACTATGTTTTAACTCGTAAAAATCGCTAGGTAGTAACGCTAAAATGTCAGTAACATCAACATAGCTTAAGATAATTAAATGTTGTTTAACAGTAATATGTAAGTATGATGGCTAAATAAGCATGTAAAATTTTTTTGTTGAAATTCAAAGTGGTTGCAGAGAAAATGGCAAAAAAACTCTAGGGGGATACTTTTTTTTTTTTCTCACGCTGTAGATTTAGGCATGCTTGCTCTATATCCAGGGACAATACTTAGACTAGAATGGAGCTTAACTAATGGCCCAAAGATATTGGAGTACTTTTTAAGAAGGCTAATTCCCCTGTAACTCTTACAGCTATGAAAAGGTAGCTCAAGTCCGCCAAAACAGCTGATACAAAAAAATTGAGGGACAAGTTTCAATTCAGATTTAAAATTTCCATACAAGGGATCTGCTCAGAGCCATGATCAAAAGAGCAATTCATAAGTTACAGCCAGGAAGTCTATCAAAAGCTCCAGAAAAAGTTAATCATGGTTCAATCACCAGGTCTGTTTCCCACATGGCATATCACATTCCTCAAGCAATTCTCAGCTTTAGTATCTCCAGTTAACTGGAGGCAAAGACATATGCAACAGATGTAGTGTTTCAAGCTGACAACATGAAAGTGGTTGAGGCCATCAATCAGTAGACACTTAAGTATCCCCCTTTTTGTCAATTTCTTGAGGCTATAGTGCTGTTACACTTGCATTCAAAGATAAGCCTAACATAGCTGTCAGCTTGTCCAGGTCAAATTAGTTTTACTTCAGATTCCCACTACTAGCGTGACTTTGGAGGTTTGATCGAGTTGGGTACATGACCTCATGAACATGGCCCTATCTTCAAGTATCTGATAGTCATATGCCAAGGAATAGGAACTGTTTAAACCCTTCTCTAGACTATGAGGATTCAGTGAGCTCTTGCCTGCATCCAGAGTCACAGTTGTGGCATTCATTCATCTACTGCAACCTACTTATCAGGTCTATCATTCTACTCAAAACGTCGGGGTATTTATGATCCCATGAAGGAATTTCTAGTCAGAAATATGATACTCAATTGATTGTGAAAGAGTGTATAACCACGTATATGGTGTAGCCCACCTTTGACTAAGGGGGTAAGGGTTGCCGCAGAGCAACAGAGGAAAAATGGGAACAAAGCAGCAAAATTACCAAAACCTCCAGAGTACCAGTTAGGAAGAGGGAAGGGCTGAATTTCATCCACTAGAAGAAACTAATGTGGTATGTATATTGTGGATGAATGTTTTAAATACCACCAATACACAGAACCGTTAGCCAGCATACACACGGATAACAGCCATATGTTTGTCTTCCACCCCTCATAACCACACTGGGTTTCCTCATCGTGTAGCTTCATTAGCTATGCTATTTGCTTGTTTAGCAATGCTATTCTTCTTTGCTCATTTGTTTATTTACTTTTTTCTTTTCTGGTGTATTTTACTATTGTTGGAGGATGTTTATTTTTTGTTTGCTGTGCACCTGTGGATGAATTTGTTTTGAACTTCATGGTAAAGCAGAATATAAATGTTTATATTAAATTAAATTAGTTCCACAAAATGAGCACCCCTTCATCACCTTTTTGTTGCAACATCTTTGTTAGAAAATGTAGACTATGCCTGTGAAAATTAGCTGTTATGTCTGTACCTAGCTAGGTGTTCAACCATCATACTCTGTAAATCTGTACATAGTACCCCTCATCTGAGTATTGCACACAATACTCAGGAGTGGAGGAGTGGCCTAGTGGTTAGGGTGGTGGACTCTGGGACACTTCAGGCACCGGCAGCTCCTTGTGACTCTGGGCATGTCACTTAACCCTCCATTACCCCAGGTACAAATAAGTACCTGTATATAATATGTAAGCCGCATTGAGCCTGCCATGAGTGGGAAAGTGCGGGGTACAAATGTAACAAAAAAAAAATACACAGTATAATAATAAACGTTTGGTCTATGTTTTTTTTCCTAGTACACTTACAAATTCTACAAAAATAAAAATATGAAACATACAAAACATACTTTATAAATAACATCAATAAAAATTATAAAAGGTTATAACTTAAAAGAAAATAAATGTGTTAATGGGTATAGTGCACAGAGGACAAATTTGAGGGTCCCCCTGCTGTAATCTGTTCTGTGTATTGGCCCTTATGTCATCACTGAAGCTCTCCACTACATATGCCAGCTCCAGACATCAAAGGGTTGCTGATAGAGTTTGAGTTACTTGATTTATAACCCCATCTTTCAACTCATTTTCATCTTAAAAGTAATACTTTCATTTCAAATCAGTCATCCACACCATTTGCCTTTTTAAATATCATCTGCCTCTTCCATTCTGGAAGTAGTTCTGAAACCATTAAACAGTATTCTCTTTCTATTTAAGAAAAGAAACCACAACATAACCTTTTTTGAGTGAATCAGCAGATTATAAGATTGTGTTTGCATACCAGGTCAATGAAGTAACAACTAAATAAACTAGAAGCACGTACATAGTTATTAAGAAGCAAGCATTTAAATTACCCTTTCATGTAAGCTAGCGCCCACCAGTTCATAGATATCTAGAAACCAGAATCAGCAAACACTCTGTAGATTTATGGTTTAATTTGCTCTTCCTTAAAAGCAATAACAGAGCCGTGTACAATATAAAAACAGATTTTAAAGCTAAAAACAAAATCAGAAAGGGAACACCATTTGGTAACAGAAATCACATCTATAAGGACAGATATCAAACAGAGAAAATACCATATGTAATGACCTGAACAGACAGATAGTAAAAACACATGGGACAAAGAGACTTGTGGAAAGCAGTGAATCTTGGGAGGAGTCAACCCATCCAACTGTAAATTAAAGGCCTGGGTCTGACTCTTTGGTACAACAGTTCCAGTCACAGACGTTGAGGAAGTGAATTCCATGAAGAGGGTGCAATACAAAAGAAAGCTCTGGTTCTTGTTGATTGGTAGTGTGCTTGATATACTGAATGACTTTGAAGGCACATATCATTAAGGGACCAGAGAGTTCTTGGTGGTGAGTAAAGCTGAATCAATAGGGATAGGTAGGAAGGGATCTTAGAACAGATCACCTTATGAGTGAGTGTGAGAATCTTGAAATGGATATGAGAAAGAATAGGTAGCCACTGATATTGAATAAGGATTCTACTGGCTTTTGAAAGAATATGAACAGCCATATTTTGAACAGTTTGAAAACAACAAAATTGATGTTTTGGGAGTCCAGTATAGATTGTTACCATAATCTAGGCATGACATTAAAATAATGTAAAAAATGTTTTTTAAGGGACAAGATCTAGAAATTGGCAAACAGTTGTAAATTGGTGGAAAGAAATGAAGCACGCTTTCGATATTGATGCAATGTGTTGGTTAAATGATAGTTCTTAGTCTAAGATGACTTCAACATAACTAAAGAGTTGGCTCATATCCCAGAGCTGATGTTTTCTATTTTTTGAGGGTCCTACATCCTTCTGGTTAGATGAACCCCAGACTACTATGGTCTCCTGGACTTATCATCATCATCATCAACTTTTCTTTTCATTCTATTGCTGTTTGACCTATAGCCCCTGTTGGCAAGATGACTAGACTCTGTAGTGCCACTCATTAGACCTGCTAGAACTTCCTACTTTGCTCCACTTAGTTCTGAGAGATTTTCCTTCTCTGCCACTGGGAGATCAGGCAGTTCCCTGGAATACTGCTGTTAGCTTATAGTTCCCTATGAACACTCATTGGGATCCCCCTGGTATCATGGGGAACCAGATAATATCAAACATCAGACTCACCATGCACTGTGGCAGAAAGACAGATCTTCCTATACCTTTACACTGGTTAAGAGAGACATGCAAATTTAAAAAAAACAGTTACGCACAAAGTAAAGAAATATTATTGCTACTGCACCAATGTGAGGATCATTCCAAATAGCATTGATGACTATTCTGTCAAAAGCTTTTGTCTCTCTGGAGGAAGATCCAGATGTTCCTTTCTCTTTGCATCATTATTTTCTATAAAGGTTTCAGATATCAGAATGTTCTTCCCCCACCTGTGACCCTTGAATACTTTCAGTCCAAAAATAATCCAATCTTCCCCCACCCTCCTCCAAATGATTTTCCCAACTCTTTCTCTGGGCAGCTCTTTGACATCATTTAACCAAATCTCTTATACTGGCATTGAGAAGATCCTACAGTAAATGAAATCCCCTTCACCGGGAGATCCAATGCTAGTTCTTCTAATTAAAACGAAAAAAATTTGGGCCTGTCATCATACCTGCACATCTTAGTGAACTCCAACTTAGCACAAGCTGCTGTTCCAGATAGTGATTAGAATTAGAATTCAACTAAAAAAAAAAAGGCTGACCTTGATTCCATGGTTCTTACAGACCTAGCAAACTTCTAGTCATTGCTAAAGTGGTGGATGAGGTGATATCACTTCAACTAATGGACTGCACAACATGGAACCATGCTAATTGCACTGCTTAATGAAATCTCTTTGAATCCTGATCAGGACAGAATTGCTATTTTTGGTCATATACGATATGCCAACTGTGTTTGATCTGAACAACCATATTTTCTTACAGCTGGACTTCATGAATTAGGGATCTGTGATAATGGTTTAAGTCCTTTCTCTCAGACCACTGTTTCCAGCTCACTGGAAGACAATTCTTTTGTAGCTTCTCCATTTTACCTGTGGAGTCCCACAGGGTTCAATACTATTACCCACTCTTTTTAACCTTTTTCTTTCTCCTTTAGCAACTTATATCCAGACGGCTCGAACAAGCATGGAGGAAAAACAAAAATGCACAAACTCTAAACACATGGAAAGAATCACAAAGAAAATATAAACAAGAAATTAAAAAATCCAAACAGAATTACTATAAAGCACAAATAGTAACAGACTACAAAAACATGAACAGACTATACAAACTACTGAACAAACTACTAGACACCAAACCAATTACCACATCGAACACAGACATTCTACCAGCAGTACTAGGCAGACTTCTACGGTCTGTGCCCTGAGAAAGGCAAGGACAAATCAAACTCGGGTATACATATTGTAAGGAGGTTGGAGGGTCTAAGCAGGTCAGGAGGAGATATGGGGCCAGACTACATTCCCCACAAGGCCCCGAGAGAAGGGATCAAGGGGTAGGTCCCAAAACCCGGTAGGGACACCACGTGGAAGGGAGGGGGAAAAGGATTGGAAAGAGCAGCTGCTATGGCAGACGAGGGCCAGAAGGGGGAGCCGTGATGACAAAGCTCAATTCCCTTGGGTTAGAAATCAGTACAAGATTCCTTCCACCTGGGAGGGGGAGGAGGTCGCCAACCAACAGCCTAGCAGAGAAGCAGAGTTAATGGAGTGCTTGGAGGAAGGAGAGTATGGGGGACCCAGCACACCAGGTTTGGAGGAACCGGTTGACATGGGGCAGAGTTGCAGGGACTGAAGGCAGTGGGTGGTCACAGGAGTCAATTAGCTGTGTTGTGGGCGGTGTACTGCCATTCTGCAACCACCCAAGCGGAAAGACTTTTAAAACTGAAACCCAGGCTGTTGAACTGGGGAGAACTTGGATTTAAAGGGAAGTTTTTTTTTTTCTTGTTGCTTTGTTTTGAAACTGAATGGGACTTTAACCCCCTTGAACTGAGATTTGTGGAGGAGGGGAAATAAACTGCTTGGAACTAAAAGCTGTGTTGTCTGGAAGGACTTTGTTTGCGGACTGCTGAAGGGAGCCTACCACCCCCTGAAGGTTTGCTACCGGGATAACAGTTATTACAATATAAAGTATCACATACTATGTAAAATGAGATTATCTTGGGCAGACTGGATGGACTGTACAGGTCTTTATCTGCCGTCATTTACTATGTTACCATGTTACTTTAATGAAAAAAAATTGTCAACCTACGCAACGCCATGCCTCAGGAGAACACCAACCTTGATACCTTCCTTGATGAACTAGACCCACACTCAGGAGAATACCCAACAGACCAAATCTGGTCAAGCTTCACCCAGATCACAGACGAAACAGTTGCACAGATGATCAGTAAGCTATCCACTACCTACTGTCAACTGGATGTATGTCCCAACTATTTAATGAAATCTCCCCCGAACTGATTCATTGCAGATCTCACATCCCACCTAAACTGCATGTTCCGACAAGGCTTATTCCCTAGGGGCAAAGGCAGCATCTTACTCACACCGTTACCGAAAGACACCAAGAAGAAAACAAATTAAATCACCAACTATCGTCCTGTAGTATCCATCCCGGTAACAATCAAATTGATGGAAGACATTGTAGCCAAACAACTCATGGAATCTATCGACAAATTCTCAATACTGCATGAATCGCAATCGGGTTCAGGTCCCTCCATAGTACAGAAACTACTACTACTACTTATCACTTCTATAGCGCTACAAGGCATACGCAGCGCTATACATCATACATAAAAAGACATTCCCTGCTCAAAGAGCTCACAATCTAAGTAGGACAGACAAACAGACAGAACAACTAAAAGGTAAGGTAAAAACATCCTCCTACTCCAATTCGACATGTAGAGTGCATTCAATATGGTAGACCACAATATACTGCTAAGAATACTAGACAAGCTAAGAATAGGAGGGAATATACTCAAATGCATCAAGGAATTCCTAACCGCAAGGTCATATCAAGTAAAGTCAAACTTGAGCATTTCACCACCCTGGAAAACCGATTGCGGAGTACTACAGGGATCACCCCTCTCACCCATTCTGTTCAATCTAATGATGACCCCACTAGCCAAGTCACTTTCCAATCAAGGCTTTAACCCTTTTCTGTATGCAGACGATGTCACAATATATATACCTTTCAAATCGAACACATCAGAAATCACCAATGTAATAAAGAACAGCACAAGCATAATGAATTCCTGGGCATTGGCATTCAAATTAAAACTCATCAAAGAAAAAACACAGTTGTCTCGTTCTTTCATCCCATCATAGAACAAACCACCCCACAGCCATACATACCCAGGAATACACTCTCCCAATCTCAGATAACCTGAAAATCCTCGTTATTACCACAGACAGCAACTTAACTCTAGCGAACCAAGCCAATGACACTACAAAGAAAATGTTCCACACAATGTGGATACTCAAACAGATAAAACAATTCTTCCCAAGGGAAACTTTCCATAACATGATTCAAACAATGGTACTAACCCACGTCGATTATTGCAATGGAATATACGCGGGATGCAAAGAACAGATCTTAAGGAAACTTCAGACCGCTTAGAACACGGCAACCAGGCTCATTTATGGAAAAACTAGATTTGAAAGCGCAAAACCCCTTTGCGAAAAACTGCACTGGTTACCAATCAAAGAACGCATTGCTTTCAAGAATTTGTACTCTTGTTCACACAATAATCCATGGTTTAGCTCTGGGCTACATGACTGAATTAATCGACTTGCCAATTAGAAACACAATTGAATCTGCAAGAATGTACTTAAACCTTCACTTCACAAGATGCAAGGGCTTGAAATATAAATCAACATATGCGTTCAGCTTTTCCTACATATGCACACAGCTCTGGAATACATTACCAAAAGACCTGAAAACCATGAATAACCATCTAAACTTCCAAACAAATCTAAAGATTCACCTTTTCAAAAAGGCATGCCCCACAGAACAGACATAAACACCGAATAATGAAACACAACAATCAAACTAGGAAATAGACAATACCCCATCCCTTGCCGCAGATCCCACCCTTGCAATCTGCATGGGATGAATCACCCCAATTCTAATTAATTGCACTTGAACTAACCGATCTGTATTGTTCACACTGGAGTCTGTAACCAACTCTCCGGAACTATGTAAGCCACATTGAGCCGAAACATAGGTGGGAAAATGTGGGATACAAATGTAACAAATAAATAAATAAGTATATGTTCTACCTATTTGAGCACTGACTGTCCACACGTCTCTATCATTTCTGAAATGATACTCTGATATACAGTTCAAGCTTCTCTTACCATGTATAAAAGGGGAAAAAACGGTTATAGGAGTGTACTACCGTCCGCCTCGCCAGGATGAGCAGGTAGACGCAGAAATTATAAAAGAAATCAGAGACGCGAACAAAATGGGCAATGTGATAATAATGGGTGACTTCAATTATCCAAATATAGACTGGGTAAATGTAACATCGGGACATGCTACAGAGGTACAATTCCTTGATGAAATCAAGGACAGCTTTATGGAGTAGCTGGTGCAGGAGCCGACGAGAGAATGAAAAATTCTAGACTTGGTCCTTAGTGGAGCGCATGATCTGGTGAGTAACGTTATGGTACTGGGGCCGCTTGATAACAGTGATCATAATATGATCAGTTTTGATATCAACCTTGAAGTAACTGTACACAGAAAGTCAATAAGTTA
Source organism: Microcaecilia unicolor (assembly GCF_901765095.1). Classification (NCBI taxonomy): domain Eukaryota; kingdom Metazoa; phylum Chordata; class Amphibia; order Gymnophiona; family Siphonopidae; genus Microcaecilia; species Microcaecilia unicolor. Next base: position 66,885,663 of record NC_044032.1, on the reverse strand, counting down.
GCGTTTAACTTTAAAAAAGGAGACTATGATAAAATGAGAAGAACGGTAAAAAAAAAACTTAGGGGGGCAACTGAGAGAGTAAAAACTGTACAACAGGCGTGGACGCTGTTCAAAAATACCATCCTGGAGGCCCAGGCCATACATATTACGCGAATTAGAAAAGAAAGACGGAAGTCCAAAAGACAGCCGGCCTGGTTGAAAAGTGAGATGAAGGAAGCTATTAGGGCTAAAAGAAACGCCTTCAGAAAATGAAAGAAGGAACCGTCTGAAAATAACAAGAAGCAGCATAAGGAGTGTCAAAGCAAATGCAAGGCGCAGATAAAGAAGGCCAAGAGGGAATACGAAAAAAAGATAGCATTAGAGGCAAAAAAACATAGTAAAAAACTTTTTCAGTATATTAAAAGCAGGAAGCCGGCAAAAGAATCAGTTGGGCCACTGGATGACCGAGGGGTAAAAGGGGCGATCAAGGAAGACAAAGACGTAACTGAGAGACTGAATGAATTCTTTGCTTCGGTCTTCACCGAGGAAGATTTGGGTGGGATATCAGTGTCGGAAATGGTATTTCAAGCGGACGAGTTGGAGAAACTTACTGACTTCAAGGTAAACCTGGAGGATGTAATGGGGCAGTTCAGCAAACTGAAGAGTAGCAAATCTCCTGGACTGGATGGTATTCATCCTAGAGTACTGATAGAACTGAAAAATGAGCTTGCGGAGCTACTGCTAGTGATATGCAACTTATCCTTAAAATCAAGCATGGTACCGGAAGATTGGAGGGTGGCCAATGTAATGCCGATATTTAAAAAAGGCTCCAGGGGAGATCCGGGAAATTATAGACCGGTGAGTCTGACGTCAGTGCCGGGGAAAATGGTAGAGGCTATTATTAAAAACAAAATTACAGAGCACATCCGAGGACATGGATTACTGAGACCAAGTCAGCACGGCTTTTGTGTGGGGAAATCTTGCCTGACCAATTTACTTCAATTCTTTGAAGGAGTAAACAAACATGTGGACAAAGGGGAACCGGTTGATATTGTGTATCTGGATTTTCAAAAGGCGTTTGACAAGGTACTTCATGAAAGGCTACAGAGGAAATTGGAGGGTCATGGGATAGGAGGAAATGTCCTATTGTGGATTAAAAACTGGTTGAAGGATAGGAAACAGAGAGTGGGGTTAAATGGTCAGTATTCACAATGGAGAAGGGTAGTTACTGGGGTTCCTCAGGGGTCTGTGCTAGGACCGCTGCTTTTTAATATATTTATAAATGATTTAGAGATGGGAGTAACTAGCGAGGTAATTAAATTTGCTGATGACACAAAGTTATTCAAAGTTGTTAAATCGCAACAGGATTGTGAAAAATTACAAGAGGACCTTACGAGACTGGGAGACTGGGTGGCTAAATGGCAGATGACGTTTAATGTGAGCAAGTGCAAGGTGATGCATGTGGGAAAAAAGAACCCGAATTATAGCTACGTCATGCAAGGTTCCACGTTAGGAGTTACGGACCAAGAAAGGGATCTGGGTGTCGTCGTCGATAATACGCTGAAACCTTCTGCTCAGTGTGCTGCTGTGACTAGGAAAGCGAATAGAATGTTGGGTATTATTAGGAAAGGTATGGAAAACAGGTGTGAGGATGTTATAATGCCATTGTATCGCTCCGTGGTGCGACCGCACCTTGAGTATTGTGTTCAATTCTGGTCGCCACATCTCAAGAAAGATATAGTAGAATTGGAAAAGGTGCAGCGAAGGGCGACTAAAATGATAGCGGGGATGGGACGACTTCCCTATGAAGAAAGATTAAGGAGGCAAGGGCTATTCAGCTTGGAGAAGAGACGGCTGAGGGGAGACATGATAGAGGTATATAAAATAATGAGTGGAGTGGAACAGGTGGATGTGAAGCGTCTGTTCACGCTTTCCAAAAATACTAGGACTAGAGGGCATGCGATGAAACTACAGTGTAGTAAATTTAAAACAAATCAGAGAAAATTTTTCTTCACCCAACGTATAATTAAACTCTGGAATTCGTTGCCGGAGAAAGTGGTGAAGGCGGTTAGCTTAGCAGAGTTTTAAAAGGGGTTGGACAGTTTCCTAAAGGACAAGTCCATAAACCGCTGCTAAATGGACTTGGGAAACATCCACAATTCCAGGAATAACATGTATAGAATGTTTGTACGTTTGGGAAGCTTGCCAGGTGCCCTTGGCCTGGATTGGCCGCTGTTGTGGACAGGATGCTGGGCTCGATGGACCCTTGGTCTTTTCCCAGTATGGCATTACTTATGTACTTATGTAACCTACAAATGCACTCAATCTGCAGCCCCTCATTACCTCTCTACCCTCATCTCCCCTTACGCCCCTACCCGAAACCTCCACTCACAGGACAAATCCCTCCTCTCAGTACCCTTCTCCACCACCACCAACTCCAGGCTCCGCCCTTTCTGCCTCGCCTCACCCTATGCTTGGAATAAACTCCCTGAGCCCATACGCCAAGCCCCCTCCCTGCCCATCTTCAAATCCTTGCTCAAAGCCCACCTCTTCAATGTCGCCTTCAGCACCTAACCATTATACCTCTACTCAGGAAATCTAGACTGCCCCATTTTGATTGACTGCATATTTTGTCCTTTAGATTGTAAGCTCCTTTGAGCAGGGACTGTCCTTCTTTGTGAAATTGTACAGCGCTGCGTAACCCTAGTAGCGCTTTGAAATGTTAAGCAGTGGTAGTAGTAGTGATATTAAGATGGTCCTCATATACTTTATGATGAATACCACAGAACATTTTAGTAGCCACCCACTGGACCAATTCCATCCTTTTTATGTCCTTTTCAAGATGCAGTTTCCAGAACTGCATATAGTACCCAAACAAAACTTTTTCCTGCTAGCCGTTCCTCTCCATATTCACCTAAGAATCCTTCTGGCTTTTGCCATCACGTTATCTACCTGTTTTGCCACTTTAAGATCATCAGATATGATAACTCCTAGATCTGGCTCACAGAAGAACTTTACCTTTATACCGTACCACTCCCTTGGGTTTTTGCATTCCAAATGTATGACCCTGCATTTTCTTAGCATTAAATCTTAGCTGCTCCACTCTATACCGTTTCTGAAGCTTTCCTAGATTCCTCATCATGCTTATCCACACTTTTTAGGGTGTCTACTCTGTTGCTGATTTTGGTTTGCTGATAGCCCTTCCACAAATTGCTTATAAAATGTTGAAAAGAAGCAACCGAAAAACCACTGGTAAGCCCCTGTTTTAAAGTGAACACTATTTATCACTACTGTTTGTCACCTCCCACTCAAATCACTTTCTAACCAAGTTGGTCCTTTAGGGCCTATATCAAGGGTGTTCAGCTTATTTATAAGTGGGATATGTGAAACTGTGTCAAAAACTTTGCTGACATCTTAATACACCACCTATAGCACCTTTCCCTGATCCTTGTCACCCAGTCAAAGAAATTAATCAGATTTGTCTGAAAAGACCTACCTCTGATAAAACCATGCTTCCTCAAATCTGGGCTAGATTCTATATATGGTGCCAAAAAAATCGGCACTGAAAAAAGTACTATTCTATAAGGCGCGCCTAAAGTTAGGTACAGTTTATAGAATAGCGCTTACGCCTAGCAATTGCACCTAACTTTAGGCATGGTCATTTGTACCAACTGAACATGGTTCAAATATACACACATATTAGGTGCATATCCCTGTTATTCTTTAACAATGCACACATCCCTGTTACGCCCATTACCCTCCCATTTCTGCCCCCTCTTTTTCAGATTGCACATAAATTTTAGGCACACGTGGTTGGAACACATGCATCCAATGGGGGCTTTTCACCATCAACTAGATAGTGTCATCACTGATTTGCCCCTTGCATTTGATGATGCTGGGAGGCTATCGGCATGTGCAAGTCATGTAGCCTGAAAGAAGGGGAGTACAACATGAGCTTGTGCAGGCATAATAGGGAGTAGCCAGGGTTTAACAGCTAGAAGGTAGGGATGACGACCGCCAAGCTTCTGACCTTTGGGGGGGAGAGTGGGAAGGAGCTGGTATGAAGAGGGGAAAACAATGCTAGGATCAGTGGCAGGAGGGAGGAAGGAAAGCAGTAAGGGAAAGGGAGGAAGAGGAGAGTTCAGCAATAACAGACAGTGGTTGAGAGAGAATGAGGGACTGGACATGGTGCCTACCCCTCACAGCCACTCCATCACACCTTTCCTTCTTACATACACGCTTACTTCACACTCCCAAGCATGCTCTTCATGCCTCTCAATATACACTCTCTCCATACAGCCCAATATACACAAACATCAGTCGCGTGAGCCAGCTGAATGTTCAGACTTAGCAGATGTTCTGTGTGTCATCACCCCCCCCCCCCCCCACACACACACACACACACACACACAGTTGTATGTGCATGTTTACATTAAGGGGGGAATTCTATCAATAGCACTCAAAAATGTGTGCCGAAAAAATCAGGGCTGAGCACTATTCTATAAATGGCATGTGATCCTTGTGGGATCCAGCCACCCATGTCCAGCGACCCTCCTCTCTCCCCTGCCCCCCTGCAGCCACCCATGTCCAGCGATCCTCCTCTCTCCCCTGCCCCCATCCAGCCACCCATGTCCAGTGACCCTCCTCTGGACATGGATCAGCTGTGAGCCATGGTTTTTTTTCCCCCGGGTTCTGAAGTTGACATCATAATGGCTATGGTGATGTCAGCCTGATCTACGAAACCTAGCAGACCAACTCGGAATGAGCCACGGTCCCAGGCAAGTCAGAACATTGGAGGTGAGAATTATTATATAGGATGAGTGTAACTTTTTGGAACACCCCTGACATGCCCAAGCCCCTCCCACTGACACACCCCATTTTGAGATATTCACTATGGGATATAGGCTTGGAAAAAAGATGGCTGAGGGGAGATATGATTGAGGTCTACAAAATCCTGAGTGATGTAGAGTGAGTAGAAGTGAATTGATTTTTTTTTACTCTTTCAAAAAGTACAAAGACTAGGGGACTAATTGGGTTTCTGCCAGATACTTGTGACCTGGATTGGCCACTGCTGGAAGCAGGATACTGGGCTAGATAGACCATTGGTCTGACCCAGTATGGCTATTCTTATGTTCTTATCTCTTCTCCTACACTCTTTCCCTTAATTTCCCTCTGTCCCTGCCAGTTTTCTGCTCTCTCCATTTCTCATTTCCTCCACTAACTTTTCTTATTCTCCTCTCTCCACTCAGAGTAGTATGGAGCATAACACTGGAACTGTGGGGATGAGAGCATACTTAGTTCAAAATCCAGAAAGGAAGAAAAGATAGTGTAACTTCCATGTGTCTGTCTCTATGAGAGAGTGTAACTTGAAGAGGGAGGAAGAGAGAGGAATTGTCCTCCTCTCAATGCTAGTACGCGGACAGGAGAAGAGTAATCACCACATCAGTCTGCCCCCTCCCCCCCCAAAAAATGTTTTTTAAACTACTACATTTAGGGCCCCTTTTGCCAAATGGCAGTAAAAGGGGCCATGTGTTGTCGCACAGCCATTTCCTGGGGAGCCCTTACTGCCTTCTATTTAGTAGGGGGCTCCGACAGTAGCCTGATGGTGACCGGGCAACGCATGGTGCTGCCCAATTACTGCTGGACAAGTCCCTGGCACTAGAAATTTTTCTAGCACCAGAATTGGTGCGTGGCAGGAGTCGGAACTACCACTGGGCTCCTCCTGGGGCCCAGTGGTAGGGCTGAATCGCCATGTGCCAAGCCAGCGCTACTGCTACCTCCCTTTTGTAAAAGGTCCCCTTAGCCTTGTAGTAATTTTACTATTGAATATATTGTAAAAGAGCAGATATGGGGGGGGGGGGTTCTTGGGAAAACAATTTTTTTTTTTTAAACCACCACACCACTCTACTTATAAAACAACAGAAACTGCACACTTTTTATTCTAACAATACAAAAGTGTAAGAAACAAAGGACCTTATTAAAATAAAGGATTTTGACCTCATTCTTTGCCTGTGGGAAAAAATCCTTATCGACCAAATGTAATTTAGAATGATAAAAGGAGACCCAGAAATAAGAATGAAAGGGAGAAATGGAACATGGAGACAAGCTGGGATTTTGAACTCTAATTAGTGCTGCTGTGTTAGCATTACAAAATAAAAATTATTTTTTGTACATTTTTATTTCTCTGTTTCATACAGTATCTCTGCGGATAAAGATAGTAAAAATATAGCTGTTAAGATCAAATTTACATTTTAACCAAATATCAAAATGGTTTTTTTTTTTTAAGACCGTAAACTGGAATGTTGAGATTTCATGTCAGTGCTCATATCTCCTAACTGTGTTTACAGTATGTGGGCAAAATTAATCTTCCTTTTAGGCTAAAGCTGCACCTTTTGACAGAAATAGTTCAGATAAGGGGAAAGCTTTTCATTCCAGACACTGATTAACGCTATACATAAAAGAAAAATGTTAGTCATTGGTGCCCCCTAGCTGTCACTGACCACATAGGTGGTTGTTACCGGGCTGCTGTACTACATCAATGAAAGACAAAACAGTTCAAGTTATCAGTTAATGCTGTGTTGCATTTTAATAGTGTCATCTACAGATAATTCCTTAGACATGGGATTACATTTATCTACCAGAAAAAAAGCAAGGAATTAAAAGTACAGGATTTTTGTGATAATTCCTAGTCTGCTGGTCTCCCTGAATTCAGGTTTTATATTTGAATTAACCAGTTACTACTACTGGAGTCTGTTTTAACCTTTTCTAGCTTGAATGACTGCTTCTCAAGCTCTTTTCTGAATTCACATAACTGCAATAGTCCTGGCCATGCTCTGAATTGGACTCCTTGGCCTATATCTTGCTTCTCAAGATTTATGTTATTTTATTTATTTACAATATTTCCTCATCCACCTTTCATCATATACTGTAACAACTAAACAAATAAAACAGAAAAGACAAGCCAGAAATATAAGGTAAAGAACAAGTGGATATCTGTCTTGTCATACTTTAATGAGAAAAACAACCACCGAGGTGGAGGAAATGGGACTAGAGCGCACACAATCAAGTCAAACAATGAAGTAATGTGGTCAACAAGACACTTCCAAACACGCCAAGGAGATAATAGTGGCTGCAAACAGTTTATTCCAAAAAATATTTTGACTCGACATGGCACCGTGTTTCAGCCACAGTGCCTGCCTCAGGAGTCTTGATGTGCGTCTTTGTAAAAGAAGCCCTAACAGTTTTGTTTGTAGAAGTCTTGTGACATTCAGGCTTATTTTTGAAAGGGATCGCAGGCGATCTTCCGACATAAAGCAGGAGATGGCCGGTGATCTCCTGATCCCAGCCAAATCGGTATTATCGAAAGCCGATTTTGGCCGGCTTCAACTGCTGTTTCATCGCGGTGCCGGCCAACCATCAAGGGGGCGTGTTGGTAGGGTAGAGAAGGCGGGACGGGGCGTGGGTATGAGATGGCCGGCTTCGCCTTATAATGGAAAAAAAGAGGCCAGCTCGAACGAGCATTTCGCCAGCCGGACTTGGTCGATTTATTTTTAGGACCAAGTCTGAAAAAAGTGCCCCAACTGACCAGAAGACCACCAGAGGGAAGTGGGGATCACCTCCCCTTACTCCCCCAGTGGTCACCAACCCCCTCCCACCCAAAAAAAAACAAAAATAAACTTTTTTTGCCAGCCTGTATGCCAGCCTGAAATGTCATACCCAGCTCCTTGACAGCAGTATGCAGGTCCCTGGAGCAGTATTTAGTGGGTGCAGTGCACTTCAGGCAGGTGGACCCAGGCCCATCCCCCCTACCTGTTCCACTTGTGGTGGTTAATGTTGAGCCCTCCAAAAAACCCCAAAACCCTCTGTACCCACATGTAGATGCCCCCATCAGCCCTTAGGGCTATGGGAATGGTGTAGAGCTGTGGTGAGTTGGTTTGGGGGGGGGGGTTTGGGGGGGCTCAGCACACAAGGTAAGGGTGCTATGCACCTGGAAGCTATTTGGGGGGGGGGTTAAATTTTTTTAAGTGCCCCCTAGGTTGCCTGGTTGGTGTCCTGGCATGTGAGGGGGGCCAGTGCACTACAAATGCTGGCTCCTTCCACGGCCAAATGCCTTGCATTTCACCGGGTTTGAGATGGCCGGGCCCGGTTTCCATTATGGTTGAAAAATGAAGCTGGCCATCTCATATAAACCCGGCGATCCTTCTCTAAACCCGGCGAGCAATTTGGCCGGCGCCAAGCATATTTTGAAAATAAGCTTGGCTCCGCCCGTTTACAGCACCGGCCCTGAAGATGGCCAGCCATCAATTTGGCCGGCGCCGTTCAATTATGCCCCTCATTGTGTTATTTTTGTTTATATTTGCCACTGTTATTATTGAATACAGTGAGCATTGAACTTACAGGACTAGAAATACCTTCAGTGGCCAGAATTAAAAAAAAAAAAAACACTGAAATAGCCAGACTCACCATAAGATGGCTGCTTAGGATCGTTGCTTCTCCACTCTGCATTCTTTGAACACTAATATCAACTTTAAATTTTGCTATAAACATTATCATACTTACCATTTTCCATTTAATAGTCATGTCCAGAACAGAGGCAGCAAATCAGAAGCTTCTTACATATCTGGATCAAGTAATAAGAGAATAAAGCAAGATTGCCCAACCCCTCCCAAGATGGGGCCAGCATGAGAACACCACGAGTTCCTGGAACCGATCATGGCGGAGCATAATGCAATAAAAAATATGATTCAAGATAATGCTTCCAGCTTTGCAGCTCTTAAATTGGAAATTACTGAGATCAATTGCAAGCTCAAATCATGTGCAGTTCATACAACAGGACATGAGAACAGAATATCGGACATTGAAGATGAGCTGCACATATTTTCAAATTCAATTTGTCTGTATTGCAGCGCATTGCAGCATAATATTGTCTCTAATGACTGATAAGTATTATATGCACAAGTATATCTGCTATTTTTGTATTACTCTCTACCACACTTGTAACCTGAACTGTTGCTTTTGTCTGAATATAAGATGACACTTACCTAAAGTATGATAATATACTCCAATAGTGCTCAATAATGAAACATTTTTTTTACAAAATATAGATATGTGCAGCTGGAAAGCCTTTGCACTATCTACTTGCTTTCTGAGCCCTTCATGGAGATGTTGTTATTTAAGACTGTGCGGATTGAATGGAATTTGTGTTGCACATTGAGGGGCATTTTCGAAAGGGACGTCCAAGTTGCGATTTGGACGTCCTTGCAAAATAGCAAAATCCAGGGGTGGGGAAACCCGTATTTTTGAAACAAGATGGACGTCCATCTTTCGTTTTGAAAATATCATCAGGGATGTCCAAATCCTTAAATTTGGACGTCCCTAGACATGTTCGTTTCTGACTTTCGGTGATTTTCGAAACCAAAGACTTCCATGTCAAAAACGTCCTAATGCAAGCCATTTGGACATGGGAGGAGCCAGCATTTCTAGTGCACTGGTCCCCCTGGCATGCCAGGACACCAACTGGGCACCCTAGGGGGCACTGCAGTGGACTTCATAAAATGCTCCCAGGAACATAGCTCCCTTACCTTGTGTGCGGAGGCCCCCAAAACCCACTACCCCCAACTGCACACCACTACCACCTTACAGGTGAAGGGGGGCACCTAGATGTGGGTACAGTGGGTTTGTGGTGGGTTTTGGAGGGCTCGCTGTTTCCTCCACAAATATAACAGGTATGGGGGTATGGGCCTGGGTCCGCCTGTCTGAAGTGCACTGCAGTACCCACTAAAACTGCTCCCGGGACCTGCATGCACTGTCATGAACCTGAGTATGACATCTGAGGCTGGCATAGAGGCTGGCACGACATATTTTTAAAGATGTTTTTTGAGGGTGGGAGGGGTTTAGTGACCACTGGGGGAGTAACGGGAGGTCATCCCTGATTCTCTCCGGTGGTCATCTGGTCATTTCGACACCTTTTTGTGCCTTAGTCGTAAGAAAAACAGGTCCAGGTGAAAATGTCCAAGTGTTCGTCAAGGACATCCTTGTTTTTTTCAATTATGGGTCAAGGACATCCAAGTGATAGGCACGCCCTAGTCCCGCCTTCACTACGCCTCCGACATGCCCCCTTGACCTTTGGTCATTCTTGCAACGGAGTGCAGTTGGAGATGTCCTAAATCGGGTAATGATTATACCGATTTGGACGTCCCTGGGAGAAGGACGTCCATCTTCCGATTTATGTGAAAGATGGACATCCTTCTATTTCGAAAATGAGCTCCATTGTTTGCTAATAAGTTACTGAGATTGGAAATACTAATCTGTCTCAGTTGGACAATACAGTTACAGTTAGATCATTTATAGCCTGCTAATACCATTCAAAATAGTTCAATATATTTCATAGTGGATTATAACAAGATACTAGATCACAATAAGTCTAGGATGTAACAATAAAATTACTGAATTACCATAGATATTGCTTCAAAAACCAATAATAAATTTTACACAGAAATACATCCAATACAGTAAGTGCAAAACTTACTTCTTAATTACATATTTATGAAACAACGTCTTTAAAATGTATTTATTTATTTATTTATTTATTTATTACATTTGTATCCCACATTTTCCCACCTATTTGCAGGCTCAATGTGGCTTACATAGCACCGTAAAGGCGTTTGCCAATTCCTGTATAAACAGTTACACAAAAGTATCAAAACCAAAAGAAATGCAAATGGCAAGAAATTCCAGAGCTTGACAGCCTGACATACAAAAGAACAGGTAAATATTTTACTTGAGATAATACCCCAGGGACTAGGGAAAAAAAATGAAAAAGAACTTTGAGTATTGTGATATTGTCCTACGTTAGAATAACATACAAGAGAAATCATATATTGCAAGATCCTTCCATATACAATCTTCCACAACATACTTCCTAACTTGAATAATATCCTAGCCTCCACAGTAAGACAATACAACTTAACAAAATAAGGTAAAATTCTATCTGATTTCTTAAGAGAAAAGATAAGGCGAACAGCCACATTTTGGATAGTTTGAATTTTTCTTAATAAACATTTCGACAAACCCAGGTATACGATATTACAATAGTCCAATTTACTAAGGATCAATGACTGTACTACTAGTCTAAATAATACATGTTAATTTTCTCATAGTACAAAAAGAATTCCTAACATGTTTTCTATTCAGATTTGGGACATTTAGCACAAAATGTCCAAAGTCCAACTTGGATGACATGTCGAAAATGCCCCTCCACGAAACTTTGGGGCCCTTTCACTAAGCCATGTAGGCACCTATGTGTGCCCAACACATATCGATTTTGAGATACCGAGTGGCCCTTGCGGTAATTTCATTTTTGATGCGAGTCTGCTAGGCGCACCAGAAAATATTTTTATTTTCTGGCACGCGGGTGGTAATCAAGTAGTAGTCATCAGTCTACGTGCATAGACCCTTACCACCCGGTTACCGCATGAGACCTTACCACTAGGTCAATGGCTGGCAGTAAGGTCTCAGACCCAAAATGGACACGCAGCAATTTTCATTTTGACACACGTCCATTTTCAACAACAATTTTAAAAAGGCATTTTTTACAGGTTTGCTGAAAAATGATTCTGCGCGTGCCCAAAACACATGTCTACACTATCGCAGGCCATTTTTCAGCACGCCTTTGTAAAAGGGCCCCTTTGTGCTTTGAAAATGAACACCATTTTAAAACATGTTTACAAAATTGAGAACCTGAGTTCCCAAGTACCTACTCTCTACTCTCTGTGCTCCCAAATAAACATATTGAAGTATGAGATCTCCAACTGATATAAGCTGATTACAATGGACACTAAATATAAAGGGCTAAAATCTGTATGGTCTACTGAACTAAATCCAATCTCTGAGGAGCAATGGGCTTATTGGTGGAACAAAAGAATTAGATGTACTCAGTCTGCTTCCATAACTCAGTTCCCATTTTTTATTGGTCACAGATGCGTATGGACACCTGTTAAACTTAAAAGAATAGATTCCAGTTACTCCAACAATTACTGGTACCCTGAAACTCTTATTACTTCACTGCCCTGCGATTCAGAAGTTTTGGGACCAAATTTGGACCTATCCTATATAATAATTCTCACCTCCATTGTTCTATCTTGCTGCCTGTGTCCATGACTTCTTGGTCTGCTAGGTTCCGAAGGCCTGGCTGACGTCACTGGACCCATTATGACGCGAATCTGAGGAAAAAAACCCTCACAGCTGATCCACTCTCCCCCCCCCCTCACGAGTTCCAGACCCCACCTCCCTCCGATTTCCACACCCCCTCCCTCCGATTTCCAGACCCCCCCCCTTCCGAGTTCGTGACCCCTGGACCCCCCTGCCGTGACCCTCTCGAGCCTCCCTTCCCATCACCAACCCTCCCCCGCTGCCATCACATACCTGTGCTGGCTGGGGACCCCAACCCCCGCCAGCTGAAGTCCTCTTCTCGGTTGCACGGCGTGGACGAATGATCTGATCAAGTTTGAATCTGTTTGTGTGCGTGCGTCTGACGTCCTGTGTAGCACCGCATTGTTCAACATAAATCTTACATCAATAGTACTAGATGACTATGACGTGAAACTTCTACATATCCCAACTGCTGTTGCTTTGTCAATATTGTTGCTTCACGGTTTCGTGTGGAAATGGAACTCCTTATTTAGAGAATTTGAAATATCAGTTTCAAAATTATATTCAGCTAATTTTTACTGTTATAATTCAGGAAGCAGGTGAAATCCTGGCTCTTTTTCCAAGCTTGTAATGGAATTAAAAGCTGAGAGGTCGATATTCAAAGCGATTTAACAGGCCAGAACTGGCAGACTTATCCAAAATGGAAGTAAAACTAGCAGATGTAACCATTTCTCTCCAGGGTGATATTATGATTTTGGGAGTGACAACTGATTCCAACTTAAACATGGAAAAACACATAAATGGAGTCATCAGGAAATCATTTGCTAACCTAAAATTATTGTGCAGGATAAAGCCATTTTTGGTTTCATGTCAATTACAACTAGTTTTGCAGACCAGCATCCTGACACAGTTGGTTATTGCAACATAATTTTGCTTGGCCTTCCAGATCGCCACCTTTGCAAACTCCAGACTGTGCAGAATGCAGCGGCTAAATTGATTTTTGAGGTAAACCAATAGCTCATGCTACTTCATTCCTTGAAAAGGTGCACTGGCTCCCTATAAAAGCTAGAATCAAGCTTTTATCATTCGTTCATAAAATTTTGTATGGCTTAGCTCTGATTACTTCTGTTCATCCATTTCTCTGTATTCCTCAATTAAACCTCTGCACTCATCTCAAGAAATTCACCTAAGAATTCCTTTTAATTTATTGTTGAGTCCTTTTACTAAGCTGCGATTAAAAGTGGCCTGCGGTAGTGCAGGCACGTGTGTTGGGAACGCGCTGGGCCAGTTTTTACCGCGTCTGCAAAAAAGGGCTTTTTTGTAATGGGACGAGAAAAGGGCATGCGGTAAAACTGAAACTGGCTTGTGTCCTAACACCACCCATTGATCTAGCGGTAAGGGCTCACGCACTACACGCACAGTGACCGGTCGGCACACAACAACTGCCGATTACCACCAGAAGCAATGCATGTGGGAGCAAATAAATAAATCATCCAGGCATTATGGGCACACGCCAAATCTAAAATTACCGCCAGAAGGTGCGGTAGCCTGGCGGTATTTTTGTTTAGGCACGCGCTGAGTGCACGTAGCACCTAACATGCCTTTGTAAAAGGGCCCTTGTGTTGGAAAACAACTACTAGTCTAGAATAGGTAGGGGGCCAGAACTATGGAATAATGTTCCGCCCCATATTCACAAAGTCAGGGTATATTGTGATGTATATTTAATATGCATTGTTGTGTATGGATAGCACTGTGTTTTAGGGCTGCTTTTCCTATCATTTATAGTATCCTGTGATTGACTCCTTTTGAACTATCCCTATTGGCTCATAGGTCTGAGCTAAGGCCAGCCCTCCCTGCGGGCTGTTTGAGAGAACCCAGTTTTGCTTGCATGCCTTGGTAATCAGCAGCTGTTCTAGGGGGATGATCCCTCCTTAATCTACTATAATTCCATCAATATTTTCATCATCTCCCCAAGTCATTTCCCATTTATTTTCCCTTAGTTTCTCTTATTCTCCTTTGAATGTTATAGCTTTTCCTCTCAGCTGGGCTGAAGTTCTGGCCATCTCCTTGCCTCTGGAGTGGCTAAATACAGACTCTATGTGCAGAAGGCAACAATTTTCTTCTAAGCAACTGAACTGTAAATTGGATTTTTTTTTTTTGTTTATTATGAATACTAAAATAAAGAAGATTTGCTTAAGAATTGAGAGTCTACTGGTAAAGTTTGTACTTGGGGATGGCTTAGCTGGCTGTTTAGCTACACTATACTTTGCCTAGAACAGTACAAATAAACTTCCATGAACTCTCAGAGAACTAGATAATCTTTCTATTTTCAGACAATGTTTGAAAACTTATTTATTTGGCCAGTATTTCTTACAGTTCAATTGTGATGGGTCTTTTTTACTACTATATTCTCAAATTGTGCTATTGAGACTGTTGCCCATGTGCATCCATCTCTGGTTGTGATCCACCTTGAGCCACTTTGAGATTAAACGGAATATAAATGTTCAGATTATATTAGATTAGAAATCATTTATAAGGAATGCTAAAAGAGAATTCAATCCACAGCTCATCCACTGAAAGGGGGACTCTTTTTAATTAGTCTAACAGTCCCCCTCCCTATCCCTGACCTGAACGGGCTGCCCCAACATTTAAAAAAAAAAACATTGTTCCTGCCTCCTGCTTCTGTGTTGTCATCTTGGAAAATAGCAATATCTGAAACCACATGGTGCATCCTGGGCAGAGACTACCAAATAGGGAAAAACCCATATTTGAAAGATTTGGCTCCAGATGGTGTGTCCCAGGATGCAGCACATAGGATCAGACACTGACATTTTCAAACATGGTAGGATGGAGGGAGGAGCAAGTGGATATTGCTCCTGCTTCTAGAAAGTACGCCTGGAAATGTTTGCTAAAGGGAAGTTGGGGAGTGGGGGGGGGAGGGGATTGGAGAAGGGGGAGGGGGAGAGGGGAGAGGGGGTGGGAGGACAAGGGCTAGGAGGGGGCGGGAGGTAGAGGTCGATGGGAGGGGGGAACTGGAGAGAGAAGTGCAGCGTGATAAGAGATGGTCTCCTGCTCAGAGGACAAGACAGGATTCCCTGGGGGAGGGGCTGGGCCCTTGGGGGATCAATTATAATGCTTACTTTGCGGAAGCTCCCATGAGATCAGGGGAACAGATGACTGGCCGACTGGCTTTAAAAATAATATCCTGGAACGTCTCGGGAATAACGTCCCCAGTAAAGCGTTATAAAATTTTGTCCCAGCTTAAACGCATGGAGTGTCTATTGCTTGTGTGCAAGAAACCAAATTGTCTGATTCCGAACATGAGAAACTCCGCCAACAATGGGTGGGGGAGTGTTATTACTCTTCATCTGGGAATAGGAAAAGTGGGGTAGCTATTTTATTAAAGAAGGGACTGCCATGTCAATCTAAACTGATTTATAAGGACACAGAAGGACGTATTGTACTACTCCATCTTAATTACCAGGGACAGAAGTTTTATTTATGCACAGTTTATGGCCCAAACTCTTTCAGTCCCCAGTTCTTTCAATCCCCGATAGCTTTTGGGGTTACAACATGCTGACGCACCCTGGGTTTGGGCGGGTGACTTCAATCAAGTACTAGATACCGCAGTGGACAGATCGTCGCCCGCTTTGACGCCAGGGGTGGGGAGGGGGAAGGGTCTGCCAGCGTTATGCAAACAACTGGGTTTAATGGATCCCTGGCGGACCCTCCATCCCTCCCTCAGGGATTATACACACCAATCCAAGGCCCATCACTCCTGGTCGAGAATAGACTACATTTTAATTACCCACTCATGGTTTTTCAAAATTAAGGCAGCTGTCATTGGCACGATGGAGGTCTCAGACCATACCATGATCTGGATAGATTTGGCCTTGGAGATGGGGGTGACAGCACGAGAAGAGGGATGGAGGTTCCCTTCCTATTTGTACCAAGACAAACCCCTGCGGGAACACCTAGCCAAGAAATGGCAGCTATATGTAGACACTAATCTGGAATCCTGTGAGTCGCCAATACTGTTTTGAGAGGCTTCTAAAGCGGTATTGCGAGGGGAACTGATAGCATTCATGTGTGCCCGGGTGAAACACATGGCGTCTGGTATTTTAAAATTAAAAGAAACATACAAACTAACAAAGAGGAAATATCTCGCTAACCCAACTGCAGCCCACAAAGATACTATGGCAGCGGCCCTAGTAGCCCTCAATTCTTTAATCCACGAACAAACTAGGAACCAGTTGATGACAAGGTGACTAAATTTTCAGCGCTTTGGGAATAAATCGGGCAAGCTCCTAGTGATGGTGACCAGAGCGCACTTCAAACGCCCATTGATAACATCGGTGGTGGACGTTGGGGGAACCCGAACTACCAAATTAACTGACATTGTAGAGGTATTCTACTCTCACTTTCAGGACACGTATTCCCCTAGAGTTAGGGAGGAGGGGCCCTCAACACGGGATTACCTTGAGGATGCTGGCATGCCCAGACTCTCGGAGGAGGCGCAACGGGCCTTGTCCACACCCATTAGGGCGCAGGAGATCTAAAAAGTGCTAAAGGGCTCTACCGTTGGGCTCAGCACCAGGTGCTGATGGCTTCTCAAGCAAGTACTATAAAATCTTGACCTCGCAAATTTGTGGCCCCTTAATCGCATATTATGACGCAATCGTAGAGAGGAGTTTCTTTTCCAGGGGGAAAAATGAGGCTCTGATTACACTTATCCCAAAGCCAGGGAAACCAAAAGAACAGGTGGAATCCTATCGACCTATATCTCTAATTAATGTAGATATAAAAATATGATCTCAGGTGCTGGCTGACTGGCTGATGGGGTACATTCCAAGCTTGATAGGTGAGCACCAGGTGGGGTTTGTCAAAGGGCGACATTCCACCAAACATGTGAGGAAAGTGTTACTGGCAGTGGCACATGGGCAGGCTACGGGGGAACCGGTGCTCTTGGTTAGCTTAGATGCGGCCAAGGCATTCGACAAAGTTAATTGGGATTACTTGTTCCAGGTTCTTGAGTACATTGGAATAGAGGGCTGGTATATGGCTGCAATTAGCTCTCTATATACCGAGGTGTCTGCCCGGGTACTGGTTAATGGCATTCGATCACCAGCCTTCCGAGTGGCACGAGGGACACGTCAGGGATGCCCTCTTTCCCCCCTTTTATTTTTACTGTACTTGGAGCCCCTTCTGCGCACAATTTTACTAGATCCAGATATTCGGGGGGGTGGAAATGAGAGGGAATTGGACAAAGGTGCTGGCTTTCGCGGATGACATGTTCCTGACTCTCACTGAGCCGGACCAATCTGTCTCCCACCTCCTGGCCACCATAGACGAATTTAGCTTCTTCTCTGGGTTGGAACTAAATTTACAGAAATTGGTGGTGTTATCAGTGCAGCAGGTAATTCAATCGGAGTGGGAAGGACATTTCCCTTTCCAATGGGCTAAGGGGGCAATCCGGTACTTGGGGGTATATATCCCGGCAGATTTGGCTTGTCTTTATTTAGAGAACATTGACCCCTTACAGAGGAAAACGCGTGATTTACTGCAGAGCTGGTAAGGGCTCCCCATATCGTTGCTGGGACGAATCGCCCTATTTAATATGATCCTCTTTCCCAAATGGACATACATGATACAAATGCTTCCCATTATTCTGGGAGGGAGAGTAGAGCGGTGGTTACAAAGATCTCTTGGCAGTTTCTTGTGGCAGGGCAAGAGAGCGCGAATAGTGCTAAAAAAAATAATGCGACCCTATGATAAGGGGGGCTTAGGACTTCTCGATTTGACCCTCTTCTCGGTGGCTAGCAGTCTGCGCCACTTGTCCGACTGGTTCCGAGCCAAAGAACTTTTCTCTTGTACGAGTATGAAGGTCTCCCTGATGGCACAACTCAATTTTGCATACTGGGTCCAGGCCCCGTCGGACAAATTGCCTCCCCTTGGCCCCTATGGGTACATTTTAAATCCACTACGGAAAACATGGCGCTGGCTAAGCAAGAGGGTAGGCTGGGACAGGGAGGTCTCCCCGCTGCTCCCTATTGGGGGGGAATCTGGCTTTTCCAGAGGGGGGATCCTCTAAGCTATTCCAGAGGTGGACCACATGAGGGATTCTTTACCTATTCCAGGTCATTACTAAGCAGGGGACCATCAAATCTTTCCAGTCCTTGTGTAAAGAGTTTGGGTTAGATCAGAGAGATTCTTTCGCATACTTACAACTAAAGCATTATCTGTGTTCTCTGCCTGCGGGACATCTGACTCAGGAAATTTGGGACACTTTAACTGACTTGTTAGATCTCAAAGCACAACTGAGAGTCCCGTTGCGATACTTCCATCGCCATTTAAGAGACTTGATACCACAAAATGATTGTATGATGGTGGTGACTCACTGGAACCAAGAGCTGGGTTGGACCTTGAACTCTATCCAACTGACTGTCTGCATAAAATCAGTTTATGGTATGACTGCCAATGCACTCTGATGGGAAATGCAATACAAATTTGTTATGCGCTTACACATATCGCCACACCGGGCATTCAGAGCAACTTTGAGAGAGACAGACGATTGCCCTAAATGTGGTAATAAAGGAGCTACCTTGGGACACATGTTCTGGTCCTGCAGGATGGTGCACTCTTTCTGGAGGGAGTTGGGCAGACAGATTTCTTGCATGTGGGCTGTGCAGTGGGTGCCCACACCGGGACAATTGTTTGAAGTATTTAAAATACGAGGCCAACCACCAATGGGCATGAAAGCTTTTTTGAAACGAACAATCTTGCAATTGTGGTTGAAACCAGATATGTCGAGTGTAGCTCGGTGGAAAGGAGCAATGATGGAGTGTTGCTCGATCGAAAAAAAAGGAATTATAGACTTGGCTTCACAGAGGGGAGACACCTTTTGCCGGATATGGTTGCCTTTCTGGAACTCTTTGACATCTGTTGCACGAAGTAGAATCTTGAATTGTTAAGAACAAGGGGAGGTGGAGGAGATGGGCTGGGAGAGGATGGGGTAGGGCTGTTAGACGAAGGGGAGGACAGGGTGAAAATCGAAAAGGAGCAACTGTTAAATATGTATTAAAAGAGCACACTGTTGAGATACTTATGCAATGTATTCATATATGACTGTGTGGTTTGGTTTGTCAATAAACAAGAGTTTAAAAAAAAAAGTTTCAAAAATACTGATTTGGACGTATTTGTGAGAAAAACGTCCAAACGCAGACATGTCACTTTTTAGATGTTTTACTCTTTTGAAAATGAGCCAGCATGTCTTTTGAACCTCCTTACCTTTGCTTACATTGTGAAACACAAAGGTTTTTTATAAGCTTTTTATGAGATAGTGGCTCTGTGTAAGTCGATCATGAGACCTCATTTAGAATACTGTGCACAATTCTGGAAACTGCACCTTAAAAATCTCTCTCTCTCTGTCATGTCTGTGGTCGTGACCCCTCTCAGACTTACCTTATTTCTGGGGGTCAGCTTCTGAGCTGGCTTCTGTCTGTCCTTTCTGAGTTAGTTCTGTCTCTGTGTGCTGGCTGCTTCCAGCGTGGCTCTAATTACTCCACTACACTGCACCTGTGTGTGTTGCCTGAGTTAGCTCTGCCTCTGTCTCTGTGTGCTGGCTGCTTCCAGCATGGCTCTAATTACTCCACTATACTGCACCTGTGTGTGTTGAGCCTCTCTATGCTTCAGTATGCTTTCTGCCTGCTTCTTGGTCTGTGCTCCCCTCACCCTCTGGTGACCAGAACCGGTGGCTGCCATAGACTGTCTTGCTGGCCCTACCCATTCCAGGTTTCAGCCCAGTCTGGTCCAGATCTTCCAGGCTGCCAGACTTGTCTT
The DNA here is from genome assembly GCF_901765095.1 of Microcaecilia unicolor. NCBI lineage: Eukaryota > Metazoa > Chordata > Amphibia > Gymnophiona > Siphonopidae > Microcaecilia > Microcaecilia unicolor. Next base: position 66,865,695 of record NC_044032.1, on the reverse strand, counting down.
TCTTGTTTGTGCCTGAACAGCACCCGTAGTTGCCTTGAGATTGCTGCAGCTGAGCCTCAGGTGCTGATGGGCTTTATTAATCACCTAGAAACTTCTGTGTTTGCCTTTGCATCGCCCAAGGTCCCTGGTATGCTGGTGTGCTCTATGCACTTCTGCCTAGTCCAGTTTATTGTCTGAGATTCTTGCCTGATTTTAGTCTAGTCTTTGTGTAGTGTATCTTGTACTGTATTGCTTGTTTCCTAGTCTTGTTTCTTGTTTGTATTTCTCTGTCTAGTTCTTGGTTGTCTGTGTTCATTGTTTAGTGGCTGCCTGGCAGCTTTCAGTTCTGTCTCTTTCCTGTCTGTGTTTCCTTTCTTAGTGGCCGCTTTGCAGCTTTCAGTCCTGACCCTTAAGCCTGCCCATTTCCTGCCTAGTGTAGTATTGTCTGTCTGTCTGTGAGTCCTAGCCTAGTTTCATGCCTTGCTGCCCATGTATTTTCCTTTCCCCTCTGACCCTTAGTCCTACCCTGTTCAGCCTAGTTGGTTTCCAGTTCCTGCCCTGTCCAGTAAGTCCTGCCGGCCACCTGCACCTGGGGGCTCAACCCCTGGGGAATGGTGGGCAAGTGCAGGTGAAGTCTAGCTGTCCCTACATTCTGCCTTGTCTCTGGTGTGGGGTGGTTTTGCCTGCCACTGCCGCTCCTCGGCAGTGGCCCAAGGGCTCACGAGCCCAGGTTCTGCCTTGAAAGCCTGACACTCTCTCTCTCTCTCTCACCTCCTTTTTCCTGCTGGCCATTCTTCTCCCTATTCACCCATAGGTCCTTCTGGCTTTTGAACTGACTTTTCTACCTGTTTAGCCACCTTAAGATCATCAAACATGATAACTCCCGCTCTTCTTTTGTACACAAAAGTACTTCACCCCTATACTGTACCAGTCTCTCTGGTTTTTGCAGCTCAAATGCATGACCCTGCATTATTTTTTAGCATTAAATCTTAGCTGCAAAATTCTAGACCATTCTTCTAGCTTTACTAGCTCCCTCCTCATGTTATCCATACCATCAAAGGTGTACCCTATTGCAGATTTTGGTATCATCCACAAAGAGGCAAACCTTACTAGACAATCCTTCCGCAATACCACTAAAATGTTAAAAAGAACCAGGCCAAGAACCAATCTTTCTGACACACCCCTGGTAATGTTCCTTTCCTCAGCATGAGTTCCATTTACCAGTATCGTTTGCCATCTCCTTTTTAATCAGTTTATAATCCAATGGATTTCTTTAGGGCTCAAACCAAAGGCAGTATGATGTCAAAGGCCTTTCCTCAATCTACACACACTGCATCTAGCACTCTCCTTCAATCCAATTCTTTGTTCATCCAGTCAAAGAAATTAATGACACTCATCTGACAAGATCTACCATGTAGCTCTAGTAAAACCTTGTTGCCTTAGATCGTTCATTTGGATTCTAGACACTGTTCTACCCTCTATTTTAGCACTTTCCCATTAATTTACCTACTACAGAAGTCAGACTATAAGCCCTGTATTTTACAACCTTCTTCTTACTTCTGCTGTACTGTAGATGGACCATGTATTCCCCTTTTCCAATCCTTTGGGACCACTCCTACTTGAGCTCCCACTGCAGTTTATACCGATGTGTTACACACAAGCTTTTCAGAAATATATAAACAACTTATTAGAAAAACTGAACTTGCTGTCCTCAGCAATATTCAGTATAAAGGGGAAAGAAGTCATGCAGGACCTTCCAGTAGCCAGGGTAGAAAACCAGAGAATCCCTCCTCACCATTACTGATCAGGATCCTAGCACAGGATCCAAGACTCACCAGGGGCTGGTTGTAGGACTGAAAGGATTAAAAAAAAGAAAGAAGTCATAAAATAGGCAGAGTTAGAAAAAATAACAGCTTGAAGCTGAGCATTAACTTGTTTAAAGTCAATGATATTTGAAAACTAGACACGGGTCACTGTGACATGTCAGTAAGTGATTGAAATCACCTTTTGATAACACATACTTTGCATGTGCTGAATAAAGGCCTAGGTCATCGTGACATTTCCATCAATGATGGAAATTCCTTGGCACAGTAGAAAAAAAAATTATCTCAACCAAGAATGCATATCCCATGTCAACATTATTATTGTATACTAGTAAAAAAAAGCCCGTTTCTCATTGAAATTTGCTTGGTCACTTGCTTGCTAGATGCGAAGGTGGTGGATCTCAGGTGTCACTTAGATAAGATTTTTTTAGGCCGTGCTAGAGAGAAATCAGCTGTCTTGGAACATGTGGAACCCAACAATAGGAAAGTGTGGACGGGAGTTTCAGGAAACCTAATTTAGGTTCTTAGGTAGAAAGCTGAAATTCAGAACCTCCAGGGTAGTGTTCTTAGAATATTCCCCCTTCTACACACAGGAGCCAACAGCCAAGCAGAGCTCCAGAGTCTCAATGTGCAGACAAGATGATGGTGCAGAGAAGAGGGATTTAGATTTGTTAAGAGCTAAGCATCATTCTGGGGAAGGGGAGCATATTCTGAAAAGATGAACTATAGCTTAAGTAGGGTGGAACCAGGCTGCTAGTGCTAACATTTTAAAAGAAGGTAGAACAGCTTTTAAACTCGAACTTGGGGAAAAGCCAACAGTCATTCAGTAGTGCATGGTTCAGAATGAGGTCTCTATGAAAGGTACTATCAAAACAGGGAAGTTAGGGTATCTGATAGAGAGGTTGCAATAACAGCAAAAGTAAGCCAGGTTCCCTCAAGCAAAGGGCAGATAGAGATTAAAGATAACAAATTTTATGTCAATTCCTCAGTAGGTTGTAAATATAAACAAAAGATACACTTTGAAATGTCTGTATACAAATGGTACAAGCCTAAAAAATAAGATGGGAGAGTTAGTGTACATAGCACTAAGTACATACAGTAATGAGACAGACCAAAGGACATGGGAGGGATGCAGCAGAGGAAAAGTCTCGGGATGACCAGAGGAAAGCCTATCCTAACAGCTGCCAGCAACACAAAGTTTGAAGAATCGGAGCAGAGAGAGAGGAGAGAGCCCCGAGGGGTAGGTAGAGAAAGTAGGAAAAAAGAATAGACCCGAGGGAGAGGGGAGACAGGCTGCACATATAGGGAAGGGAAAGAAAGAGGGGCTGCACATATAGGGAACAGAAGGGAAGAGGGGAGACAGGCTGCACATATAGGGAAGGGAGGAGGAGAGACAGGCTGCACATATAGGAAAGAGAAGAGGAGAAAGGCTGCACATATAGGGATGAGAGGAGATAGACTGCAATGCACATATAGGGAAAGGAAGAGAAGAAGGGAAAACATGTTCAAAAATCACTGCCATAAAGCCTACTCATATGGGATATATACATGGGCATTCCTGACAGAAGAGTATGGGCAGAGCAGGAGAGGGATTGGCATTTATTTATGTATTTAAAAAAAATTATATACGCTCCTCTTCAAGATGATTTACAAATATAAAATAAAAATAAATGCAAAACTCACATATACAAATTAACATAAGTAAAAACATCAACCAACACTTCCTCATGTATATGCACAAAATTACTCATGCCTCAGGGCAGGTTTAGCTTTATTACGATGCATTTGGGGAGGCAATTTTATAAAGGCATTTAGGTGTACAAATTTTATATAACATAAGCACCTATGTGCCTTTACTACCTAGGCACCCCTTTTATAAAATTTAGCCTCAAAGTATAGTATGGAAGAAGAAACTTCAACCACTCACTGTAAGTATTCTTGCTGGAATGGGAGTCTGCATTATTAAACTGGCGTAGCTTAGTTCCCAGGCATAGCAACGAGAAGAAATGTGCTTTAATGTTGAACTAACTGTCTCAGAGCAAGTAGAGAAAAACATTCACTGTAATTTCACCTGGGAATCTGGACTTGTATAAATAACCTCTTTTGTAAATAAATCTGACCTCTGTGGAAGCACATCACTGAGAATGATTTGAATTTTTCACAGTACCTCTGCTTGCCAATGAGACTATACTGTCTGGTGGCTTCCAGAGCCATTTTCCAGTCATATCCTAAGAAGATAGTGGATAAAGTAGCGCAGTTGTCATGTTAGTCCACTTTATACATAGAAATACAACAGGCAAAACAAACAAAAAAAAAAGGAATCTAAGATGACATCCTTTTCACAGAGAGGCCTTGTCAGTGAGTGAATCGCCATATTTATAGATCACACCATCAGTTTGACCACTGACTGTTAAACCCTTATCCAGGCTAATATTGCCTACACAAGGTTACATTTGTATGTTTACTAAGATATTGAGACCATGGGTGCCCAAAATTCAATCCCATAATATGTGGCCTGATAAGTGACCCATACAGAGAAAGTTTACAACAGTTCAGCATTGCTCCTCTGTGTCCCTGTCCCTGTCCCTATGCTCCTTCCATGCTCACTATCTCTCTTGTGCATCTCTGCCCTTCACCGTGTCTAGCTTCTTCTCTTTCTCTGCCATCCCCAAACAACATATTCCAACATCTTTGGTATCATTCCCACGTGGTCCAGTATCTCTCTGTCTCTTCCAACCTTCACCTACCTTCCAGCATCTCTCCCTCTCTCTTCCCTCTATCCTCCCCTACCCCAGTGCAGCATATGCCCTACACTCTGTGCATCCGGCATCTCTCCCTCTCTATTCCCTCCATCTCTCACAGTCCCATATCTCTTATTCTCCTCACTATAATCCGGCATCTCTCCTCGCTCTCTCTCAGGTCCCCCCCCCCCCCCCCCAGGGTAATCTGGCATCTCCCTCTCTCTTCTCAGTCCCCCCTACCCCAAATAGTTCATCATCTCACTACTCTCTCCCTGTTCCCCATCCTCCAACAGGTCTAGATTTTTCTTGCCCCCTCCCCCTAGTGAGTCCAGCAGTTCCTCTGACCCCTCCCCGCAAGTCCAACAGCTGTCTCTCCATCCCTCTCTCCTCACCTAGGGTGAGTCCAGCAGCTCTCCTGCTCCCTTCCATCCATGCCAGTCCAGCAGTTTTCCCTCCCTCCTTCCCCAGTGTGAGTCTAGCAGTTCTCCTGACAACCCCCCTCACCCTACGAATCCAACAGATGTCTCTCTCCTTCCCTCCCGCAGGTTCTGCATCTTTCACGCTCCCCCCCCCCCCCCCCCAGCCCCTCAAACCTATTTCCTTTGCTGGCTGCAGCAGAGATAAACACACACTGTCTGCAGCCAACCCTAGAATCTTTTCTGGCAGGATGTTGCAGAGGAAAGGTTCTGGGCCAGCTGCAGACAGCGTGTGTTTATTGCTGCTGCAGCCAGTGAAGGAGACAGCCAGGTTTGAGGGACCAGGGAGGAGTGTGAAAGGTGAAGGACCCATGGGAGGGAAAGGGAATAGAGAGTCATCTGCTGGCTTTGCGGGGTGAAGAGTGTGTTAGAAGAGCCGCTAGACTCGCACTGGGGAAGAAGGGAGGGAGAGCTGCTGGACTGGCAAGAGGGGAAAGGAGCAGGAGAGAGAGATGTAAAAACAAATTGCAGCGTCACAGCAGGACTGGGGATTCACTGAAGCCCTTCAAGGCCCTGTCCACACGCCACTGCCTGGCAGCCAGAAGCTCTCTCAACACTCTAGGAGAACCCATCCTTTTATGTTGAGCCTTCAGGTTTTGTACTTGATTCTGCCAATGTTGTATTAATCCTGCCTACTTACATTTAAGTTGGCAAGCTTGTTTAAAGATAAACCCATGTCAAACAGCCTTCAATACATCCCAGACTATTCCTATCGAGGGTCCTGAATGCAAATTACTATCAGACTTCCCTATATGCTCCACAGATTGACTCATCTTGCAATAAACTTCTTATCTTTCTTCCTCTCAAAGGGAATTTCTCTTTTATGGCAGACAAACCCTTTTCAGTGGATCCGAAGGTAAAGGTGTTGCCATATTTCAAGATGGTGGCACCAGAGGCAGAAGTAAGTGGGCATTGCTCCTGCCTCTTCTAAAGGTAAGCCTTGGTAGGGGGGGAGGTAGAAAGCTTGGGAGACCCTGGGGGGGGGGAGCCAGGAAGGTAGAAAGATAATCTAGATAGCAAGGATTTCAATTTTTAAATCAGGGGAAAGGGGAACTGGGTTGGGGGAGGGATGGGAGCCATTAGACACCAGGGAATTCTTTTTTAAAGTTGGGGGAGGAGGGTTGGATCTGGTTGGGTTAGAGAGAAGGAGGGGGCCACTGGACTACTAGGGATTTTTATTTTTAATTTCAAGGCAAGTGGGGCAGGTCACGTTCGGTCAGAGGGAGGAGAGGCACTAGACTCTAGGGCTAATGTAGAAAGATATCGTGGGCCAGAATGGGGGGAGGAAGGGGTGCTGCTAGACACCTAACTTCTCTCAATCAACCCTTCGATGCTGCCTTAGATCCTGTGAAACATTTCTTGCATTGTGAGTGTGCGAAAAGCCTTTTTTGTTTTTGCATTGCGGGAGAATAGTTAATGGTGTGTGGCTATGTTTACCATGCAAATCAATTTCCACCTGTAATCCTTTTCTGCATTGCTTGGTGAGTAACCTGCGTGCTAACCTCATGGTAATCATGGGGTTTGGCTTGTGGTTGCTTTCTGCATTGAGCCCAAAGTCCCTCATAAGGAGTAGCCTAATGGTTAGTGCAGTGACCTGGGAACCAGGTTCAATTCCCATAGCAGCTCCATGTGATTCTGGGCAAGTCACTTAACCTCCATTACCCCAGGAACAAAATAGGTACCTGTATAAAAGATGTAAACCACTTTGATTGTAACACAGAAAGGCAGTATATAAAATCCCATCCCCTTTCCCTTTCCTGAGAAAATTAAAATGTCATGGGTTAGGAAGCAATTTCTTTTGTGGATTAGAAACTGGTTAAAAGATAGAAAATTAAGAATAAGGTTAAATGCCAATTCTCTTAATGGAAGAAGGTAAATAGTGGAGTGCCACAAAGATCTGCATTGGGATCAGTACTTTTTAACATATTAATAAATGGTGTGGACATAAGATGATTACATTTGCAGATGATATAAAACTATTCAAAGTTGTTAAATCATATGTGGACTGTGAGAAATTGCAGGAGGACCTTAGGAGATTGGAAGATTGGGCATCCAAATGGCAGATGAAATTTAATGTGGACAAGTACAATGTAATGCACAGTGGGAAAAGTAAGCCTACCTTATAGCTAGCTATAAGATGCTAGGCTTCACATTAGGAATCACCACCCAAGACAAAGATCTAAGTGTCATTGTGGACAATACCTTGAAATCTTCTGTTCGGTGTGTGGTGGTGCTCAAAAAAGTAAACAGAATGCTAGGAATTATTAGGAAAGGAATAGAAAATAAAACAGAGATTATAATGCCTGTATCGATCCACAGTGTGACCACAATCTGAATATTGTGTGCAATTCCAGTTGTCACATCTCAAAAAAGATATGCTGGAATTAGAAAAGGTACAAAGAAGGGTGACCAAAATAATTAAGGAAATGAAACTCCACTTATATGAGGAAAGGTTTAAAAGGTTAGGGCTCTTCAGCTTGAAGAAGAGATGGCTGAGGGGGGTATAAGATTAAGGTCTACAAAACCCTGAGTGGAGTAAAATGGGTAAATGCAAATCAGCTGTTTACTCTTTCCAAAAGAACAAAGACATTAAGACATGCCATGAAATTGCATAGTAATACTTTTATAACAAATAGCAGAAAATATTTTTTAACTCGAATAGTTAAGCTTTGGAACTTGCAGGAAGATATGGTAAAAGTAGTTAGCATAGCTGTGTTTAAAATATGTTTGTATCACTTCCTGAAGGTAGAGTCCATAAACTGTTATTAAGGTAGACCTGAGGAAAGCCACAGCTTAACCAAGTATTTATGACCTGGACTGAGCACTGTTGGAAGCAGGACACTGGGATAGATGAACCCAGTGGCGTACCAAGGAGGGGGGGCGGTGGGGGCGGTCCGCCCCGGGTGCACGCCGCTGGGGGGGTGCCATGCACCGGTCAGCGTCGTTGGTTTCCATGCTCCCTCTGCCCCGGAACAGGAACCTGTTCCGGGGCAGAGGGAGCATGGAAACCAACGACGCTGACCGGCGCGCGGCACCCCCCCAGCGGCATGCACCCGGGGGGGGTTCTTTTGCCGCAGTGGAGGGGGTCACGCTGCATGGGGGGCACTGCACCCGGGGGGGTGGGGCGCATCGGCGATCCGCCCCGGGTGTCAGCGCCCCTCGGAACGCCACTGGATGGACCTTGGTCTTACAGAAACATGAGCTAAGTCTTTCTCTAAAGTGGGTGGAACACCTCTTGGAGCACAGGGAAGAAAATAATTTTCTTTAATCCATATAAAATTTAAAGGTTTAATTTCCCCCTGTGATCTTTGGACTCTAAGAGGGATGGGATAGCACTCTATACTTGTAGCAGCCTGAGAAATTCAGTAGTAAGGAGTGTTTGCTTGAATTCTCGGTGCTTTTACTCAATTCTTCCAATAGAATTAAACTTTCTGGCTGACTTCATTTGTAGGCAGGCAGACTAGTGTCCTTCAGATAAACCTTTTGACTTTCCAGAGAGAGCTGGAAGTTGCAAGAAAATGGTAGAATAAAAGGAGTGTTCATTACAAAAGGAGTGTCCATTATAATCAGTGGGAGGCTCTGATGGCAGCACCGCGTTGGATCCTTCCCTCTGTGTGTCCAACCCTTGTATAAATATGAAGTTGTATCAGAGGGGTGGGACACAGAAGAGGGAAGGATCCGACGCCGGTTCAGGCAGTGTGTTATATGCTGCAGGGACCGCTAAACAAAGCAGGTTTGACGATCCGGGGGGGGGGGGGGGGGGGGAAGGAGAACAGAAAGTGGTACTGGACTTGGGGAGGTGGGTTGAAAGAAGCAGGCACTGGATGAGGAGGTTTGAAAGAAGAAAGAGATACTGGATGGCAGTGTGGGGGGTTGAAGGAAGGAGGTATTGGACTCAGGAAGGGTGCTGAGGGAAAGTAAGAAAGTGGTGTTTGACTCACAGGGGGGAAGCTGGACTCAGGGGAGGGACAGAGGGAAAAAGAGGGAGTGGTACTGGATTGACAGGGGAAGAGCTGAGGGAAAAAGAAGGAGAGTTTCTGGACTCAAGGGAGGTATGGGGCTGAGGGGAGAAGACAAATGTGCACAGAGGTATAGCTAGAGGGGGGACGCAAGGGGAGTGGTCTCTCCCCCAAATGAATTTTTAAAGAAATTGGTGACTATGCAGTTTCAACCTCTCCATTCTCTGCACCCCCCCCCCCCCCCCTCCACACACACACACACACACAAATGAATCTTGCATCTTTCTCCTGTCTCCGGGATCCTCCGTGAAACTTCTCTCTGGCACCAGCAATGAAGTCAAACAGCCCTCTTCCAGCGTTGGGGCCTCTCTTCAGGTGCATCCCGCCTACTCTGATGTAATTTCCTGTTTTCCGCCTAGGCGGTATATGCCTGAAGAGAGGCCCCAATGCTGGAAGAAAGATGACTGACTTAATTGCTGGTGCTGGAGAGTTGTATGGAGGACCCCAGGGACAGGAGACAGCGGGCGGGCGGAAGGGAGAGTGAAAGATGCAGGAATCATGCATGCAGGCATGTGTGGAGAAGGGAGAAAAAAAATAGGACTGAAGGAGGGAAAGAAACGGGAAGAGCTGCAGGAGCAGGCCAGGGAGATATGTGGCCTCGAGGTGGAGTGGGAGCACAGAAAACAGAGGAGAAGATGGACACGGAAAAAGATATAAAAATTCTGGTCAGGAAGGGACAGGGATGTAGAGGGTCAACGGTGGATAGGGAGAAGGTAGGGACTGTGGAACAGAAAGAGGCAGTGCTGGTAAAGGGGACAATAGGGACACAGAGGGCCACTACTGGAAAAGAGTGGGGAAGATAGGGACATAGGGGGACACTACTGGAAGATGGGGACATGGGGGATTATGCTGGAAAGGGATGGAGATGGGGACATAAGGGGGGTAATGCTGTAAAAGGGAGAGATAGGGACACAGAGGGACACTACTAGAAAAGGAGGGGAGACAGAGATATGGGGACAAAGCTAGAAAAGTAGGAAGATGGGGACATAGGGGGTTATGCTGGAAAGTAAAGGAGATGGGAACATGGGGGGCAGTGCTGGAATCATTGGAGCCGACTCTGTGGGTGCTTGAGCACCCCCAATATTGAGAAAATTCCTTGTATGTGTCCAGGGAGGGGTCATTTCCATTGGGCTTAGCACCCCCAATAAGTTTGAAAAGTTGGCTCCTATGGCTGGAATAGGGGGAAGATGGGTACCCAGAGGGATTATGCTTGAAAGGAAGGGAAGATGGGGACCTGGGGGAGTTATGCTGGAAAGGGAGGGAGATGGGGACACAAGGAATAAAGTTGGAAAGGGATGCAGATGGAGACACAAGGGGTAATGCTGTGTGTAGCATATCAGACCCAGATTTCTCAATAATGAAGTAAGCAAAACAAGAACTAATTTCAGTCACAGTTTATAAAGAGAAAAAGAAAATTACATTTTATAAGAATATTTTATTTTTCCACAATGAAATGTTATTTTGACTTTTTTTGTTGTTGTTCAATTGCAAATTGTAGTATTCAGTATGTAATGAGCACTGCTATCTGTCAGATGTGTCACTACAGATGCAAGGTTGAGAACCACTGCTATATATGTACCATTTACAATATGTAGTATGCTGGACAAGAATACAGGTCTGTTTATCTACTGACCTGTCATCAAATCAGATACAATGCACCACAGAGTTAGGCCTAAAGGCTAAGGCCTGAGCTCTCTTTAAGGCAAAATCTCTTCCCTCTTCTTCTCAATTCCTAAACATACTGGACCGGTATTCAACCAGCAGCAGACAGTGCTTTTGCTGTCTACCACCAGATGGGGGGGATTTAACTGCTAAAAAGCCAACCGGTTATACCAATAACGTTTTAGCGGTCAAAGATATGATAGTTCTTTATGCTGTCTTATTTGACCGCTAAACTTATCTGGGGCTCCTTTTACTAAGCAGCAGTAAGCCCACCCCTACCGCACCATCATTTCTGGTGCTACAAAAATGTGGCGGTAAGGGCTCCCCCTGAAATGGCTGCGCGGCAACTGTTTTACTTGTCACCCGGCCATTTCCTGTGGGAAAGTGAGACTTTCCCTTTTACCAGTTACGGTAAAAGGGGGCATTGGTGCTTGTGTAAAACATGCGCCGATGCCAGTGCCAGCCCCCTTTTGCTGCAGCTTGGTAAAAGGGACCCCTAGTGAAGCACTGAATATCAGCACTTAACCAGCTAAATTGTGTGATACAGCTGATTATGTGCTGGGTGCTAACTGGCAATATTCAGTGGGAGATAACCAATGATCTCCTGCTGAATATTTGTATTTTGCTCACACCTTTTTCAGTAGTAGCTCAAGGTGAGTTACATTCAAGTATTCTGGATATTTCTCTGTCCCAGAAGGGTTCACAATCTAAGTTTGTACCTGAGGCAATGGAGGGTTAAGTGACTTGCCCAAGATCACAAGGGGCAGCAGTGGGATTTGAACTGGCTACCTCTGGATTGCAAGACTGGTGCTCTAACCACTAGGCCACTCCTCCACTCCAATATTGCCAGCTAGGCGCCGATATGCTATTTACCCAGTCAGCGGCCACTTCTGACTGATTAAATAGAACTGAATATCAGAGGGACTGTGTCTCAGAGCCTGGCAGAAGATTGTTGCTTAGGATCTCCTATCTATCATTTATGCAATGAGCTCATGCTCAAAAACAATAATACACTGTCAGTTTCTTATCAAGGGACTCTTGGCAGCAGGTGCTCCACCTGGGGAAATGGTGATTGTTTTCATAAAGCAATTTAACAAGGGGCTTATGGTGCATCCCTTAGAAGAGAGAGAGAAAGTGGATGACTGATAATGTGGAAGCTACTTCTGCTGACTTACAAACAGGGCTAAAAGGTATAGGACTGTCCAAATCGTCTCTAGCCAACAAGTGAACTGGAAAATGTCCAGAACAGGCAGGGGATGGGAGAGAGCAGGTGTAAAAACAGAAAATGAATTGCTTATTTTCTTTACTGCAATGCATGTCCAGAGTGAGCACCTTCAGTGTTCACTCTGGTGGATCCTCTTCTACTTCTATCCCTCTGCCTGTCGGCGTACCTCAGGGTTCTGTTCTTGGTCCCCTCCTCTTTTCTATCTACACTTCTTCCCTTGGTTCATTAATCTCATCCCATGGCTTTTCCTACCATCTCTATGCTGATGACTCCCAAATCTACCTTTCTACCCCTGATATCTCACCTTGCATCCAAACCAAAGTTTCAGCGTGCTTGTCTGACATTGCTGTCTGGAGTCTCAACGCCACCTGAAATTAAACATGACCAAAACCGAGCTTCTCATTTTTCCCCCCAAACCCACCTCCCCACTCCCCTCATTTTCTATTTCTGTTGATGGCTCTCTCATTCTCCCTGTCTCCTCAGCTCGAAACCTTGGGGTCATCTTTGACTCTTCTCTCTCCTTCTCTGCTCATATCCAGCAGATCGCCAAGACCTGTCATTTCTTTCTTTACAACATCCGTAAAATCCGCCTCTTTCTTTCCGAGCACTCTACCAAAACCCTCATCCACACCCTTGTCACCTCTCGTTTAGACTACTGCAATCTGCTTCTTGCTGGCCTCCCACTTAGTCTTCCGCCAGGATCGCTTTAATCATACTACCCCTCTCCTCAAGTCGCTTCACTGGCTCCCTATCCGTTTTCGCATCCTGTTCAAACTTCTTCTACTAACCTATAAATGTACTCACTCTGCTGCTCCCCAGTATCTCTCCACACTCGTCCTTCCCTACACCCCTTCCCGTGCATTCCGCTCCATGGATAAATCCTTCTTATCTGTTCCCTTCTCCACTACTGCCAACTCCAGACTTCGCGCCTTCTGTCTCGCTGCACCATACGCCTGGAATAAACTTCCTGGGCCCCTACGTCTTGCCCCATCCTTGGCCACCTTTAAATCTAGACTGAAAGCCCACCTCTTTAACATTGCTTTTGACTCGTAACCACTTGTAACCACTCGCCTCCACCTACCCTCCTCTCCTCCTTCCTGTACACATTAATTGATTTGATTTGCTTACTTTATTTTTTGTCTATTAGACTGTAAGCTCTTTGAGCAGAGACTGTCTTTCTTCTATGTTTGTGCAGTGCTGCGTACGCCTTGAAGCGCTATAGAAATGCTAAATAGTAGTAGTAGTAGTAGAAGGACCAACTGGATGAAGTTGTGCAGTTACTTTCCAACTTTAAAGTAAGATAAAAGTCTAAAGAGAATCCACGTACATGGAGAACTCAATAGATCCCACGGCACGTAAACAAAAAGGTGGGAATATGAGCCAGGCTATCCAATAATTGGACCTGAAGTTAAGTTTAAAATAAACAAAATTTAATAATATTCAAACAAATAATAACAATACAATTTCACATTAAAAATGACGACACAACGTTGTGTTTCAGCCGGATGGCCTACATCAGGAGTCTTGTGGCTAATGACGATGATAAAATATGATCATCAAGTGACGTGATGAAGAGAACTCAAGTCACGAATGAGAAATGTGCAGACAAGGATTTAAAAATGGTCTTTAAAAAGACCGTTTGTTAAATGATCCGTCTGCCACTGCAGAATTGCAATTGTTTCTGCAACGTGCAGCGTCAGACAGATCATTTAACAAACGGTCTTTTTAAAGACCATTTTTAAATCCTTGTCTGCACATTTCTCATTCGTGACTTGAGTTCTCTTCATCACGTCACTTGATGATCATATTTTATCATTGTCATTAGCCACAAGACTCCTGATTTAGGCCATCCGGCTGAAACACAACGTTGTGTCGAGTCATTTTTAATGTGAAATTGTATTATTATTATTATTATTTGTTTGAATATTATTAAATTTTGTTTATTTTAAACTTAACTTCAGGTCCAATTATACATAAGATAAAAGGACATTTAATAAGAAATGAACCAGAAGTAATTTTACAGAGGACTGTATTTTTCTCTGGAAGATATTTTGACCACATTGGGGGAGGGAGGAGGTTTGTTATCTGTTTTTGTAAAATGTTCATAGAAAAACAGGAAAAAGACCAGACAAAAATACACACCGGCCACAGCATTTTGAGCCTGCTCTAGCAGTGACCTATACTCAAGGCTGAGGTCTCTGTGTTCTCAGGCCAGTCACTCAGTGAAGATTTGATATATTGGAAGAAAGATAGGTTTGGCTTCTGGAGGGATATTATCGTACACTGCCGTTTATAACACCCTGCCCAGGCTGATCTGAGATGAAAAAAAATGCTTTGGTTTCCTAAGAAATCTTTAACAATAATATTCTTAACCATAGACCAAGGCGAGATTTCTCTCTACCTGTCACCAGTTGCAGGCAATGCAGTAGATGCAGAGAAATAATTGTCAGTACAAAATATTTTTGTAACTAAGAAAATTTCAGCTACCATAGGGTGTGGCTTGACCTTTTTCAATGAGTAGTTTGTGAACGTTTATGTGTGCTGCCGGTCATTTTCAAACTTTTCCCACAATTTTTGGATGTTGTTTTTAGTTCTTGTCACACATTTGCTAAATAAAAAAAATTGGGGGGACCCTTGTACTAAAGCTTGATCCATACTAACAGAATTAGTGCATGCTAAATGCTGCATGTCCTATTGCATACCTATGAGATACGTGGCACTTAGCGCATGCTAATGTCCATTAACGCTCGCTATGCTTTAGTAAAAGGACCCTTTAACGTGTTAAAACTTAAAATGTGTTAATGAACTTAAAGCATTAAATTGATTTAGTGCACACTAAAGGTTTTAAGGTACACTAACAAAAGCACAGCCCTATAAATTATCATTAAAAAAATATGACTCCTGACAGCTACTGTTAAAGTAATCCCTAGGCCCTCTTTGCTGAGTGGAATAAAGGTAAACTGCTGAGAATTGAAAGAATGCCCATCAAACCTATAAATGGCAAGTGACCGACTCACCTGCAAATGCGCAGTAGAGACTTCCCTCTCTGTCCCGCCCCCGCGTCAAGACGTGATGATGGGGGGGGAGGGGGGAGGGACAGAGAGGGAAACTGCGCGGAAGGGGAGGGAGGGAACTGCTGACGTCGCTACCGCTCCCCCCCCCCCCAAGGTAGCCGCTACCGCCCCCCCCCCCCCGGAGTCACCACCACCCCCCTTCACCCGGCCCGGGCCCTCTCTTCGTTATTCAACTTACAGCAGCGCCGAAACAGCAGCAAGCAGCAGCTCCCGTTGGCCTTCCTTCACTGCCTGTGCCCCGCCCTCGCCGACGTGACGTCACACGAGGGCGAGGCACAGGCAGTGAAGGAAGGCCAACGGGAGCTGCTGCTTGCTGCTGTTTCGGCGCTGCTGTAAGTTGAATAACGAAGAGAGGGCCTGGGCCGGGTGAAGGGGGGGGTGGTGGCGACTCCGGCGTGGGGGGGGGGCGGTAGCGGCTACCTTGGGGGGGGGAGGGGACATGGGACGTCTCAGAAGGAGGGGGGCCTTGGAGCTGGGAGGGAAGGGGGCCTTGGGAGCTGGGGGGGAGGGAGGGAGGGGCCTTGGGAGCTGGGGGGGCCTTGGGAGCTGGGGGGCCTGGGGCCTTGGAACTGGGAGGGAGGGAGGGAGGGCGGGGGGCCTTGCAGCTGGGAAGGGGGGAGGACTGGAGCCTTGGAGCTGGGAGGGAGGGCAGGGGGGCCCTTACAGTTGTGAGGGAGAGCAGGGGGCCTTGGAACTGGGAGGGCGGGAGGGAAGGGGGCCTTGGGAGCTGGGGGGGAGGGCCTGGGGCAAGAAGTGGCTTCCCCCATGTCCATCTCAGTAACAGACTATGGGGACCTTTCTTCCAGGAAACTTGTGTAAACCTTTTTAAAACCCAGATAAGCTAACCATTGTTACCACATCCTCCGGCAACGAGTTCCAGAGCTTAAGTATTCTTTGAGTGAAAAAATATTTCCTCCTATTTATTTTAAAAGTATTTCCATGTAATTTCATTGAGTGTCCCCTGGTCTTTGTACTTTCTGAAAGAATGAAAAATCAATTCACTTTTACCCGTTCTGCTCCACTCAGGATTTTGTGGACCTCAATTATATCCCTCCTTAGCCATCTCTTTTCAAGCTGAAGAGGCCTAACCTCTTTAGCCTTTCCTCAATATCTAAAACTTCCAATTACAATAATTAATAACAAAATATAAGTCAAATATCAAAACATTCCCACCTCACACCCACATTGGATGAGATTTGTCAAGGTTTAGATAAGCATTTCAGCTATTTTGTAGTGTTTCTGGATGTGTCAGCTGCATTTGACACCCTCGATCATCAGCTATTATTGCGGCGAATGCCCGGCTGTGGCATTGTGGGGTCAGTATTGGAATGGTTCAGGTCATACCTTTTGTGTAGAAGGATGCAGGTACGGGTAGGTGCAATACTTTCTACTTCGAGGGCACTGAATACAAGAGTACCACAGGAGTCGGCTCTATCTGGGATATTATTCAATGTGTATTTGGCACCAATATAGGTGCTAAAATCGTAAAGATTGGCATACTGTATTTATGCAGATGACATCCGGTTTTTCATGCCTTTGTCAGAGCCTATCCCTGTAATGGTTGCTCAGCTGTAAGCTATATTTGATGAGTTGAATCAGTGGATGTTTATGACTCTTAATGTGTCTAAAACTGAAATCCTGTTGGTGACAAATGAATCTCTTGATCAATTTCCTACTGAAATTGTGGTATGAGGTACTGTAATTAAGAAGTCCTCTGTGGTGAAGAACTTGGGGACATTTTTGGATTCCACAATGTCTTTTACAGCCTAGATTTGATCTGTGGTGAAGCAGTCGTTTTTTAAGTTACAGTTGATCAGTAAGCTACGCCTGTTGATCTCTCTAAATGATTTTCAACAAGTTTTGCAGAGTCTAATCTATCAGACATGGATTACTGTAATATTGGTTATGTTGGTCTGCCTGCTGTGCATATTCAATCTTTGCAGGTTATGATGAATTTTACAGTACATTTGTTGTATGGGCTAAGTATGAACATGTTTCTCCTTTTCTTCAGAAACTGCGATAGTTATCCTTGCAAGACTGGATTAAGTTTAAACTTTTAGTGATGGTTCATCAGAGTGTATATCAAAAAACATCTCAGTATTTATTGGACTATCTTCATTGGTTCCAGCCAAGGCGTGCACTTCACTCTGAGAACTCTTGTACATTAGAGGTGCCTGATTTTCATCTCTCTCGATTGGAATGCACAAGGAGGAGGATTTATTCCATAGCTTGTTCAATGAAGTGGAATAAACTACCAGTTTCCCTCAGGAGGCAGAAGAACTTGGTTCTGTTTTAAAAACTGTTAAAACTAGGCTATAATCTGATTACGGTATAATGAGGACATTGTGCTGTGATGAATCTGATTGTATTTTTTATGTGTATGATTGTGGTTGATATAATTTTTATTATGTATGTTTATTTGTGCTCCACTCTGGATAACAGCAGTATATAAATGGTAATAAATGAAATGAAAATAACTGACTTCATCCACCTCCATCACTCTCCCAACCACTATAACCCATAATATAAAAAATAACCCCTCCTATCCAACCTCTCACCACCTACTCATTGTAAGAAATCATTCCATGTCACATTACAGACTAAAAACCAAGAAAATAAGAACAGGAGCACTTAAAAAAAAAGAGAGTAATGTGTCCTGCTGTTGAAATCTGAAGTTTTCCATGCAAGTATCCAGCCTTATCTCTCTTCCCCCTTCACTCACCCAACTCACCCATGAATCTACTCCACAGGCTTCATCTGATTAAGCACATAAACATGGATTAAGAAAAATTTCACAGGAGCTGATTGACACAGCAATTCTAGTAACACACAAACATACATAAAAAAAACAACAACATTAGAGAGATCAGGCAGGCATGAGCTAAAATTATCTACAAAAAATGAAGATCGCAAAGATCTCAAGGGACTAAGGAAATAGCTCAAATATAGTTTTTCACTGATAAGCTTCATTCAGGAAATACTACCAAGAGATTTGAAACAGACACTTCCATATTAAGGGGAATTTCACTTTATTAATATCACAACTTAGTTTTAGCTACACTTAACGGGAAATAGAAGAAGGTGGGAAGGGTAGCCAATAAATAGTACATTTCCAATTACAAAATCTGTAGGACAAATGCAGTCATTAAAAGAAAAGCTGGGGAATTCCTTAGTTTTCCCATTTTATCCAGTTTACACTAAAAGACTGATCTACCAATATATGCATTACATAAGCTTAAGCAGAATCCAGATTTGGGGCTCTTTGTCTCCCACCAGGAGGCCATTCCATGAATTCACCACCCTTTCTGTTTCTTCTGAGTCTATCCCATTTCACTGTCATCCTATATCCCTTCGTTCTAGAGCTTCCTTTCAGTTGAAAGAGACTCACCTCCTTTGCATTTATGCCACGTAGGTATTCAAATGTCTAAAACATATCTCCCTTCTCCCGCCTTTCTTCCAAAGTATACATATTGAGATCTTTAAGTCTCTCCCCATACGCTTTATGACGAAGACCACTAACCATTTTGGTAACTGCTCTGTGGACCGACTCCATCCTGCTTATGTTTTTTGAAGGTGAGGTCTCCAGAATTGTACACAATATTCTAAATGAGTTCTTACCAGAGACTTATACACGAGCATCATCACCTCCTTTTTCCTACTAGCCATTCCTCTCCCTATGCACTCAAGCATCCTTCTAGCTTTTGCTATCGCCTTTTTTACCTGTTTGGCCACCATAAGATCATCACATATGATCGCATTCAAGTCCTACTCCTCATTTGTGCATAAAAGGTCTTCATTGGGAAACATGATATGAAGCTTATACTTCCTAACAACACAAGAAGCTTATTTAAACAGACAGACATTGGCCTTGACTCAGAGGTTGCGAAGTATTGTCCTGTTTGGTCTCAAGATCAAGTGCTGTTGCAAGCTCCTTCCCTTCATGATCTTTGTTTCCAAATGATTCATTCTCGTATTTTCTCTTTTGTTGGCCCCACATTGTGGAATGCTGTTCCACTGTCTCTGCATCAAATTTCTTCCTTGCCTTTGTTTAGGAAGAGAAAGGGAAATGGGACTTGATATACCGCTTTCTGTGGTATTTTGCAACTACATTCAAAGCGGTTTACATATATACACAGGCATAGGTGCTGACTCCGTGGGTGCTGTGGATGCTTGAGCACCCCCAATATTTCACCCACCAGACGTTCGTTCCCTCCCTCCCTTCGAGTTCCAGGCCCCCTCCCTCCGAATTTTAAAAGTCATCTTGACTTACCTCGTTGGGGTTATGGCGGCCGGCAGCAGTGGTAAAAAGCATGCAGGTTGGGCGCTTGTTTTCCCTTCTCTCTCTCTCACCTCTGGTCCCGCCCTTGCAGAAACAGGAAATGAGGGTGGGACCAGAGCTGAGAGAGAGAGAAGGGAAAACTGAAGTAAGCACCGAGCCTGCATGCTTTTTACCGCTGCTGCCGGCCCAATGCACACCAACACATTCAAAGCGGTTTACATATATACTCAGGCATAGGCACCGACTCCGTGGGTGCTGTGGGTGCTCGAGCACCCCCAATATTTCACCAAACAGACGTTCGTTCCCGCCCTCCCTCCCTCCGATTTCCAGGGTCGTCCCTCCCTTCCTCCCTCCCACACCAATTTGGAGCTACCGCCTGGCTACTGCATGGCCCGGGCAGTAATTTCATTTTTTTTTCACGTCTGAAAAAGTTTTATTTTCTGACATGCAGCAAAAACGGGCTGTAATTGGCATTTGGCACGCGTAGACCATTACTGCCCAATTACCGCATGAGACCTTACCACTAAGTCAATGGGTGGTGGTAAGGTCTCAGACCCAAAATGCACGGATGCCAATTTTTACTTTGCTTCATGTCCATTTTCAGCAAAATTTAAAAAAGGAATTTTTTTTACAGGTGTGCTGAAAAATGGATCTGCAAGTGCCCAAAACATGCGCCTACACTAGGGAGGTCATTTTTCAGCGCATCTTAGTAAAAGGACCTCTTAGAATTTTATATAGTTGTAATGTCTATTTGTTTTAATGGTGTTTGTGATCATGATTAAGTTTGTTTTATTGTAACCCACTCAAATGTTACGATGTGCGGGCTCTAAATTTTGTAAAATAAATTAAATAAATAAAAACTTCAAAGAAGCAAAAATAAAACAGTTTAGATAAATTAATCTACATATTGCTCAAAAAGCATTCTGGTCTCAGAAGCACATAGAAATCAGTTCTACACAAATAAATTAATATAAAAACAAGTAGATGAAAACCAGAAAATATAAAGAAGCTTACAAAAATCCATTATTCAATTGCTGACCAGATCATGAGGTATGGTGTAAATAGCACGTGTACAACAACAGGGCACAGTAGAGATGAACACTGAAAACACCACAGCCATTAATAATGCACAGCTGGCTTTACTGACTTCTAAAAAAAACCTCTTCTAAAACGACTCGACATGGGCCGTGTTTTGGTTGTATGGCCTGCATCAGCAGTCTGACATCATCCATAAGTGTGGCAAATGTAATAACTGTGATATACTGGTAAATCCAACACAACAGAAGGATGTTATACAAACAAAAACATCAAATATCAAATGTGCAGATTCATGACATCAGTGTCACCAGCTGAGTCAAAGCTAAGTGGACTTTGATGTTTTTGTTTATATAACATCCTTCTGTTGTATCATATTTACCAGTGTATCACAATTATTGTGTTTGCCACAATTCTGGATGATGTCAGACTCCTGATGTAGGCCATTCAACCGAAACACGGCCCATGTCGAGCCATTTTAGAAGAGTTTATTTTAGAAGTCAATAAAGACAGCTGTGCATTGTTGGTGACTGTGGTGTTTTCATGGTCATCTCCACTGTGTCCTGTTGTATAAATAGCGCGTGCTCCAGATTTCTGTCACAAGTGCATGCTCAAATCCAATTATTGATTCAGTCCATTAAGGGTTACAGTCTTAAACTGGAAGATAAATCTTTGTTCAGTTCTCAGCAGGATGTTATCTGTGTCTCTTCCTCTCCGTGGTATCTGTGGTCTATTTAGCACAAAAAATCTAAAATTCTCAAAGGAATGATTAAATCGAACAGTGCTTGAGCCAAGGTTTCTCTAAAGGTTTCTTTTAATTGTACTGCGATGTTTAATGAGTCTTGCACTGAGTGTTCTTTTGGTTTTACTAATGTACATCAAGCCACAGGGGCATAGTCCTGCATAAATCTCAGTTTTGCAATTAGAGAAGTGTCTCAAATGATATGGCTTCTCTGTGACTGGATGTACAGTGGTTTTATTGGTTGCATTAACTGGTCAAATGGAACGATGACACTAGTATTATCATGAATCCAGTAGACAAAGGGGATGGTATAGTGATTATGAATACTGATAACTATGTGAAAGAAGAAGAGAAACAACTAATGGATAGGACATTTTATGAAAAATTGGAGAAGGACCCTACTGAAGGATTAAAGGGAGAAATAGATTCTATTTTGAGAACAGCCTTAGAGGATAATTACATCACAAAGAAAACTTTTGAATTTTTAAAGGTGAACCACACCAAGATCCCTATTTTCTATTGTAACCCTGGTCTCAGCACACACAACACAGTCCGGGCACCATAAGTACATAAGTAATGCCTCACTGGGAAAAGACCAAGGGTCCATCGAGCCCAGCATCCTGTCCACGACAGCGGCCAATCCAGGCCAAGGGCACCTGGCAAGCTTCCCAAACGTACAAACATTCTAAACATGTTATTCCCGGAATTGTGGATTTTTCCTAAGTCCATTTAGTAGCGACTTATGGACTTGTCCTTTAGGAAACCGTCTAACCCCTTTTTAAACTCTGCCAAGCTAACCGCCTTCACCAGGTTCTCCGGCAATGAATTCCAGAGTTTAATTACACGTTGGGTGAAGAAAGATTTTCTCCGATTTGTTTTAAATTTACTACACTGTAGTTTCATCGCATGCCCCCTAGTCCTAGTATTTTTGGAAAGCGTGAACAGACGCTTCACATCCACCTGGTCCACTCCACTCAGCTAGCTCTTCGCAGGTGAGCACCCAAGACCAGGTCCACAAAGGAAAAAAAAACCACAATCAATTCTTCTTTCTCTCTCAATCCAGCTTGGGTGCAGGCCGGGCTGGATAAAAATTGGAAGGCCGTAGAGTTTTGAGCTGGGGCTTTATTTCCTCTTTACTCTCTGTTTTCCTTTAGCAGTCTGGAAGAAAATGAATGTCACTCTCACTCAAAGAAAAAACTCCAGTCTAGAGAGTTACGCAAAATAACCAAACTTTACTGAATATTCTGCAAAGACAGTTCAAAGCCTTCTTGAAGCAGTGAGTTTGTAATCCAACTTGATATCAGATGCAAACTATAAATCCAAAGCAAACAGGTATATGGTGTATCATCTTAATAGCAATTTATAATCCTACAGTAGGTACATATTTACAGCTCCTCTTGTCCATACCCATTCCTTCTGGGTGAAATAATCTAAGGCTGTGCAGATCTTCACTTTGGATCAGACTTCCCTGTCTGTCTACACTCCTCTCCAAAGGAGTACCTCTCAGCAGAGCCGTAGCGAGGGGAGCTGACACCCGGGGCGGGTCGCCGCTGCGCACCCTCCCCCCCGAGTGCAGCACGGCGCACCCTCCTCCCGCTGGAGCGCACCCACCCCCCCCCGGAGCGCATACCTGCAGCGAGGGATGGGCGGGAGGGCCGATCCACCCCGACTGCACGTTGCTGGGGTGTGTCGGCTCCGCGCTGGTTCACTGCTCTCTCTGTCCCGGAACAGGAAGTAACCTGTTCCGGGGCAGAGAGGGCAGTGCACCAGCGCGGAACCGACACCCCCCAGCGGCGTGCACCTGGGGCGCACCGCCCCCCCCCCCCCCCCCCGCCCTCCCCCTTCCTACGCCACTGCCTCTCAGGGCTACCACCTTTGGCTCCAGACAGCTCTTCACTGTTCCTGCTCCCAGGCTGAGATCCCCTACTTACCACCTGGAGCACTCCTCCTTCTCATGGTTAATGCTGGAATTTGCAGAAATCACCTCTTTGGACAGTCTTAGTTTCTTGAACCCATCAGGACTCTCTTTCTCCTAGGGTCCTGACGGGGAAACAGGCAACCAAAGACCTCATGCAGTCCCCATCAACATTATTTATTAACTCCTAACTCCTCCTCTACTATCACTCAACATCCAGAAACATTTTCCTCTGCAGCTTATCCAGGAACCCACCCCCCTTGGGCTGGATCCTTTACCACCCACAACTCAGAACCCTCCCCCTCAGAAAACTCTGGAGAGTTCTACAATCTGACTCTTAGTAAGTCCCATTATAATGGGGGATTTCATATGTAATACCCCAAATTCACAAATTCCTGACAACCCCCAGGTAGACCTGTGGAGGGGCATTTAAAAAAAAAAAAACGTCTAAGTCCAAAAATAAGTCCATCTCACAGCCATAATCAAACAGGAAAAACATCTAGATTTCCTCTTTGATTATGGCTGTAAGATGGACATTTTTGCACTGAAAACATTGAAAATGAATAGCCATTTTCCAAAGTGAAATGTCCAACTTTTGAACAACAAAAAAAACAGGGACATGAACATCTCTCTGGCATCATTTTTAAAAATATGGCCACACAGATGTCCCTGCAGAAAAGAGGAATAGCCTAGTGCAAAGGTTTTCAAACCCAGTCCTTGGGGCACATCCATAGGGATATCCTGAAAACCTCGCCTGGCTGGGTGTGTTCCAAGGACCGAGTTGAAAATCTCTGGCCTAGTGGTTAGTGCACTATGTTTATGTTTATTTAGGCTTAATGAATCACTCTTTTTATAGGGCAAATCAGAGCAATGTACAATTAAATAAAAGAAAAAAACTACAAAGAAAGAAAAGAACTCCATATTAGACAGGAAAGAGAACATCAATTACACAGAACATTCAAGCCAAACCTACGAGAGGAAGGAAAACTGAGGTGCCTATGATCAGAAGCCCTGAATTGTTCCAAACAACACTCTAAAAATAGCGATGGAACAGCAAGGAGCTCTATCACTCATACAATCAAAGCTAGGCCTACCCCCCAAACACAAGGTCTGGCAGTCCAGTGTACCTCCAGGCCCCCTCACTCCCCAGTGGGACCACTAGCTCCCCCCCTCCAGAAAAAATTAATCTGGTGGTCAAGTGGGACCACTAGCCCTCCCAGCCCCCCCAACATTAAAAGCTTGGTGGTCCAGTGGGACAGCTAGCCCTCCCTCCCTCCTTCCTCCATCCCTCCCGGCATCCCTGGGATGTGCTGGGCAGGGCGCCGCCATTGTGAGGAGGCACCCAAAGAGGAGGGAAGGAATGCTAGTCCCTCCCTCCTCCAACTACAGACAACTAAGTAGGCCATGGGGGGGTGTTGCCAGGAGGGACGGACAGAGGAAGAGAGGGAGGGAAGGCTAGTGGTCCTACTGGACCACTAGGCCATTTTTTTCAATGTTGGTGGGGAGTTAATGCTCCTACTGGACCACTAGGGTTCTTTAGTGTTTGGGGCATGGGGGGGCCTGGAGGTCCAGTGGACCTCCAGGCTTTGTGTTTGTGGGGGGCAGGCTTAGGTTTGACAGATCCGGTAGAAAATCCCAGAACTGTCAAACCTCTTCAGTGGGTATCCCCATAGGCGCCCCCTACAAGAGGCTTGGGGAGGCTAAGCCTCCCCAGCCCAATCGTGGACTTCCGTTTTTTGTGACCCCCCCCCCAGCCCGCCCTCCCACCCTCCGCGTGCGTTTTATCTTTTTTACTTCCGTGGCAGTGACGTGACGTCGATTCCATGGAGAGTAAGGAGGTAAGCTCCGCCTGTGGCAGCGACATGATGTCGCTTCCATGGAGACAGAGGTAAGCTCCGCCCCCTTTAGCCTCCCCAAAACAGTTGGCTACGACCGTCTATGGGTATCCCCATTCCTCCCTCAATGGCAAACCCTAATGCCAGCTCCGAGTCCCCTTGTTTGTCACTCTGCCCACTGATCATTGGGGAGGAACGCAGGAGACCCTTGTTTGCATGCATATGTATGCAATTAGTGATCAGAGCCGGCTCTGATCCTGTGGCTAAGGCAAACGCGAGTGCTAGTCCAGCGCCAATGGCCTCTAGCACCTGCGTTTAAGCTTTGTAGTTTTGCATATAAGATACTGAATGGGTTAGTCCCTTTTTATGTGGTTCATTGGGCAAATTTACTTCATTCAACCTGTTCTTATAAATTGCGTAACTTAATGTTGCTTTAGTTTCCTTCAATTAAGCAACTTAGATATAAATCTATCTTTAATACTTCATTATATTATAGGTTGTTTTATTATGGAATAAGTTACCTGAGCATATTCATGTTAAATCAAACTATCTGGTTTTTCACAAATTTTTGAAAACTTTGTTGTTTGAGAAATGTATGGAATTTAATTTGGTTATATTTATTTAGTAAGGGTGTATTTCCTGGAAATTATGTTCCAGTTTTCTTTTTTGTAATCGGCAACAAACTGTCAAGGTGTTGCGTTCTCGAGGGCCTTGGCATTCTGTCAGGTCCTCGAGGCAGGACTGGAGTTCATGAGCCCTTAGGCCACTGCCGAGGAGCGGCAGCGGCAGGCAAGACCACCTCAGGACTGGAAACACAGAAGAGCAGTACTGGAACTCTGGACTGGAGTAGTACAAGGCAGGCAACTAGAACAGATGAGACAGGAACAGCTTCACCTGCACCTAGCCACCGTTCCTCCGGAGTTGAGCTCCGAAGTGTAGGCGGCCGGCAGGACTTGCAGGATAAGGCAGGAACTGAAGATCCAGAGGACCCACCCTGGGTCTGGGATACATGAGGGTGACAGGGCATGGAACTAGACTCAGACAGTGTGCTGCTGCACAGCCACTAGCAAGACTCAGAAGACAGACCAAGGAACACAAGGCGTACAGAAGCTAGCAGGAGCAAGGACTAGGGCAGCAACACACTAGGCAGAACGGGGATCCGGAAATACCCACAGGGTACACCCTCTAGCTAGGTGGAGACAGGATACAGGAAATCACCCAGGAAAACACACTAGCCAGACAGATACAGGATTCAGGATATACCCTCAGGATATACAAGCAGGGAAGGCACACAGGCTAGGCAAGGCAGGGGCAGGGTTCAGGTTGAAAGATAGGAAGCAGAGAGTAGGATTGCGTGGCCAGTATTCTCAGTGGAGGAGGGTAGTTAGTGGGGTCCCGCAGGGGTCTGTGCTGGGTCCGTTGCTTTTTAATGTATTTATAAATGACCTAGAGATGGGAATAACTAGTGAGGTAATTAAATTCGCCGTTGACACAAAATTATTCAGGGTCGTCAAGTCGCAGGAGGAATGTGAACGATTACAGGAGGACCTTGCAAGACTGGGAGAATGGGCGTGCAAGTGGCAGATGAAGTTCAATGTTGACAAGTGCAAAGTGATGCATGTGGGTAAGAGGAACCCGAATTATAGCTACGTCTTGCAAGGTTCCGCGTTAGGAGTTACGGATCAAGAAAGGGATCTGGGTGTCGTCGTCGATGATACGCTGAAACCTTCTGCTCAGTGTGCTGCTGCGGCTAGGAAAGCGAATAGAATGTTGGGTGTTATTAGGAAGGGTATGGAGTCCAGGTGTGCGGATGTTATAATGCCGTTGTATCGCTCCATGGTGCGACCGCACCTGGAGTATTGTGTTCAGTACTGGTCTCCGTATCTCAAAAAAGATATAGTAGAATTGGAAAAGGTACAGCGAAGGGCGACGAAAATGATAGTGGGGATGGGACGACTTTCCTATGAAGAGAGGCTGAGAAGGCTAGGGCTTTTCAGCTTGGAGAAGAGACGGCTGAGGGGAGATATGATAGAAGTGTATAAAATAATGAGTGGAATGGATCGGGTGGATGTGAAGCGACTGTTCACGCTATCCAAAAATACTAGGACTAGAGGGCATGAGTTGAAGCTACAGTGTGGTAAATTTAAAACGAATCGGAGAAAATTTTTCTTCACCCAACGTGTAATTAGACTCTGGAATTCGTTGCCTGAGAACGTGGTACGGGCGGTTAGCTTGACGGAGTTTAAAAAGGGGTTAGATAGATTCCTAAAGGACATGTCCATAGACCGCTATTAAATGGACTTGGAAAAATTCCGCATTTTTAGGTATAACTTGTCTGGAATGTTTTTACGTTTGGGGAGCGTGCCAGGTGCCCTTGACCTGGATTGGCCACTGTCGGTGACAGGATGCTGGGCTAGATGGACCTTTGGTCTTTCCCAGTATGGCACTACTTATGTACTTATGTACTTATGAGAGCAAACCAGGAATAACAGGCCAAGGGTCTTGGGCAGGCAGCACAGCAAACAGAGTAACCAGGAAGAACAGGCCAAGGGTCTGAAGCCACAGCCGTTCCACACACTGACTGGGGAACCCACAAAGGCTGAGGCTTCACATACAGACAGAGAACAAACCTGGACAAAGGCTTCACCCCAACCCAGGGTAAGCCAGGAACAGAGGCTTCATCCCAACACAGGGTAAGCCTGGAGCAGAGGCTTCACCCCAAACACAGGGTAAGCCAGGAACAGAGGCTTCACCCCAAACACAGGGTAAGCCAGGAAGGACCCGCAGTCCACAGACAGACAGTGGCAGGGAAGACCCCCCACGGAAGGACAACAGAGACACAGACACAGAAAGAAACTGGGCTGGAACCCAGAGAGAGGCTAAGCAGTAGTGCAGCGGACACTTACTAACCTGACCTGGCCTAAGAGCATAACACTTATGCAAAGGCCCTGACTGCAAGCACCGCACTTCCTTATGAAGGCTCTCACTGATGAGTCACCAGCAGCAGGACAGAAGCAGGAAGTACACTGACCCCCAAAGAGAGGCTTGACACACATAGGAAGTGAGCCCACAGGAAAGACAAGCAGGAGCCATCTTGGAAGCTGGCACAGAGCCGGTGGCAGCCATCTTTGATGCTGGCTCCCTAGAGAGGCATAGCCCACACAGGTGAGGTCTAGTGAAGCAATCAGCCCAGAGACTAGAGACAAGACAAACACAAACACAGACAAAAGCCAGCAGAGCTGCTGTCCCCCAGAAAGAAGGTAAGGCTGAGGGTGGTCACGGCCACAGACGTGACACAAGGTGTGTGCAGACTAGAAGCATTGCATTCAAACATGCGTGGGATAAACATAAAGGAATCCTGTTCAGAAGGAAGGGATCCTCAGGAGCTTAGCCTTGAATGGGTGGCAGAGACGGTTGGGAGGCGGGGCTAGTGCTGGGCAGACTTATACGGTCTGTGCCAGGGCTGGTGGTTGGGAGGCGGGGATAGTGCTGGGTAGACTTATACGGTCTGTGCCAGAGCCGGTGGTGGGAGGCGGGGCTGGTGGTTGGGAGGCGGGGATAGTACTGGGCGGACTTTATACGGTCTGTGCCCTGAAAAAGACAGGTACAAATCAAGGTAAGGTATACACAAAAAACTAGCACATATGAGTTTATCTTGTTGGGCAGACTGGATGGACCGTGCAGGTCTTTTTCTGCCATCATCTACTATGTTACTATGTTACTATATTATATTGTATTGTTTGCTTCTGATCGTCAGGGCCTAAGAGACTCTAAGCTTAATCATCCTTGTCAAATCTTCTAACCTTGCTAACCAAGCTGTGTTACATGGAAACTCCCCAGCAGGGAGGGTAGATTAGGAAAATATCAGCGAGAACAGATAAGTCTTTAAGGCAGTTTTAAAATTGACAAAAGAAGGTTCTGCCCTTAAAGCAAAAGGAAAATGATTCCATAAGAAAGGAGCCAGAAAAAAAGAAAATACTTTTATTTATTTATTTATTTATTTATTTATTTATTTATTTATTGCATTTGTATCCCACATTTTCCCACCTCTTTGCAGGCTCAATGTGGCTTACAATACATCATGGATATGTAAAGACAGCACTGCAAATATTACACCAGACCCTGGACCACACCTCTTGTTGTGAAAATAAATCAAGCTGGACTGCTACAAAGCTCTACACAGAAAATATAGCTCAGAAAATACCACACCTTGGTCACATATACAGAACACGTATAAAACCTCATCAAATACAAAATCCAATGGAGGGTTAAGTGACTTTCTGGAATGCTCAGAATTATTTAAGAAACATATATAAAGAATTGAAGTGGGACTTGAATCTGGATCTCTTGGTTTATAATTCACTACAAAAACCACTACTCCTCTGACCTGCCTATTACTTTGCTCAGGATGGCTATAATACCTGCAGCTGACATAGAGCCTGGTTTTGATTTCCAGTTTCATTTTCAGGGGAGAGGCAAAGGAACAGCAACCACTGGGGGATTAAGGAGGGGCCATGCCTTAATCTCTCCAGTGGTCAGCTGCTCAATTAGAGCTACTGTTTGTAACTTGGACGTGACTGAAACAGGTCTAGATAAAAATGTCCTTCTTTTTAGATACGAGTGTTTCTTCTCATTCAAAACTCCCTAGTCCTGCCCAAAACACATACCCTTGTTATTTAGACAAACTGCAGTGTGAAACATCCAAATCCTATTTGGAAATTTTTAGAAGATGGACCATCTTTTTAGGCATTTTTAGATGTCCATCTGCTTTGAAAATGAGCACCATTGTACCAAGCATTGGATCGTTGTTGGAACCATTATCAATACCGTTAGACAAATTTCTCAGACCTGTTGTACTGTCAATACCATCATAAAAACGGGACATGACAGATATGATCAACTTTTTAAGTACAATGAATTTTGGGAATAAGTTTATTATGGCAACAATGGATGTAGATGCTCTATACATAAATATCCCTCAGACAGAAGCTTTAGAAGTGGTTAAACAAACCCTGATGAAACACAATAAGTCAAATAAAATACTTACAGAATTCCTTATGATACTTGCAGAACACGTGTTAAGGGAAATTTATTTTTACTTTGATAAAGTATACTATAAACAAATAAAGCAAACAGCAATAAGCTGCAGAATGGCCCCCTCTATAGCCAACCTGTACATGGGCAGACTGGCTGAGGGAAGGTGGGATGTGTATGTATGTGTGTGTTTGAAGGAGAGAGAGAGACTGACTAGGTGAGGACAAGTGGGATGTGAGAAAGAGAGAGAAGGGCAGACTGGCCAAGGCAGGTGGGATGTGTGAGAGAAAGGAACAGACTGGCTGAGAGCAGATGGGATGTGAGAGAGAGTGGCAGTCTGGCTGAAGCAGGTGGGATGTGTGTGAGAGGGAGAGGGGCAAATACTGAGGGTACGTGGAATTTATGAGACACAAAGAGAAAGCAGACTGACCCAAGGGCAGGTGGGATGTGTGTGTGTGTGTGTGTGTGAGAGAGAGAGAGAGAGAGAGAAAGAGAGAGAGAGAGAGAGAGAGACAGGCAAATGCTGAGGGCAGGTGGAATGTGCGAGAGAGAAGAGAGGGGCAGACTGGATGCAGGCCTTATGGAGGTGTAGGCATCATCTTTGAACACTTTTTTTTTCAATCTGCTTTAATTCAGTTGCTGCCTCCAGCCACTCTAGAGCCCTCCCTCTCTCTATCACACTGAAACACTGGGAAATATTATAGTATGTTGGCAGATGCAGAAAAGGGAATACTCACAGCTAACAAAAATGGCTCTTATAAAGCTTCTTCCTTTTGCTTCAACATACTTATTTGAAGCCAACTTCTCTCATCTAATAGTTCTCAAATGTAAAATTAGAAACCACTTCTGTCCAGAAAGTGACCCAATTGTGGAAATCAGTACACTGAAACAGATTCAGAATGCTTATTTCATCCAAAAAGCCCAGATCTGCCATTAAAACTGTAAAAGCAAACATATGAGCCTGCAAATAGGTGGGGAAATGTGGGGTATAAATGTAACAAATAAATAAATAAATATATTTCAATATGTTTTTAAGACACTCCACACTTTCAGTTTAAGTGGCTGTGTTTGCATTCCTTGCATGTTCTGAAGACAGTTTCTACTTGAAGACAATTTCTCCAAATGGGTTAGTTTTACACATACGTTGATAGGAATGAACCTCATTCCTAAGCCAGGGCATATGAAGTATGATCTCAGTCTCCCAAATTTATTGCTAATGCCACATTGAGCCTACAAATAGGTGGGAAAATGTGGGATACAAATGTAACAAATAATGCTTGCTGAAGTACTTGCATTATACCAAAGAGAGCTTCTTTCTGGAGTTCGTAAGATGTAACATATTCAGGTGTGCTTGGAAGTTCTTTTTGATCAAGCCCATGGCACCCAAAATGATGGGAAATATTTCTATATCTTTCTACCACATTTTCTTGGACTGCATTTCTTGGTACTTCAGAATCTTCTCTTTCTTCATGTGATTCACCGAGTAATGCTGCTTTTGGCTCCTAGCCACAATTGCCCTCCTCTTGCCCCTTCCTCCCTTCTCACCCATTACTTCCGTCACCTGTAACTGTCTTGTCTGTATTATTTAGATTGTAAGCTCTTTTGAGCAGGGACTGTCTCTTTGTATCAGGTGTTCAGCGCTGCGTGCGTCTGGTAGCGCTATACAAATGCTAATAATAATAATAATCACTTGGGACCGACACCTCAATGCAGTTCTGATGTTTTTCTCTTCTACTTCTGTATCATTACTACTATGTGCTATTTATTTTTAATTTGTATTTGGTATCAAACATATAAACGGCGAGTGACCGACTCACTCGCAAATGCGCAGTAGAGACTTCCCTCTCTGTCCCGCCCCCGCGTCAATACGTGATGATGAGGGCGGGACAGAGAGGGAAGTCTCTACTGCGCCGCCAAGGTTGATACCGCTCCCCCCCCACCCGCCCACCCGAGGTCGCCGCTACCGTTACCCCCTCCCCCACACCCGGCCCAGGCCCTCTCTCCGCTACTAAACTTACACATCCATTCGCCGGAACGCAGCACGCACATCAGCTGAGCTGCTGTCGGCCCTTCCTTCCCTGCCTGTGTCCCGCCCTCGCTGACGTTACGTCACAGGAGGGCGGGACACAGGCAGAGAAGGAAGGGCCGATGGCAGCTCAGCTGATGTGCGTGCTGCGTTCCGGCGAATGGATGTGTAAGTTTAGTAGCGGAGAGAGAGAGGGCCCGGGCCGGGTGGAGGGATGGCGGCGGCGACTCCATGGGGGGGGGACGGTAGCGGTGGTGACCTCACGGGGAGGGAGGGAGGGGGAAGGAAGGAAAACCCCAATACCAGCCCGTTTTTACGGGCTCAATGGCTAGTATGTATAGAAAGGTGCTTTGGTTCATTGGGTCCGGTTTATAAAAAAAAATAAAATAAAATAAAAGTACTCCAGAAAAGTGGAGAACATGCCTATAGAAACCAATCAGATTTCTTGTTTCATTTTCCCAGAGAAAAAATGAAACTGGATTGGTTACTATGGGCAACTTTTATGGAGAACTTTCTTTTCTCCTATTCTTATAAATAGGCTCCGTCTCATTGTTAATTTTTACTTAGTTTGTAAGAATAACACAGCACCTGTCAAGGGGTCAAACAGTTTGTATGAGAGTGAAATAGACCAGATCATGTCAACTGTGTCTTGGTCTGTATGCCAGTTGCAATGACCTGTATTTGTTATGTATGTTGCCTAGTAAGTTAATTGTTTAACAATAAAATGTCCAAATCTCTGCTGCTCAGAGGTTGGGGGTACTTAGTTGAAATTTGTATGACTTAGAGGGTACTTGGCTTGAAGAAATTGGGAAACACTTCTCTAGGTTATACATATCAAAACCTTCAAGTCTCTTCTCATACATCTCTTGGCAGTGTGGCGGTGACTAAGAAAGCAAATAGAATGTTAGGTATTATTAGGAAAGGAATGGAAAACAAAAAAGCGTCTGTTCACGCTTTCCAAAAATACTAGGACTAGGGGGCATGCGATGAAACTACAGTGTAGTAAATTTAAAACAAATCGGAGAAAATCTTTCTTCACCCAACGCATAATTAAACTCTGGAATTCATTGCCAGAGAACGTGGTGAAGGCGGTTAGCTTAGCAGAGTTTAAAAAGAGGTTAGACGGTTTCCTAAAGGACAAGTCCATAAACCACTACTAAATGGACTTGGGAAAAATCCACAGTTCAAGGGATAACATGTATAGAATGTTTGTACGTTGGGAAGCTTGCCAGGTACCCTTGGCCTGGATTGGCCGCTGTCGTGGACAGGATGCTGGGCTCGGTGGACCTTTGGTCTTTTCCCAGTGTGGCATTACTTATGTACTTATGATGTTATAATGTCTTTGCATTGCTCCACGGTGTGACCGCACCTTGAATATTGTATGCAATTCTGGTCACCGCATCTCAAAAAAGATATAGCGGAATTAGAAAAGGTACAGAGAAGGGTGATGAAAATGATAAAGGGAATGGGATGATTTTCCTATGAGGAAAGGCTAAAGTAGCTAGGGCTCTTCAGCTTGGAGAAAAGACTGCTGAGGGAAGATATGATAGATATCTATAAAATAATGAATGGATTGGAACGGGTAGACCTGAATTGCTTGTTTACTCTTTCCAGAAATACTAGGACTGGGGGCACGCAATGAAGCTACAAAGTAGTAAATGTAAAACAAAATGGAGAAAATATTTCTTCACTCAACGTGTAATTAAACTCTGGAATTCGTCAAGGAGGCCTTTTGGGGGATATGGGAGCCTTACATACAAACACTGTCACCTAAAGTTCGTAGCTTTATCCTGAATCGTCTTTGATTTTTTTTTCCTTTAGTAGGGGGTGTAAATGTGAATGAGAGGGAGGGGTCCTAATGATAATGGATGCTACTGGTAGGCATGCCAGACGAAGGCCTTGCCAATTGCTAAGTATGTTGGACATCGTTATTGTTCATTTTGTCAGGGAGGTTATGTAATTCAACACCAGCTAGACCTAATTCATGGCTGGGATGGGGAGGTTTCTTAAAGGGGGGGGGAGACAATTTGGAGGATGAATGGTATAATTCTGGGTATAATGCGTGTTTGGTTTTCGTTGACTTTTAGTTTACTTATACTATTGGATGTATTTTTTGTGGAGTATCATCAATAA
The DNA here is from genome assembly GCF_901765095.1 of Microcaecilia unicolor. Lineage (NCBI taxonomy): Eukaryota > Metazoa > Chordata > Amphibia > Gymnophiona > Siphonopidae > Microcaecilia > Microcaecilia unicolor. The sequence goes on along the minus strand of NC_044032.1, from coordinate 66,831,697 downwards.
AATATTAAATCCTAAAAAGGGAAGAGAGGGGGGGATAGGGGGGAAAGGGAGTGGGGCGGGTGGGGGGGGGGAAGACAATAATGTTAGCCTATGAGAATGCACACAGAAGACAATTGTTTTGTTGATTCATGTGTGTACGCTTTACTTCTGTTTTGGTTTTCAATAAAAAATGTTGAAACATAAACTCTGGAATTCGTTGCCAGAGAATGTAGTTAGCTTAGCGGGGTTTTAAAAAGGTTTAAGTAGCTTCCTAAAAGTCCATAAGCATTTATTAAGATGGACTTGGGAAAAATCCACTGCTTATTTCTAGAATAAGTAGCATAAAATGTATTGTACTGTTTTAGGATCTTGCCAGGTACCTGTAACCTGGATTGGCCACTGCCGGAAACAGGATGCTGGGCTTGATGCACCTTCAGTCTGTCCCAGAATGGCAATACTTATGTACTTATGATATGTTAATGCACATGGAGAGTTACCGACTTGATGGAGGCAAGATAGATTTGGACAGAGTATTTTCTGTTTGGGCCTCTGCCAAAGATCACAGGGGAAAACTCTAATTAATTGTGTTTATGCGTTAGATTGCAGCTTGCCCTGCAATCTGAGAATCTTGACAGTTTGATACTGGACTAAGTTCTAACTTCAGAGGAGAAAAGGAGTGACAAATGAGTTTATTTTTTAAACTTACCCTGATTCAGCTGTCAATCACCAGGCCTGTGGGAAAAATTGGCATTTAAAAGCAGCAGAGCAGAGCTGCTTGTGTATACATAAACTGTACTTCATTTTGGTGCTCTGGAGACCATTAATCTGCATCCTAAGTACTTTAGTAACTCTTTGGGAGGCTATTAATTTTTTTTTTGTTATGTTTGTACCCTGTGCTTTCCCACTCATGGCAGGCTCAATGCAGCTTACATGGGCAATGGAGGGTTAAGTAACTTGCCCAGAGTCACAAGGAGCTGCCTGTACCTGAAGTGGGAATTGAACTCAGTTCCCCAGGACCAAAGTCCACCACCCTAACCACTAGGCCACTCCTCCACTACATCCAAGGTACTTTGGTAACTCTCTCACTCTCTCTCTATGTAGATGGTTAGATTCGAGGTGTTTAGTTAAATTTTTGCTTTAGTATCATTATTTAGATTTTTATACAGACTTTTATTTATGAGAGACTCTGGATCCCTATGATCATTGTCAAGAATGTTATGTTTGAGTCCAGTCAAGTAGACTTTGGGAGGGGGGGGGGGGGGGACTTCTAAATATCAAAAGGTATACTGTACCTGTAAAAGTATTTGTTTTCTTTGCCTTTGAGTGATGAGTATTGACTAATGACAATACTATACAATAAAACTGATGCTTTAAAAATATGTTGTGTGTGAATTATATCATTTTTTTTGAAGAATGCAGGACAATGACAAATTTTATAAGTCTGTAGATTCATGTCATATCGTTTTGCATCTTCGCTAACATGTCACACATTGAACAGCTGCACATAATACAGCCATAGCCAAAAAATCTTGCACAGAAATAGATTATTGTGCACATAGTCTGCCAAAAATTAGAGGGAACATTGGCGCCCTCACCTCCTAGGGGTCTGGCAGCTTACTGTTGGGTGTACAAATGAGCAAGAAAGGCAGCTGATAGAATCATGTTTCTGGTGTGAAATGCAATGAGAATGTCATCCTTGTCTATCCTATTTTTTGGCTTGCTGTACAGGTAGTATCCAGCCAACATGGAGATGTGTGCATTTCTGAGACAGGGAAATTAGTGTTTGCTGTGTTTTGAGCAATCACTAGAGAAATATCCCCCAGGGCATTCAGGATGTGTGGATTGAGATGATGCTGGAAAGGCCTTAGGTAAGAGCGGGGGAAGGGGGAGGCAGCCTCAGTGCAATCAGCTGCTGTGAGTGTGGCGCCTACCTAACAAACATGGTGAATTGTGTGTTTCTGAGCTGGAGATGGGTTTTCAACAATATTTGCTTGGTAGAGGCACAGATGGTTGGAAAATTAGGGCTTAGCGTGGAAAGGGGTTGGCCACTGGGCCCACAGCACTCTCAGGATATTACCAAACACACCTTCAGAGACAGTGCATTGGAGCCAGGCAGTACACAGAATATGGTGCATTGGGGCCAGGCAGAACACAGAATATGTGGCCTCTCAAAACCATCAGCAGTGTCCTTGTCCCTGGTAGTGATGGGGGAGGGAACTGTGATTGGTGTGTTGCACCAGCTGTGTTCATGTATTTTCAGCTGCCATATACTGGATATAGGTTTTCACTGTGACAGGTCACTTGTCAATGTACATGTACTAGGACAGTGTTAGCTGTGGTGACATCAGTCATGTGCGGCTTTCCTAATTGTGGTGGCATATGTGAATGCTTGGTACTGACCTGCTTCCTCTGCCATCTGGGCACAGACCCCCTGGGTACACTCTGGTCTCCAATGGCACAGGTGCCTGACCCTCTTCTTCTTCAGGTGCTCAATCTGTATGGAAAAGGAGAGAGAGAAGTTGAGTCACTATCACCCCACAGAAGTTCCTTTCTGCAACTTTGCTGGGCTCAATCAGAACTCTTTGGATTGCTTCCCACCATCATATCATTTGTACAGGCTCAACCTTCTAATGCTGTCTTCTGGGGGGTTCCCTGGTGTAAATTTGGAACAGAGATGGCTCTGCTAGCATGGGGATAGTGCATTGACTTGCACCCAGGGCCGCTGAGAGAGAGCCGTGCCCCCACCCCACTCAATCCACTGTTGCCACTCCCCTGCCTCCCACTCAGGCTGTCGTCGCCCTCCGTCCCCTTACCTTCCTGCGTCTGCTCCTCCCTCGGTCTGTCACTGACCTATTCCTGTGTTATTGTGTTAACATATATCACCCAGGTTCCGACACCCAGGAGCAGGAGAGAGATAGACCAAGGGAGCAGAACCTTCTGCCTGCCTCTGGAAGCCTTGTCAGAGCTGGGACCCCTTGGAGGCCGGGCCCAGGGAATCTTGCCCCCCCTCCCCCTCCCTCTTGGCAGCTTTGCTTGCACCGCAAGTTCATCTCACTCAGTGAGTTATGCTGTTATATGGAATCAATGTATACCACTTACATGATAGTGGGGCCAGAGGGTATTGTGGTGGAAGATGGGGGTGCTGCAGCCATATCCTAAATGGAAAGTGCGCTATATGGCCCCATGAACATATGTGCTCCTCCACCTACTCTCCCCTTCATCTCGATGATACTGATCTAATCTAATCATAGTTTTATAGACCGTACTAGTCGCAATGGGAAGTTCAAGGCAGTTTACAGAAAGAAACTCAGACAATATGAGGAATTACATGTAACTGTAAAATATTAATTAGAATTTACCAAAAAGAAAAGTTTTAAGTTTTTTATGTAGGTTCATATAATTCATCCCTGAATGTATTTGTAAAGGAGGAGCATTCCAAATGAAACTTGCCCCAGAAATAAACAGAGCCTGAAAATGACGCTTAAATCGAACACCAATGAAGGATGGAGATTTCAATAAAAAAAATAATCACGTAATCTAGACGAGAAGAAATATAAATCAGGAAACATTTGGATAAGCAATTCCGAAATATGACCATATAAAATCTTAAAAATAATATGAACAGATTTGAAAACAATTCAAGCTTTAACAGGAAGCCAATAAAGTTTTTGAAAATATGAGGACACTATCAAATTTTTTCAGTCAAAAATTCAAATATACTGCCGTATTTTGAATTAATTGGAGTTTGTACAGCAATTTAGCATTTAATCCAATATATAATGAGTTGCAATAATCCAAATGAATGGGATTCGGGAAAATAAGATCGGCTTAAGCACAGTTGTTTCAAGTGATAGAAACTATGTTTCCATAAGGTTCTAATCTGAGAGTCATAAGTAAGTGATGAATCAAGTATTACTCCCCAAACTATCAACTCTCTCCACCTTTAAACTTTTACGATTAGATAATAAAATTAACTGAGGAATAGATAGTAAGGAATTAGCAAACAACTTCAGTTTTAGTGGAATTCAACTTGAGCATATTTTATGAGGCCCAATGCTGAATTTTATCAATACAAGCAGAGACTCGAGAAAAAGTATCTTCTAAAGAAGGGCAAATTGGTACCAATAAAAAAATATCGTCAGCATATGAGAACAGACGTATATCATCAGTAAAAGAAATTAAACTGAGAGAGCTCATAAAAAGATTATAAAGCACAGGAGACAGGGAAGAGCCCTGAGGGACCCCCCACAAAGAGAACGCCAATCCTCAAAGCTGCATCTTTCCAAACCTTATAAGTATGATTACACAAAAATTCACCAAGCCAGTTCAAGACTGGACCAGACTGACCAGACTCACTTAGCTTCAACAGCAGTAATTTGTGATCTACTGTGTCGAATGCAGCAGAAATGTCGAACTGTAACAGAAGTAGTTGTTTACCTTTACATAAATAATTACGAATAACAGTAGTCAGTGTCTACTACTACTTATCATTTCTATAGCGCTACTAGCCGTATGCAGCACTGTACACTTGAACATGAAGAGACAGTCCCTGCTCGACAGAGCTTACAATCTAATTAGGACAGGCAAACAGGGCAAATAAGAGATAAGGGAATTACTAAGGTGAGGATGATATAATAAGGGTACCGAACAAGTGAGTAAGGGTTAGGAGTTAAAAGCAGCATCAAAAAGGTCGGCTTTTAGCCTAGATTTGAAGTCGGACAGAGATGGAGCGTGACGAACCAGCTCAGGAAATCTATTCCAGGCATAAGGTGCAGCAAGATAAAAGGAACGGAGTCTGGAGTTAGCGGTGGAGTAGAAGGGTGAAAATAAGAGAGATTTATCCAGTAAACGGAGTTCCCGGGGAGGAGTGTAGGGAGAGATGAGAGTGGAGGGGTACTGAGGAGCAGCAGAGTGAATGCACTTATAGGTCAATAAGAGGAGTCTGAACTGTATGCGGAAATGAATAGGGAGCCAGTGAAGTGACTTAAGGAGAGGGCTAATATGAGCATAGTGAGTCTGGTGAAATATAAGTCGTGCGGCAGAATTTTGAACAGATTGAAGAGGAGAGAGATGGCTAAGTGGGAGACCTGTGAGAAGCAAGTTGCAATAGTCTAAGCGAGAGGTGATAAGAGTGTGGATAAGGGTTCTGGTAGTGTCAGAAGCAAAGTTTCAGTACTGTGCTGGGTTTGAAAACCAAATTGTGTTAAATGTAAACATGAATATGATTCAATAAACTGAGATAGTTGTTTACTGACTAAGTCTCCATCAACTTTGTAATCAAAGGAATGCTAGCACTGAGCCTAAAACTGGAAGTCAAAGATAGATCCAAATCCTTGGATTTAGGTATAGGTGTAAGAACTGTGGGGGTCTTTTACTGAGGACCTGCTGGCGTTTTTAGCGTGCGTTAAAAATAGGCACGTGCTAAATGCGAAAGACGCCAATGCATTCCTATGGGCATCTTTAGCGTTTAGCGTGCGCCTATTTTTAATGCGTGCTAAAAACACCAGCGCGCCTCAATAAAAGACCCCCCCCCCCCCATTTGACCTATTTCAGGGGGAAACTTACCCAGAGAGACAAAAGATTATTCAAAAAATTCACCGGCCAAAGAGTAATACTAGATGGATAAATAATCTACTATAATAAAACTCACCCTCAACGTTCTGAGGACACTGACGTCAGTGAAGCCAAGCCACTGACTTCAGTTCCTTCAGGTTAGAAGGTTTGTGGTGATGAAGCCACCGGGCCCCGCCCTCGCGTCAAACGTCATGACATTAAGGACGGAGCAAACGTTGAGGGTGCGTTTTATTACTGTGCCTGTGCTCCGCCCTCGCGTCAAAATGCGATGACGTCGAGGGCGGCCCAGGAAAATCGCCACCCACACAGAGCTACAACAACGCTAACAACAGCGGCAGCGCACAAACCAGCTACAACCGCGATGAGCCACAGGGCGGCCCAGGAAAATCGCCACTGTTCTCCATATGTGAGTCACCCCCCCCCCCCCCCCCCAAAAAAAAAAGCTAGCGCCCATTTCATTGCTCTGAGAAACGGGCCTTCTTTCCTAGTAATAAGAAGGAAAAGCATCCAACATGCAGGTACAATTTGTAAGCTTAGGTAATAAAGCACTGATAAATTACAGTCTTGAAGGTATCCCATATTTGATTAGATGGAAAACCTAAGCAAGAGTCATTTGATCTTGCTAGCTGATAAATCTCTGGCACTAGAAGATGTGTGCTCATAAGATCTTTACGAATTGCTACTACTTTATTTTTTTAAAAATCAGCTAAGGCCTGAGCCGACGGCTGAGAGTTAGTACCAGAAATATGATCTGCTGGAGAGGTAGTCAGACTCTTAACAAGCTTAAATAAGTTTTTTTTTAGCTTAGGAGACATAAAATTTATAAGATTTTAAAGCATCCCTCCATTTACACTTAGCAGCAGCATTCTGCTTTTTCCACCATGTTCTGTCTAGTTGTCTGCATTTCTGTCTCATTCCTTAAGGGATTCATTAGACCAAGAAGCAGATTTAAATGATTGAACTACTCTAGTTTTTAATGGAGCAATGGTTCTAAAGTTGTCTCAATAGATAGATCCCAACTTTGTTTTTGAATAATAGGCTCAGTACTAGTATAATCTAATTGCTTAGCAATTAAAGGCCAAAAGATTTCAGGATCAACTTTTCCTCTAGATTTAACTAGTCGTTGAAAATGCAATTTATAAGCATAAGCCTCAGCAACATGTAAGGTAAAATTGGCTCTAAAATAATCTGACCATGGGACAGTTGTCCAACTAATGTTAGTGATTAACTGTACTGGATTAGAGATCAAAAAATCCAAAGCAAGACCTTTCTCATGACTAATATCCTGAGATAATAAAACAACATTACAAGAATCTAAAATATTTATAAAACTTATAACCCCAGGATCAGAATTCTGCTCTAAGGGTAAGTTTAAATCTCCCAATATTACTAATTGATTACATTGCATTGAGTAATAAGAGAAAAGTTCAAATATAATATCCTGTACAGAGCCCCACGAGCCAGGTGGACGATAGAGTAATAATAGTCCTATAGATCCCACGGAAGAATATAATCCATCCTGAAATCTACAAAACATGTATTCTAACCCTGGTAAAACAGCAAAGTCAGTGAGGCTTAAATGAAAAAAAAAAAACTTTTAAAAATAATGGCCAGCCCACCCCCTTTTTTTATATGTCCGAGGAGAATGTAAGGAAAAGAAGCCAGGCTATCCAAAGAATGGAACCAAATGATCTTTACTTGAAACAAAGTTTAATAATCTTCAAAACAAATAAAAATATAACAATAACACATTAAAATTGACTCGACACAACGTTGTGTTTCGGCCGAATGGCCTACATCAGGAGTCTATAGACATAAATAAAACAGTAGATAAATAAATTAAGCATATAGAAATGAATATTAACAATATGAAACAAAAATTATACTAAAAGAGGAACATATATAAATTATCAAATAATGAAAATCTATAAATATAACCCAAAAGAAATACATGTATATGTACGTATATGCCAAACAATATGTTGAACAAACTTCATAAGGGAAAAACAGATCAAAATATACATACATAGGGATAAGAATGAATAACAAAACTAACCTTATCTATAAAATTGAAATTAATTATAACACATCAAAGGAATCTCAAAATGCAGATGAGAGATTCCATAGATCTACAGATGAGATCTTGAAAATGGTCTGTAGAAGACAAAAAAATAAATAGGAAATTTTTAGTGAAAAGTATGTACATAAAAAAACACAATGTGATTAGCACACCAAGCAATTCAGTTGAAAATAGCCAAAAGATAAAGGTTCATTTGATCTACCTATTTATCCTTTTTTGGAGGTTAAAATGCAAAATAAAGAGTCATATAATGTACCTATTGCCCCTTTCTGCAACACTAGTCAAAAGACTAGCTCAAAAACACAAAGTTAGCTGTAAATAAAAGACTCGCACTAAATATTTATAATAATGAAGAAACTCTCAAATAAAACACAAATATGATAAAATATGAAAAAACGCTGCGAAATCAAAGGCGCGGGCAGCAGTGTATTTGGGGAAAAAAAGGGGGAGACAGATACCTTGATTGCAGCAATTGTAATAAAAGAAAAATTGAGCTACACGGTACTTAAATTAGCCAAAATGGGGCGTAAGTTCTAGAAGACGCTAATTATCAGCTGATGTAAAAAGTGAAACCAGTGAAAACAGACCGCTGTGTGACCGTCCGTACGAGTTCCATACATAAACTAGGCGGAAATGCATTAACGCATACCTCAAAAATATGTACATGTGGAGAAGTGTGGTTTAAGCGCTATTTAGCCATCCGTGCGTTTATAATACGTAAAATATGTAAAATATGCAATATACGTCATTACGTTGCACAAAAACTTTTTTTAAAAATATATATATATGAAGATATGGAGCAGTTAATTAAATTAAATTAAAGTGATCTAATTAAAGTACTGTAAATATTAAATGAGATGCTAAATGTCATGGAAATGAAGTGGAATTTTTTTTTTTTTTTTTTTTTAAACAAAACATACTAAAAAAGCAGCGCTCAAATGGAACACAAGTGATCAATATGATAAAACGCTGCGGACTCAAAGGCGCGAGCAGCAATGTATTGAGAAAAAACCCCGAGACACGTACCTTGAAAAAGACCGTTGTGTAAGTGGATCGTCTGTCACAGTGATTCCAGCAGTTGTAATAAGAAAAAGATTGAGCTGCACGATACTTTAAATAGTCAAAATGGCGCGTAAATTCAAAAGGACGCTGATATCAGCTGATCCCAAAAGTGAAAACAGTAAAGCCAGACCGCTGTGTGACCGTCCGTACGTCTTTCATACGCACACAAGGCGGAAATGCGTCATCGCATACCTCAAGATGTGTGTATGTGGAGAAGTGAGGTTTAAGCACTATTTAGCCGTCCGTGCGTTTAGAATACGTGAAATATGCAATATACGTCATTACAATGCACAAGAGCATTTCTTTTGTAATTATATATATATGAAGATATGGAGCGGTTAAATAAATCGATCAAATTGAAATGATCTAATTAAAATATTGTCGATGTTAAATGAGATGCTAAATGTCATAGAAATGAAGTGGAGAAATTAAAAAAATGTGTTAGACAATATATATTATTTAAAAAAATGTGTGTTAGACAATATATATTATTTAAAGGAATAATGAGTAGATAGAAATAAATGAAAGAAAAATTATTTAAATGAAAAAATACTTAAATTGAGTTAAAAAATATTTCTGAATAATGAATCCCAATTTTAAAAAAACTAAACTATCCCATGTATGTATAATGAGATACAAATAAATATCCTAAAGAGTCTCATGTATGAATAATGAATATATCAATCAGAAAATTGAATCTATAATAAGTATGGTATCAAAACCAATGGTTAAGTATACACACAACATAATAAAGTATAAATGAAATCATATCAAACATACCATGTAAGAATGTTAAATGTATTGGCATGTGAAGTCACAGGAAATATCAAGATCAAAAAAATATAATAAATATATATAAATATGCATAGAACTGTGATACAATAATAGCAAAAATTTTTCAGATGAAGAATACCAATTAAAAAATCCTGATCTATATTTGCATAAACAAGGCATAACAGCAGCTAGATTTAAAGAAGTATTCAAATTACAAGAATGGGCGAAAGTCTATCTCATTGTTCAGGCCATTAGGACTAATAGTATTTAAATCATAAATTAATCTTTGTTCTTCCTGAAGTATAAGTTTGTCAAGGTCACCTCCCCTCCATTTACTAGTAAATGTCTTAAAAACCAGATACTTAATATCTGCTATGGTGTGATTAGTTGTATGCCAGTGTTGAACCAAAGGTGCAGATTGAATATTCCTTGATATGCAGCTTCTATGTTCAATGATACGTGTTTTAATGGATCTAATAGTTTTACCAACGTATAGCAGAGAACATGGACATTGAATAATATAAATTATGTGAGTAGTGTTACAATTTGAAGAATGTTTTAACGCAAAGGGTTTATTGGTAATGGGATGAATAAAGCAAGTAGTCTCTATACAGAGGGCACATACACTGCATCGTCCACACCTTCTGTGTCCTAAAAAGAGGCTATCCAAAGGATCCCTTATTTCTGGCAAAGTGGAGGGAACTAAAAATTCTTTTAGATTCCTGTTTCTTGAATATGCAATTACCAATTCTTTATTATTGAAACAGTCGAGACCCTCCAGTATGTGCCAGTGTTTCCGTATGGACTTGGCGATGTACTTAGACAGAAAAGATTACTTAAGTGTACAAACAATATCTGGATTATTCTTTTGTCGGTTGGGTTGAAGAAGTTCTTCACGGTTCTGGGCTAAAGCTTTGGTATAGCCAGCTTCGATATGTTTCTGAGGATACCCTCTAGCAGAGAATCTATTGCTCATAGATGCAGCTTGTAGATTGAATTCCTCAAAGTCTGTGCATATCCGGCGAAGACGGAGAAACTGACATAAAGAAAGATTACTTTTTAATTTAGGGTTATGATAGCTGGAGTAATGCAAAAATGTATTACGGTCAGTTGGCTTCTTATATACTGTATGGTAGTGTTAAATAGGTAATCATCTTTCCGAATTATAAGGTCCAAAAAGTTAATCTGGTGATTATTGTAATCAGATTTAAATTTGAGATTAGGGTCCCGAGCATTAATCCAATCAAAAAAAGAATGTAGAGTATCTTCGCTTCCCTGCCACAGGATGAAGATGTCATCTATATAACGATGATAAATCTTGATGTTTTCTTTGAATGGATGTGATGTCAAATGTTGTTTCTCAAAATCTCCGACATAAAGATTAGCTATGTCAGGTGCCATACTTGAGCCCATAGCTGTGCCTTTTATTTGTTGGTAAAAATTCCTTTCGAAACCAAAATAATTTTGTGTAAGTGCAATAGTTGCACATGTCAAAATCAAATGATTAGGAATACGTCTATGTGTTGATCTGCCTTGTAATGTATTTTCAATAATTCTGAGAGCTTCCATCTGTGGAATATTAGTGTATAATGATTCTATGTCCATTGTAACAAGTATAGTGTCCATAAGTGGACCCTCGTAATCTTGCAAGATGTTTATCATATGAGTAGTGTCTTGGATGAATGATGGTATTAAAGGTACAAATGGTCTCAAGAAAAAATCCACGAATATGGACAAGGGTTCTAAAATTGACCCATTACCTGAAATGATTGGTCTCCCTGGAGGGTTAATGAGTGATTTATGTATTTTTGGTAATACATAGATGGTTGGAATAGTTGGGTGTGAAACTTGTAGGAAGTCCTTCTCCTTTTGTGTAATGAAACCCATCCTGGATGCAATGTCAATAAGTTCTTTGATGTCCTTTTGTATGTCCATCGTGGGATCCTTATCCAGAGACACATAAAACTCACGATCATTTAGTTGTCTCTTGATTTCATTGATGTAATCAGTCCTGTTAATAACCACAATTCCTCCACCCTTGTCGGCGGGTTTGATGACAATATCATGATTATTCGCTAATTCTCTGATAACCTGATGCTCAGTTTTACTGATATTATAGTGTCGTGGTTTTTTATTCCTTTCGAATTTCTTAATATCTTTTTCCACACATGAATGGAACGCTGTTATCAGAGGATGTGATTGACCTGGTGGTATCCATGTAGATGGTTTTTTGACCACCGATATATCCTGGTAAGGAGTTATTGATTTAGAAAATGTGTGTATAATCTGTAGTTTACGTTGGAATTTAAAAAGATCAACACGCGTATTAAAAGCATTATATCCAGCTGTGGGAACAAACGATAACCCTTTCTTAAGAATACCTTCTTCAACCCCTGTTAAAATATGATTGGATAAATTAAAAATAGGAGTGGATTCTTCTAATATTGGTTGTGGAACCGATTGTTGGATCGATCCCTGTATTGGTACTGCTGAGGTGGACCCAGTCTTCCTCTGCCTCTGCCTCTTCCTCTTCCTCTTTGGAATGACCTGTCCTGGGACATTCTTTGTGGTGCATGATTGATGTCTTTCTTCCACAGTTCTTCTAAAAAAAGGTCAGTATGAGATACTGATTGAAGTACTTGTCGTTGTACTGGAGAGGTGTCATGTGCCGACGAGTGTCTAGAGTGACCCGGAAGATGAGGGCGAGAAAATGGACTGCCCAAAGGGGAGGTATAAAGGTCACAGGAGTCACTCCTAATGCGTTTGTGTCTATGTTCGACCGGATGATGTTCAGTTACATGTTCGACCGGATGATGTACAGTGACATCTGTAGGTGGAATGTGTCTAATGTTAGTCTGTGATCTTGGAACATGAATATTTCTGAACTTATTATTACTTGTGAAATATGGTTTAGCCTTAGAGAATGAATATACTGTACCCTTTTTATAGTCTAACTCATCTCTCCTAAATTTACTGTTCTTAGTTTCTTTCGTGTCATTTCTGAACTTGGCTATTTTGCTATCAACGCCTTTAAGTACCTCATCAAAATGAGGATCCTGAGTATGTAAAACATCCAATTTAGTAACAAGTGTATCCTTAAGGGCTTTACTCTTTGCCTGTGAAGCTTCTGCAATGAGGATCATAAGATCTAAACTGCATTTATTTAGAACAGCACACCACTTATCTAAAAAGTCCTGATTGTCTAGAAACATTGTGGGTGCTTTTGAAATTCTAAGACCTCTAGGAATACGCCTAGTTTTGCAATAATTAAGCATGGTGAAAAAATGCAATTCGTTCCTAACGATATTCTTCTTAATATTCACAATGTCCAACCATTGTTGCATCAACGATATTTCTGGTGGTGGATGATGTTCCTCTTCCTGATCCAATTGTTGTAAAAGTTGGTTTAAATGGTCATCGCTAAAGCTTAAAACATTGGTCCAGCTTTGGAATGCCATGGCAGAGTCCCGGTGCTATAGTCTAAAGAGAATCCACAAAAAGTGGAGAACTCAATAGATCCCACGAGGCGTGAAACGAAAAAATAAAAAGGTGGGAAAAGAAGCCAGGCTATCCAAAGAATGGAACCAAATGATCTTTACTTGAAACAAAGTTTAATAATCTTCAAAACAAATAAAAATATAACAATAACACATTAAAATTGACTCGACACAACGTTGTGTTTCGGCCGAATGGCCTACATCAGGAGTCTATAGACATAAATAAAACAGTAGATAAATAAATTAAGCATATAGAAATGAATATTAACAATATGAAACAAAAATTATACTAAAAGAGGAACATATATAAATTATCAAATAATGAAAATCTATAAATATAACCCAAAAGAAATACATGTATATGTACGTATATGCCAAACAATATGTTGAACAAACTTCATAAGGGAAAAACAAATCAAAATATACATACATAGGGATAAGAATGAATAACAAAACTAACCTTATCTATAAAATTGAAATTAATTATAACACATCAAAGGAATCTCAAAATGCAGATGAGAGATTCCATAGATCTACAGATGAGATCTTGAAAATGGTCTGTAGAAGACAAAAAAATAAATAGGAAATTTTTAGTGAAAAGTATGTACATAAAAAAACACAATGTGATTAGCACACCAAGCAATTCAGTTGAAAATAGCCAAAAGATAAAGGTTCATTTGATCTACCTATTTATCCTTTTTTGGAGGTTAAAATGCAAAATAAAGAGTCATATAATGTACCTATTGCCCCTTTCTGCAACACTAGTCAAAAGACTAGCTCAAAAACACAAAGTTAGCTGTAAATAAAAGACTCGCACTAAATATTTATAATAATGAAGAAACTCTCAAATAAAACACAAATATGATAAAATATGAAAAAACGCTGCGAAATCAAAGGCGCGGGCAGCAGTGTATTTGGGGAAAAAAAGGGGGAGACAGATACCTTGATTGCAGCAATTGTAATAAAAGAAAAATTGAGCTACACGGTACTTAAATTAGCCAAAATGGGGCGTAAGTTCTAGAAGACGCTAATTATCAGCTGATGTAAAAAGTGAAACCAGTGAAAACAGACCGCTGTGTGACCGTCCGTACGAGTTCCATACATAAACTAGGCAGAAATGCATTAACGCATACCTCAAAAATATGTACATGTGGAGAAGTGTGGTTTAAGCGCTATTTAGCCATCCGTGCGTTTATAATACGTAAAATATGTAAAATATGCAATATACGTCATTACGTTGCACAAAAACTTTTTTTAAAAATATATATATATGAAGATATGGAGCAGTTAATTAAATTAAATTAAAGTGATCTAATTAAAGTACTGTAAATATTAAATGAGATGCTAAATGTCATGGAAATGAAGTGGAATTTTTTTTTTTTTTTTTAACAAAACATACTAAAAAAGCAGCGCTCAAATGGAACACAAGTGATCAATATGATAAAACGCTGCGGACTCAAAGGCGCGAGCAGCAATGTATTGAGAAAAAACCCCGAGACACGTACCTTGAAAAAGACCGTTGTGTAAGTGGATCGTCTGTCACAGTGATTCCAGCAGTTGTAATAAGAAAAAGATTGAGCTGCACGATACTTTAAATAGTCAAAATGGCGCGTAAATTCAAAAGGACGCTGATATCAGCTGATCCCAAAAGTGAAAACAGTAAAGCCAGACCGCTGTGTGACCGTCCGTACGTCTTTCATACGCACACAAGGCGGAAATGCGTCATCGCATACCTCAAGATGTGTGTATGTGGAGAAGTGAGGTTTAAGCACTATTTAGCCGTCCGTGCGTTTAGAATACGTGAAATATGCAATATACAGTGGTGGAAATAAGTATTTGATCCCTTGCTGATTTTGTAAGTTTGCCCACTGACAAAGACATGAGCAGCCCATAATTGAAGGGTAGGTTATTGGTAACAGTGAGAGATAGCACATCACAAATTAAATCCGGAAAATCACATTGTGGAAAGTATATGAATTTATTTGCATTCTGCAGAGGGAAATAAGTATTTGATCCCCCACCAACCAGTAAGAGATCTGGCCCCTACAGACCAGGTAGATGCTCCAAATCAACTCGTTACCTGCATGACAGACAGCTGTCGGCAATGGTCACCTGTATGAAAGACACCTGTCCACAGACTCAGTGAATCAGTCAGACTCTAACCTCTACAAAATGGCCAAGAGCAAGGAGCTGTCTAAGGATGTCAGGGACAAGATCATACACCTGCACAAGGCTGGAATGGGCTACAAAACCATCAGTAAGACGCTGGGCGAGAAGGAGACAACTGTTGGTGCCATAGTAAGAAAATGGAAGAAGTACAAAATGACTGTCAATCGACAAAGATCTGGGGCTCCACGCAAAATCTCACCTCGTGGGGTATCCTTGATCATGAGGAAGGTTAGAAATCAGCCTACAACTACAAGGGGGGAACTTGTCAATGATCTCAAGGCAGCTGGGACCACTGTCACCACGAAAACCATTGGTAACACATTACGACATAACGGATTGCAATCCTGCAGTGCCCGCAAGGTCCCCCTGCTCCGGAAGGCACATGTGACGGCCCGTCTGAAGTTTGCCAGTGAACACCTGGATGATGCCGAGAGTGATTGGGAGAAGGTGCTGTGGTCAGATGAGATAAAAATTGAGCTCTTTGGCATGAACTCAACTCGCCGTGTTTGGAGGAAGAGAAATGCTGCCTATGACCCAAAGAACACCGTCCCCACTGTCAAGCATGGAGGTGGAAATGTTATGTTTTGGGGGTGTTTCTCTGCTAAGGGCACAGGACTACTTCACCGCATCAATGGGAGAATGGATGGGGCCATGTACCGTACAATTCTGAGTGACAACCTCCTTCCCTCCGCCAGGGCCTTAAAAATGGGTCGTGGCTGGGTCTTCCAGCACGACAATGACCCAAAACATACAGCCAAGGCAACAAAGGAGTGGCTCAGGAAGAAGCACATTAGGGTCATGGAGTGGCCTAGCCAGTCACCAGACCTTAATCCCATTGAAAACTTATGGAGGGAGCTGAAGCTGCGAGTTGCCAAGCGACAGCCCAGAACTCTTAATGATTTAGAGATGATCTGCAAAGAGGAGTGGACCAAAATTCCTCCTGACATGTGTGCAAACCTCATCATCAACTACAGAAGACGTCTGACCGCTGTGCTTGCCAACAAGGGTTTTGCCACCAAGTATTAGGTCTTGTTTGCCAGAGGGATTAAATACTTATTTCCCTCTGCAGAATGCAAATAAATTCATATACTTTCCACAATGTGATTTTCCGGATTTAATTTGTGATGTGCTATCTCTCACTGTTACCAATAACCTACCCTTCAATTATGGGCTGCTCATGTCTTTGTCAGTGGGCAAACTTACAAAATCAGCAAGGGATCAAATACTTATTTCCACCACTGTACGTCATTACAATGCACAAGAGCATTTCTTTTGTAATTATATATATATGAAGATATGGAGCGGTTAAATAAATCGATCAAATTGAAATGATCTAATTAAAATACTGTCGATGTTAAATGAGATGCTAAATGTCATAGAAATGAAGTGGAGAAATTAAAAAAATGTGTTAGACAATATATATTATTTAAAAAAATGTGTGTTAGACAATATATATTATTTAAAGGAATAATGAGTAGATAGAAATAAATGAAAGAAAAATTATTTAAATGAAAAAATACTTAAATTGAGTTAAAAAATATTTCTGAATAATGAATCCCAATTTTAAAAAAACTAAACTATCCCATGTATGTATAATGAGATACAAATAAATATCCTAAAGAGTCTCATGTATGAATAATGAATATATCAATCAGAATTGAATCTAAATGGTTAAGTATACACACAACATAATAAAGTATAAATGAAATCATATCAAACATACCATGTAAGAATGTTAAATGTATTGGCATGTGAAGTCACAGGAAATATCAAGATCAAAAAAATATAATAAATATATATAAATATGCATAGAACTGTGATACAATAATAGCAAAAATTTTTCAGATGAAGAACACCAATTAAAAAATCCTGATCTATATTTGCATAAACAAGGCATAACAGCAGCTAGATTTAAAGAAGTATTCAAATTACAAGAATGGGCGAAAGTCTATCTCATTGTTCAGGCCATTAGGACTAATAGTATTTAAATCATAAATTAATCTTTGTTCTTCCTGAAGTATAAGTTTGTCAAGGTCACCTCCCCTCCATTTACTAGTAAATGTCTTAAAAACCAGATACTTAATATCTGCTATGGTGTGATTAGTTGTATGCCAGTGTTGAACCAAAGGTGCAGATTGAATATTCCTTGATATGCAGCTTCTATGTTCAATGATACGTGTTTTAATGGATCTAATAGTTTTACCAACGTATAGCAGAGAACATGGACATTGAATAATATAAATTACGTGAGTAGTGTTACAATTTGAAGAATGTTTTAACGCAAAGGGTTTATTGGTAATGGGATGAATAAAGCAAGTAGTCTCTATACAGAGAAAAAAAAAAAAAAAATTCCACTTCATTTCCATGACATTTAGCATCTCATTTAATATTTACAGTACTTTAATTAGATCACTTTAATTTAATTTAATTAACTGCTCCATATCTTCATATATATATATTTTTTAAAAAAGTTTTTGTGCAACGTAATGACGTATATTGCATATTTTACATATTTTACGTATTATAAACGCACGGATGGCTAAATAGCGCTTAAACCACACTTCTCCACATGTACATATTTTTGAGGTATGCGTTAATGCATTTCCGCCTAGTTTATGTATGGAACTCGTACGGACGGTCACACAGCGGTCTGTTCTCACTGGTTTCACTTTTTACATCAGCTGATAATTAGCGTCTTCTAGAACTTACGCCCCATTTTGGCTAATTTAAGTACCGTGTAGCTCAATTTTTCTTTTATTACAATTGCTGCAATCAAGGTATCTGTCTCCCCCTTTTTTTCCCCAAATACACTGCTGCCCGCGCCTTTGATTTCGCAGCGTTTTTTCATATTTTATCATATTTGTGTTTTATTTGAGAGTTTCTTCATTATTATAAATATTTAGTGCGAGTCTTTTATTTACAGCTAACTTTGTGTTTTTGAGCTAGTCTTTTGACTAGTGTTGCAGAAAGGGGCAATAGGTACATTATATGACTCTTTATTTTGCATTTTAACCTCCAAAAAAGGATAAATAGGTAGATCAAATGAACCTTTATCTTTTGGCTATTTTCAACTGAATTGCTTGGTGTGCTAATCACATTGTGTTTTTTTATGTACATACTTTTCACTAAAAATTTCCTATTTATTTTTTTGTCTTCTACAGACCATTTTCAAGATCTCATCTGTAGATCTATGGAATCTCTCATCTGCATTTTGAGATTCCTTTGATGTGTTATAATTAATTTCAATTTTATAGATAAGGTTAGTTTTGTTATTCATTCTTATCCCTATGTATGTATATTTTGATCTGTTTTTCCCTTATGAAGTTTGTTCAACATATTGTTTGGCATATACGTACATATACATGTATTTCTTTTGGGTTATATTTATAGATTTTCATTATTTGATAATTTATATATGTTCCTCTTTTAGTATAATTTTTGTTTCATATTGTTAATATTCATTTCTATATGCTTAATTTATTTATCTACTGTTTTATTTATGTCTATAGACTCCTGATGTAGGCCATTCGGCCGAAACACAACGTTGTGTCGAGTCAATTTTAATGTGTTATTGTTATATTTTTATTTGTTTTGAAGATTATTAAACTTTGTTTCAAGTAAAGATCATTTGGTTCCATTCTTTGGATAGCCTGGCTTCTTTTCCCACCTTTTTATTTTTTCGTTTCACGCCTCGTGGGATCTATTGAGTTCTCCACTTTTTGTGGATTCTCTTTAGACGAGGAGAATGTAAAACACTGTAACCTGGGGGGACTACATGAGATAATTCAGGACAGTTAACATTGGTTAACCAAGTTTCAGAATGAAAAAAGAATCCCAAATAAGAAACATCAATAAAATCACGAAGTAAAAAAAGCTTATTCTTTACAGATCTAACATTAACATAAGAACATGGCACATGTACTGTGGAACCAGCATAACCCACTCTATGATCACAGGGAATGAAACGCAAATTTGAAAGATTTCTTTGAGGATGTTTAGATCTAGCAGTACACAAAGATCTAATCCCTATAATTGGTTCAATATAATTAACAGAGCTGGATAAACAATCAAGCAGGCAAGGCCTCTGAATAGACGGCCATAAATTAGGTTTAAATTTACGCTTAGCAGGACAAACCACTGGAATAGGGTGCCCCATAGTCTCCACATTATACAAACCACTCAATCTTAAAAAAAAAACTATCAAACAGAAATTTAGTAGCTTCATGATGAAAGATAAAAAATAAAACCACCCAATAAAACTAAATCACAAAATCAGGGATAACTTAAATTCAAAGATAACACCACACCAGTATTTGTTTCACGGAGAGAGTAGTGGATGCTTGGAATGCCCTCCCGCGGGAGGTGGTGGAAATGAAAACGGTAACGGAATTCAAACATGCGTGGGATAAGCATAAAGGAATCCTGTGCAGAAGGAATGGATCCTCAGGAGCTTAGTCAAAATCAGGAGGCGGGGCTGGTGGTTGGGAGGCGGGGATAGTGCTGGGCAAACTTATACGGTCTGTGCCAGAGCCGGTGGTGGGAGGCACGGATAGTGCTGGGCAGACTTATACGGTCTGTGCCAGAGCCGGTGGTGGGAGGCGGAGCTGGTGATTGGGAGGTGGGGATAGTGCTGGGCAGACTTATACGGTCTGTGCCAGAACCGGTGGTTGGGAGGCGGGGCTGGTGGTTGGGAGGCGGGGATAGTGCTGGGCAGACTTATACGGTCTGTGCCAGAGCCGGTGGTGGGAAGCGGGATTGGTGGTTGGGAGGCGGGGATAGTGCTGGGCAGACTTATACGGTCTGTGCCCTGAAAAGGACAGGTACAAATCAAAGTAGGGTATACACAAAAAGTAGCACATATGAGTTATCTTGTTGGGCAGACTGGATGGACTGTGCAGGTCTTTTTCTGCCGTCATCTACTATGTTACTATGTTACCACACCAGCAAATTCTCCATTCCCACTCCCAGGACAGAATTTTGCTACTCTTTGCATGTTTTTTTCTGCAAGTTGTTGACTTCCCCCACCCCCTCCCTCTTTGTCACTCTCCTCTATCACTCTTGTTTGGCACTAGACCAGTGATGTGTTTCCTATTACTTCTTCGGTAGAAGGCTCTGTGGGCAAAATGCTGGTAGAGGACCAGCAGATGGCAGACATCTGAGTGGCACCTCCTAGGTCCTTGCTCTTCCCCTTTGCATAGGGCTACATATACAATCAGACTGCCACATATATGAAGTGGCAGTATGTGGGTCTTGAGTTTGGGCAGGTGAGGTGGAATGTGCCCTTGTGAGTGCTGCTGGACCAAATGTGTCATGTCCATATGTGACATCCTCTCTCTATCCCCTTCCCAGCCCCAATCCTGTCCAGTTCTGAGTATGTGCCAGTATGTCTCTGGCCCATCTGCCAATCAAACCCATGTGTGCCAATTTTTGCACGGATTCAGTTTCAGACACATCTCTTTCCCTTATATATCCTATCCTCCCAGTTCCACCCCTCTGTAGCAACTTACCTCTCTGAGGAATGCTTGCCATTTGAATTGGGTCCTCAGCCTCCCCCAGACCATCCTCATTCTAACATGGTCCTTCCTCTGGCCAGGCACAGGGGACAATTTGCATTCCCTTGGCCGAAACAGCCTGGCCAGGAGGTGGGTATCAGGAGCTCTGAAGTTAGGGAGTTGAGTACGGTTCCCATACTAGCAACATCAACACATATATCATGCACGTGCAACACCATGCACAGATTACTGGACACCCCATCACATACTGGAGTGCTTACATTTGTTAAAGTATATGCTCCTATTAGATAAAGGCTGTGCCTGCCAACACACCCTATCTAGCATATATTTTGACACTGCCATTTAGGTGTATACCCATTTAAATGAGTGCCTAGAGTTATCCCTGATTTTGTATAATAATGCACACAAATTAGATTTTCAGTATATTCTCTGAATAGGAATGGCTTCTAAATGCAGTGTTGTTAATACTGATGATCCATCTGGACATTCTTCTTGTGTTTATCATACACATTACAGAAAATCATTGGGACATCTTGGATTTGATTTTATAACCCAACACCGAGGTGAGAAGTCCAAAAAGTATACTTACTTTACAAAAGCAGCAAGATGCTTATGTGCCATTACAAAATAAGATCCCAAGTACAGAAATCACAAGCATTTTGGTTGGCGTAGAGGGAGGGTTGTAACTGATTTGTTATTTTCAATAGAGGATGTTCCGATCTCACTGAAACCTGCTGTTTGAAACTTGGGTATATGGTTGGATAGGTATCTTATCTTGGATGCCCATCTTTCAAAAGTGATCCAATCAGTATTTTTTCAATTTCTGTATTATTTGTCAGGTATGGAATCTTTTGAGCAGAGAGAAGCTGCTGCCATTGGTCCATGCTAAGGTCCCTTCGAGGCTGGACTATGGGAATGCCTTGTTGATAGGGAATCCTCAGAAATCCATAGCATGCCTGGCATTGTTAGAAAACACTGCATCACGTCCCTCCAGTGCTGCATGAGTTACATTGGTTGCCAGAGGGGTTTAGGGAGATTTTTAAGGTTGTAGTTTTATAAGACCCTTCATGCATTGTCTCCACCATAGTCACAATATCAATTAATACTATAGCTCATCACCTGAGTCATGTTCTTCACTCAGGTAGTAGAAATCTAGAGGGTCCTCAGCCCAGAATGCTCCTTCTGCAGTACACCAGAAAAAAGATGTTTTCTGTGCAAGGGACAATTTGGTAGAGCAAATTATTAGAGGAGATCTGGCTGGAGACTACTGCATTTTTGCTAGCTGACAAAAGCTTGGTTGTGGTCCTTACTTTTGGGGTTGAATAACAAGGGAACTGGTTTAGCTGAACATTGTGTATTCTGGTTCAGGTCTCATAAGGGGGTTCTGTCTCCTTCATAGAGACATACTAAAACATTTTCAGGAAGGATTTTAAGCTGCATAGTAAATATCAGGAGATGTGATTGATAATTTTGTATTTTAATTGATGTTGGAAATCACTTTGAGATGTTTTGTTTAGTGATGATATAAAAATTAGAGTAAAAAATGTTGCAACAGATGCTAGAATGCCAATACACCTCCTACTAAGGAAACAGAACAAATTGGACTACTTCAGATTCCTTCACAGAAACTACACATACCAGTAACCATAATACCTTACCTTGGTCACACACACAGAACACGGAGACAGAGCATCACCAAATAATGGACCAGAAATTGGAAAAATGGAGACAAAACTGAAATGGACACTCCAGGCCAGTTTCCCTAAAACAAGCTAGACTAGATGCATGATGAAATCATTCTTAAACCTCAAGATCTTTAAATAATCTTCAACCACCTGAACTACCCTGATTCCCTTTATAATGGCCAATTCACCAATTGCAGTTAAAGTAATACAGTGATTAATAAATTGAATCACATCACTCTCATCCTAAAGGATCTCTATAAGTTACCCATAGCATTCAGGATCTGCTATAAGATCCTTCTTTTAATACATACATTTATTCACACAGGTTATTCACATCATTCTTCTCACTAAGTGCACTCTTAGTATTGAAATCAGCTTTCTTTCCCCCCGCTCTCAAATCACCTGCAACTACAAGATACATCTACTTTGGTCCCCCTTCCATGGAATTTATCAGCTCTTAGTTTGAGAGGAGAGTTGAATCATGCCTGCTTGAAAACCCTCCTCTTTAACTAAGCATTTGGAGTCCAATAAGGTGAGCCCAGGCAGTAGGGACCTAGAGGTGATACCAGTTTATTTCTTTTCTCCCTCTCTTTCTCTTCCTTCCTACACACCTTTTCCCCTGTGTAGAGAGCATACAAGGCTGAGACAGCTTGGCAGTGATCTCTACTAGAATGAGATGAGTGAACATTTGACTCATAGAACCCAGGGTTAATTCTTTGCCTGCCTGGCAACAGTAGGAGGAGGAGGAGGTACTCCTGTGGAAGGAAACTGAAGGACTATAAAACCCTAATTTGGTGGAGTGGCCTTGTCTTTGGTCCTACTCCATGAGCAATGAAAGTAACAATAACAGAACCACTTAAGATGCTGCACCGATTATCGGGTGGGTCTGGATCTCCCTGGCTAACCACCCCCCGTCTGAAGTCCCACCTACCATCCTCAGGGGAAGCACCCATCCCCACTCCCCTCAGGTAGAAGCACTCAGTCCCCCACCCCCACCAAGGAAGAAGCACCCATTTCCCCAACCCCATGTTCCCATACTCCTAAAGGGGGTACCTATTTCAACACCGGTGTTCCAGGGGGTTCCTTAGGTAGGAGCGATGCCCAGTCCTCCTGCCCCATCCAGCATCTTTCACAAAATAGCGCCCCTAGTGGTAGTCTCACATGACTACCTCTAGGGTTTATGTTTCCATATAAGAGGCTTCAGGTGGATGGGGTTGTGGGCTTAAGCTTGCTCTGTTAGTCTGGAGGCATTGAGCTGCGGCTTTGAAGACTGATGGACTGATGCTCCTGGGTGGTAATATTTTGTTGGAGTTGTTTTAACGTCATTTTTAGGACCTAATGCAACTTGCACTGTATCACCACAAATTGTGTTAGGGTATTTGCGTAGTAATGATATGCAAAACATTCATTTGCATATTTTGCATCTCATTACTATGTAACTCAAAGTGACTTAAATATTGTTGCAGGAAATTAAGTTGGGCCGTGTTAGGGCCCTTTAAATCACATTAAGGGGCTTATAACGCAACTTAAAGCCCTAAAAGAGCTTGATAACTTCCCCCCCCCCCCCCCCCAATTAGTATACATCATTGGCAAATAAAGCATACTATTTCCATAGCACAGTTTAGTAAAATAGATCCTTTAAATTATAAGTCCTCTTGGACATGGAAATACCAATTGTACTTGAATGTAACTTGCCTTCAGCCTAGATCTGGAATGGAAAGGGAATGCACCAATTTCCATTAGCCATAAAAAGCACTGAAAAGAAAGAAAGAGGTATACTACTGCATGGAAAGGGAACAAGGAGAGGCAGTGCTCTTTCCATTGAAAGGAAGCTCTGAAATGAGGGGGTAATGGATGAAGGCGAAAGATGATATACTCAGGAGTCATTGAAGACAGGATATGTGGAATGGCCTCTCAGCAGAGGTGGTGGAAATAGGGACCGTATCTGAATTCAAGAAAGGTTGAGACAAACACAGAGGATCTCTAAGGGAGGGGAAAAGGACAGTAAAGATTAGTAGTTGGTATAGATGAACAGACTGGATAGGCTGAGTAGTCTTTTTCTGCCATCATTTTCTGTTTCTATGCTTCTATAAAAAAGCCAACTGGAAACAAGCAAATCAAGCAGTATCTATTGCAAAAAATAAAAAACAAAAGTGCTGCATTAAGGGACCCTTTTACTAAGCCACAGTAGGCACTAGCACATGCCTACCATGCAGTAAAAAGCACTGCTGAGGGACACACTGAGGCATCCTGTGGTAGTGCCCCATCAGCAGGAGGTATGTCAATAGGCGGAGAGTAGGAATGCCCTGTGCTACTTGGGTAGCAAGGGTACATTATTGGTCATTGCCTGATTAGCATAGTGTTAGCGCAGGAGCCCT
The DNA here is from genome assembly GCF_901765095.1 of Microcaecilia unicolor. Taxonomy (NCBI): domain Eukaryota; kingdom Metazoa; phylum Chordata; class Amphibia; order Gymnophiona; family Siphonopidae; genus Microcaecilia; species Microcaecilia unicolor. The sequence goes on along the minus strand of NC_044032.1, from coordinate 66,806,986 downwards.
TTACGCCTACTAAATAGTGAAATTAACACATATGGTCATTAATGGAAAATATAGAAAATCGGCCATTTTATCACTGCACTAAAAGTGGCCTCAGTATGTGGGAAACCCGCGTGCTAAAAGTAGCACAGGCCACTTTTTAGGGTGGCTTAGTAAAAGTACCCCTAAAGGAGCTACATCTGCATGTAATTAAAACCTACATAGGTAATAGATAAAAATGGATGGAATGAGGCCAGAATGTATGGGGAATAGAGCCTCTCACTCTCATAAACAAGAGAAAATAAAATTAAGTATTCTTACTAATGTGTACTTAACTCCAGCAAACATAACATGGTTTGCAAAATGAGAAGGAACTGTAGGGAATAAAGAGTTCCAACATAAGTATTTAAGACTGCATATTTCTCATTCTTCTAGTACACTAGACACCCAGGGATTCAGAGCCTATGATTGGCAGTTTAAACCTCCTTCCTCCCCTGGGGGAGCTATCCAGAACTAACCAGAAACTTGCCGTTAAGGCGCAAGTTCATTGTTAGGGTTGAAAAATGAAAATTCTAAGTGAACCTTGTGAAACAAAAGCAAATATGAACTCAAACTAAACAGAGAAAATGGTAATTCAATATCAGAATTACAATGATATGAGAATTGCAAGGAATTCTGACTTAGAGCACCAGGGGTCTGAAGAAGGGGAGCATGGCTTCCAGCTGCTTGTAATTTAACCCAAGACTGGAGGTGACAAATCTGATAAAAATGCCCATGTGGTTATCTTTATAATCTGCCTATTTTGCTATGTTTAAATTTGGTTGTGAATCAGGAAATTCAGAATTTCTACAGGTGCTCAACTCCCCCCCCCCTCCCCCCCAAAAAAGAAATGGACAAGCACTATAAAAAGAGGGAACCTAGTGATGGCTATATATTAGATGGGGACGGATTTTGATATACTGCCTTTCTGTGGTTACAAAGTGTTTTACATATTATATACAGGTACTTATTTTGGACCTGGGGCAATGGAAGGTTAAGTGACCCAGAATCACAAGAGGCTGTAGTGGGAATTGAACCTGGTTTCCCTTGTTTTCAAGGCACTGCACTAACCATTAGTCTATTTCTCCGCTCCACACCATTATATAGCTATTCTAGAACAAGCTTGTCCAAGTTCGGTCCTTCCACTTTTACTTTTAACTGCAAACATCAGATGTAACTGTGTAAAAAATAGTAAAAATTGATGAAATAAGTAACACATGTTTCCTGTAATTCCTTACAAGTAAAAGTGTGACAAAACATTTACTTAAGTACAGTAACTAGTTACATTTACTTAGTTACTACACAATACTGCACAATACCCGTGTTCTGACTGTGCTCGTGCCTCAGCAAAAAGCAGATAAAGTCTGTCCTTATTCTTCTGCAGTATACTTCCTTCTGCAGTCATATAAAGAAGCAGAATGAAGAACAGACTTGTCAGGCAAGTTTTGAAGTAAACACAGGCTATTCACACAGATTCTTACTCCCTTTGAGCCTAACCTTGCACACATAGTCCAGGAGTGCCAAATTCTATGTCCTAGTGTTCACAAACATGCCAGGATTTCAAGATAACAAATAAGTGTAAACAGTGTGTTTCTTCTAGCAAAAAAGGTGCCGGTACTCAAATGTCAGGCCACCCTTCAGGGATGAGGTGATCACTGAGGGACTCACTCCACAATAGCCAGGACCCCTGCAACCAGTCACAGAATCTACGACAAGTCAGAATTGGTGTGTAGAGCCTAAGCTCTTTCATTAAAACTTGGGGACCATGGGCCAATTTCAGCACATGATGGAAAAGGTGCCGGTACTCAGTACCCCCAAGTACCCCCTCAAAAAAAAAGCCCTGAGTGTAAATAACCATATGTTAGAGTCAATGTGTAGCAATGTTTTTCATGTATATTTATTTTGGAAATGCAAGTACACTACCTCCTTTCTATGGTAAAAGAATTCATTTGTTGTATTCAGTATCTGTGTCTTGGACTAATTCCCAATAGAAAACTGCCCCCAATTGTAAAACAGCAGACAGAATAGCAAAAATTGCCTCCTCCATGGTTCACAAAAGACAGCGGGGAAGGCCAAACTTTTCACACCTATAAACTAAGGCTGCATTGGTCATTAATCGCAATTTTAAAAATGAATCACAATTAACACTGCAGCATCTCCTGTCTCCTCTAAATACCTCTTCTACTCTCTTCCACTCCCGACCCCTGTCCTCAGCATGATCCAGTGTCTTTCCTTCGAACCAGGATTCAACATCACCCCCCACACATCAACCTGCTTAAAAATAGTCTTCTGTTGGTCCCCAGCAGCAGCAGTGGTGCACATAAGCTGTAGCAAAACAGCAAAAGTAGAGGCTGACAAATGCGCAAACCAATAGGGGGATAATATCAAAAAGCAGTTTATTCAGAATATTCATATCAAGGACCCGACACGGTCTGTGTTTCGGTGCCAAAGCGCCTGCCTCAGGGGTCACAATCAACTTTCTCTGAGAAGAAGCTGATAGGCTTGAATAATTCCTTTATGTATGCACGTTAATCCACAGAGAGAACAAAAGAATCGCTCCCTTACATGGTCTGTAGCCCCACCCAGCGCATCCCAGGATGCAATGGGCAGGGCTGGGCACCGCCATTTTGCGACGGCATCGACTGAAAGAGGAGGGAGGTAGGCTGCGTCCCTCCTCCAACTAAAGGTAGGGGGGCCGGGAGGGGGGTTGTCACTACTACTATTAATACTACTTCTACTTATCCTCACGGACCACCAGGGATTGGAAGGACAACGCTGGGGGGGGGGGGGTAGTTGGGGTGGGCTGGAGGTCCGGACCTCCAGCCCCCCACCCCCCCGTCGCTGGGTGGGAGGGTGGGAGAGGGTTTGGCCGGCGGCGGCCACTTGACATTTTCGGGGGGGTTGAGGGGGCTGGAGACCCACCAGATCTCCAGCCCTCCCTGAACATGGGGGGGTTGGGATCGTCGGGGGGACCGGAGGTTCACCGGACCTCCAACCCCCTGTTCGCGTTTGCTTTGGGGGGGAACGGGGGCCTGCCAGCATGCAACTGCTCACCATTCCTCCCCAATGATCGGCAAACTCTAACACCAGCTTGGAGCTGGCATTGAGTTTGCCATGGCCAGCGACCCAATCTTTGGCATGCTGGACGCTGATCATTGTGGATGAATGCGTTAAGCGCTGATTAGCATGCATTTGCATGCTACTTGCGCTACGAGCCCTCGAGTGCGTTGTTTCACGCGCTCGAGGGATCTGATCATGGGTCGGCAGCAAACTCCGGCACTAGTATGGCATTAACAGCCTCTAGCGCCGGAGTTTGCTTTTGATCATGAGGGCCTAAGTTTGTACCTGAGGCAATGGAGGGTTAAGTGACTTGCCCAAGATCACAAGGAGCAGCAGTGGGATTTGAACCACCCACCTCTGGATTGTAAGACCGGTGCTCTAACCACTAGGCCACTCCTCCACTTACCTGGGTCTGGTGGGTTTCCTGTTCCAAACACTGCTGACCTGCGTAGAGAAAGCATTAAGAAGGGAATTAGACACAAAGTAACATATTCTTAAGGGTTAAATGTTGAAACAAAGGTTAGAAAAGAGAAAAAAAAAAGAAATACTTATCTGACTGTAAACTTGAAGATAATTTCTGTGCTGTAGAAAAGTACACCTACAAGAGAAAGAAATACGTGTTCAGCACTGTAGGTGTTAGACACTGGAAATTTCATGCAGAATTGTTGCATTAGTTAATTAAGAGTAATAATTTTAACAGTGTTTTACCACTGCTAGTAAATTATTTTAAGGAAAAACTGAATTTGTTACCTTTTTTGAATATTTTCCTGACGAGTTCCAGTAAATAAAAATATCCACAATGACACGTAGCACTAAATTAGCCACAGAAGTCAACTAAAACAGATGATTAAACTGATAGATGCAATTAAACAGTTATAAATAATGGTACAAAAAGACCCATCGCTGTTCACTGCACACAGTTCATGTCAAATGAGCATTTCACCAGAACAATATGTGTCATCAGGGCCGTGCCTAGGGTCTCTGGTGCCCCCCTGCAGACTATCAGTTGGCGCCCCCCCCCCCCCCCCCCCCCCGGTGTGGCACAAGATGCAAAGGAAATAGGAGCTGTAAGATGGAGTGCATCTTTGTGGGATTGCTGAACAAATAGAGGGTTTACAACCACTTAGCTTTTCATGCTTTCATGTTCACAAAATTAGTAATTAAATCTTTGATATCTATCTGGGCACATATATCATTCTCAATAGCAATCATGGCAAGGCTTACAAGCCTTTCTTGCAAAATACTTGATCGCAAATAATTTTTTATGATTTTTAACCATGAAAATGATCGCTCACCACTTGCCACACTGACAGGAATTGTCAACAATATTCTTAGAAACAAATTGCTATACATTGCAAAATAAGATAGCAGATGTAAATTCTCAAAGTGGACATATTCCAAACACTAAAATGAAAATAAAATGATTTTTTTCTACCTTTGTTTTCTGGTGACTTTCTTTTTCTGATCATGCTGGCCCACTATCTGAGTCTGCTGCTATCTGTCCTCTTAACTCCGTTTCCAGGGCTTCCTTTCCATTTATTTCTTTACTTTCCTCCTTTCTTCTTCATTTCTTGCTCTATATCCATAAGTAAAAGCTGGGTCCTCCGCAGACTTGACTGTCCAGTGGATCCAGCTTCTGCCTATTTTCTCCATCCATGTGCAGTTTTTCTCCTCTCTTCCTTTTCCCTCATCTCATCTCCTTCCTCTCTCTTCTCTTCCCTCCCCTCCATCCATGCCCAGCATTTCTTCTCTCTCCCTTCCCCTTCATCCATGTGCATCTCCTTCCTCTGTCTTCCCTTCCCTCCCCTCCATCCATATCCAGCAATTCTCCTCTCTCCCCTCCCCTCCATTTCCAGCAATTTCTCCTCTCCCTGGGCCCTGTCCTCCCATCCATGTCCATCCTTGTCCCTCTCTGCCCTTCCCTCCTCCATCCATATCCAGCAATTCTCCTCTCTCCCCTCCCTCCATTTCCAGCAATTTCTCCTCTCCCTGGGCCCTGCCCTCCCATCCATGTCCATCCTTGTTCCTCTCTGCCCTTCCCTCCTCCATCCATATCCAACAATTCTTCTCTCTCCCCTCCCTCTCCATTTCCAGCAATTTCTCCTCTCCCTGGGCCCTGCCCTCCCATCCATGTCCATCCATGTCCCTCTCTTCCCTTCCCTCCTCCATCTATTTCCAGCAATTTCTCCTCTGTCCCCTCCCCTCCATTTCCAGCAATTTCTCCTCTCTCCCTGGGCCCTGCCCTCCTATCCACGTCCATCCTTGTCCCTCTCTGCCCTTCCCTCCTCCATCCATATCCAGCAATTCTGCTCTTTCCCCTCCCCTCCATATTTATAGATAAAAAAGCTTGAATCAAATATCAACTCTTTGCCAGATTAAATGCATCTCTATTTGAATATTTTCCAAACTATCCTTTTCAACATCTGAAAAGAGTCTGTTTGTTCAGTGATTGTTGGTAAACTTACACCGGGATGTAAAAATGAGTATATTTGTAAACATCTGTACCATTCAGGTGGAAGTGTGCTCAGTCTCGGGGGGGGGGGGGGGGACATCTTACCCTAGACCACTGTGACTGACAGCCATACCAGCTGCTGAAGTAGAGACTGAGTAACGCTGAATAGTTGTTAAATCACAAGAGGTTTGTGAAAAATTACAAGAGGACCTTATGAGATTGGGTGGGAAAAAAAGGAGTTTAGCACTGACTTTCAGCATTAGACTCATAAATCTAGGCATATGTATGGCAGGCCTAAATTTATAAACCTAGGGGATAATGTTGAGTCCACAGCAATAAGCAGCTTGCAGGCCTCTTCTAGTTGTGGGCTGACCTAACACCAGATATTCATTTCCGGGGCATGTGCAGCTCCCAGCATTGAATATCTGGGCATATCTGCTAACCTGGAAGTTAACGAGCACTGGCCAATATTCAGACTATGCCCAGTTAACCTGACACGTTAGGACAACTGCTCTGTTATTCTAACTTTATGCATGTGCCTGGTTGGTTAGCAGACTGAATATAGCCGCTAACCAACCAAGTTGGCACTTCAAACTAACTCCACCCAAGGCCCACCCCTAGCCAGCTAGTGATGGTATTCACTGACTAGCTAGTTAAGTGCCACTGAATATCAGCAGCCTGTTGCCTTCTCCTGCCTGGTTAAACCCTTTTGAATATCGACTCCATAATTTTTTAAGCTCCTATATTAAGATTAACTTTCAGCTAAAAACATAGGCTCCTAAATTTGGTTGAAAATAGGGCACAACTTTTGGTGCATAATTTAGGAGCATCAATTTAGGAGCTCAGCTTTTTTGAATATCGGGCCCTTAATGTGTATGTGTCTCACATTTCAAGTGTAAAACAATTTGTAATACATAAAAATTATTTACACTCTTTCATTCAAACTTTCAGCAGCCACTGTCCTGCTTAGCTGACTTAAGTTTACTACAGTAAGTCTTTCTGCTCATATTGTTGGAGTGACAGTAACATCTAGTGGTAAGATTTAATCAATACAAATGAGCATCCAGTAAATAAAAAGATCCACAATGACACTTAGCACTAAATTAGCCACAGAAGACAAGAAAAACAGATGATTAAACTGATAGATGCAATTAAACAGTTTTAAATAATGGTACAAAAAGACCCATTGCTGTTCACTGCGCACAGTTCATGGCAAATGAGCATTTCACCAGAATATATGTCATATTTATGGATAAAAAAGCTTGAAATGGAATCAAATATCAACTGTTTGTCAGGTCAAATGCATCTATATTTGTCAATTGTGTCCTTACTTTTCTTAATATGCTTCGGCCTATGATCTATGACAAATCATTTCATATATGCACTTTTCGAGAGTCAGTTGCTATATAGTATGTCCCAGGGAGATCCTAAATCAGTGCCACCAATTCAAACAAGATAAAATCTGGAGCACTGCAAATAAAAAGTTAGCACACAAAAAATGGAAGTGAAGTAGTTTATTAATTTAGTAAGTTACAAAATATGTTTTACAGACAAACTGAAATAAGGGGCTTCTAGCGGAATCAGTCCCTCAATTCTTCTATAGTACTTTAGATTCAGTCTGAGATAGCTAGCTAGCTAGATCTTTATATACCTGCTCAAATAACAGAGTAAATGCTTCATAACTTTTTTTTTGTTTCATATTTTTTTTTTATTTCAACAATTTTTATTGATGATAATAAACATTGTGAACATAATCCATATATTCAAACACTTCGTAAACATAAGAACAGGTCACAGTTGCATGTATACATTGTAACTGCATCATCAATATTTTCTAACACCCTTTTTTCTCCCCCCCCCCCCCCCCCCCCCCCCGTTAGCATCATCACATTAATCTTCTTACTTCATGGTGTCTAGTCTTTCCCAATGTTTCAATTATAACAATTTTATTGGTGACACAGAAGAAAGGGGACCCCATTACAGCGGTCAACTTATAAACATACATAGTAAACTCTTCATGTTAAATATCATACAGTGAGCATATGCATTTTCCTTTTTATTCCCACTCCCCCCCTTATCCTCCCCCCCCCCCCCTCTACCCTCCCCTACTGGACCTATTAACAGTTTTTGTTTCATATTTTTATTAAGGTTTTCCAAGCACAAAACAGAAAGGAAAAATCAAACAATAACAACAATCCATGGCAAATAAAGAAACAAAAATGAAAAGACAGAACATCATCAGAATTCCATGACAATACCCGTAGAAAATCAGCAATTATACAGTGGTCAGTTAGTGCTATGAGGAGCCTGACAAAATGAATCTAAACGAGCCCAAGTCTTCAAGACAGATTGAACTCGCCGGTGTTTATGGGCTAGAATAGTTTCATATTTTCTAATCACACACACGTAACTCCACCATTCATTATAATTTAGATGTACATTATTTTTCCAGTTTGAAACAATTAAGTGTAAAGCAACAGCTAACAATATATTAAACAATTTCTTATCGGTTTCTAGGATAGAGAGGCTAGGAGAAGAGGCCCTTAAAAGCACAACTTCGTAAGAGAGCACTGTCGACGCAGGCAAATGAAAAATAAGGCACATTTTAGCCCAAATGAGTCACCAGTACGCTCTTACGTTCTTACAGAAAAAAACCATATGGGCAAGGGATCCATCTGGTTCTTGACAGGACCAGCATTTGAAGTCAAGACTCTTGGTAATCCTGGCTACTCTAGCAGGGGTCCAGTAGGCTCTGTGGAAAATAAAATATGAGGATTGGGATATCGCTGCTGATTTAGTAGGACGCATCGAATGGACCCAAAAGGTGTACCAGTCAAAGTCAGATGCATCAAAACTTAGATCCCTTTCCCAAGACAGCCGTAATGGAGCAACAGCGTCAACACATAAATCTTGGTTTTTTATAGAGGACAGATGCTTTCTTCTTACCAGTTGCAATATTCAGACAGAGGGCAACAAAGTCTGAAGGAGTAGTGAGAAGGGAATTAGAGACCTGAAAGGTCGAGATAAAAGTAGAGATATCCTTCCACACGGGAGAGGCCAGTAAGGAAACATTATATAATGCAGCTAAAGCATCCAGTGACAGCAAGGTACCTGCAATATAAAGATGAGATAACAGCCATAAACCTCTTCGTGACCATTCCGCTTTTTGGGACTGCAGGAGAACAGACTGCAAGCCAGAGTTATACCAGAGGGAAACATCCTCCAGGGAGGTAGCGCTAACCCCAAGACCAGCCCTAAACATACGGATATTAGAGGCAGAGGCCTTCAACATCCGCAAGTGTTTGGTATATGGAAACAAATCTGCAGAGGGCAGAAGATATAAAGGGCAAGGGTGCACCAAGGCGGCCTCAAAAATCAGCCACCTAGGTGTCAGATGAGAGGATTCCCGTTGGAACCACATTAAAGACTGTGATAGGCAAAAGGCCATGTGATAATTTTTGAAATCAGGAACATTAAGACCTCCCAAATGAGTCGGCAGCTTGAGTTTTTTTGAGTGCAATGCGAGGAGGTTTTCGTCTCCAAAGGAACTTAAGTAATAAGGAGTCTATCTTGGTATAGAATGAATTTGGAAAAGAGAGGGGAGTCATGCTGAATATATAATTTAACTTTGAAGCCAGAACCATCTTGATAGCCCCAATCCGCCCCCACCACGTCAAATAAAGAGGAGACCATAAATCCAGGAGTGAACTGGTTAAATTTAAAATTTGATCCTTAATAAGAGACATGGTCTGATCCACCGATTTTGAATACTATACTCCCAAATATTTAAGTTTAGAAGGTTCCCAGGTAAATGGATATTGAGATATCTGAGATCTATGCACCAGGGAATTTAACGGCATGATGGCTGATTTAGACCAGTTTATTTTATAGCCAGACAGAGAGAAAAAAGAATTGATTACACCCAAAATAGTTGGCAGAGAATTTGGGTTGGTATAGAGTAAAATATCAGCATAAATAGAAAGTTTAAATACCTCTCCTCCCACACACACCCCAGAGATATTGGAATTAGCCCAGATAGCTAGAGCCAATGGTTCTAAGGCTATATTAAAAAGGAGAGGAGACAACGGACAGCCTTGTTTAGTGCCCCGTCGAAGAGGAAAAAGTTGAGAATTATTACCATTCACCGAGATTGAAGCCATCGGATCAGTATATAAAACTCTGACCATTTTAATAAAGGATGGGCCAAAATTAAACCAGGCCAAAGTATGAAACAAGTAATCCCATTCAATTCTGTCAAAGGCTTTTTCAGCATCAAGTGATACCGCTATAAACAGTTCACGAGAACCCTCAACATGTGCAAGGATATTCCAAAAGAGTCTAGAGTTATCGCTAGCCAACCTGCCTATCGTAAACCCATTTTGATCTCTATGGATTATCCGGCACAACATGTTGAAGACGCAGGGCCAAGATTTTGGCATAGATTTTGTTATCAATGTTAATCAAAGAAATAGGTCTATAATTCTCAATTTTACACGGGTCCCTGTCTGGTTTGTGTATAACAATGATCTTTGATTGATAGAAAGAGCCAGTTTGACCCTCATAAAGTAAGAGCGAATTATAGATAATACGTAATTTGGGCACCAGAAGATCTGCAAACATCTGGTAAAATTCTACAGGAAGACTATCATAACACCTACCCTCCTCTCCTCCTTCCTGTACACATTAATTGATTTGATTTGCTTACTTTATTTTTTGTCTATTAGATTGTAAGCTCTTTGAGCAGGGACTGTCTTTCTTCTATGTTTGTGCAGCGCTGCGTACGCCTTGTAGCGCTATAGAAATGCTAAATAGTAGTAGTAGTAGTAGTAGATTTACCTTTAGAGAGAAATGCTTCATAACTTTTAACTTCCTTTTCACATAAACCCTGCCCAAAACTTCTCCACTCCAGAATCCCCATACTGTTTGAGTGGTGACCATACTACTATATTCAGTCTTCATCCCCCACTTCTTGGCTATTCCAAGATCATTTAACAATTCACTGTGAACTCTATGTAATAGCTTCTCAATATAAGTCCTATAATGACCAATATAAAATGCAGGTTTTTTTTAGATTGGTGCAGATTGTATTTTTCCAACACATACAAATTTCAAGTTTAGTGGTGATAGGTTTCAATAATTACAAGGTTTGAAGTCTAATAACATTGCATGTTACAACCACCAAGTTTTATATACACAGTTTCAAATTCATTTAATGATAGCATATGTGTTACTCAGCCTGGAGTCTTGGAACTGATTGTTCCTGCAGCTCCAACAAGGTATTTATCTTTCCAAAAATTGACATTAATTTATTTTGCAGAATAAGAATTAAAACCCAAAGGATCGTCATGATGCTCCTGTAGCATCCCAAAAGTGAGTTATATGGTATGTATGTAACAAAAATGCTTTAAATATCCTGAACTTCCACAAAACAAACTGAAAATCTTCAAAAAAAAAAAACAGTGTGTAGATTTAATCATATAAGGGGAGATTCTATATATGGCACCTACAAAATTGGCATTGAAACCAGTGCCGACTAAGCATATTCTATAAGCAGTGCCTAGATTTAGGTGCAGCATATTGAATATGATTGCTCAGTGCCTAAAACTACGTGCTTCCATTTACACCAACAAAAATGTGGCATAAATCCCAGCGCATAGATTTAGGCGCACTGGGCCATATTCTATAACCATATGAATAAATTTCAGAATACCCACAAAACACCCATTTCCCACCCATAACCACACCCCTTTTGCCTACACGCATTAGAAGTTATGCGCACTGCATTACAGAATGCACTTAGGTGAGTTGTGCACGTAAATTCTAATTATTGTCAACTAGTGCTCATTATTGCTTGTTAAGAGCTGTTATTAGCACTGATTAGCTTATTAGCCACATTCAGCCTGCAAATAGGTGGGAAAATGTGGGATACAAATGCAATAAATAAATAAATTAAGCCAATTAAGTTATGCACATTGTTACAGAATACACTTGGATTTTGGCACGGATCTCTAGGCATGCTATATAGAATCCGGGAGGCAGTGCTTGACACACCTCCAAAATCTGAACTTATAATTTTTTTTACATTTTTTTATTTTATAATGGATGAAAAGACCTCAAAAAAATCTGTGATACTTTGAGCAGGGACTGTCTTTCTTCTATGTTTGTGCAGCGCTGCATACGCCTTGTAGCGCTATAGAAATGCTAAATAGTAGTAGTAGTAGTAGAACGTCACTGACACATGGAGGGGCATTTTTGATATGACTTCTAAGTCTGACTTTGGACATTTTGCACAAAATGTCCAAATCTGAATAGAAAAGATGGTCATTTTTGAAAAAAGAAAAACATCTATCTTTTTTTAATACTGTTTTGAACAAGGTTTTGTCCATTTTTAAGAGAAAAAAAACATCCAAGTGCAAAACGCACAAAATCAAGCCATTGGGATATAGGAGGAGGCCAGCATTTTTAGTAGACATCTCAGCCAGACATCTCAGGAAAGCAATAGGGAATCCTAGGGGGCACTGCAGTGGACTTCAAATAAATGCTTCCAGGTACACATCTCACTGCCGCTTTATTTATTGTAAGCCACATCGAACTATAGTATGTTCAAGATAATGCAGGGTATAAATGTCAAAATAAATAAATCTTTCAAATCCTGATGGGGTCCTGTTTCACCCACAGATTTTTCAAGGAATAAACAGCGCTCCACTACTGTCTGTGCTTTGCTAACATTTGTACAGATATTGTACACCGTTTCAAAAAATGATATGCAATATCTATACAAATGATAGCGGAGCACAAACAGTTTTTTGGTTGCTCACAAAAGAAATGGGGACTGCTCTACTATGTTCCTAGAGGTCTCCTCTATATATGTCTTTAGGTATTCTAGCTTCCAGGGATCATACATGTTCTGAGAGCTAGGAACCCTTTGCAGCAAGTATACACAATCTCCCCTCAGCAGGAAGACATTCATACGTGTAAAACACAATGCAAAAAACTCTACAGCCCCAACAGGGCCGGTCTTAGCAAGTGCGGGACCCTGTGCAGACCAATTTGGTGGGGCCCCATCCTAGCCCCGCCCCCACCCTAGCTCCGCCCCACCCTAGCTCCACCCCATTGATAAGATTATTCCATTTTTAGAAATTTTTTTTATTTATGAAATTTCAAATAAAGACAAATGAAGCTAAACTTGTACAAAAAAACTGATTGAAATATTAAGCACAATGCTATCATCATGAAACCTCCCCTCCCCAGAAATTATTACATAAGTACATAAGTACATAAGTAGTGCCATACTGGGAAAGACCAAAGGTCCATCTAGCCCAGCATCCTGTCACCGACAGTGGCCAATCCAGGTCAAGGGCACCTGGCACGCTCCCCAAACGTAAAAACATTCCAGACAAGTTATACCTAAAAATGCGGAATTTTTCCAAGTCCATTTAATAGCGGTCTATGGACTTGTCCTTTAGGAATCCATCTAACCCCTTTTTAAACTCCGTCAAGCTAACCGCCCGTACCACGTTCTCCGGCAACGAATTCCAGAGTCTAATTACACGTTGGGTGAAGAAAAATTTTCTCCGATTCGTTTTAAATTTACCACACTGTAGCTTCAACTCATGCCCTCTAGTCCTAGTATTTTTGGATAGCGTGAACAGTCGCTTCACATCCACCCGATCCATTCCACTCATTATTTTATACACTTCTATCATATCTCCCCTCAGCCGTCTCTTCTCCAAGCTGAAAAGCCCTAGCCTTCTCAGCCTCTCTTCATAGGAAAGTCGTCCCATCCCCACTATCATTTTCGTCGCCCTTCGCTGTACCTTTTCCAATTCTACTATATCTTTTTTGAGATACGGAGACCAGTACTGAACACAATACTCCAGGTGCGGTCGGTCCACTACAATTAGTAGTTCCAATTCTCATAACAAAGGAGAAAATAAGGAAAAGTATTAAGAAAAGATCCAGCACAGTGCTACAGTGTACAAGGTATGCCAGGAATGCTTTATCTGCCTATGGCTGGAGAGAGGTTGAGTGACTCGATGCGGTCCTGGTCCGGGTCGGAGCGGAGGCACGAGGCAGAGTTGAGGCACGCTGAGCGGGGCCCCCTTAGGCACGGGGCCCTATGCGGCTGCCTTGGTCGCCTCTGCCTAAGACCGGCCCTGAGCCCCAATGCCACAGTTGGACTGTGGTTTGCATTATTTTTATGTTCTAGTTTAGAGAAGGATTGAACGTTTCCATACAATTAGAACACCAATAAAATTTGAGTAGTTTGAAATTCACAAACATAAGAGTTCTAATAACTTGAGACAGCAAAGACTAATACAACATAAGTCTGACCATAATAATTTCCCTCCAGGATAGGAAAACCCACTCATCACTAAATTAAGGGAATATATAAAAAAAAAAGGAATAGGACTGGGAGTAAAAACCCATAACACTAGTGCTTAAATTCCAATAGCAGCTACCAGTGTTGTATAGTAACTAAGCAAACGTAACTAGTTACTGTACTTAAGTAAAGGTTTTGTCACTTTAACTTGCAAAGAAGTACAGGATAGAGAATGACATGGGGACAAAGTTTGTCCCCATCCCCGTGGTTTCTGTGTCCGTCCCACCCCATCCTCGCAAGCCCTGTCCCCATCCCCGCCCCCACTCCATCTCCATGGGCTCTGTCCTCATCTGAAGAAACCTCGAACAATTATGATTTTATATTTAAATCGTTTTATTAAAGTATAAAAAGGAATAATATGCTGTACAACTATTGTGTATAAATTACAAATAGAAAACAATGATAACAGCGAGCAGCTATAATAACCCTCCTCACCACCACCCTCTACCCTTCCAATCCCAACAATAGCTGATTTCTACTAAACCAAGGAATCCTAATCCACCCTGTTAAAATGTCCATGGGCACAATACAACCTATTCTGTATGCCCTAGAGGGGAGAAATATGCCCTATGAAGCACTGTTATGATTGTTTAATCTGTGGATGAATAAGAAGTCGTCGACAATCTCAGGATTCAGTCTAGCTCTCCTGTCTTCCATAGTCCTTCCTGCAATAGATGTCCTGGTAGCAAGAATGTACAGGATCCCCCATGCAAATTTTGCTAGTTGTGGCCAGCATGTTTGCTTGTTTTTCCAAAAAAATCAATATATCATTGTCTGCATCACTCAAACATAAACTTATTTATTTATTTGTTGCATTTGTACCCCACATTTTCCCACCTATTTGCAGGCTCAATGTGGCTTACATAGTACCATGAGGTGTTAGCCACATCCGGTGATGAAACAAATACAGAGTGATGTTATTATAGTTACATTAGAGAATCAAGAGAAGAAGAGTGATATATTGTTCACTGCAAGTTATAACAGCCCAGTCCATTAATAGGCTTCAAAGTAGAAAATGGCACAGATACAAAGTTTGTCCCCATCCTCGTGGACTCTGTCCCCATCCCCGTGGGCTCTGTCCCCATCCCCACCTCGTCCCCACAAGCTCTGTCCCCGTCCCCATCCCCGCGGTTACTGCGGGTCCCCGTCCCCGAGTCATTCTCTAGTATAGGATAACACTTGTTACTTTTACTTGTACTGAAGTAATAATGTCACCAATTTTTTCTACTTTTACTCAGTTATTTCTGATGCTTGCTGTAAAAAGTAAAAGTGGAAGCGGAAGTGAGATGTAAATGATGATTTCTCAGAAAACCAAATGAAACAGCAAAGCCGGAAACAGGATTTTGCTATTGCAAACCTTATCACACAAACAGTGGATCATCCCATCTTAAATTTTACTCTTCAATGAATACAGCCTATAAGAACAGTGTAGTTGACTGTGTTTGTTGAACTGGTTACTGGTCTCCAGCCAAACTAAAGAGTGATGAGTTGGGTCACTTTGAAGCAGAGATGAAGCTGAAGCTTTTACTAATTCTTGGTGAGCAGACATATGTCTCTATCACAACAGACTGCTGGTTCCATGGAAAAGTTTACATTTGGATAACTGTCCACTAGATTGATAAAGTCTTTAGAAGATAGGTATGCTTTTCTGGCCTTAAGACTGAAGGGTTCTCACACATTTGACGTTCTTGCATCAGTTCTTGAAGATATTCAGTTTGCCATCAGACAAAAATTGTTAAAACAACGATTCCAACTTTGTGAAAGCCTTCTCTGTAACTGGACAGCAGAATGATGATAACGAAGATGAAGAAGCAAGTGATGAATTAGACCACACTACTTCTAATGCAGAGGTTTGTTCTTTTGAAAATATCTTTATTGAATCAGAGAATCAGGAAAATACATACAACAAAGTGCAACAAAGCACTACCATAAAACACATTACAAGTCATAACAGGAAACACAAATGCAAACTCATAAGTACATAAGTAATGCCACACTGGGAAAAGACCAAGGGTCCATCAAGCCCAGCATCCTGTCCACGACAGCGGCCAATCCAGGCCAAGGGCACCTGGCAAGCTTCCCAACGTACAAACATTCTATACATACACTTCCCAGTCTGCCAAGCTTCCAAAATAAACGTCAGCTCCCCCCTCTGATTCATAGTGTTTTTAATTTTATACCCCACCACCCTCACCGTACCCCCCCCCCCCCCGCCCCTACCCTCCCCCATCCACCACCAGGACATTCAAAGAGCAACATCCACTACAGCAGTCTCTGACACGTACAAAGAGACATATCTGCTCCACAAATCACGGTACTGACGGTGCCCCACCAGGGTCGAGAACTTGAGAGAAGTAAGCAACCAACTGGCCATTTCCCTCATAAAACCATGCCAGGCAATTATAGAAGGAGAAACCGAATCAGCCCAGGACTGCAGGATGCATTTCTTGATAAGGAAGGTCGCTAATAGCACAAATTTGTACTGCGCCTCCCCAAGACCCTTCTGTAACAGAGGAGCCGCACTGCCCAGAAGCACCACTGAATAGGACCAATCAAAAGTACAACACAATGTGTCTTCAATGACTGCCAGCACCCCAACCCAAAACGAAGACAATGCTGGGCACTCCATAAAGGAATGGAGAAACATGCCAATGATCACCTTACACATCACACACAAGTCACTGTCCCACAGACCCATAGCCTTCCCCCTCTGCTTAGTGATGATGTACTCTGTGTAGAACCCTAAACTGGACATCTTGCAACGCCACATTAGGTGTCACTGTACGAACACTTTCAAATGCAGCCCCCAACTGAGCCTCTGAGACAGACTCCACAACGTCCTGACTCCATTCCTCAGCCAATCTTGTCAAATAATGAGCCTTACTGGAGTCCCGCAAAAGCTGGTACCACTGGGAAAGCCTATTTAATTTGGGTGGCAAATTTAGAAAAAACAGGTCCGCTTGTTGGAAAGCCACGGACATCCCACAACAGCGCTCAAGGGACAGGACATAATCCCGCACCTGAAGGTACGCAAAAAAATGAGAACCCAGGACACTCCATGCACGCTTGATTTGATCAAAATATGGAAAGTCTTTGCCCCCCAATTGCCTCAAATACCGACAACCTCTCTCGGCCCATTGCTTGAATATGGAAGGGCCACATCCAGCAGGGAAGTTGGGATTGCCCACTAAGGGGAATAAAGAACCACCTCCTGCCCCGATTCCAGCTCGAGCTCGCCACCATCCCCAAGCTTGCCTCAGAGCACCCAGATAAGGGTTTCCCTGTAAAACTACCAAACCCCGTGGCTGCTGAGAACTTAACACTGCAAAAGGGTGATAAGGGGTACTCCAGCTCTCCCAAAAGTCCACTGGGGCAAAGAAAGTGGCTCCCAACTGGATCTTATGCACCCACCGAAGAAGCGCCAAAACATTATACATTCTCAGATCAGGAAGCCGCCCCCCCCCCCCCCCCCCCCCCCGAGGCCTACCAAAAGTTAGTTTTGCAAAAGCTATCCACGGTCGCTTAGCATGCCATATGAAAGAACTAATGATGCTGCGGAATAGGCGGTCCTCTGATCCACATACCCAGAGAGGTAGCATTTGTAAAGGATACAACAGTTTAGGCAGAAGGACCATTTTAACTAATGCTACTCGACCCAAAAAGTTCACAGGGAGGTCTGCCCAATGGCGACACAATTGTTTGATAATATCTAGCTTTTCTAAGACATTTTTCTTATTGACAAGGGAAAGTTAGGCAGAGAAGCACTCACACAAGGTTGACTGATGGGTAATGCCTCTGACTTCCCAAAATTTATACTAAGGCCAGAAAATGCTCCAATAGCCATTACCTGCAGCAAACCAAAAGACGTATTATCTAGCACTAAGAGCATATCATCCGCAACAGGTTGATCCTATATTCCCTGCCCCCCATGGACACCCCCTTCAGGATGGGATCCTGGCGAATTAGCGCCGTGATAGGCTCCAACGACAATATAAATAAGAGGGGTGATAGTGGGCATCCTGCTGGGTTCCCCCATACAGCGAAAATGTCTCAGTCAGAGCGTCATCCTATATAATAAAAAGCACCTCCAACATTCTGAAGCTGACTCCCTGGCACTGTGGCAGTGTAAGGTTCGTAAGTCTGTAGTTCAGCGTTTCATTGGCTCTCACTGTCCCCGCCCTCATGTCGAGGAAACAGAACGCTGCATAGTTGCCAAGCAAACAAACGCGACATCACAGGAACGATGAACCAATCAGACAGAACGGAACTTGGAGGAGGGAAGTTGAGTGGATTGAATCTCTAACAAACAATCATATACAGGGAGGTACGAACATCAGTGGTGGCAAGTGCACAGAACGGAAGGGAAGATAAACGTTTAATCACTTTGTCACTCACACACATCACACACACACACACACAGACATCACACACACACACTCTCACACTCAATCACTCTGTGTATCTCTCTCTTACACTGTCTGTAAAACACACTGTCACTCTCAGTCTCTCACATGGGCAACTGTATGTTGCATTCTCACCAGTAAGGAGCTCTTCTGATGTGATTGTTAAACTGATTGAAGGGCCTGAACAAAGAAAACTTTTACCACATTGTAACACAGTTTACACAAAAACTATTGTCTATAAAGAAATCTTACACATGTAAACAACAATTATATTCAGAATACAGCCGTGGAAACATTAATAGCAGGAACTCATTACATTGCTAGTGCCCGTTTCATTGCGTTAAGAAACGGGCCTTTTTTACTAGTTAATAATAATCTGAGCTAAAGGGTTGCTATAAAGCGCACGAATCCAGTCTAAGAAAGCCCCCTGAATACCAAAGCGCTGCAGCACCCAAAACAAATACTCCCAAACCACCTTATCAAAGGCCTTTTCCGCATCCAGACTGGCCAGGATAAATCCACCGATTTAAGGCTACCCTCTAACAAAATACGACTCACCTTTAATATATTAGCGGAAGCGTACCTTCCCGGGATGAATCCCACCTGGTCCTTATGAACCAGGAGGGGCAGAAAAGAATTGAGCCTGGACGTCAAGGCAGCTGCTAGAATCTTGACATCCTGATTTAGCAGCGAGATGGGCCTATAAGATCCCACAAGGTCAGCAGCCTTTCCTGGCTTAGGGAGGACCATGATATATACATGATTCATGGACAGGCCCATATTATGCAAATCTCTCAGGTCTTCACACATCGGGATAAAGGAAGGAACCACCAGATCCTGCAAAATTTTATAAAATTCTGTACCAAGGCCATCTGGACCTGGTACCTTAGCCAACTTCAGCTGCCGAATGACTCCCTGCACCTCAACCCCCTTAAAAAAGCGCATTAAGAAGCGCCAGCTGATCCGACATCACTGAAGGGAGATTCACTTTAGTAAAGAACTCCTCACAACTCTCAGCTGAAAAAGGGCTTTTACCATAAAGGTTGGTATAAAACTGGATAAACTCCTTCTGAATGGCTTCCCTACCAACATGATTAGTCCCTGCAGCATCCCAGATTCGACCAATATAACTTTTAGCTGACTTCTGCTTTAGCAAAGATGCCAGCAACTTACCAGTCCTATTACCCCATTGATGCAGATGGTACTTTTAGAGTTTAATGCTATAGAGTGCCCTAGCATCCAACACCACTTGAAGCTGTTTTCGAACTTCAAAATACGCCTTGCGAGACACGTCGAATGGGGTGAGAATAAAAGCTCTCCTAGCAGCTCCTAATTGCTTCGCAAGGTCACGAATTTCATGTTCCCTGGCCTTGTTCAAAGATGCAGTGTATGCTATAATTTTGCCTCGGATCACCACCTTTGCCCCACTGACTCAGCATCATTCTCGGTGATGTAATCCAACCACCCCTGGCACAGATATGTACGAAACTCCAGATCCTGGTAAAGGGCAGGGTTCATACGCCAATAGAGAGTGTCCACCTGATCCCCCCACTCTAACTCAACCCACACTGGGGCATGGTCAGAAACCTCAGGCCTCCCTATCCCTGCCTGGACAGCCCTTCGGACCAGAGAGTGCGACATCAAAATATAATCCAAGCATGCATGGACCCCATGTGGGTGAGAAAAGAATGTATAATCGCGTTCATCTAAATGATGCAAACGCCAATAATCCACCACCCCCAACTCTTGAATAAGGAAGTTCACCCCTTTCCCATAATGATCTTCGCTGGGTACAGTAGTGCAAACTGAATTCCCTTATCAAAAAGGTGCTTACAATGTCGGCCCATCTCCTTCCTCTGATCAGCAACACGTCCCGAGTAATCCTGAAATAGAAGCAACTTATGTCTGTTATAGACAATCGACTTCTTTCCCCGATATGCCTGTAGTATTTGATCCTTATCTGCATAATTGAGTATTCTTGCCAGCACAGGTCTTGGACGCTGTTCCCCCTCTCGCAGAGCCCCAACTCTGTGAATCCTCTTGACTTTCATCACCTTATCCAGAATGCTCCAGTAACCAACTCTCGATAAAGTTCCAAAGATCCATTTCTCTCACAGATTCGGGTAAGCATATGATTCAGAGATTATTTCACCTTCCTCTATTCTCTTGATCATCAACTTGCTGCATTAGAAGTGTGCATTGTTTCTCAAGTGCCAGAATCTTCGCGACCGCCAACTCAGCACAATCCTCCAGCGCGAGATACGGTCCTCTGCCTGCTGAATTTGTGTGCCCTGCTGCTCCAATGAGTCTCGAATTTGATCCATCCACGTTTGCAGCTTAGATAATTTGTCCTTAAGCACTGCCAATATCTGTTGCACTAAATCTTTAGTGGTCTCTGCGGAGAGACTCGCCGGTGGAGAACTCACTGCCGCCGCCGCCGCCATCTTGGGGCCCAGATTCTGTACACGATGCTGTCCTGACCGCGGGGTCTTCGCAGGCATAACCCCACTGCTCCACCGCAAAGATAAACTTGAGCTCCGTCACAAGCTGCGTTGGGGCTTACTCTCACTGCTAAGGATCTTCTAGACCCACATGTGGAGGACGTCACAGGAAAATTCAAAGAATTTGGGGTGGCTGGAGCGGAGCTTGGCTCAGAGACGTCCGCTCAGCTAAAGAGCATCACGTGGCCCCTCTAATGCAGGAGGAATGTGAACGATTACAGGAGGACCTTGCGAGACTGGGAGAATGGGCGTGCAAGTGGCAGATGAAGTTCAATGTTGACAAGTGCAAAGTGATGCATGTGGGTAAGAGGAACCCGAATTATAGCTACGTCTTGCAAGGTTCCGCGTTAGGAGTTACGGATCAAGAAAGGGATCTGGGTGTCGTCGTCGATGATACGCTGAAACCTTCTGCTCAGTGTGCTGCTGCGGCTAGGAAAGCGAATAGAATGTTGGGTGTTATTAGGAAGGGTATGGAGTCCAGGTGTGCGGATGTTATAATGCCGTTGTATCGCTCCATGGTGCGACCGCACCTGGAGTATTGTGTTCAGTACTGGTCTCCATATCTCAAAAAAGATATAGTAGAATTGGAAAAGGTACAGCGAAGGGCGACGAAAATGATGGTGGGGATGGGACGACTTTCCTATGAAGAGAGGCTGAGAAGGCTAGGGCTTTTCAGCTTGGAGAAGAGACGGCTGAGGGGAGATATGATAGAAGTGTATAAAATAATGAGTGGAATGGATCGGGTGGATGTGAAGCGACTGTTCACGCTATCCAAAAATACTAGGACTAGAGGGCATGAGTTGAAGCTACAGTGTGGTAAATTTAAAACGAATCGGAGAAAATTTTTCTTCACCCAACGTGTAATTAGACTCTGGAATTCGTTGCCGGAGAACGTGGTACGGGCGGTTAGCTTGACGGAGTTTAAAAAGGGGTTAGATAGATTCCTAAAGGACAAGTCCATAGACCGCTATTAAATGGACTTGGAAAAATTCCGCATTTTTAGGTATAACTTGTCTGGAATGTTTTTACGTTTGGGGAGCGTGCCAGGTGCCCTTGACCTGGATTGGCCACTGTCGGTGACAGGATGCTGGGCTAGATGGACCTTTGGTCTTTCCCAGTATGGCACTACTTATGTACTTATGTACATGGAAGTCAAATGTTTCAGAGATTCCATAGATCAAAACCTGCAGATCCAGTCAGAAGACATCAATAATATTGCAACCTGGCAGTGGCATAGCAAGGAGGGCTGCCACCCGGGGCGGTTCGCCGTTGCACCCCTCCGGGTGCAGCACGATGACACCCCCCCCCCTCAGCGCATCAATCCCCCCCCCCCTCGACCCAGTGCCTAGCCTCCTCAGCTCCCTCCAACCAGCTGAGCACCCTACCTTTAAAGAAATTTCGAAAGCCGTGGAGAGGCCAGGTGCAGCGCCTCGCGCCTGCAAGTAAAAGAAGCGAGGATCGTCATCGGGCCTTCCCTCACGCTGTCTGTCCTGCCCTTGCGGAAATAGGAAGTTGCGTCAGCGGAGGGCGGGACAGACAGCATGAGGGAAGGCCCGATGATGATCCTCACTTCTTTTACTTGCAGGCACGAGGCGCTGCGCATCACCTCTCCACGGCTTTCGAAATTTCTTTAAAGGTAGGGTGCTCAGCTGGTTG
The DNA here is from genome assembly GCF_901765095.1 of Microcaecilia unicolor. NCBI lineage: Eukaryota > Metazoa > Chordata > Amphibia > Gymnophiona > Siphonopidae > Microcaecilia > Microcaecilia unicolor. The sequence continues at coordinate 66,784,516 of NC_044032.1, read as the reverse complement.
GAGGGAGCTGAGGAGGCTAGGCACTGGGTCGGGGGGGGGGTGTCATCGTGCTGCACCCGGGGGGGGGAAGTTGGCAGGGAGCACCCCCCCCCCCCGAGCTGACACCCGGGGCGGAACGCCCCTCCCGCCGCCCCCCCCCCCCCCCCCTTGCTACGCCACTGCAACCTGGCCTAATTTGAAGGAACTTTTTATCAAACTGAACAATCCACTTTCTGCTACTGTAGCTGTGCTGGATGAGTGACTCAGAAGCACACTTGCATGAGTGACAGTCATTTTCAAAATTTAGTTTTACTAAAATCAAAGTGGATTGAATTGTAGAAAAATAACATTAACAATAGCTGCATTCATTGTAGTTGTGGTACTTTTACTTTTATTTCAAATCTTTTTTATTGATGTAAAATTCAGAGAATACCAGCAGAACATTGCAAAACAAGTACAATACAGGTGCAACAAACAATTTCCAAACTTTCTTCTGTCGTCAATAGGTTTTCATATTTTCCCAATCAGCCCACCTCCTCTCCCTCCCACCCTAGCCCCTGTTGCTTATGTGTCCATCCTGTTATTGATGACAAAATACATGAACTGCTTATACAACCGTATCTCTCCAATACTCTTAATATCCAATGACAGTAACCACTTTGAAAGTAACATCAACGTAATCTTTAGTATCATCCCCGCCACCCCCATCCCCCCAGTCCCTTCCCTCCCTCCACACCACCTACATCTTTATTGTATACGACAAATCTTGAAGAACCACTTAAAGAAACCTCGCCTAGAGCGAAGCAACTTTGGACTACACAAGCAACCTACTACTCTCCCTCCTCCCCCCCCCTTTCTCCCCACCTCCCCCTCCCTTCTCCTTTGCCGTGCCATGCCCTAGGAGTTCAATATTCTGCTTCTTGCCACCGCTGTCAGGGAGTCCCAGAATGGGGACCAAATACGACAAAAAGCATCACCTTTAGATGAGGCTAAGTCACCCACCTCCCTACGTTCCAGTGAGCACAGAAAAATCATCCTTGACCTCCACTGCGAGAGCACAGGTTTATCAACAACTATCCACTGATGGAGGATGACCTTCTTGCCCACTAGGACAGCCTTTCTAAGAAATTATCTCAACCCCCTCGGCGCCAACTGTGAAAGCTGAAACTTGTCAAACAATAATGGCGGGCCCAACCTCCAATTGATCCCCCATAAACTGGACAGATGACGACACATGTGTCTCCAGAAGTCTAAAACTCCTGGACAGCTCCAAAACATGTGCCCCAGATCTGCCGGGGAGTGGCCACTTCATGCATTTATTGTCCTCCCGCATAGTCGCCCTCCAGGCCCTGTGTGGAGAAATATATATCCGCAAAAAAAAATTGTAAGAAGTCTCCTGCAACGTCACATTCTCCGTTACTTTTGAAATACTCAAAAGGCATGCCCTCACTTGTTCCCCTTGGATATCCATTGCTAATTCCCTATTCCAGTGTGTTGCCAGTTTATCATAATCATTTTCCCCAAGCCACTCTCTTAGACCTGAATGATAACATTTTAAGGGGACTGCTAACTGTGTATCTAGTGCCAGGATATTCAAAAACTTGTCCCACACCTCCATACTTAAATACACCGGGGGCAAAGACCTCAAATAGTGTCGTAATTGAAACCTTGCTAAAAATTCACCCTCTGTTATCCCAAACTCTGACTCACAAGACTTTAATTCCCCTTCTTCCGAATATAACTGATGAATATACAATATACCGTGAGCAGCCAAATTAATGAAAGTTATGGACGTAGTACCAGGGTAAAATTCGGATTGCCCCGTAGAGGCAACAAAGGGGAGCACACTGCCGAAAGCCCATAGTAACGGCACATCCAGCGCCAAGTTTTCTTTAAGGGTAATAGTATCAGTGCAAAAGCTAATGGCGTATTGGACTTTTTTGACAATGCATGCAACCATGCACTAAAATGGCATGGCTGCTCGTATAGCGCCTCTATTGCTTGTAAAAAAAACATCCCTGTAGGCCCACATATTCCAAGACTGAAAATAAGTAGTCCCATCGCACCTTATCAAAGGCCTTCTCTGCATCGAGGCTCACCAACAACAAAGGATCTGTGGTCGAATGACTCTGGGTAATTGCTAAATAGACCGTCCGTACATTAACAGTCGAGTGACGACCCCGTACAAACCCCACGTCCCTCTCCAACCAAGGCTGGAATAATAGGTGCTAAGCGGTCAGCTAAGACTCTAGCCAGGATCTTCAAATCAACGTTTATAAGAGAGATCGGTCTATAAGAGCCCGGGTGCTCTTGCAGTCTACCCACCTTGGGTATTAAAGTTATCAGGGCTTCATTGGAATGTCTGGGAAATCGCCCTTGTGATATTGAGTCTTCGAGATATGATAACAATGGGCCACCAACCTGAGGAAACAAAAGCTGGTAATATTCTGCCCCAAACCCATCTGGACCCGGGGCTGACCCCCGTTTAAGCGACTTCACAACCTTCTGCAACTCTTTGGCTTGTAACGGAGCATTCAGTCGGACCAAAGCTTCCGAAAAGAGCCGTGGTAACCCCAAATTCTCCAGATAATCTACCACCGGAGGCCCCAAAATAGGTTCAGGTGTCGCATATAAGTTTGCATAACAGTCCTGTAGGATCTTTACCACACCTGCAGCACTATTCGTCTGTGTTCAATCTGGCGCGCTCAAGAATGGGATGAATCTGTTGCCTCCCCAAGTCTTAGTGACTCTCGCCAAAAGCTTACCCGACTTGTTGCCAAACTTATGAAAAGAGTAAGAGTGATAAAACAGATGTTTATTTGTCCTCTCATGGATCATCAAGTTCAGCGCCGCTAAAGAGGCCGACATCACTTCCATAGTCTCCTCAGACGGTGCCACTAAATGCGCCCTTTTTGCTACTTGATATTTCTTTTCTAATTGAAGTACCCCCTTCGCCAACCTCTGCGAATGCGTGCACATGAAGGCTATGATGTCTCCCCTCAACACAGCCTAGGAAGTCTCCCAATATAATTGTGCTTCCTGCTCATGACTTCCATTCGTTTCTGCAAAAGAAGACCATTTTTGCTGAAGGTATTCTCGAAACTGCTCATCATCTTTTAAATACGTGGGAAATCTCCACATACTCTGATGAAACATCAACGCCCCCAATTCCATATCCACCCAGATTAAAGTATGATCAGAAACCTCCATGGGGCCAATCTCCGCCTGTAACATCTGCGAATACAAGGTGGACGATAATAGAATATAATCTAAACGGGACCATGTGCCATGGGCCTGCAACATGTGAGTGTAGTCTCACACTGAGGGGTTGCCCAGCCGCCAGGCATCCACTAAGTTCAAGGCTTTACAGAGAAATGCTAGACCTTTTCCTCTGCCCATTGCTGTTCCCGCACTAGAATTAGACCGATCTTGCCATCCATCCATTACCTGATTGAAATCACCCAACACAATCCATGGAGCTGTGGCATGCTGGATCCCCAACCGAACCAACCGCTTAAAAAAGGAATGGTCATACACATTAGGCCCATAAACATTCAGAAGAAAAACCTCTTGCCCCATGATATAATCTACTAGATACCACACCAATCACAACCGACAGCAAAGACACTCCAGGAGCAGACAATCTCGCGAGATACTTCAATGAGAAAATCGTACAATTGCGACTTAAAATACCAGCCAGTACCAACAATTACGCTGAACTCCTTGACTATCTAGATCCAGACACTGGGGTATACCCAGCAGACAGAACCTGGACCAACTTCGAGATATTATCGGAAGATCTCATCTCCCAAACGCTCAAAAGATTCGCCAAATCTCATTGCAAATTAGACATATGCCCAAACAACCTTATGACATCTGCCCCTCAACAATTCATCACAGACCTCACAAATCACGTGAACTATATGTTACAAACTGGACTTTTCCCGAAGGAGAAAGGAAACATTCTACTCACCCCCATACCCAAAGAAAAGTGCTAGTGAACTAACCAACTACAGGCCAGTAGCATCCATTCCCTTAACAACCAAACTAACGGAAGGGATGGTAACCAACCAACTCACAAACTATTTAAACAAATTCTCAATACTACACGACTCACAGTCAGGATTCCGGTCTAACCACAGCACGGAAACAGTACTAGTTACTCTCATGAATAAATTTAAACAAATAATTGCAACTGGCAAGAACATATTACTTCTACAATTCGATATGGTTGATCATGGAATACTATTACATATCCTCGAGTACTTCGGAATTGGAGGCAACATTCTCAATTGGTTCAAGGGGTTCCTAACCACACGATCATACCAAGTAATATATAATTCGACTACATCAGCAGCATGGATACCTGAATGCAGAGTTCCACAGGGATCCCCCCTCTCACCGACCTTATTCAACTTAATGATGATACCCTTGGCCAAACTATTATCAAACCAAAACCTCAACCCATACATATATGCAGACGACGTAATGATTTACATCCCATTTAAACATAGTAACGAGGAGGGGCATAATCGAACGTCACCGGCCAAATAGATTGTCAGCGATCTATGTTGGCGGCGGCGCTACAGCTGGCCGGACCCGTATTATCGAAAAAGATGGCCGACCATCTTTTTTGTCGATAATATGGTTTAGCCCGGCCAAATGCCGAGGAGTTCGCCAGGTTCGAGATGGCCGGGTTTGTTTTTCAGCGATAATGGAAAGTTATGTCGGCTATCTCAAACCCCGGCCAAATTCAAGGCATTTGGCCGTGGGAGGAGCCAGCATTTTTAATGCACTGGCCCCCCTGACATGCCAGGATACCAACCAGCCACCCTAGGGGTCACTGCAGTGGACTTCAGAAAAGCTCCCACGTGCATAGCTCCCTTACTTTGGGAGCTGAGCCCCCCAAACCCACTACCCACAAATGTACTGCACCCACTAAATTTGCTCCAGGGACCTGCATACAGCCTCTAGGACTTATTGCTGCTGTATAACTTTGGCACACCAGTTCACACCTGAAGACTAATCTCTCTGAAAAAGTCCTTTCTTGAAATAACCACGTTTACTCACACTTAACTGCAGATCAGAGGTTGTGCCCCACTGGCAAAGAGTCCCCTGGTACTAAGATTAGCAGTAGGTCAGAGCTGGCACAATGGTGTACAATGCCCTCTTTCAGCACCATTCAAGGTAAGAACTAAGTTCTCTAACGTGGGTAACACAGGAAAGGGAACTAAAACTGGCTTACAAAAATGGCCACTACCGCATGGACTACAACAGGAAACAAAACAGGGCACACTCTGACCCAGTTAGCAGGGGGGAAAAGCACCATGGGAGTAGAGCCCAGTACCCTACACCCACCACAATGCATTGTTAATGTGACTCTGCAGGGCACCTAACAGAAAAGGTGTCACACTCACCCGAGAGCCACATCACAACCAGGGAAAGGCTGTCGGAGGATATAACACATTCTGCTGTCATGGAGGTGGGTACAGCATTTGAGGCTGGCATACAGGCTGGCAAAAAAGGTTTTTAGTTTTATTTTTTTAGTATGGAAGGGGGTTGGTGACCACTGGGGGAGTATGGGGAGGTCATCCCCCATTCCCTCCAGTGGTCATCTGGTCAGTTGGGGCACCTTTTTGAGGCTTGGTCGTGAAAATAAAAGGACCAAGTAAACCCGGCGAAATACTGCTTAACGCCGCTTTTTTTTTCCATTATCGGCGAAAGCCAGCCATCTGGTAGCCACGCCCATGCCCGCCCATGTCCCGCCTTCGCTAATCTACCGACACGCCCCCCCTTGAACTTTTGCCGGCGAAGCGACGGGAAAGCAGCAATGCTGTCAAAAATGCCGCTTTCGATTATACCGATTTCGCCACTTTTAAGAAATCGCCGGCCATCTCCCGATTTGTGTCGGAAGATGGCCGGCAATCACTTTCGATTATAAGCTGGATAGTAACATAGTAGATGACGGCAGAAAAAGACCTGCACGGTCCATCCAGTCTGCCCAACAAGATAAACTCACAAGATCTAAAGGAAATTTCCAGTGACATTAACCAAAGCCTACATATCATGCATACATGGGCGGATGCATTTCAGCTAAAACTCAATGCAGAAAAAACTCAATGCCTGATACTTACCTCTCAACATAACACGAACAAATTCACCACCATTAACACACCAAAACTGAATCTTCCAATTTCAGACACCCTAAAAATTCTTGGAGTTACCATTGATCGACACCTAACACTGGAGAGTCACGCAAAAAACACAACCAAGAAGATGTTCCACTCAATGTGGAAATTAAAAAGAGTAATACCTTTCTTCCCAAGGAATGTCTTCCACAACCTGGTACAATCAATGGTACTCAGTCATCTGGACTACTGCAACGCACTCTATGCTGGTTGCAAAGAGCAATTAATCAAGAAACTTCAGACAGCTCAGAACACTGCAGCTAGACTCATATTCAGTAAAACAAAATATGAAAGTGCTAAACCCCTACGAGAAACGCTACACTGGCTCCCACTTAAGGAGCGCATCACGTTCAAAATATGCACCCTAGTTCACAAAATCATTCAGGGAGACGCCCCAGCCTACATGTCAGACCTGATAGACTTACCACCCAGGAATGCTAAAAAATCATCCTGCACATTCCTTAATCTTCACTTCCCCAACTGTAAAGGTCTAAAATATAAACTAACACATGCGTCAACCTTTACCTACCTAAGCACACAATTCTGAAACGCGCTGCCGTGCAACTTAAAAACGATCTTTGAACTAACTAACTTCCGCAAACTATTGAAGACCCATCTCTTTAACAAGGCATACCACAAAGATCAACAAATGTGAACTCCTACACATATATCCAGATCTGTTTTACAATACTTGCTTGTTAAACTACTATCATGTTTTTTCATTATCATATTACCCAAGATCCTTCTGTAAACTAAATGTATATTTTCTTATATATTTCCACTATTCATGATGTATTATAAGCCACATTGAGCCTGCAAAGAAGTGGGAAAATGTGGGATACAAATGCAACAAATAAATAAATAAAAAATATAACACCCCTCCCTATTCCGTTCCACCACCCTAGATATACATTGTAAATTTTTGTGAATCAGTACCGCCACTCCCCCCCTCTTACCTCCAGAAGATGCAAAGTAGCAGTCCCCTACCCATCGCTGTTTTAGCTTTAAATGTTCCACTTTGGGTAATTTGGTCTCTTGAAGGCATGCTATGGAGGTCTTGTGACGTTGCAGAGTAGATAACATTTTTGCCCTTTTAACAGGTGAAGTGATGCCTGACACATTCCAAGAAATTAATCTTGGAGTTTGCAGTTTAGCCAAATCCCCAAATCTCAGGCACACTAAAACTTAATACCTGCAATACCTTGCCAACCCCCGGATGCCCAGCCCTCATCCAGGAGTCCAGCTCCACAAAAAGTGATGACTCAAAATTTTCCCCTGACAGACGATCAGCTCCTCCAGACATGGCACAGCAATCCCCATCTCCTTTCCCCATTTCTATTTTGACACCCATCATCCAATACCCATCTCTCCAACTCCCCGCACCCTCCCCTCCCCACTCCCCACCCCCCCCCCCCATTCCTCCCCTCCCAACCCCCCTAGAGTATCTCCAACCTCCTTCATGAGTCGTCACCAACCCAACAGATCACTTACCAATGCCTAACAGGTTCCCCCCTCCAAAGAAAACCATCATTTGCCAGCCTGTCCGGCGCAAAGCGAAAACCCCTCCCCTCCAGTACTTCAGAAACTCCTCCCACACTCTTGCATCCACATACGCTCTCACCACAGTCTAGTCTCACTATACCTCCAACCACCCAAAAATATCCATACCCACCCTTACTCGTAAATACTCAGCAATCATTCACCTAACAGTCCACCCCAGTCACATGCACACTAAGTAATAAAGCTAACCCATGCATTCCTCCCTAAGCCAAACACATCTTATTCAAACCTCCAGCTTTGCCTTGAATATCCCCACTGTGAACGCATTGTCCTCTGTCGGAATATTAAGGTCCCAATAGTCCTCTCACGTGCATTTAACCAGATTTGGGCATTATCTCCCCAATCACTATACTCACAGTTCTGTTCAAAAAATTAAATTGTCTCCTCAAACTCGCAAATCACCAAAACTTCCCAGGGTTACAGAACACTTCATCCCGGGCTCTTTGTGGCAGGGCTCTCGGTCTCCCCTTGCAACCAACTGAGGGCGCTCTCTGGAGACTCATGCAAGCGCCACTGACCCTTGTCGAAAATTCTCAGTTGCGCCGGGTATCTCAGCTGGAATCCGTAGTTTCGCTATACAAGCCGTGCACACACAGGAGAGAACAGCCGACATCTCGCTGATAGTTCAACTGAGAAATCCTGGAACACTCGCACTTGTGCTCCTTCATAGCACGTCTCCTCCCGATGTGCCCGGTAATACTGCAGAATTAAGTCCTTTTGTGCCGAGTGGTGGAATTTTGCAATCACGATTCTCGGCCTCTGCTCACCCGCCTTCTTCACTCCCATGCGGTGCGCGTACTCCAACCGCACCTTTTCTGCTTGACCCATCGATCCCAACATCATCCCCAGCCACCGTTCCAGCTCCTGCCGCAGATTTTACTCCTGGATCGCTTCAGGGATACCCATGAACCGCAGGTTATCCCTTCGCGATCGGTTCTCCAAATCGTCTATCTTGATTTGCTGTGCTTTCACCGTTGCTGCTAGGTGAGTCAGCTACGCGCTCCCCGCCTGTGCGCCATCTTCCAGGTCAGATACTCGAACTTCAAGCTCACCCGCTCTCCGGGCCAAATCCATGGTCAGCTGGGAAATGCCCGCAATTTGTTCTGACAACTGCAAGAGTCTTGGGTCCAAGGCGTTCACCACCACTGCTGTTAGATCCGCGATCGCAGACTCTGTGCAAGAACGCTGCGGGGCCTGTGCTTGATCTGCCATTTTGTCCTCATTCTGCTTGGCGCACTCTGAGCCCTTTTTGCCCGATTTAGAAGCCATCGCGGCCATTACTTTCACAAATTTGTCCATATAATTTGCAGTGTTAGCACCGCCTAAATTTGAAGCAACTTCCACTCTTTAATCGCCGATTGAGATGGAGGAAGGGAACCCTGAGCAGCTCCAGGCACCCATGTCCGACGCTCCTCACGGCATCACGTGATCTCCGAGGTACTTTTACTTTTTACTCAAAAAGTATTATAATAGGCAGTAACTTTTTACTTTTACTTAAGTCAATTTTTTAATGTATTTTTCACTATACTTTTACTTAAGTATTAAAATATGCATTTATTTTTGCTTTTACTTAAGTACTTTGACCCAGTATTTTGAATAACACTGGCAGCTACTATCTAATCAAAATGGGCAAAACTGCATGAGAGAAAATAAATGTTTACATTTAAACTAGAATGGCACTCTAGCAGCGTGAGCAAGCCTTGGTAAACACAGCCACAGAGAGGTTTAACTGTGAAAAAAAAAATGTATTTATGTGCAAGAAAAGGGGTGACCTGTTCCTTTCAGAAGTCAGGACAAAATAAATACACCAAAAATCAGTTTTTATGTTCATAAAGTTCTCTCTGGTTGTCTGCTCCTGCAGGGCCATGGTGTGCATGTCTCTCAAAAGGCAGCACAAACAGCTTATCTGTGGCCTGGAGTCCCAGAGATAAAGTTCTTGCAAAATTCAACATAATTGGGCCAAGCTTATCCCTGAGTTTCAGTGTTACAATCTCAGCAGGTTTCCAAGATAAACTTGGTATGTCTGAGTAGAGCTCCTGCAACTTACACTTCTGTGGTAGAGACATAAGGGGAGGGCTTCCCTTCTCTCCTCTGGGTCTCCCTGATGCCCTCATGATCAAACCCCGACGCTATTTTAGATAACGCTCTAGAAATAGCGCTGTTCCAACGCCGTAGTAACATGATGCAACGTTATGGCATGATCAGAACTTAATACATGCAAAAATAAGCAGTGGTGTTGCGGCGCAAATCTCTGTAGACGGCGTAGTCAAATGAGGGTAAGTAGCTGGGACGCATGCGCACCAATGTAACGCGCTAATCAGACGCACTAGTCAACGAACAGCACGCATGCGCATAGGGGGTGGTTGTCGTTTTGTCGTAAAGTGTGTTAGACCGTAAAACATTTTTGGTCCGTTTATCACGGAGGGTATGTATTTTTGTAAAGGGGCTGCATTTTATTTATTTATTTTGTTTGTTTTTAAATGTATTTTACATGTAATTTAGAATCGTGCATAGGATCCAAGTGTTCAACATTAAAGGGGGGGTGTTAAGGCCAGTGGAAATAAGCGCTCCCTGGACACATACAAGGAATGTTTTCAATATTGGGGGTGCCCAAACAAGCACAAAACCCACATGTCTCCTATGCTATCCTGTATATTAAATTATCATTTCAATGTTCTGAGGAAATGACCTTTATCGGTGGCAGGGTGGGGGGCTTCTGATGGGGCCTGCCTCACAAGAACGCCAGCTAGGACCTGTTATGATTGTGGTCAGAACCCCTCTCAAACTTACCTTTTTCCTGGTGGTCAGCTTCTTAGCTGGTTTCTGTCTCTTTTGTCTGTCCTTTCTGAGCTAGCCCGTGTTTTTCCACAGACGTGTAGGTGAGCATCGTCTTCACAGATGCCCCTTTTATTTAGCATTTCATTGACAATCGTCTATTACATTGATGAATTCCCTTTTCTAATGTTCAGGACAGCATAGGTAGCTGTTGGTTACTCCTGTGGCCCGTGTTTTCCTACTCGTGCAGGTAGGCCTCATTGTTCTCTGAACGGTAGAACGGGGGTCCATGTAGCAGTTCGTGTAAATTTCTAGAATGGTTTTAATAACAGTCCACGGGTTGAACCAATCAAAAACCTGAGCCATTACATTATGTCTTTGAGTGGGCATAATACTTGATAACAAAGGATTACATAAAATAAAAGCTAATCCAAAGATTGCTGACCTTCAGCTACAACTTACCTCGTGGTGTACTTATATTACACGCAATCAAACTTATTAGATGTTAATAAAAGTCTTTACTTTGATGTGTACTGATTGCTTATTCTACAGGTGTTTTTTCCTACATGGGGAATAATGAGATATTGAGAAGAATTTAGATTTCACTGTAACACCAGGAGGATGTTTTCAATGAAGTGCTAGGGGTTCGTGTTGTAACACTGACTGTCGATTTTTCTGTTTCTCTCTAACACAGCCAAATTATTTTCAATTCTATCTCCTACCGTACCGGCTAATGGTTGGTATTTGTCATTTTTAGTTATGGTGTTCCTTTTTTACTGTGTGTCTGTGTGTGCATGTGTGCTCATTTTGGCTTATTTGTATGTTTGCTTCTTTCAAAATTGTCATGTGGCATTCATGGAGGTTTGCGTGACTTTCATTGTTCCATTGCTTTGCTTTGCTTTGCTTTTGACTGGGTAGGTATGGATTCCGTCCCGCAGCCTGTTGAGAATGCCAAAAAAACACGTTCATGTTACTCCACAGTAGAGGAAAATGACATGATTATGAGACGCGTGACAGAGGAGTTTGCGCGTTTGAACCCCCAGTCTAATTCCCGGGCACGGAGCACTGTTTGCGCGAAAAATAAATTGTGGGCACAAATAGCGGCGGAAGTAAGCTCACTGGGAAGGGCACAATGCACTGCGGAACAAGTGAAACACCGTTGGCGCGATATGCGCAGTAAGGTGAAAAGCAAAGTGGCAATGATCAGGGCTTCGCAGCGACAGATGGGTGGTGGTCCACCGATCGATCTCAAGCTGACTCCTGCTGAAGAGCTAGTGAACACCACTCTGCTGCCTGAAGCTGTGTTCGGGGTGCCAGGGTGGTATGATACAAGTGCTGAGCATGGTGTGGGTAAGTGGATTTGTTTCTGTACAGTTGTGAGTTTTCACATTTTCGGGTCTGCTCTTTCATTCCGCTATTTTCCTCCCTTTGCAGAGATGTTGGCCGATGTCCCTGTACCAAGTGACGGTCAGGAACCGGAGAGAGCAGAGGAAGAATTTGCGTCCTCACCCTCTAACGCATCTTCCCAAACCATTTTTCCGTTGTCGCAGTGTGTGCCTGATGACGTACAGCCAACACAAGGCAGTAGTGGTGCAGAATCCTCCTCAGCGTGTTCCATGGGTGTGGTCTCCTCTATGCAATGTCTACATCTTTATTCTACTCACAACACCGTCACCTATGAGAACGTTTTCAGCTTTTCCCATTTGTAACTTGTGTTTTTCTATGTTTTTAGAAGTTATTACCATGGCCTGCACGCTTCTATTTACTTTCTGCAAACTGATGTGATATGCACTATGTTCTAAAGTGCATATGTTCACATTCTATAAAATTTGATTTTAACGGTCTGTTCGTTTGGGACACATCATAATGTTTTCCAAAAAATCAACCTATATCACACGCTGATGGATTATTTCCAGACTTCCCTGCGATCCTAACATTGGTCAGGTGGCAACCTGCTGTGTTTTTGGGTGGAGACTGCAAGTGCCACAAGCAAGCACCGAAAACTTTCTATCTTTCTGCTTTCCTGGGAATCCACCTGTCGACGGTCACGTGCTAAATTGTTATTGGGAGCGTGGGGGGGGGGGGGGGGCGGTGCCACAAATGCTGATGGGGAGTGGGGGGTGCACGTGCCACAACTGTGCAACCTAAACATTGGCTGGGGAAGAAATGGAGGACACGCCTACTGCCTGTAAGCCCGCCCACACATAAAACGAAGGTGTCAAACTTTCTGCAAACACACGCAGAAGGTTATGGAGACGAGATCAGGTAAGAATGAAAATGCTATTTCACATGGTGTCGGGGGGGTAAAGGAAAGGGGTATTAAAAAAAACGTTTGCCATGTACTGACTAACGGAATGCGTGTGGAGGGGGGTCTCAGAAAATCAGGTGTTTGCATTGGAACTTCGATCTATAACAATGTCTAACGTTGTGTGAAAGGAGTGGGGGGGATCTGCAAACGAGATCTTATAACAGGGTAACCCAATATGTACCTTGTCGCCCAATATTAACACTATATAATGTCTCATTCTCTCTCCCTTCTGTGCTTGTATCCCCTCAGCACCGGATAGCCCTTCTTCCGATATGTGCAGTGAAGTGCACAATGGTGAGTCGTGTTTCACAGCATGGGGGGGGGATGGAATCAAGAGAAACAAGTACAGTTCAACACATGATGCCCCAGTTTGTCCAAATACTTACCCAATATGCGTTCAAATAATCATTTTCTTCTGTGCTTGTGTCCCCCCAGCTAAAAAGAGGCAGCGTGACCGTACAGATGGGGGTGGGGGAGGTGAGTATTAAAAACCAAAACCCCGTGAAAAACAACTTAAATTTGAAAGGCAATAACAATACCAAAGTATGTACACATCTGTTTGTGTCTCAGTTCTAACTTTTTACTGTTTTTACAGTGGATGAGGAAGGGGGGACGTCCACCGTTCCTCTAAAATCTCCGCGTAGATCGAGTGAGTTACTGTAACAGTACGATTTGTTCAAATGTCAACGTGAGCTGCTGCAGAATGGCATCAGCCAACATGATATGCTATGATTTTAAATGTTACAGGTGTATCGAGTGACACGACATATTATGGGGATGAATTCCTGGAAGACCCTCTGCAAATGCCGCCATGGCTTGAGAGGGCATGGAGTGTCTTTCTGCACCTTATCGAACATCTACCATGTAAGTGGAACCACAGATAAGCTTGGTAGTAGGTAATGGGAATTTTTGGGCACTGAAACCAAAAAAGTCATAGGGTACATTTACGGTGGCATCAAACGTTATACACTCATGTCTTGTATGTGTTCCACTTCACTCTTCCAGGTTTTACATTACAAGCAGAGCGGAGTAAGGACACTGCACGGTGGCCACCACCCCGATGTCGGCAGACGCAGAATACACCAGATGCAGAAACCACTCCTCCATTTTCTCCACCACCACCATCGCCTTCCTCAGACATCACACCCAGGTTTTCGCCAACATTGCAACCCAAATTTGAAGTGCAAGACCTACAGGACATAGTAGCACGCATGCAGGAAGACTGCCGGGACTTATGCCAAAGGGTGGATGCGATCAGCGAACAGTTACGGACCATCGCTGATCGCATTCACCCTCCAGGGGCACATAAAGAATAATTTTTCAAATATGCAATAGGTTGATATTACATTGTTTGTAACAAGAACAAAAACACATATGTTGGGCAAATTGCAAAATATTATGATGTTTAACTAACATTTACAGTTCCAATTACGCATTAAAGTATGTTAACAAATTTTTGAGTAAAATTTAAATTATTTTTCAAAAAAGTATAGTGTACTCTGTCACGCAAAATGTTGTGGTGTGGTTGACCAGAGGGGTGGTCGAGGAAAGAGGATAACAATGGATAAGGGGGGGATAGAGGAGGGATAACTTGAGAAACATCTGACTACTGAAAATGGCATTTCCAATAGGTAATGGATAGATACCAAAAAAGTCACAGTGTACTTTAAGTGTCGACACTTAAAATACACTGTGCCTTTTTTGCTATCCATTATATTTTGGAAATGCCATTTTCAGTAGTCATTTATAACTTGGTCATTCCCTGCATGTTCACTTTCACGACCATACAAACATACCAAGTTGTGAAAGTTTGAAATATATTGCTCATCATGTTTTCCCTTGTTGCTCCTGTCGTGAAAGCACAAGTGACACACTGCCTTTCCCTGTTAAGGAAGTGGCCAATGTTGATTTCTATTTTCGAAGGGTGGGAAAGTGGGGAGAATGGTTGATGTGCATACAGGTTTTCCTCAAGCTAACAAAATATAAAGAGATCCCTTTTGAAAACTAAGAAAAGTTTATTGAAATAGAACATTAGAATAGTAAAAGCATAAAACAGGGAACAACGACAAGTAGTCACCATGGAACAATGGACACAATAGATGATGTTTAATCGTCTTAAAATAGCCCCACAGAAAACATTAAACAAGAACAAACATTGTATCCCATACAAAGTGTCCACCCTTACAGTGTTTAAAGTGGCAGTATGTGCTACTCAACGGTATGTGGTAAAGGGGGAGGTATACCAGGACCCACCGTTTGGAATGCCAACATCTGCGGAGCAGCATGCAAGAGCATAATAACAAATACGTAACATAAATTTATAATGGTGTGCACATCAAAGGAAGAGCTATGTGTAACCCACAAGAAACAATCGTGGGATATTGGCCACAGGTCTAAAATAGCATCGGGGTTTGATCATGAGGGCAGTAGTTAGCTGGAAAATAACCACATAGCAGTGTAGTTCTTTCTGTTGTTGCATCAAATGGGAGGTATACCTCGAACCCCCTTTTGAAATCTAACCCAGTCCGGAGAGGGCATGGTCAGTGTTTTTGACAATTGATTGATATGTGTTCCTGCCGGAGGTTGGCATGTCAGATATGAAAGCATTGTAAAATCAGTGATTCGAACCGGAAAACAACAGCAAGGTCCAACAGGTTACTTACTTAATACTAAAAAGTGAAAATCAAACATTGAAACTTAACAATGATTTAAAAGCTTTACCAGTAAATGCAAACTGAAAACAAAGGTGGGCCTCCAAAAACGTGGCATACTGAACCTACACAGGTTTCCAAACATTTTAAAAACTAGTACATAAAGAAGCATCGACACAAAACTTGGCCAATAGTAGCGTAAAAAGTCACAATTCGTACTCGCATAAAAATGGTAGGTTCATTGTGCACAGTGCATTGTGCATGGGCATTTCATGGGCATTCTGAAATTTAGGCACCTTGTTACAGAAGATGGTCCAGTGCACCTAAACCTTAATTGGCACTGATTGTACACTAGCAGTGTAGTTCTTTCTGTTGTTGTATCCAAAGTTTGTTCCAAGAAAGCTGTTAAACATTAATTGGCACTGATTAGAATTTAGGCGCAAAGCATGTTCTGTAATGATGTGCGCCGAACTTCTAACAAGCGCAAGCAAAAGGTGTGTGGTTATGGGCAGGGAAATGGGCATTTCATGGGCATTCTGAAATGTAGGCACCTAGTTACAGAAGATGGTCCAGTGCACCTAAACCTACATGACGGGATTTACGCCATGTTTTAGTTGGTGTAAGTGGATGCGCACAGATTTAGGCGCTAAAATATCAACTATAATCGGTGCCTAAATCTAGGTGCCAATTATAGAATACACTTAGTTGGCACTGATTTCAGCACCAAATTTGGTTGCCATATAAAGAATCTCCTCCGAAGTGCCAACTGCATGCAAAATTGCCTTTTTTAGAATGCAGCACAGTGCAACCAGATGACATCAAGACACATGCAATGGTCATACAGTTGCATCAAAATGAAAAATTAGAGCTAAACAGCGCACCCCAGTACTGTAATAAAAGATCTTTCCATTTTGTGCCCATTGTAAATGGATACATGCAATGCAGGTGTATAAATCTCACAAAGTCCTATTGTGGAACTCAACCAGCGGGGTTCAGCAGACTTGATGACCTGAGTACAAGAGCAGGCAGCTGCATGGCAAGTCGTAGATGAGGAGTGAAATCCGCATGTTGTCACATTCCTTGTAATTATCAAAAGGCACGTCCTACAATGAAATAAAAAAAACAAGGAGTGTCAAAACAGCAGCAATAGCAAATAAACCAATAAAGCACCCAAAAATTTGTTCACAACAGCAGGTACAGTGGTGGAAATAAGTATTTGATCCCTTGCTGATTTTGTAAGTTTGCCCACTGACAAAGACATGAGCAGCCCATAATTGAAGGGTAGGTTATTGGTAACAGTGAGAGATAGCACATCACAAATTAAATCCGGAAAATCACATTGTGGAAAGTATATGAATTTATTTGCATTCTGCAGAGGGAAATAAGTATTTAATCCCTCTGGCAAACAAGACCTAATACTTGGTGGCAAAACCCTTGTTGGCAAGCACAGCGGTCAGACGTCTTCTGTAGTTGATGATGAGGTTTGCACACATGTCAGGAGGAAATTTGGTCCACTCCTCTTTGCAGATCATCTCTAAATCATTAAGAGTTCTGGGCTGTCGCTTGGCAACTCGCAGCTTCAGCTCCCTCCATAAGTTTTCAATGGGATTAAGGTCTGGTGACTGGCTAGGCCACTCCATGACCCTAATGTGCTTCTTCCTGAGCCACTCCTTTGTTGCCTTGGCTGTATGTTTTGGGTCATTGTCGTGCTGGAAGACCCAGCCACGACCCATTTTTAAGGCCCTGGCGGAGGGAAGGAGGTTGTCACTCAGAATTGTACGGTACATGGCCCCATCCATTCTCCCATTGATGCGGTGAAGTAGTCCTGTGCCCTTAGCAGAGAAACACCCCCAAAACATAACATTTCCACCTCCATGCTTGACAGTGGGGACGGTGTTCTTTGGGTCATAGGCAGCATTTCTCTTCCTCCAAACACGGCGAGTTGAGTTCATGCCAAAGAGCTCAATTTTTGTCTCATCTGACCACAGCACCTTCTCCCAATCACTCTCGGCATCATCCAGGTGTTCACTGGCAAACTTCAGACGGGCCGTCACATGTGCCTTCCGGAGCAGGGGGACCTTGCGGGCACTGCAGGATTGCAATCCGTTATGTCGTAATGTGTTACCAATGGTTTTCGTGGTGACAGTGGTCCCAGCTGCCTTGAGATCATTGATAAGTTCCCCCCTTGTAGTTGTAGGCTGATTTCTAACCTTCCTCATGATCAAGGATACCCCACGAGGTGAGATTTTGCGTGGAGCCCCAGATCTTTGTCGATTGACAGTCATTTTGTACTTCTTCCATTTTCTTACTATGGCACCAACAGTTGTCTCCTTCTCGCCCAGCGTCTTACTGATGGTTTTGTAGCCCATTCCAGCCTTGTGCAGGTGTATGATCTTGTCCCTGACATCCTTAGACAGCTCCTTGCTCTTGGCCATTTTGTAGAGGTTAGAGTCTGACTGATTCACTGAGTCTGTGGACAGGTGTCTTTCATACAGGTGACCATTGCCGACAGCTGTCTGTCATGCAGGTAACGAGTTGATTTGGAGCATCTACCTGGTCTGTAGGGGCCAGATCTCTTACTGGTTGGTGGGGGATCAAATACTTATTTCCCTCTGCAGAATGCAAATAAATTCATATACTTTCCACAATGTGATTTTCCGGATTTAATTTGTGATGTGCTATCTCTCACTGTTACCAATAACCTACCCTTCAATTATGGGCTGCTCATGTCTTTGTCAGTGGGCAAACTTACAAAATCAGCAAGGGATCAAATACTTATTTCCACCACTGTATGTGTAATCCACCATAAACAAGTACAGCATATTAACCATTTCATGCATCAATCCTCATTCATCTCCTTTCCCTTCACTACCCCCTTGTGCTATACCAGCATTCGCCTCTCTTTCCTCTAGTCTTCCCACACCCCTTTATACTCCTATGACCAGCAGCTCTCTGTCCCTTCCATCCATATTGGCAAAATTCAATGGGAAGGGGAGAAATGGAAATCCATAGAAAGTTGAAAATATGTTTTTTAACCAAAACATATTTCCTGTTTTATTACTTACATGAGAAGTACTGTTGTATGACATTCCTTCTAGTCTGATTTCCCCTCGCCGCGTCTGTTCCAATGCCATTAGCAGGAAGCCTATGGTGTCCCGGCGCAGGTACCAATGCTGGATCTATGTCCATATGAATCCCATGGCATATCGCAATATTATGCAGAATACAGCAAGCCAGAATAATCTGTATGACTTTCCTCGGGGTATAGAGTAGTGCACCACCAGTAATATGTAGGCAGCGGAATCTGCTCTTCAGCACACCAAAGGTACGCTCAATAACATTCCTAGTTCTGATATGTGAGGCATTATAACGTTCCTCCGCGGGGGAACGTGGCACCGGCACAGGTGTCAAAAGCCAAGTCTTGCAGCCATATCCAGCATCCCCTACAAAACCAATGCACCTATGTTCATGCACCTTACAGCTTACAAAATTACATGAATAGTGTGTTTTTCATTGTTTACATAACATTCAAACCCACAGCTCCCATCCCCCTTGTACGTTTGCCCTACCCTCCCCATCAATAATGTCCCCTACATCCCTGTTTTTGCGGATATGGAATTGCGAGCGTCGCACAGTGGAACAAACAGTCATGGTACTCACCCAAAAGCCAGCCTTCACCATATGTTCCATTGGCCAAATTGCGGCCTATGTCTGAGTGGGACAAAATATATGAGTCATGGCAGCTCCCCGGGAACCTCACAACCGCGTCCAAGATCCTCAGCCTCGCGTCACAAATTGCCTGTACGTTCATGGAGTAGGCCGCCTTCCTGTTGCAGTACACAGATTCTGTTCTTGATGGCGGGACCAACGGGACATGGGTGCAATCAATAGCCCCCAAAACATTGGGGAAGCCACTGATACTGAAAAATTGAACCTTTAACTCCTGCAATTCTACATCACTCCGCGGAAAACGGATATAGTCCCTAAAACGTGCAGTTAAGGCTTCCAAAACCACTGCGAGATGCTTAGAAAATGTTGATTGCTCCACTCCACAGCAAGCTCCAACCACGTGCTGGAAAGAACCCGTTGTCAGGAACTGCAATGTGCAAAGTAGTTTTACCAGTCCAGGGACAGATTGTGATCGCGCAGTGCAGGAATCAATGTCCACTCTTATCATAGCATAAAGTTCAAAAATTGCCTCCATATTCAAACGGTACATACTGACGATCTCCGTATCAGTCATTTCCTCCAATGACACCCTTGTGCGGTACACGCGCCGACGGTATACACGCTGCGGTGGTAGTGGCCTGAAGACCTGCTCGCGGTCAACCATAGCCCCCGACGGTGGGTCTCCATCCTGCACTCCTCCCCGTGATTCAGCAAGAAGGCGATAGCAGGCAAGCACCACCGATATACCACCATCACACATTGCAAAAAAGGTCATTTTTAACAGAAGCAGTACAAACCAATTGCTCACCCACTCGGGAAAACGTGTGCTGTGAGTTTTCCAGCTTGCACTTCCGGAAAACGGGGAGGACGGAAGAGGAAATGATTTTTTTGGGTTCTGATGCGACCTGTGTCAAAAGAACGCCAGCTTGAACCTGGCGTTATTGTGTGGCGCTGTTTTACAGCATAGCGCCGGTCAAGAACTCTGTTCATGAGGCACTAGCTTTCGATCATCCTGGAGGACTATAAAATGAGCTCATTTACATAAGTACATAAGTACATAAGTAATGCCATACTGGGAAAAGACCAAGGGTCCATCGAGCCCAGCATCCTGTCCACGACAGCGGCCAATCCAGGCCAAGGGCACCTGGCAAGCTTCCCAAATGTACAAACATTCTATACATGTTATTCCTGGAATTTTGGATTTTTCCAAGTCCGTTTAGTAGCGGTTTATGGACTTGTCCTTTAGGAATCCGTCCAACCCCTTTTTAAACTCTGCTAAGCTAACCGCCTTCACCACTTTCTCCGGCAACAAATTCCAGAGTTTAATTACACGTTGGGTGAAGAAAAATTTTCTCCGATTTGTTTTAAATTTACTACACTGTAGTTTCATCGCATGCCCCCTAGTCCTAGTATTTTTGGAAAGCGTGAACAGACGCTTCACATCCACCTGTTCCACTCCACTCATTATTTTATATACCTCTATCATGTCTCCCCTCAGCTGTCTCTTCTCCAAGCTGTATAGCCCTAGCCTCCTTAGTCTTTCTTCATAGGGAAGTCGTCCCATCCCCGCTATCATTTTAGTCGCCCTTCGCTGCACCTTTTCCAATTCTACTATATCTTTCTTGAGATGCGGCGACCAGAATTGAACACAATACTCAAGGTACGGTCGCACCATGGAGCGATACATCGGCATTATAACATCCTCACACCTGTTTTCCATACCTTTCCTAATAATACCCAACATTCTATTTGCTTTCTTAGCCGCAGCAGCACACTGAGCAGAAGGTTTCAGTGTGTTATCGACGACGACACCCAGATCCCTTTCTTGGTCCGTAACTCCTAACGTGGAACCTTGCATGACGTAGCTATAATTCGGGTTCTTTTTTCCCACATGCATCACCTTGCACTTGCTCACATTAAACATCATCTGCCATTTAGCCGCCCAGTCTCCCAGTCTCGTAAGGTCCTCTTGTAATTTTTCACAATCCTGTCGCGATTTAACGACTTTGAATAACTTTGTGTCATCAGCAAATTTAATTACCTCGCTAGTTACTCCCATCTCTAAATCATTTATAAATATATTAAAAAGCAGCGGTCCTAGCACGGACCCCTGAGGAACCCCACTAACTACCCTTCTCCATTGTGAATACTGCCCATTTAACCCCACTCTCTGTTTCCTATCCTTCAACCAGTTTTTAATCCACAATAGGACATTTCCTCCTATCCCATGACCCTCCAATTTCCTCTGTAGCCTTTCATGAGGTACCTTGTCAAACGCCTTTTGGAAATCCAGATACACAATATCAACCGACTCCCCTTTGTCCACATGTTTGTTCACTCCTTCAAAGAATTGAAGTAAATTGGTCAGGCAAGATTTCCCCACACAAAAGCCATGCTGACTTGGTCTCAGTAATCCATGTCCTCGGATGTGCTCTGTAATTTTGTTTTTAATAATAGCCTCTACCATTTTCCCCGGTACCGACGTCAGACTCACCGGTCTATAATTTCCCGGATCTCCCCTGGAGCCTTTTTTAAAAATGGGCGTTACATTGGCCACCTTCCAATCTTCCGGTACCACGCTCGATTTTAAGGATAAGTTGCATATCACTAGCAGTAGCTCCGCAAGCTCGTTTTTCAGTTCTATCAGTACTCTAGGATGAATACCATCCGGTCCAGGAGATTTGCTACTCTTCAGTTTGCCGAACTGCCCCATTACGTCCTCCAGGTTTACCGTGAAGTCAGTAAGTTTCTCCGACTCGTCCGCTTGAAATACCATTTCCGACACCGGTATCCCACCCAAATCTTCCTCGGTGAAGACCGAAGCAAAGAATTCATTCAGTCTCTCCGCTACGTCTTTGTCTTCCTTGATCGCCCCTTTTACCCCTCGGTCATCCAGCGGCCCAACCGATTCTTTTGCCGGCTTCCTGCTTTTAATATACCGAAAATACATGATATTGACTACATTTTAATGTAATGTGCGCTAGTGCCTGGCGCGCTTGCAGTTTACGGCGGTAACCACGTTGATCATCCCACGTTGTTAAAAGCGTGCGCAAAAAGGCCGATAATGTGCAGGCGCGCTCGCGTTGACTTTTGATCATGAGGGCATGAAAGAGCTGTGCTGAGGTTTTTTATCCTTGCTCTGTTTCTGCTGAGTCACCTCATCCCTGCTCCCTAACCAGCCTTTTAAGGTGGCTTTGTGACTGTAAGGGAGTGCTGTTAAGGAGGGTCTGTAACTTCCTATAGACTCCCTCACAAACCCTTCCCCTCAGCTCTACTGTACCTGATTGAGCATCCGGAGAATCAGGTTCCACTTTCTAAGATAGGAATTCAGCATTGGCATAATATCAGCTTTCCCAGTGTCACACTTCAAAACTAGAGACTAAAGAACCTCCCTCGCAGAAAGAAGAAATTACATCAGAGGAGGATGGGACACTGAGAGGGAAGGGAAGGCTGGAGGCGAGCCAATCCGAGCCTGACGCTTTCGCTGCAGACGCTGCGACTTCAGGTAAAATAAAAATTTTAAAGGCAGGGCAGCAGGAAGGAAAGGAGGGATATTGTAGGAGAACAGGGCGGGCAAGTGAGGGCTGGGGGTTGAACTGGAACTCGGGGGCTTAAAGGAGGGCAGGTGGGGGCTGGGGTGAGTCAATGGACATGAATGGGAGGGGAGGGCAGAGGAGAATCGCTGGACATGGAAGGGGAGGGCAGAGGAGAATCGCTGGACATGGAGGAGAGGGTAGGGAGGAGAGAGCAGGGGAGAGAGAATTGCTGGATATGGATGGAGGAGAAGGCAGAGAAAAGAGTTGCTGGACATGGATGGATAGAGGGGAGGGCAGGGGAGAGAGGAGAGTTGCTGAACATGGATGGAGAAATGCAGGACATAGATGAAGGAGAGGGAAGACAGGAAGGAGATACACATGGATGGAGGGGAGGGGAGAGAGGAGAAATTCTGGATATGGATGGAGTGGAGGGCAGGGAAGAGAGAAGAAATGTTGGACAGAGTTGGAGGGAAGGAAAGTCAGAGAAAGGAGATGCATACGGATGGAGGGGAAGGGAGAGAGGAGAAATGCTGGACATGGATGGAGGGGAGGGAAGACAGGAAGTAGATGCTCATGAATTGAGGAGAGAGGAGAAATGCTGGACATGGATGGAGGGGAGAGAAGACAGGAGGAGATGCACATGGATGGAGGAGAAAGAGGAGACATTCTGGACATGGAGGGGAGGGAAGACAGGAAGGAGATGCACATGGATGGAGGGGAGGGAAGACAGAGGAAGGAGATGCACATGGATGGAGGGGAGAGAGGAGAAATGCTGGACATGGATAGAGGGGAGAGAGGAGAAATGCTGGACATGGATGGAGGAGAGGGAAGAAAGAGGAAGGAGATGCATACTGAACGGAGATGATGGAAAGGGAAAAGAGGAGAAAAACTACGCATGGTTGGAGAAAATAGGCAAAAGCTGGATCCACTCTATACCTTCTCTAGTCAAGTCCACGGAAGACCCAGCTTTTACCTACAGATGTAGGGCAAGAAATGAAGAAGAAAGGAGGAAAGTAAAGACATAAATGGAAAGGAAGCTCTGGAAATGGAGTTAAAAGAACAGATAGAGAGCAGGAGAATCAGAGACTGGGACCAACATGATCCGAAAAACAAAGTCACCAGACAACAAAGATAGAAAAAAATCATTTTATTTTCATTTTAGTGTTTGGAATATGTCCAATCTGAGAATGTACTTCTGCTGTCTTATTTTGCAATGCATAGCAATGTGTTTCTTTCCGTTTTTCTGGTATTGTGCTACATGCAGAGTCTAGCTTCTTAGGATTTCAGGTTAAATTTAAAGAGGAGCTATCTCTGTTCTGCATGTGTGATTGCAAGGCCAAGTGTCTGAATAGAGATTTGTTAGGTTCTGAGATTTTGATAACATATTGTTTCAGGTTTGGCAAGACTGTTCTCCTAATTCTTGGTCTGTATGCTAATTTAGTTTGTGTCGTTTTGGGTATACTGGAGCTGTAACAGCTTACAAAAATTATGTATAATGAAAAAAAAAACAAGTTATTTTTCTTCTCCTATACTGGTGTAATATTTTCAATGATGCCTATTTATATGCACCATGGCCGGTAAAAGGGTTGTGGCTACTGTAGGGTGTGGCTACTGTAGAGGCGGAGACATGGTGACCCCACCCCTGGATGGGTAGGGGGCGCTGACTAATAGGCTGCAGGAGGGCACCAGAAACCCTAGCACTGGCCCTGCAGGGACCATCTTCTGCAGGAGATAGATCAATGGCTCTGCCTTCTCGGCAAACCCCAAGATGAGAAGTCAGGAATATCCAATTAGCCCCAGGAATGCTTGCACCTGCTTCTTAGATTGTTGTACTGGAACTTGCATGATTGCTTCCACTGTCCAGCCCTGGGTCCTCACCTACCCTTTTCTGACAGAACACCCTAGGTACTGGACTTGTTGTCCTCCCAGGAAGCATTTCTTAGGATTTGCCATTAATCCAGCTGTTCCCAGACTATTCAGGACCACTTCCACCTGGATTAGGTGGGTGCTCCTTACTGTAAAATGATGATATTGTCCAGAAAGGCAGCCACGTAACCACCACATGGCTTCAGCGGGCAGTCAACAAGATGTTGAAATGTCACTAGAGCCCTATGAAGGCCAAAAGGTAGCACCATAAGCTGGAATAGGCTTCGTGATGTCAAAAGGCTATTTTCTCCTTGGCAGCCGGTGAGTGATACCTGCCAATACTCTTTGGTCAGGTCTAGCATCAAGATGAACAGGGCTCCTTCCAATCTTTCAATGAGTTCATCAACCCGGGGCATCAAGTATACCTCAGGTATGGAGACAGCATTCACCTTCCAGAAATCTATGCAGAAACGGATGCTCCCATCCAGTTTAAGCACCAGCACAATAAGGGATGACCAGTTACTGGTGGACTCTTCGATAACCCCCAGTACCACCATCTCAGCTATTTCCTTCACTACAACCTGCTAACAGACTTCTGAAATTCAGTATGGGTGCTGCCAGATTACCACTTGTGAATCTGTGATGATATTGTGGGACATGAGATAGATCTGGCCTGGTATATCGAAGAACACGTCCCCATTCTGATGGACTAACAATTCCAAGTCAGATTTCTGTGCAACAGAAAGTTCATTTCCTAACAGGATTTGCAGTGACTGGCTGCATCAGGACCTCTGGTCTAAAGCCGCCTTCCTGCCATAGTCACCGGATTCCATTTCTTTAATATGTTGATGTGAAAAATCTTTGCTTTACTTCTCTTGTCCAGCCACTTGCAAAACAGTTTACTTTCTGTTAAGGGCAACAGTACTAGCAGTGCTGCCAAGAGACTACGCCGGGCCAGGGGCAGGGCCGCCGCCACCACCCAACCTGAGGCAGGGCTGCTGCTGTCCCCCTCCCCCCCCCCTTCAAATACCTTGGCTGGCAGGGATCCCGAGGTCCCACCAGAAGTCTTCCTCCAGCTCTGCTCTTCACTCCGCCGCATTGCCTGCCCTGCGGCTGCTTTTTCTCTCACATCGCACATGCTTGATTTCAAAACCAAGCATGCATAGCGTAAGGGAAAAAGCAGCGGCTTGGCAGGCAATTCGGCAGAGTGAAGAGCAGCACTGGAGGAAGACCTCTTCTGCTGGTTAGGCCTGGGGAGACCCCCGCCAGTCAAACCAGAGGCTCTGGCCTAAAGCCCTGCTGTGTTTGCTCCTCCCCAGCCTCCAAGGGGGGCATGGCAATGGAGTTTTCTTTCTTCCGCTCCTGTCGGGACGCAATCACCCGGGTCCTGTCAGGAGCTGGAGAGAGAGAGAGAGAGACCCTGGCACCAAGTCCCCCTTGGAGGCCAGGCCCGGGGTATTTTGCCTCCCTCTCCCCTCCCCCCAGTGGCCCTGAGTACTAGAACTCTGTCCCGTGCCTGGAGGCTGAGGCTTGCCTTACCTGAGCCTTATCCAAACAGAGGTTTACAGCCTCCCTGGCTTTCTGGAGGCATTCCTAAACACTGAGCATATAGTCCACCAAGTTTTTGGGACTAGGCTCTTCTAGGTGGATATGCAGTATCATATCCAGAAGGCTCCCAAATTCGAGAGGCCTCATCTGCCTCACCATACTTTGGTTGTCGAATCTGAGCACAAACAAGTTCGGAGTTCCAGGACTCATGCCTTGGCTCCCCCAGGTAGAAAGGCTCAGATACTAGACTTGTTTGGAAGGAAGACTTTTCAGGCCTTGATGCTTATTGCCTGCATCCAGTCCTATCAGCTCTATATGAGTCTTAGCTTACTGTGTACCAAAGACTTCAAGTAAAGTCTTGTGAATTCTGTTCCTCAGGAGCAAGCTGCAGAGCTTCACCAGCTGGCCAAAAAGCAGCTGGAGTGCAGGAAATATCTGGCCAGAGTCACTTACAATTAATTTAATATTGCATCCAGGGGTGTAGCTATGGGTGGGCCTGGATGGGCCCAGGCCCACCCAATCACAGCTTAGGCCCACCCAATTTGTCCTGCTCCTCCAATCCGGTGCTGGTCTTCTAGGTGCCGGTTAGGCTGCAGTGAGAGTGCTGCACAGCCTGAGCCTTTCAATTCTGCCCTGGCTCAGCGGAGCTTCTGCCCCTTTATTCACCAATTTAAATGCAAACTCACATAACAAAAGTCACTAACAATTACACTCCTTAAAGGGTCCTCAATTCCCCCCCCCCCCCCTCCCCCATTGCTTCTGCCCCTTTAAAACTTTCCTGAGTCAGCTGCTCGGCAGGCTGGACCCGAGGAACAGCGAGGGAAAGTGATCGGGATGTGGCTCGTGAGCCGACTTTTGTTTCTCTTATTGCAAGTGAGCCTTTGCTGGGGGGGGGGGGGCACCGAGCCCTACAGGAGGGAGGTGAGTGCAGGGCTACGGATCCAAGTAATCTTCCTACCCACTTCAAAACTTGTAGCAAACTGTGGTCTCTTAGTACTGCTGCAGATCAGCAACTGAAAACCCTTCTCGTCCGACCCCCCAACACCTTTAGCAAGACAGAATTTAACATTAACACCCCCCCCCCCCCCCCCACACACACACACACACACACACACACACACACACACGTGGGATAGAATCCCTAACCTCTTTCAGCCTTACAGTGAGAATCTTCTTCGGATCTCGTCCCACTACCAGCTGAGGATTCCCATTCCACCAACCTGTACCTCCTCTGTAATACTCTAGCAGTAAAAGAGAGGGGAATTGTCATTTCTAAAGTAGCTAGGGGGGGTGCAGGGGGAGCGGTCGCTCCCCCAAATAGATTTGTTGAAAAAACTGCGCCTATGCGCATTCACCGCCACTTTAGTTCACGCGGTGCCCCTGTCTTCCCGCTTGCACGCAATGCCACTTAAACCAGAGTGCGCTGTGGTGGCTGAGATGAGCTCTCTCGACGTTCTGCTCCTTGAAGGGAAAAGACGTTATTGGGCCCTTGCTGCCTGGGTCAGCCTTCAGTTGGAAGTGAGACCCCCAGAGTCAGCACTCACCCATGGCCCCAAACAGGAACAGGAGTCAGAATATGGAGCACAGTCTGCAAAGCGCTCGGAGTCTGCACCTGCCACCACATGCATACAAATTTGGTTTGAAGCCCAGCTACCCAGATAAAATAAACGCTTTTTAACATGTACAGTGAGTGATTGCTGGTGGTGGGCTTCTGGGTGGGGGTGGGCTCTTCACAGCCTAGGGGAAGAAAGGTATATTGAATCATTAAATATGCATTTTTCCCCTAGGCAGTGTAGAGCCCATCCCCACCCATAAACCCACCAACAATTAATTAATTTTCTGGGTGGGAGTGCACTCAATGCCCAGGTTAAACTAATAATAATAAAAAAAAGTTGTATGTCTTTTTACGTTGGCGAGTTTTGCGGTGGGAAGTTCTCTGCTGTGCCCAGCTTAAAATTAAAAAAAAAAGTTTTATATTTAATGTAGGTAGGTTTCTGGGTGGGGGTGGGCTCTGCAGTGGTGTGCTTCAGACATGCCAGACTATGGTGGGATGAGTAGGGGGTAGGACAGGGCTGACACTAGGCTACAGGGAGGGGTGGGGGTAGGGTGGGGGCTGATGCCTAGGTACAGGATGGGTGTAGGGAAGGGGAGGGCTGATGCCAGGTTAAAGGGATAGATGGGGGGGGGGGGGTAGTGTAGAGAAAGGAAGGGCTGAAGCCAGGCTACGGGGATGGATGGATGAGGGGTAGGAAAGGAAGGGTAGGACTAATGCCAGGTTATAGGGATGGATGAGGTGAGTGGGGAAGGGAAGGGTAGGACTGATGTCAGGCTACAGGGAAGAATGGAGGGGTAGGGAAGGACAGAGCTGATGCTGGGCAATTGATGAGCGTTGGTCAGTGTTCTGCATGTGACCAAAGTGATTCTTCTGGCATGTGGTTTGTATTGGGATCTATATCAGTCTGAGTAGTCTGACTTTTCAGTGAGACACATATTGCTGTTGTGTATATTCACTGCTGCCTTTTTAAAGGTAGTTATTAGTATTTGTGTGTTCAGAATTGGTGGTGTTAAAGTTTGCTACATAGGCTTTGAGTATGTATGCGGTTTATATTGCTAGTGGACAGCTGTTGGGCAGACTGTTTATTAGAAATCCTTCATCAAGTGCACTTTAAGGCATTATTTAGGAGTATCTCAAGAAATGCTAGTGGTTAGGGTGATGGACTTTGGTCCTGGGGAACTGAGGAGCTGAGTTCAATTCCCACTTCAGGCACAGGCAGCTCCTTGTGACTCTGGGCAAGTCACTTAACCCTCCATTGCCCCATGTAAGCCGCATTGAGCCTGCCATGAGTGGGAAAGCGCGGGGTACAAATGTAACAACAATAACACCCATATTAGCTCTGGGCCCACCCAAAATGTCAGGTCTGGCTACACCACTGATCCAGACTCTCCTTTACGGGTGTATGGGATGCACAGACTCATGGCTGCTTGTCTGTGACCTGGAAATAGCAGTTCAGGAGAGGTTGGCAGATGTACCTTGCCGAAGTCAATCTTTTTAGGGACAAAGTGAAGGAGGTTGCTGACCTCATCAAAAAACATATCCAGTCCCTGTCTCAGTGACCTCCAGCTGAAACCTCTTCTTCTAGAGATATACGAGTGGGCCTAGATGAAAACTCACTCTCAAAGGTGTAGGTTTCTGCTGTTTTCTCACTCTGCCCAGAACCCCCAGGTCCAGCGTTCTCGACCTCCTCAGTCCTGACCACAGAAGTCCCAGCAGGCTCTCCAGGTGAAAGCAGGGGACAATTTTTTGACTGGTTCTAGGAAAGTATAGCCGCAGCACACGTAACCATCCTGGATGGCCTACCAGTAGGGCAGAAGCTGAGTTTTTTCCATCAAAGATGGCCCTTTATACCCTCGGACCAGTGGGCTCTTCAAAAAAGACTTTACGAAGCACATAAACTACAGGCTTCAAAACGGCCTCTTTCCCACGGAGAAAGGAAACATCCTACTTACCCCACTGCCAAAAGATGCGAAGAAAAACACAACGGACCTAACTAACTATCGTCCAGTAGCATCTATCCCACTCATAACTAAACTCATGGAGGGCATAGTGACGAAACAACTTTCTGATTACCTAACCGAACATTCAATTCTAAACGAATCACAGTCAGGATTCCGGACAAATCACAGTACCGAAACGGTATTAGTGTTAGCAATGAACGCCTTCAAACAAGCAATTGCAACCGGCAACAACATACTTCTCCTACAATTCGACATGTCCAGTGCCTTCGACATGGTAAACCATGAAATACTATTACATATACTATAATACTTCGGAGTAGGAGGCACAGTTCTCAAATGGTTCAAAGGATTCCTGACCACAAGAACATACCAAGTCACAACCAACGCGGACACATCATCCCCATGGACACCTGAATGCGGAGTCCCCCAAGGATCCCCCCTATCACCAACTCTCTTCAACCTAATGATGCTACCACTAGCCAAACTCCTAGCCAATCAAAACTTCAATCCCTATATATATGCAGACGATGTCACAATCTGCATACCATTCAAGCAGGTTCTAAACGAAATCACCAACGAGATCAATCAAAGCCTCCAAACCATGCACTCGTGGGCTAATGCATTCAAACTGAAACTCAACACAGAGAAAACACAATGTCTTGTACTAACCTCTCAACACAACAAAAACACCTACTCCAAAATAACCACACCATACTGTTCTCTTCCCGTCGCGCAAAACCTAAAAATTCTTGGAGTGACTATCAACCAAAACCTCACACTTGATACTCATGTGAAGAATACAAAGAAGAGAATGTTCCAATCAATGTGGAAACTCAAAAGAGTAAAACCTTTCTTCCCGAGACATATCTTCCGCACCCTGGTACAGTCAATGGTAATAAGTCACCTGGACTACTGTAATGCACTTTACACCGGCTGCAAAGAACAAACTATCAAAAAACTCCAAACAGCCCAGAATACAGCCGCCAGACTCATATTCGGAAAAAATAAATATGAAAATGCTAGACCCCTAAGAGAGAAACTCCATTGGCTCTCACTCAAAGAACGTATTGAGTTTAAGATCTGCACGATAGTACACAAAATTACACACGCAGACGCCCCAATTTACATGCTAAACCTAGTGGACTTGCCTCCCAGAAACGCTGTAAGATCATCCCGCAAATATCTCAATCTGCACTTCCCCAGCTGCAAAGGACTGAAATACAAGCTGACACACGCCACCACCTTCTCCTACTTAAGCACGCAGCTGTGGAATGCTCTACCTAGAGACCTAAAAGCTATTGACGAATTATCCGACTTCCGCAAACCCCTGAAAACTCATCTCTTCCAAAAGGCCTACAAGGAAAATACATAGCCTACAAACTACTTCAACAAATCACACAGTTACCACAGCTCACCTCTAACTTTCCTAACACTTTCTGCCTATCCTCCCTTACCTAATCTTTAAACAGTAATAATTGTACTTATCATGAAACGACTATGCCTATCTTCTCTTACCAACTTTCAAACTATAAGAATTATACTTATCACGAAATGATTATGTCATAACCACACTCTGTAAGCCACTTTGAGCCTACAAATAGGTGGGAAAAGGTGGGATACAAATGCAATAAATAATAATAATAAATAAATCGCCTCAGTTACACACTACACTGGCATCAGAGACCACCAAATTATCCACCAAGAGCATCTTACATCAGGTCTCAGCACAAGCAGGTACTTGTAGAGGAAATCTCTGCCCTTCTACAGACCAAAGTGGTTGAAACTGTGCCACCAGGGGAAGAAGGGAAGGGATTTTAGTCCGGGTACTTCCTTGTGTCCAAGAAAACAGAAGGATTTCATCCTATCCTAGATCTAAAGGACAAAGAAAAGTTCAGGATGATTTCCCTGGGCACCCTTTCCCCATGATTCAGGAACAAGATTAGCTATGCTCTCTGGTCTTAGGATGCCTATACCCACATTTTGATACTTCCCTGTCAAAGGAAGTATCTCAAATTTCAAACAGAGAAACACCACTACCAATGCCACCATCTGCCATTTGGCCTCACATCAGCTTCCAAGATGTTCACCAGTATTAGCAACATATTTACGCAGACTGGGAGTCTACGTTTCCTTATCTGGACGATTGGCTGCTCAAGAGCACATCACAGGAGGGAGCGACGGAGTCAATGCGCTTAATTATTCGGGTGTTAGAGCTGTTAGGGTTCATGATAAACTACTCCAAGACCCACTTACTCCCAGTTCAGCAATTGGAGTACATAGGAGCCCCACTAGATACATTGCAGGCTCAGGATTTTCTTCCTGCAGCAAGAGCAGAGACCTTGATAACTCTCGCCTCACAGGTCTGAACCAGCAAGCAAGTGTTTTAATGCTCCCCCCTTTTAGACCCCTCCAGGGTTACCCATGGGGGTCTGTTCTGGGAAGGCATCAGAAGGCGGAGTTCACACCTTATTCCCATGACCACAGCTTTCTGTCTCTTTGGATTTAAATGAATCTTTGGCTATTTATGTTCAGTGAGAAATCTTACTTGTGTGTGTGTGTTCGTTTGCAAAACAGATAGAAGATAGAGAATAAATTGAAGCAAGGACAGAAACAGTGTAGTTAAAGAAATAGTCTTTTTATTCTTACCAAATCAGACTTTAATCAGATACATTCATCAGACAAATTCTGGATTCAGCTGACTGGAGCTCTGCGTCCTAGATGCGTTGGGGAGAACCTCCAACGATCTATCTGATGCCCTTCTTTATATAGTATCTGGTCCTTTTTTTCTCTAATATTGCTTAATCTATGAATCATACTTTGCTTTCCGGCCAGGTGTCCATCTGTACCATCTGTACCATCTCCTTTCCTGTTCTAGCTATTTTGAGAGATTGAGACATTTCCCTTTTTGTAAACATTTCCTTAGATACGGGTATCCAAACATCCAAACAAGAACAAAACAACTCTTGTTATGAAGATATCTAAATTTGGATATATCAGGTTCATATCATCTTGTGATCTGGGTGCCAACTTATTAAAAACATTCTCCATCTTACAAACCAAAATTTCCATTTTCATCCATAATTTCTACATCATATGTGTTACATTCAATTTGAAAGTTGTACCAGGTTTCATTAGAACTCACCAAGCAGTCCTTGCTCTTGCAGGCTCTCTGCTATAAGGCCATCATCTTGTTATCAGGCCTACTCAGTGCTTTTCAGCTGTTTAAAGCTATGTAGCTTGGCCCACCACTATTCCAGTGGATAGGTCTTTAGCTAGAACACATATTAACTTGCAGGAAAAGCAAGTCCTTGCTCAGCCAGTCATTGATTTTTAAACCTAGCTGGTATTTTTACAGCCTGAGTCCTAAAATCTGGCCTTCCACCCTTCCGGTGGGCATCCAGTGAGGGCCTCTTGCTGTAGTATAATTATACACAAGTCATAGCTCAGCAAATGTTGAGATTAATAGGCTGCAATCTTCTTTATGAGCAGACTGCCCTGATTGTGAGACAATGGCAAATTATTTCTGACAAAATTAATATACTTCGCAGGTCTTTTGACATGACAAGATGTCCCAGTTTAGGTTTGTGATTTTTATTCTCAGGATGGTCAACACATACCAGTTGACAGATATTGGTCATTTTTTATGGGGTTTCTGAAACTCTGGTAGTCTCTTTGCTATCTAAATTAAATTTATCTTCTTATCCTTTAGATCCATGTCCACCTATGTTATCCAGAATGCTTTACTGTAGATTTCTACTTTTATAAATCATTGTTTACATTGTGCGTTTTTTTCCCTCCCTCCATGGGTAAGATTATTCTTAAATCTCAATCTCTAGACCCTTGTTTTCCATCAAACTATAGGCCCATTGCTAACATTCCACTTTTTACTAAGCTTATGGAATTTATCATTTCAAATTTTCTATTTTGCAGTCTTTTCAATATGGCTTTAGGCCATTTCACAACACTGAATCCCTACTTTTAGCCTTAACTACCAAGGTACAGTTTATTCTCAGCAAGGGAAGAATGGCTGTGCTTTTCCGGTTTGATCTACCAGCAGCTTTCGATATGGTGGATCATGATGTTTTACTGGCCATATTGACAGAACTAGGGATAGAGGGAACTGTGCTAAAATGGTTTCAGAGCTTTCATCAAGTCTGTTCATATGCAGTGAAGGTACGAGATAATCTTTCTCAATTTTGGTTTTCTAAATGTGGTGTCCCTCAAACAGGGGCATAATCGAACGGGAAGATCATCTCTAAGGGCGCCCATCTCTAAGGACGTCCCGGCAAAGGGGCGGGGAAACCACTATTATCGAAACAAGATGGGCGTCCATCTTTCGTTCTGATAATACAGTCGGGGACGCCCAACTCTAAACATTTAGGTTGACCTTAGAGATAGTCGTCCTTAAGTCGTCCTTAGAGATGATCATCCCCGGTTTTCGGCGATAATGGAAACTGAGGACATCCATCTCAAAAACCACCAAATCCAAGGCATTTGGTCGTGGGAGGAGCCAGCATTCGTAGTGCACTGGTCCCCCTGACATGCCAGGACACCAACCAGGCACCCTAGGGAGTACTGTAGTGGACTTCACAAATTGCTCCCAGGTGCATAGCTCCCTTACCTTCGGTGCTGAGCCCCCCCAAACCCACTCCCCACAAATGTACACCACTACCATAGCCCTAAGGGGTGAAGGGGGGCACCTAAAAGTGGGTACAGTGGGTTTCAGGTGGGTTTTGAAGGGCTCACATTTACCACCACAAGTGTAACAGGTAGGGGGGGGGGGGTGGGCCTGGGTCCACCTGCCTGAAGTGAACTGCATCCACTAAAACTGCTCCAGGTACCTGCATACTGCTGTCATGGAGCTGGGTATGACATTTGAGGCTGGCATAGAGGCTGGCAAAAAATGTTTTTACATTTTTGTTAGGGTGGGAGGGGGTTGGTGACCACTGGGGGAGTAAGGGGAGGTCATCCCCAATTCCCTCCGGTGGTCATCTGGTCAGTTTAGGCACCTTTTTGAGGCTTGGTCATGAAAAAAATGGACCAAGTTGACCAAATGCTCATCAGGGACGCCCTTCTTTTTTTCCATTATCGGCCGAGGATGCCCATCTCTTAAGCACGCCCCAGTCCCGGTTTCGCTACACCTCTGACACCCCCCCCCCCCATGAACTTTGGTCATCCCGGCGATGGACTGCAGTTGAGGATGCCCAAATTCGGCTTTCGATTATGCCGATTTGGGCGACCCTAAGAGAAGGATGCCCAATTTGTGTCGGAAGATGGGCGCCCTTCTCTTTCGAAAAAGCTCAATAGTGTACTTACAGGAAACACACCTTTCACACTCGGAACATCAGAAACTGAAAAGGGGCTGGGTGGGGGAGGTGTCGTACTCCTCTTTTAACACCAGACAGTGGGGAGTGGCTATATTGTTACACAAGCAGCTGCCATTTCATATACACAAAATTATACAAGATAGAGAAGTTAGATTCATAATCCTAATTGGGGAACGCTGGGGTCGACTCCTCTATATCTATGGACCGAATGTCTACTCACACAAAAAAAAATTTCTGAATTGGTAGCTAAAGTGGCACCTTGTTCTAATTACCAATTTGTTATGGGGGTGACTTTAACACGCTTGCGGACCCATCGGTGGATTGCAAACCCCCTAAACCCCGTGCTGGGAATACAGATACTCGGGGAGTTAACTTCTTGATATCTAGGCTGAGAGTGATAGACATGTGGAGGATTCTTCACCCTCATGATAGGGAGTTTACATTTTTCTCCCACCCCGCAATGTGTACACAAGGCTGGATTACTTGTTACTGGCCCAACCTCTATTCTCTCAGGCTAAGGTCGCCAATATCATTTATGTCGCTTTCACTGATCACTCCACGGTCACAGTCACTATTTCTTTTACTATGGAACTAAAGGATAGGGTGCTGAAGTTTTCCCCATCCCTATACAATGATAAGGCTTTTCATACCTATCTGAGGGAGAAGTGGATGGATTACCAGACTTATAACCACATCAGATGTAGGTCCTGTTACTTATTGGGAAGCATCAAAAGCGGTTTTGAGAGGCCACATAATAGCATACACATCATCTCAGAGGAAGAAGAGGGAAGCAGAACTTCTGTGTCTCTCGCAGGAGTACCAGCAGATTCGTAGGCAGCACATGTTGAGAATGAGCGATGAAGTTAAACAGCACATGCTGCAGCTTAGGAGACAGACTGATACACTGTTGAACCAGAGGGCAGAAAGGGATATCTATTTCCAATGCTTTAAACTGTTTAAACGGGGTAGCAAAGCGGGAAAACTTTTAGCCAATTTAGTGAGAACGCTGAGCAAGAAGCAGGTTGTCACCGCCATAAAAGATGGCAGTGGCCGGGTGTATACAACACAATCACAAATCAGAGACCAATTTGTAAAATTTTATGGGTCATTATATCAAGCGTGGGACTTTAACTTAGAGGATTGTAAAGCCTTTTTCCAGGAAAAAAACAGTGCTGACCCTTACAGCTGATCAGAGACATCTAAACTCACCTATATCAGGACAAGAAATTAAATATTTTAAATTAACAAAGGCCCCTGGACCTGATGGTTTTGGCCCAAAGTATCATCACATCCTATCAGATTTAATCATGTTACCTCTGGGAGCTATGTATAATGGGTTGGTGTAGGAGGGAGTGGGTCTATATCTGAATTTGGCACACATTGTATTATTACCGAAACCAGGTAAGGACACAGCTCAAGTAGGTTCATACTGACCTATCTCACTCTTGAATCAGGATGTCAAGCTACTGGCGGCTATACTTGCCCGCCAATTAAAGTGATACCCGCCCACATACATGGGGACCAGTTGAGTTTTGTACCCAGCCGCTATGCCTCGATGAATCTTGTCAGGGCTATGTCGGCCCTTCATGAACACCAAGGAAAGGGAAGCCTGGGAGCTATAGTGGGGCTAGATATGGAGAAAGCTTTCAATAGAATAGCATGACAATACCATTTTTGGCCTTTGAAGAGCTTTGGCTTAAGTGGGACATTTGTTGACTGGGTCTCTGCTCTTTATACCTCACCTAAAGCACAGTTGGTGATTAATGGTAATCTCACAGACACCTTTTCTTTGCAAAGGGGAACACATCAGGGATGTCCTCTGTCCCCACTTCTGTTCTTGTTAGCTATTGAACCCTTAGCTATCAAAATTCAGGGTAGTGACCGAATACAGGGTGTGGTTGTGGGGAATAGGGAAGCGCATATCAACCTCTTTGCAGATGATATTTTGCTTTATCTTTCCCATGCTCCCAAGTACCTGCCCGATAGAGTAGTGGATACTTGGAATGCCCTCCTGCGGGAGGTGGAGATGAAAATGATAACGGAATTCAAACATGCGTGGGATAAACATAAAGGAATCCTGTTGAGAAGGAATGGATCCTCAGAAGCTTAACCGAGATTGGGTGGCAGAGGTTGGATAAAAATAGGAGACGGGCTGCTGCATCCATGTTGTAAGCCCATTCTCAGAATATTGAACTTCTTTTACGAATTTATGAACTAAGTCCCTTGAAGAGCTATATTTAATAGAAGGAAAGTTTAATATTCTCAAATTCAATGATCTGGCTCCATTCTCTAAGTTCTCCAACTTACGATGAACAGCAGCAGCATTCTGTAATAATTTACATTCCACTTGGGATAAAGATGTTTCACAATTTTTCATATTTGACTCCTGAAGGACTAGTCGAAATTGAAGCAAATCTATCATTGAGGCATTCGACTTTGTATTGGAGACAAAAGTAAGACAAACCTTGTGCAGGGATTCCATTGCTGACCATAAGGACTCCAGTGTTACTTTTGCTGGTCTCTCCAACTGCTGCAGGGCTACCTTAGAGTTATGCCACATCTCAACCCTCATCAGTGTTCCAGGTGATGCCTCTAGCCTGATCAGATTCTGCCCAGCTTCCAAAGGGGTAACTAAAAGGCTTCAATTTTCAGGAGAAACTCCCTCTTGAAGCGTCGCAGTAACATGGGAAGAGCCCTCCTTAGCTGGTC
Source organism: Microcaecilia unicolor (assembly GCF_901765095.1). NCBI lineage: Eukaryota > Metazoa > Chordata > Amphibia > Gymnophiona > Siphonopidae > Microcaecilia > Microcaecilia unicolor. Next base: position 66,746,884 of record NC_044032.1, on the reverse strand, counting down.
CAGAAACCCCGACTTCTGAGGGTTCGATGAGCGTTTCTCCCAACATGCTCTCCACTTCTAGAGTCTGCTTCTCTGGACTTCGCGGGCTAAGTGAAACCTCACTTTCCAGACTGGGACTCCTCTCTGTGCCGGTCAAAGGAGTGCCCCTAGGTACAGTTGGTGTTGCATATGCTGTTACCAGTAACTGACGAAGAGTAGGGTCCGTAGAGGGTAAGGAGGGACCTCCTCTAATCTTTCCCTTTCTCTTTGGCATTATTAATTTAAAAAATAGTACTTAGAGGGAAAAAGAAATCTCGCAAGCTCAGTATAGCACGTCTGGTCTCGGCGCCATCTTGGTCAGTCCCCCTCTAATATTTATGATATTTATACCCTACATTAGCCCGGAATAGATTCAAGCTCAATGTGGCTTACAAAAAAAATTTCACCATTCTATGTCATTCCTACATACAGAAGCTTGCATGGGCAGACCACCACATTATCTACATTGGTCGAGTTGCAATTTGTTGAATGTTTTAACTGATATGTTCCATTTGTAGCAAGATACATAAATCTGTTTAGTACCACACACTGTCTACACACCGTGCATTTTCTACATGCTGTACGTCCAATATGACTTCAAAAGTTTTCTTCTGGTAGAATTAAGAGAGACAAGTTTCTCCCTAAGGTTTTTATTTCTTGAATATGCTATGACTGGTGTTTTATTCTGTTTACACTTTAGGCATTAGGATCAGCCCTAGGCTGTTTTCTTTCTTTGTACACAGTGTTTTATCTCTTATATGATGGATGCTTGTATTTTGCTATCTTATGTTTTAAATGATGAGTTAGAATCGTTATCCTCAATTTTGTGAGTGTTACATATGTTTAGATACAAATAACTGCCTTTTGTGCATTGTCACATACCTTTCTATGAGATCTCCAGTTTGGGTTACACAGTTTTAGACCTTTAAAAAAAATATTTTTCTGTTTCACCTCGGATAGTATTCTACAGTACATCACACAGTAGCACTCCTTTGAGATCATACAGACAACCCCAGGTGGTACATATGGTTTTTATATAAACCTAGACTTTTTAAATCCACTGCTTGTAACCATTATTAGAACAATTTAACATTTTTGGTGCAATAGTTCTTATATTTCAGTTGGTCTTTCAAGGTTTTCCTGTATTTGATTTTGATGCAATTTTATGTAACTTGTCCACAAGATTGTAACATTTATTTTACATATAATCTCCAAATATATACTTGGATTCTTAGATTTATTGCTTTTAATCTGTTAGAACACATTTAGTAACATCTCAATGTTATAGCTTTTAAAGATGAGCTGTTTTTAAGGTTCATAGTCAAATTTGTTTATAATTTATGTACGTTTTACCTGTCCATATGACTCATTTGTCTAACAGATTATCTTTTAATGTTTTGGTTTGCAATTATAATGTATTAATTTTCTATACAGACTCCTGAGGCAGGCCAGTCAGGTCGAGTCTTGGTTGTTGGACAATAAACGTTCAGATCATTTGGAGCATCGTCTGTGTATCTGAGTCACCTTCACTGTTATTTTTTCGTATCTTGAAAAGACTACGAGGACTTCTGTATGAAAAACCATGTTTTTCTGTAAATGAACAATGCTTTGGAATTCTCCCCCTTCTACCCTCTGCACATTATCCCATGCAGAATTTAAAAATGCCCTTAAAACCTACTTTAAGAACACTATCCAGCTTATAATTGAAAAAGAAGAACGCCTATATTGCGACCCAAATCGGGAGATAGACGTTTATCTCACAAAAACGAATAAAGCGGTATAATCGAAAGCCGAATTTGGACGTTTTCAACTGCACTCCGTCGCGGATGCGGACAAAGTTGATGGGGGCGTGTCAAAGGCGTGGTGAAGGCGGAACTGGGGCGTGGTTATCAGCCTATCAGAGATAGGCGCCTTTCGCCGATAATGGAAAAAAAATATGCGTTTTAGCGAGAATTTAGGGCACTTTTCCTAGACCCTGTTTTTCCACGAATAGGGCCCCAAAAAGTGCCCTAAACGACCAGATGACCACTGGAGGGAGTCGGGGATGACCTCCCCTGACTCCCCCAGTTGTCACAAACCCCCTCCCACCACAAAAATATGCCGTTTCACAACTTATGTTCACCCTCAAATGTCATACCCACCTCCCTGGCAGCAGTATGCAGGTCACTGGAGCAGTTATTAGGGGGTGCAGTGGACGTCAGGCAGGTAGACCCAGGCCCATCCCCCCCACCTGTTACACTTGTGCTGGTAAATGGGAGCCCTCCACACCGCCCCCCCCAAACCCACTGTACCCACCTTCACCCCTTAGGGCTATAGTAATGGTGTAGACTTGTGGGTGGTGTGTTTTGAGGGGGGATTTGGGGGGCTCAACACACAAGGGAAGGGTGCTATGCACCTGGGAGCTCTTTTACCTTTTTTTTTTTTTTTTTTTTTTTTGTAACAGTGCCCCCTAGGGTGCCCGGTTGGTGTCCTGGCATGTGAGGGGGACCAGTGCACTACGACTCCTGGCCCCTCCCACGAACAAATGCCTTGGATTTATTCGTTTTTGAGCTGGGCGCTTTCATTTTCCATTATCGCTGAAAAACAAACGCCCAGCTCACAAATTGTCGAATAAAACATGGACGTCTATTTTTTCCCAAAATACGGTTCGGTCCGCCCCTTCACGGACCCGTTCTTGGAGATAAACGCCCATGGAGATAGACGTTTTCGTTCGATTATGCCCCTCCATGGGTCCTCAACCTACCTCTTTTCTGCCCAAACAGGAATTGGAAACCATAACCTTTAGACTTCTGCTGCCCTTTCACTGAACTGCCAAATACCTCCCTCTCCCTCCTGTCTTTTTTTTTCCAACTTTTGCTTTCCTTTCCTATGCCCATTGTAGTTCCTTCCTATAAAAACTCTCTGTCATGTATTTATGTAATTTCTAATCCACTCTGATGGTAGTTAACCCTTTAGTAACAAACTTGAAACCTGAACATTAGTGCAGTTTGTTAACACTGGGAGGGGTTACGTTGCAAAGGCATTAAAAACTAACAAAAGAAGCCTCAAAGCTCCTGGCAACACTCAATCTTAACAGCATTGACCTACCTTATGGAGACGAGATATTACTGGTTTCAAAAATGCAGGGAAAAAAAGCTTAGAGGTTTCATTTGTTAATTTTTTTTTTAATGCCTTCGTACAACGCAACCTCTCCCAATGTTGGCAAACTATTTTTTGTATGGTATATATAGTTTGCTCCCTTCCAGTGTTGGCAAACTAATTTTATTTTTTGTATGGTATATATGGTTTGCTTCTCAGTTTGAATTTTACAAACTGGAAACATTAGTGTGTGTATGGCCATTAATTTGGAAAATCAGCCATTTTCCGGCTGCAGCAAAAAGTGGCCTTGGTGTGTAAGACCCGCAGCAAGGACGTGCTAAGGTCACTTTCTGCTGCAGCTTTATAAAACGGCCCCTAAAGATCACATATTTTTAAAACAAGCGTTTTGGGTTAGGGGAATTTGATGGGGAAAAAATATTTTCTCCCTGATCAGTTCAAAATTTACAGATATTTTACATCTCTAAATCCCACCTATGAAGATTGAGTGGCACTTCATGTTTCTATTTCACAAAATTAAACCTCAATATTAACACAGAAAAATTAGTCTTGCACTGTTTTTTTTCTGCCATTTTTATTACTCTTGTAATAAACACTGAAATTCCCAAAAAGATAAAATGAAAATAAGGAGCCACACTGGTATGTTAACAATAATTATTACAGACTGACGTAGGATATGAAAAATTTTAATCAAGAATCATTAATTGTACGTTCAGTTAACAGTTAACACTGACCTCAGTCTTCACTCTCAGTCGAGGATCACCAATGGCCAGGTTTTCAGGATATCCCTAATGAAAATTAGAGAGACTTGCATACAATGGAGGTAGTAGGTATGCAAATCTTTCATGCATATTCATTAGGGATATCTTGAAAATTTGATCTGCTACCATCCCTTGAGGCCCAGGAGTGAAGACCAAGGCACCACAAATCGCTTTTTTCCTGCATTACTCATTCCCACTTCCAAAACTTAGAAAAAAAAAAAATTCCTAAACCTTTTCCCTTTTCTTTGCATCATAATTACATACTATGTAAACTGGCGCCAATGCAAAGTAAGGAAATCATCTCTAAAGGGTGGAAACTTGTCCACCAATTATGATCAAAATAGCATGCCTACTACAATTATTACATTCTAATGTAATATAATGTTAAACCCAGGTGTGGGATCAGAAATTATTCATCCCATATTACAATACTGTTTTCATTAATTATGTTCATTTAATATAATCTTTTGCAGATGATAGTGAAACAAAAATTAAGGGGCAAATCACAACCTATCAGTGATATAATATGTGAATAACTGCAAATGAAAGGAAAATTATATACTTATGTTACAAAATCTCTCAGATGCAGTGGTACTCAAACCTCTCATTCAGTGAGCATTTTCAAATTATGTTCAGTGATTAAACTCGACAATAGCTCTACTGCGTTGTCCTATACTTTAAAAATCCTACTTTGTGTCACAGGTTGAATATCACCAATTCAGAGACTTACTTAAGTGCAATAATTAAACAGTATATACAACCTCCAACAGATATTACTTTAAAATGTGCACTGGCAACTAAAAATCTGTTTCTTTGGGGATGGGAGAAACAAAAGGCTAGTCAGAGGATGGAGAAAATGTGTGGTAGGTCTGGGAAACTAAGGTTTAAAAATGATAAGCCTACCTATACATCTAGACCAGGGGTTCTCAGAACAGTCCTTGGGTTGTCAGAATACCCACAATTAATATGCATAAAATGGAGATAGTGCATGCTACTCTTATGCATATTTACTGTGGGTATCCTAAAAACCTGACTGACTAGAGGCGTGTCCCCGGACTAAGTTGAGAAACCCCTGGTCTAGACTAATGGAGATTTCTAGGTACCAAATTCAGTGCCAATTTAACAATGCACACTCGAATTAAGAGCAGCAAATGGGTTCTAGAAAAACATTCTGTTGGCTTCACTAGGCCAGCACTTACATGTGAGATTACTTTAAATTATTTCCATTGTATACAAAAGGGAAAGCTGGCTTGGGAAGGCATGGCTTTTTAATTCTTAATCAAAAGTATATACAAAGTAACTTCACTTAATATATACTTTTAATATATATTAAAAATGGCTCATTTTACAAATTGCTCTGCAATCCAAATGTACAATAGCTTGGAAGAGAAATTTTAGAAAAACAAAATGTATAAAGACTGCCTAAAACAACTAAAGCAAGAAATTTCTGCTCTGGCGGACTCTACAGTTTTCTTATTGCATCATCAATGTCAGACATCTGTTCCTTCAACTGGTTCCATTGCTCAGGGTTTAAGGCAATGCCTGTAAAACAGAAAAGATTATTTAAGTATATTTTTAAATAAAAGACATGACAACAAAGTTTTATACAACTGTACCTTCCAACAAATTACAGCTGTAACCAACAGAGGTTAGCTTAATTTATTAACAAAGATATTAAGTAGTATATTTTTTTAATACAATAGAGGAGAGAAAAGGGTTTTGTTGTGGACTCTGTTGGGGGAGTAAAGAGAATGAGAAATGATCCAAGAAAGTTTGGAGAGTACTTGGTTTAATAGCAAGAAATGCAGAACCATGTACCTAAGGTGCAAGAATCTGCAGAAGCAATATACAACAGGTAGCGAGCCTGTGTGCACAGACCTGGAGACTGACCTTGGGGTGACTGCTAATTTCAAGGTAGCCAAGATGGCTAATCAGTGGTCACAGCCAGAAGGATGCAGATTAAATTAGGAGAGGTATAAACAGTAGAAAGTATAAAATGATAACCTGATGTCATTAGTGAAAGTCCACTCTTCCTCTCTCCTTTTTTGTGTTTATTTACTTATGACATTTATATCCCACATTATCTCAAATAGTTCAATGTGGTTCACAATATAACAAAAGAACTGACAAGACTTTCTGATTGCATAGAACAGTGTGTGTATATATACAGAACAGTAGTACTAACAGCATGACATGAAATCCTGATCATGTTTGTAATACATAGGATAGAATGTGAATATGGACAGAGATGCTGTTATTGCAGGTTTAGTTAGAGGGTTAGTTATCTGATAAGCAGTATAAAATGTTTTGTACTTTTTTGGGATCTTGCCAGGTATTTGTGACCTGGATTGGCCACTGTTGGAAACAGGATGCTGGGCTTCATGGACCTTTGGTCTGTCCTAGTGTGGCAATACTTATGTACTTATCGTGCTTGCCCCTGCCAGACTTACCAGAACTAGGGCCTTAATACTTAATGAATGCAAACCAGCCAAGACCATTACGCTTTTATGGATTTTTGTTGCACTATGATAAGCAAAAGGAAAATTACTGAGGTTGGAAAATGTCATATATATAACAAATGTTTATTGATTTGAAGCAGGGGTGTAGCCAGACCTCGGCCCGGGGAGGGGGGGGAACATTTTACCCCCGACACAACAGTTAATATACTAATGAGACATTTCGCTTATGATCAAACACACAATACAGACCACCACACATGTATTCTTTCAAGAACTAGCCGTTAAGCCCGTAAAAACGGGCGAGTATTGCAACCCTCCTCTCTCCCCTGGCCTCACCCCGTCCACCGATCCTCCCCCCCCTTATCCAGCAACCATCCTCTTTCCCTTGGCCTCCCCCCTCCACCCATGTCCAGCAACCCTCCTCTGTGCCCTGCTCTCACCCCAAGTCCAGCAACCATGCCTCTCCCCCCTGCTGCTGCCTGCAGCGCTTCCACACGGAGGTGAGAGGCGCTGTCAAGTCAGTGAAGGGGACCCAATACGGAAGGGGGAGGGTGTAGGTTGGTTCGCGCAATGTTCCTTTCCAGGCGGCATCCGACAACTCGACTCCGTTTCCCTCTCTGTTCCACCCTCTGACATCATGACGCGAGGGCAGGACAGAGAGGGAAGTCTGTACTGTGCATTTGCGAGTACAGTCACTTGCCATTTATATGTTTGATACTATGTGTAATGTCAGTTCCAAATTAAAATTGTAAAAGTAAACAAGGACTAATTAAATTAAAAATCAGATTGCTATATGACACATGAAATCTAAAATGTTGTAGGAGGGTCTCTAAGCACAGAAGTATCTGATCCTTCAATGTTTTTCTGTTTTGTTTTTTTTGCATTGCTCACCTTATATAATGAGCTCAATCTGGCCTTCTATAAGTTGCTATGCCTTCTGCAGTTCAATAAATAGTTTAAAGACACCAACATGAGCACAACAGACTAGTACTTTGAGTCTTTAATGCCAAGATTCAACTCTATTCTGGGTTCGTGGTACACCCAGCATTAACCGACCAAAAAGATGGCAGGAACAATGGCATATCTTTGGTTATCAGTCATGTTTGCTAAATCACTGTAAATGCCAAAGAACTGCCAATATCCTTTGATGTGGGCCTACTGAATACCATTTTCTCACAGCAGAAGATTTCACAATACATCTTTACCTTTATCTTAATACCATGTCCCATGAAAGGCACGATACTTCATAGCACCTTTACATCTTTACCTCTAAAATTAGACCATATGTCCTTTAGACCAATTAACAATTAGATGCACTGATGTCTTGGACCGATTGTCAGTTAACTGAAATACACCACTGGACTAATTGCCACTACAGCAACTGTCCCTTAGATGAACTCTAATTAGACAAATTGTACAAAACCTGAGAGGCAACATGGCTGGAGGTGCTATACAGCCACAGGTGCCATTGAAGTTAAAGATCTACCATCTGCTAGAGTCTGAGAAATACTAAGGAACTAGATCTCCTGAAAGGGAAGTGCAGTCAGATCTGAGCTGTTTTCTCTGGCTCTATCCCTTGAGAACACATGCACTCAGATAAGCTGAGATCATGCTTCCTCAGGCAAACCAGGGCAAGGTGTGAAAAAGGGGAGTTCATGGCCAGAAGGATTAAACCTCCAGCACCTACCACTACCACATTAGTCCAATAAAATTGAGAAGGGACGAGGAGAAATACGGAAATTGATATTTTTTCCTCATTCTCTGACCTCTCCCACACTGTTACAATTACTCCACCTAATTTTACTAGGCAGCAAAGCAATGTTGTCTACAGATTCTTCTAGCCCAGTGATGGCGAATCTATGGCACTCGTGCCAGAGAGGGCACACAGAGCCCTCTGTTGGCATGCGCGCCGTCACCAGGGCCGCTGAGAGGGGGGTGCAGGGGGGACAAAATTCCCCAAGCCCAGGCCTCCAAGGGGGGCCAGGCACCGCAGTCCCCTCCACCCAGTGGTGTGCTGGAGCCAGCTCACACCGGCTTGCAAGAGCCGGTTGTTCTTGAGGGTGAGCCGGCTCTCCTCCCTCCCTCGCCCGAGCTACAGGGTCCCTCCGATACCTGAAGAAGGCGTTCTTTGGGGCAGGCAGGAAAGATCCTCATTCTTGCCTGCCCGCTGCCGGCGCTGACCCTCCCCCACTGCCGGATCGCTCTTTAAAAATGGCTGCTGAGACTTCCAGCGGCGGCCTCGCGATACTTCTACTGAAATCTTGGAGGCCGCCCTTGTATGTCTTGGCGGCCATTTTGAAGAGCGATGCAGTAGCGCCGCGGGAGTCAGCGCCAGCAGCGGGCAGGCAAGACTACGGATCTTTCCTGCCTGCCCCAAAGAATCCACTGCACAACTTGGGTGGATGGAGGGGGGGCAGGGGAGCGAGGAGAATCGCTGGGTATGGGTGGCTGGAGAAGGGGACAAGAAGAGAATCACTGGACATGGGTGGATGGAGGGAAGGGAGAGAGAAGAAATGCTGGACATGGATGGAGGGGAGGCAAGAGTGAGGCAGGAGATGAGATGAGGGAAAAGGAAGAGAGGAGAAAAACTGTACATGGATGAAGAAAATAGGCAGAAGCTGGATCCACTGGACAGTCAAGTCTGCGGAGAACCCAGCTTTTACTGGGGCAAGAAATGAAGAAAGGCGGAAAGTAAAGAAATAAATGGAAAACGGAGTTAAGAGGACAGATAACAGCAGAATCGGATACTGGGCCAGCATGATCAGAAAAACAAAGTCACCAGACAACAAAGGTAGAAAAAAATCATTTTCATTATAGTGTTTGGAATATGTCCACTTTGAGAATCAGGTGCTCAACATTAAAAGTTTATAATTATTTATTTATGGCATTTTATCCCACATTAAACATGAATTAGATTGGAACCTGCGATCATTTAATTTGCAACAGCAAAAATCACATTAATTATTCAAACGCATGCCAAATGCTTTCAAAGTTCTGTTATTCAGGTTAAATTGCACTTTGCGATAAATAATTAGATTTTGGGTTGCTGTCTGGGCACTCCGTCTCTGAAAGGTTCGCCATCAGTGTTCTAGCCTAATCAAATGTTATCATTAAACTACTTGGCTTTTTAAAACACTGATAAAGTGCCTTGGAAATTAATGCATTGTGGTTTTATCTTAATTATTTACATCAAGTATAGTGTGATTTGGCATACCACATCTAATAAGGGCATCAAGAAAATAAGCAAAGTAAAATTCTGAGATTATTTGCATGGGAAAATATTTCAATTCAAAATTATCTGGAAAACCCCACATTTCTGTAAAATCCCAATGAAACAAGCCAACAGAAGAAGCAAAAGCACCTTTTCGTCCTGGTTTCATGTCTCCCTCCGAATCAATCCAGTATTCTCGGATGTCAATTAGCACTTTGCCTTTGAAGTCTCGAACACTAACATATCTCATTTTCCCAATCTGCCAAATAAGAAACAAACATTTTTTTTTGCAAAGATGTTCATAACGTCTCTTATGATCCCCAGAGTGTTCAAGACATAACAAACAGAGAAAATGAAGGCAGATAAAGATCATTTGGTCCATCCATACTATCACTATCCCACCCTCTCCCTTACAGATACCATGTACTTGTCCCAAGCTTTGATACAGACAGTATCCACTTCTCCAGCAGCCATTCCACAAATTCACGCTTTCCATGACGTATCTCCTGAGGTTACTCCTGATTCTGTCCCCTTTCACCTTTATTCCTGAGCTTCCTTTCAACTGAAAGGCTTCTGTGTGTTTATGCCACGGGATGTCTATCATATCTCCCCTCAGTCCAAAACGTTTGGGAACCCCTGCTCTAAACATTGTACAAAGAAAGAAACATACTTTGCTAACTGCACGTGTGTGATTCAATGAGTACATGCATGGAGAATTACAAGGGGCAGTGAGGGCTGAGCGAATAGACGACAAGCAATCGCTAGAAGTCTACACAAAAATTTCCCTCCCCATCATACAATCACACCCAAGTCCCGCTCCTCTTTCATGCACAAAAGTTCTTTACCCCCTAAAATGTACCATCAGGATTTTCCCCATTTTGACTAATGAAATCGCTGAATACGATGTTTCCATTTTTTTAAATTTATTTATTGCATTTGTATCCCACATTTTCCCCCCTCTTTGCAGGCTCAGTGTGGCTTACAATAAGATATGAATAATGGAAATACATTTGTTACAGCTTGGTTATGGGTTACATTGTACAAGTTATGCGGGACCATCGAAGTGTCGGTAGGAGTATAACAATGGGACATCAACATTGAAACATTAGAAAGAGACAGTGGGGAGCTTAAAGGGCAGTGTTAAGACACTAAGACATATGGTGTACATATTTCTGTGAGTAAATGTATGATTGATGTGGTATTGCGGGGGATGAGGGTCAGAAGTTGATGTATGATGCATTGATGATCAGTGAGTGTAGACTATGTGTTTTGGGTCTTTCCATAAATTGTTTCAAACAGATGGGTCTTCAATAATTTGCGGAAGGAAGCTTGTTCGTAAATCGTTCTTATGTTGCGCGGCAGTGCTCATGTGAGAAAAGGTTGACGCGTGTAACGTCTTGTATTTCACGCCCTTGCAATTAGGGAAGTGGAGGTTGAGGTATGTTCGGGATGATCTTTTAGCATTTCTGGGTAGTAGGTCTATCAACTCGGACATGTAGGCTGGAACTTCACCGTGAATGATCTTGTGGACTATTGTGCATACCTTAAAAGTGACATGTTCCTTAAGTGGAAGCCAGTGTAGATTGGGGAACCCAAAGTGCAGTGTTTTGCCCAAATTGAGATGCAAAGTATTCTGCATGGCCATTCACTTGAGATTCCACCCACAAGGAAGAAACCATAAAGGCACCAACAATGGGATGAGCAAACTCAAGAGTGTAAAACTTCTAAGACTAACTTGATGTGATAAAAATTGTCCACTCTCAAAGATACGGACAAAGTGTGCCCCCCCCCCCCCCCCTGCACTGAGAAGACTGGCTAAACTTCATTGGAGAGCCTTTGGGGTAGTGGAATAAGAGGAGACAGCACCGCTCCCCAATCTCTTAGCATCTCAAAAGGAATAACTTTTTCACATGCCTGTAGAAGGGAGGGAATCACCCTTGTCAAGAGATCTACAGGCCAACACCTTATGAGATTGGGATCTGTCTTCCAGAAGGCACTGGGGTCTAGATTCATCCAATTCCATAACTAACTTTAAGATCCTCCTCAAAATGCAGACAATCCCAAAAATAAGGTTAAAGCACCTCACACGGAACTGTAGATCCAGAACAATTGGCAGTAATGAGGGAAACTGCAATTGTTCTGGCGCCACAGTTCTGTGAGGCAAGTGCCATAGGCAGGCTCTTTCTGGGTTCCAGGCTCCTGCCCTATGTGGGGCATCCATTTAGAGTGTTTTGAGGTCTGGCTGGAGCACAGGGTCTGCTCAATGGTCTTTCTGATCACAATAAGCACCCCAGGTCCCCTAGTTGGAAGCAAGGACCCTGGGGATACCCAATCAATGCACTGAACCACAAACATGATCTGGTGGCCATGTGGTTGCTCCAGTTTAACTTGAATAAGTATTACTATTTTGTTCAACCACTCTCCCTCTAGTGCACCCTATTCAGATAGCAGGTCATAATCTTCCTGGGGTTGAATTCACCATGATCCTTGGAGTTCTTAACAGTACATTATCCTTTTGTCAACATATTCCAGGCCTAAAAGACCTGTATTTTCAAACTACATCTGCTATGCTCTATCCATCAGCTGTTTTCGGTTTCTGCCCTTCACATCTTTATTCATGCGTTGGTAATATTCAAACTTAGATTACTGTAATGCTCTGCTCTATGGTGCTAGACCAATGGTTCCCAAACCTGGTCCTGGAGATACCCCAGCTAGTCATGTTTTCAGTGGAGGAAGTGCATGCATCTCTCATGAATATTCATTGTGGATATCCTGAAAACCTGACTAGCTGAGAGCCTCCAGAACATGGTTTGTGAATCACTGTGCTAGACAAAAGGATTTCCACCACCTTCAGTTGTTACAGAATGCCGCCCTGCACCTTCTCACAGGTGCAAGGCATTCTGAGCATGTTATCCCTCTCTTACAAACAGCACTGGCTTCCTGTTATAAGACTATTTATAAGGTAATTAAGCAAGCCAACGTATCTGTCTCAAGTTTTGTTACTTTAACGCCATACATGGTTACTCTAATCCTCCCAATGTAACCTTCTACAGATTCCATCACATCATTCATTCTGTTCATCTTTCCACTATTAGGAAGAGATTTAGCATAAAACGTCCTTCCTTATGGAATGATATTCCATTAGATCTCCGTCTGGAACTTTCGTTGCCTGTTTTTAAAACTAAGCTTAATACATTCGCTCCACAAGGCATTTAGGCCTTAAGACAACAAGTGCTGCCCTTCTGGATTTTGGGTGTTGGGCATTATGCCTTGGTGTCTGATTCAGTTTTTTATCTTCCTGCAACGCTATTTTAATTCTTTTCTGAAATACTGTAGTTCCTTTTCTTGCTTTTCTTTTTGTAATTTTGGTTGTAAACCGCTTTGATAGGAGTTACTCCAAACTAGTACACTTAAAACGAACTGGAGAAAAGCGCAGGTACTTATCCGTAGCAGGTGTTCTCCAAGGACAGCAGGCTTTATATTCTCACAAGTGGGCGACAGCAACCCATATCGCCCAGTCCGGAATTTGCCAAAGTCTAAGGTAAAATTATGTATAATCATACCTGATAATTTTCTTTCCATTAATCATAGCTGATCAATCCATAGACTGGTGGGTTGTGTCCATCTACCAGCAGGTGGAGATAGAGAGCAAACTTTTGCCTCCCTATATGTGGTCATGTGCTGCCGGAAACTCCTCAGTATGTCGATATCAAAGCTCCATCCGCAGGACTCAGCACTTAGAGAATTACACCCACGAAGGGACACTCTGCCCAGCTCACCACCGCCGAAACGGGGGAGGGGAATTAACCCAGCTCATCCCCACACAAGTGGGGGAGGGGAATCCGTCCAGCTCATCCCCGCGGAGCGGGGGAGGGACACCACACCCGCCGATGCGGGGGGATCTGGCTTATCCTGCAACCGCAACCGCGGGAGGAGCTGACTGACCCTAACACCGCCGAAGCGGGAAGGGTACAAAGCTGCCCTACAGCCGCACGAAGCGGGAGGGAGTGCCGGCAGAATTTTAAGTCTCAATCCAGCCCCGTAAAACGGAGGGGAGAGGAATGCAGCAGCTCACTCTAACACAAACTCGTCTTAACTCTTGAAGAATCCAAGTGAAAAAACTTGAACACGAAGTCTTTCTGAAGTAACTGAAGACTAAACTTGAACCTGAAATGCAACCAGAATAAAAACAGTACAGATATCTGGGAGGGGCTATGGATTGATCAGCTATGATTAATGGAAAGAAAATTATCAGGTATGATTATACATAATTTTACCTTCCATATCATCAAGCTGATCAATCCATAGACTGGTGGGATGTACCGAAGCAGTACTCACCCAGGGCGGGACATTGAAATCCCTGACCTCAACACTGAAGCTCCAAACCGGGCCTCCGCCCGTGCAGCCACAGTCAAACGGTAATGCTTGGAGAATGTATGAGCCGAAGCCCAAGTTGCCGCCTTGCATATCTCTTCCAAGGAGACGGATCCGGCCTCTGCCATCGAGGTCGCCTGAGCTCTCGTGGAGTGAGCCTTCAGCTGGATAGGCGGCACCTTCCCTGCGGCCACATAAGCCGCTGCAATGGCTTCCTTGACCCATCTTGCCACTGTAGGCTTAGCAGCCTGCAGACCCTTACGAGGACCTGCAAACAGGACAAACAGATGATCCGATTTCCGGAAATCATTGGTCACTTCCAAGTATCTGATGATGACTCGTCTCACATCCAGATATTTAAGAGCAGAGTACTCCTCTGGGTAGTCCTCCCTACGAAAGGAAGGGAGACATAGCTGCTGATTCACATGGAAGCGAGAAACAATCTTGGGCAGGAAGGAAGGCACTGTGCGAATAGTCACTCCTGCCTCAGTGAACTGTAGAAAAGGCTCTCGACATGAGAGCGCCTGGAGCTCAGAAACTCTTCTGGCTGAAGTGATAGCCACCAAAAAGACTGCTTTCAACGTCAGGTCTTTCAGAGATGCCCTTGACAAGGGTTCAAACGGCGGCTTCTGCAATGCTCTTAGCACCAGGTTGAGATTCCACGCAGGCACCACTGAGTGCAGAGGAGGGCGCAGGTGATTAACCCCCTTGAGAAAGCGCACCACATCTGGCTGCGAAGCCAGGGAAGCACCCTTCAGGCGGCCCCTGAAGCAAGCCAGAGCCGCTACCTGGACCTTAAGGGAACTGAGCGACAGGCCTTTGTCCAGACCTTCTTGCAGGAACGTCAACACTGAAGAAATTGGAGCAGTGAAAGGAGAAAGAGAGCCTGCTTCACACCACGCTGCAAAGATACGCCAAACCCTGGCGTAAGCAGTAGAAGTAGAGCGTTTCCTCGCTCTCAGCATAGTGGCGATGACCTTGTCTGAGAAGCCCTTCTTCCTCAGACGCTGCCGCTCAATAGCCAGGCCGTAAGACCAAAGGGGGAGGGATCCTCCATCACCACGGGACCCTGATGTAACAGGCCCTGCTCCACTGGCAACCGCAGAGGATCGTCGACTGAGAGTCTGATCAAGTCCGCATACCAGGGACGCCTGGGCCAATCCGGACCCACCAGGATTATCCTGCCGGGATGCTTTGCCACCCGGTCTAGTACCCTGCCCAACATGGGCCAGGGCGGGAACACATAGAGAAGCTCTTGTGTCGGCCATTGTTGGAGAAGAGCATCTACTCCCAGGGATCGAGGGTCCCGTCCTCTGCTGAAGAAGCGCGGCACTTGGCAATTGGCCGATGACGCCATCAGATCTAGGCTCGGCTGGCCCCAGCGCTTCGTGATGTCCAAGAACGCCTGAGCAGATAGCTGCCACTCTCCGGGCTCCAAGGTATGGCGACTGAGAAAGTCCGCCTTGACATTCATGACTCCGGCAATGTGGGCCGCTGACAGCTGTTCCAGGTTCGCTTCCGCCCACTGGCATAGACTCATAGCTTCCTTGGCTAGAGGGGCGCTCTTGGTACCTCCCTGGCGGTTGACATAGGCCACAGCCGTGGCATTGTCCGACAGGACCCGTACAGGCTTGAACACCAGTACCGGGATGAACTCCAAAAGCGCCAACCGAATGGCTCTGAGTTCCAGGAGGTTGATAGACCACTTTGCCTCTGCAGGAGACCAGAGCCCCTGCGCTGTCCTTCCCAAGCAGTGGGCTCCCCAGCCCGATAACGAGGCGTCCGTCGTGACGACAATCCACTCTGGGGACACCAGAGGCATTCCCGCAGACAACTTGTCTGTCTGCATCCACCAGCTCAGCGCCTTGCGCACTGCTGGATCCAAGGGAAGACGCACCGCATAATCCTCCGACATCGGAGTCCAGCGCTGCAGCAGAGAGTGTTGTAGTGGTCTCATATGAGCCCTGGCCCAGGGCACTACTTCCATCGTGGCCGTCATAGAGCCCAACAGCTGCACATAGTCCCAAGCCCGAAGAGGAGAGGCTACTAGGAACTGGTCCACCTGAGCCTGAAGCTTGACAATCCGATTGACTGGCAGGAACACTCTGCCCACTTGGGTGTCGAATCGAACTCCCAGATACTCCAGGGACTGAGTCGGGCGCAGCTGGCTCTTCTCCCAGTTGATGATCCATCCCAGGGAGCTCAAAAGAGCAACTACCCGGTCCACAGCTTTGCCGCACTCTGCATAAGAGGGGGCTCGGATCAACCAGTCGTCCAGATAAGGATGGACTTGTACTCCTTCCTTTCGCAGGAAGGCCGCTATGACCACCATTACCTTGGAAAAGGTCCGCGGAGCAGTAGCCAACCCGAACGGGAGGGCTCTGAACTGGAAGTGTCGGCCCAGGACTGCAAAACGCAGAAAGCGTTGATGAGGAGGCCAGATGGGAATATGCAGGTACGCTTCCTTGATGTCCAAGGATGCCAGGTACTCCCCTGCCTTCACTGCCGCTATAACAGAGCGGAGAGTCTCCATGCGAAAGTGCCGCACTTTCAAGGCCCGATTGACCCCTTTGAGGTCGAGGATAGGCCGGACAGAACCTCCTTTCTTTGGTACCACAAAGTAAATGGAGTAACGCCCCTTGCCAAGCTGACTTTCTGGCACCGGAACGACCGCACCCAGGCGGATCAGATTGTCCAAAGTCTGCTGCACTGCCACAGCTTTGACCGGAGACTTGCAGGGAGAGAGTACAAACCTGTCTCTTAAGGGTCGGCAGAACTCTAGCTTGTAGCCGTCTCTGATGACTTCCAGCACCCAAGCGTCTGAAGTTATTGTGGTCCACTCGCCCAGAAACGAGGACAGCCGTCCTCCAATCTGCACTGGGGCGTGGACCAATACCCCGTCATTGGGTACGAGACCCTGGGGGAGGACCGGAGGGAGCACCTCCGGGACGGCGGTCTCTGCGAAAGGAATGCTGCTTGGGGGAGAAATTCCTCTTAAAGGAAGAGGGGGCAGAAGCACCCGACCTGCCCGGGCGGTACCGACGGGCTTCCTGAAACCGTCCTCTGGAGGTACCGGGACGAGCACTAGCCCGAGCCCTGACCTCCGGTAACTTCTTGCCCTTAGACGTGCCGAGATCAGTCACGATTTTGTCCAGCTCGACCCCAAAGAGCAGCTTGCCTTTAAAAGGCAATCTAGCCAGGCGGGATTTTGAGGCGTGGTCAGCAGACCAATGTTTCAGCCAAAGCCACCGCCGCGCAGAGACAGTCTGAGCCATGCCTTTAGCTGAGGCTCTCAAGACATCATACAGCAAGTCTGCCAAATAGGCTAAGCCCGATTCCAGGGCTGGCCAATCATTCCTCAAGAAATGATCCGAGGGGGAAGCCCGCTGCACCATAGTCAGGCACGCCCTGGCCACATAGGAGCCGCAAACTGAGGCCTGCAAACTTAAAGCAGCCGCCTCAAAGGACGACCTTAAGGCCGCCTCCAATCTCCTGTCTTGGGCGTCCTTTAGGGCCGTGCCACCTTCCACCGGCAATGCCGTTTTCTTAGTCACCGCAGTGATTAAAGAATCCACGGTAGGCCACAGATAGGCCTCACGTTCACTCACAGCCAAAGGATAGAGGCGGGACATAGCCCTAGCCACTTTAAGGCTCGCTTCTGGGACATCCCATTGAGCCGAAATTAAGGTGTGCATGGCATCATGCACGTGGAAGGTTCTAGGCGGGCGCTTAGTCCCCAGCATAATGGCAGAGCCAACAGGGGCTGAGGGAGAGACGTCCTCCGGAGAGGATATCTTCAAAGTGTCCATGGCCTGTAACAACAGGTTGGGCAAATCCTCCGGGCGAAAAAGCCACGCTGCAGAGGGGTCATCCGCTCCATCCGAGCGGGGATCCGTCTCCTCCAAGGAATCCGCAAAGGACCGTTGGGAGACCTCAGACACGCTGCCCTCATCTACATCGGAGGAGACAAATTCCTCCAAGGCCTGGGAATCAACCCGAGGGCGTTTACCTCTGGGAACCTCAACCTCTTTACCAGAGGAGGGAGCGGGGGCAGCGTTGTGCATGAGGAAGGCCCGATGCAGCAGCAAAACAAACTCGGGGGAGAAACCCCCCAGACTGTGCCCCTCCGCAGCCTGGGCAACAGCCCTAGGCGCGCTCTCAACCGGCGCTCGCAATAGCGGGGGAGAGACATGCTGCGCATCCAAAATGGCGTCCGGCGCGAAACTCCGCGAAGGAGCCGCGCGGGAAGAACGGCTCTTAACTTTAGCCGCTTCTGTGCCGTCGCCCAAATTAAGGGCGTTCATGGCATTAATGTCTCCAACCTCAAGGGCGGCCCAAGAAGAAGCCGTCCGAGCCGCGTGGCCGGCCAAGATGGCGGAGGCGAGGAGCGGGGGATGGGCGTTTATGGCGGGAAAAACCGCCACGCCGGAGGAAGGACCGGGACATGCATCGGTCGCGAAACTGTCACCCACCAAGGGCGAATCCGGCTTGAAGACCCCCGCATCCCCTCTAGAAGCGCTCGAGCGACCCGGGGAGCGACCCTTTGCGCCCTCGCCCTCCGACGCCATGAGCCACGAGGAGAAGAATCGGGGAACCCCCGCCCGCTATAAAAAGGTAAAATTACCTGCTGTCCGCTCCGAGTTGTAACGACCTGGTGTCTCAGTGAGTAGCTGCAATAGACGCTTAAATAAACGTCGAAATAAACGCCTTTAAGGCCGTTCAAAATTTTTTTTTTTTTTTTTTTTTAACGGAGCCAGCGGGGGGGGGGGGGGGGGGGGGGGAGAAAAGGAGGGACCTGGCACCACCAGGTTTGCACTTGCTCAAAAGAGCCCTCAACCCCAGGCACTCAACAAAACCTAAAAATTAGGCTTGGAGGCCTAGCCAGAGCTGCTGCTGTGTGTGACCACCACCTGCTGAGATAGAGAACATACTGAGGAGTTTCCGGCAGCACATGACCACATATAGGGAGGCAAAAGTTTGCTCTCTATCTCCACCTGCTGGTAGATGGACACAACCCACCAGTCTATGGATTGATCAGCTTGATGATATGGAACAAGAGCTTAGTGGAGAGCGAGAACGCTGCACTGCACATGTGTAAGTGCCTTCCCAACGGCCACGAGAATGCGGTCTCCTCAGTTTACTACTACAGCAAAAAAATAAAGTAAAAAAACTACGGAGACAACTCCAAGGGGAGATGGGAGAGATTGTGAGAATATAAAGCCTGCTGTCCTCGGAGAACAACTACTACATGTAGGTACCTGCGCTTTTTCTGAGGACAAGCAAGCTTATAATTCTCACAAGTGGGGAATCCCTAGCATCCAGCCTCACCAAAAAGAAGCACTGGTCAATTGGGCCTCACAATGACGAGGACATAACACAGATTAAACTGAAACTATATACAACCTGAATGACAGTGCAGTCTGGAACAGAACGGGCTTAGTAGGGTGGAGTTGGATTCTAGTCCCCAAACAGATTCTGCAACACAGTCTGCCCGAACCGACTGTTGCATCACGTATCTTGCCTCAATGCAGTAGTGTGATGTGAATGTGTGATCTGAAGACCACATCACAGCCTTGCAAATCTCTTCAATGGAGGCTGACCTCAAGTGGGCTACCGACGCAGCCATGGCTCTGATGTTATGAGCTGTGACATGACCCTCCAAAGACAGCCCAGCCTGGGCATAAATGAAGGAAATGCAATCTGCCAGCCAAACTGAGATGGTGGGTTTCCCCAATGGCGACCCCCATCCTGTTCGGATCAAAAGAAACACAAAGTTGGGAGGACTGTCTTTGAGGCCTTGTACGCTCCACACAGTAGGCTAATGCTCTCTTGCAATCCAAAGTGTGCAAGCTGTTTTCACCAGGATTGGAATGAGGTCGGGGAAAGAATGTTGGCAAGAAAATAGACGGGTTCAGATGAAACTAACATCACTTTTGGCAGGAACTTGGGGTGAGTGCACAGGACTACTCTGTTGTGATGAAACTCAGTATAAAGGTACATCCACCACTAAGGCCTGAAGAGCTCACCGACTCTACAAGCTAAAGTAACAGCCACCAAGAAATATACAGGTCAAGTACGTCAGATGGCTCGAAAGAAGCTTTAATCAGCTGGGTGAGAATGACGTTGAGATCCCATGACACTGGTGGAAGTTTGACAGGGGGCATTGACAAAAGCAAACCTCTCATGAAGCGAACAACTAGAAGCTGGAGATGGGCTTACCTTCTACACGTTGATAAGCACTAATTGCACTAAGGTGACCCCTTACGGAGTTGGTCTTAAGACCAGACTCTAATAGGTGTAGAAGGTATTCAAGCAGGTCTGTGTAGGGCAAACAAGGGGATCTAGGGCCTTGCTCTCACACTAGACAGCAAACCTCCATTTGAAAGAATAGCACCACTTAGTGGAATCTTTTCCGAAAGCCAGCCAGAACTAGGAGACACCCTCGGAAAGACCAAGAAAACAAATTCTAGGCTCTCAACATCCAAGCTGTGAGCGGCAGAGACTGGAGGCTGAAATGTAGAAGGGACCCCTAGTTCTATGTGATAAGGGTCGGAAAACACTCCCACCTCCATGGTTCTTCGGAGGATAACTCAAGTAGTAGAGGGAACCATATCTGCCACGGCCAGAACAGCACGATCAGATTCACAGTTCTGCGGTCTTGCTTGATTTAGAATGTAAGAATAGCCATACTGGGTCAGACCAATGGTCCATCTAGCCCAGTATCCTGTTTTCCCAAACAGTGGCCAAGCCAGGCCAGATGTACCCAAATAGTGGCAGCACTATACTACAAATCCCTGGGCAAGCAGTTGCTTCCCATGTGTGTCAATAGAAGACTATGAACTTTTCATCCAGGAATTTCTCCAAACCTTTTTAAAATCCAGATACCACATCCTCCGGCAAAGAGTCTTTCCCACTAGAGGTATGGGAGGATATGCATACAGAAGATCTGTCCCACAACTGAGAAGGAAGGTATCCGACACTAGTCTGTCGTGGGCCTGAAGCCTAGAACAGAAGAGACCTTGTAGCTGATCTAAGTGGCAAAAAGATCCACTGAGGGGGTGCCCCACACTCTGAAGATCTTGCAGCCTATGCCCATATTGAGATACCACACATGAGGTTGTATTACCCTGCTCAGTCTGTCGACCAAGGAATTGTTTTTGCCTGCCAGCTAAGTGGTTCAAAAGTACATGCCATGTTGGCGAGTCTAATGCCACATCTGGATGGCCTCCTGACAGAGCGTGATCCAGTGCACCACTGATTGTTGGTGTAATACACTGCAACCTGATTGGTGAAATAGCCGATCTCTGAAAGCCTTTAGTGTTCCAGATCACCCAGAGCTCCAGGAGATTGCTCTGAAGACTTGTTTCCTGGGAGGACCAAACTCCTTGAGTGTGAAGCCCATTTACATGAGCTCAAACCCAGAAGAGATGCATCCATCGTAAGGATTTTTTGTGGCTGAGGAATCTGGAATGGAACTACCAGAGTCAAATTGGATCGAATAGTCATAAGTACATAAGTAATGCCACACTGGGAAAAGTCCATGGAGCCCAGCATCCTATCCACGACAGCGGCCAATCCAGGCCAAGGGCTCCTGGCAAGCTTCCCAAATGTACAAACATTCTATACATGTTATTCCCGGAATTGTGGATTTTTCCCAAATCCATTTAGTAGCGGTTTATGGACTTGTCCTTTAGGAAACCGTCTAACCCCTTTTTAAACTCTGCTAAGCTAACCGCCTTCACCACCTTCTCCGGCAAAGAATTCCAGAGTTTAATTACGCGTTGGGTGAAGAAACATTTTCTCCTATTTGTTTTAAATTTACTCTCCTGTAGTTTCATTGCATGCCCCCTAGTCCTAGTATTTTTGGAAAGCGTGAACCACCACTGAAGGGAGCGTACAAGCTCTGGGGACACTTGAATGACATCTTCCACACTTCCTGTGGCTTGATACCACTAAGAAGCCAGGTGTCCACTGAGATCTCACATGAAAGCATGTCATGGGTGCAACATACACTGTGGAAGCCGTATGGCCCAACAATCTCAACATCTGTCGAGCTATGACCTGCTGAGAAGCACGAACCTTAGACACAAGTGCGCGAATATTGTCCACTCTCGTATCCGTGGAGGTAGGCTCGTAACATCCAAGTATCAAGCAGGGCTCCTATGAACTCCAAATCGCTGAACAGGGCGGAGATGGGACATGGAGTAGTTTAAAATGAACCCTAGTACCTCGAGCACCCAAATAGTCATCCGGATTGACTCCTGAGCATCCTCCTCCGAGGTGCTCTTCAACAGCCAATCACTGAGATACAAGAACACATGGAGGCTCATTTTCAAAGCACTTAGCCTCCCAAAGTTCCATAGAAACCTATGGAACTTAGCCTCCCAAACTGCTTTGAAAATATGCCTCATGGACTCCCATTTGGTGAAGACTCTGGGAGCAGATGCGAGGCAAAAAGGCAACACACGGTACTGAAAATGATGTGTTCCCAGCCAAAAATCAAAGATACTTCTGGTGGGCTGGAAGTATTGGGAAGAGAGTATATGCATCCTTTAAGTACAGAGAGCATAGCTAATTGTTTTCCTGAATCATTGGGAAAAGGGTGCCCAGGGAAACCATCCTCTCAGGCTAGGAATTTGTTCGGGGCCCCTAGGTCTAGGATGGGATGCATCCCCCTTGTTTTCTTTAAACCTGGAATAGAATCCCTGCCCTTCTGCACCTGGTGGAACGGGTTCAACCGCATGGGCCTTCAGAAGGGCGGAGAGTTCCTATGCAAGTAACTGCCTGTGATGAGAGCTGAACAAATGAGCTCTCGGTGCGCAATTCAGAGGTTTGAGATACCACTTGAGGGCCTATCCAAGATGGACTATTTGAAGAACCCACCAATCGGAGGTTATGAGGACACTTTTGGTGAAAAAAGTTCAACCTTCCCCTGACTGTCAAGTCATCTGGGATGGACACTTTTACTGCAGCTATGCTCTACTGGAGCCAGTCAAAAGCTTGCCCCTTGCTTTGTCTGAGGAACAGCAGGGGCATTAAGCACACGCTGTTGTGAACGAGCTTGCTGGGGTTGAGCCAGAGTAGGCTGGTGAGATGAAGGGTTGTACCTTCACCTAGGATAAACTCCTCCTTGGCTTACCAAAGACCTCCTAGCTGAGGAGGCTGATGCAGAAGGCACCCGGCAGAGAAAGAAGAGATGATATCCATGTGTTTTTTGACTGTCTGCGATCTCCTCAACCTTCTCTCCAAAAAGGATATCCCCCCCCCCCCAACCTCTGAACAGAAAGTTCCAAGTCAGAAACAATGTCACATCAAAGGTGTCGAAATACAGCAGAGGATGCTTTCCCTTCCATGTCCACAAAGGCTCCCAGTGGCTTCAAGCGCTTTCGACACACCTTTTGCTGCTTGACTACCTGGCGAACTGACTTGGCCTGCACTGGAGGGAGCGTCTTAGCCAGGTCAGACAACTTGTGCACTGAGTTTCGCAATTGGACGCTCATGAAGAGCGGGTATGCCTATACTCAGGAGATGAGCATTGAAGCCTGGTACATCTTCCTCCCAAAAGAATCCAGGGGTCTAACCTCTCTGCCTGGGGGTGCCGAGGCATAGTCTATGGAATCCCTGGCCCTTTTGAGAGCGGATTCCACAACCATGGGATTGTGAGGCAACAGAGGCCTATCAAAACCAGGTGCAATGTGGATCCGATACTGGGTGTCCTTCTTGGGCAAGATAGGAACCATCAGAGGGGACTCCCAGATCCTGATGAGGACTCCCCCCCCCCCCCCCACCCCCCCCCCCCCCCCCCCCCCCCGTCCCAGTACCTCAGGCTCATCCTCCACTTCCAAAGGAAATAGAATGGCATCTGACATTTCCTTTACAAAAGATGGAAATGAAAGGTTCTCCGGAGGAGACATTGCTCCTTTCAGATGGAGGGGAGTGTTCAGAAGGAATTCCACAGGACTCATCCGAGGAAAAGTACCTTAGATCCTTCTCTGAATCTCATGGGCGCTGCTCTTCGGTGTCAGACAATAGCTCCTGATGGGAGTGTCGAGACCGAACCACCTCAACATGGAGGAACCACATCCTCAAGAGCAGCATCGAGAATTCTGCTCCCACCTCGACTCTAACAAAGCTTCCTCTACCAACCTTGAGGGAGTGCCAACTTGTGTGGCAGTCAATACCGGGGCCGCATGCAGCATCAGAGGATGCATCGCAGGCTTAGGGCCAAGCGGGGCCGCAATGGGAGGCAGAGTAGGCCATCCAGCAGCTCAGGGAGCAAGGCCTGGATGCGCTCAGAGGGCAGACACCAGGAAAAGCTGGGATGCTGGCTCTGGCACAGGTTGCAGAACTGCTGGAGTGGATACAGGAGCAGAGTCTTGGCTGCTGCGAGATCGACATGTTGGCACTTCCTGTACGGAAGGGGAGTGGTTCTCCCAGCATCAATGCTTCTCAAGTGTTGAATCCTTCGACGCCCTGGAGCTCCTGGCACCATGCATGGAGGGGGATCAATGACGATACTTCTTGGCCTTCACCTGAAGCATGTCACTGAAGCTCCTTGGTGCCGACGAGGACATCATTGAATTCACAAGTCGCCTCGGAGTCAGATCCGATATGGACGGTCCCAGAGGTCCTGCACAGCAGGAGGCCTCGAAGCAGGTGGAGACCCACTCGATGCTTCACTGCTCCCAATGGCTAAGGTTCTAGCAGCAGCCACGCTTACAGACACTCCTGATGCAATGCTTGACATCGATGTCAACGACACCCTCAATGCCGAGGAATCGGACTTGGATCCAAAAATCCTCTCTGGAAACCTGGGACCTTCATGAGAAGATAGAGAACACAGTTAGTGGGGTTATGGTTGGGCTCAAGACACTGTAGACACCAAGAAGGGTGTCTTTCCCTTGAGATTGTCCAAATGGCACTGGGTACAGCGCTTGAAGCCACTGGGAGCCTTTGTGGACAAGGAAAAACATCCTCTGCTATATTGAACAAATAGTGCCTGAAAAAGGGGCAAGGCACGACAAAAAAAGAAAAGGAAAGTGACTGACTAAAGTCAAGGCCTAAAGGCGGCCTCATGACGACGGAAAATAAAGGAAACAAACCCGGGCAAAATCACTAAAACTTAAAGGACAAATAAAGGGACGGAGGTTGCACAACAGGAACACAATTAAGGAAGAAAAAAAAAATAAACAAAAAACAGCGGAATGGCACAAAAAAAGCTCTCTAGGACCAAGCGATGCGAGTTTTTAAAAAAGCCACACCCTCTCCTCACCGTGGTAAAGAAAGAACCGCGGAGACCACATTCTCGCAACAGGCAGGAAGGCACTCGTGCATGCCCAGTAGAGCATGTCTCGTACTCCACAACGCTCGTTAGGCTTTGTAAATTACAGACCAAGTGACGCAGGTCAGCATCAACCACTTGTAAGAATTATAAGCCTGCTTGTCCTAGGAGAAATATTTCTTCACTCAACATGCAATTAAACTCTTAATTTGTTGCCAAAGAATGTGACAAAAGAAGTTAGATTAGCAGGGTTTAAAAATGGTTTGGATAATTTCATTAAAGAAAAGTCCATAAGCCATTATGATGAAGAACTTGGGAAAATCCCTGCTTATTTCTAGGACAAACAGCATAAAATCTTTATTCTTTTGGGATTTTGCCAAGTACTTGTGACCTGGGTTGGCCATGGCTGGAAACAGGATACTAGTCTGCCCCAGTACGGCAACACTTACATCCTTATATTAAGTCTGAATTAAACTTTAATTTTTTTTTTTTTTTTTTTGGGGGGGGGGTATCATTTCAAAAAGGAGAACATTCTCCCTACATCTGTCAAAGAACCTTGGCCCACTAGCAAATTAACCATTGTTCCCACAAGAAACTGAGGTACCACAGTGGAAATTAAAATGTCCCCTCAATGCTGCCACATAAGATGTGGTGGCTCCAGGGGACTCTCTAAGTCACTCAAAAGCTCTCCAAACCTCCTAAATTGCATGCAGGGGAGAAGCCAGTGGCAGTACAGCATTTGCCTCCTAGAACGCCACTGAAACCAATCACAGAAAACAAAAAAAAAAAACCCCTAAAAATGGCTCTCAAGCTGCAAGAGGGCTGGGGAATTACCAATTCTTGCTTGTATCTTTTTATTTATATATATATATATATATATATATATATATATATATATATATATATATATATATAACTTATTCCCTAAGCAAGGCATTATGGTTTCATTATGACTTAACGTTAGCTTATGCAGAAAAAGGTGGTGAGATTGATCTTTAGGTTTAATAAATTTACCAGTATTTTTAATTATATGAAGAATTTGCATTGTTTGGCAGTAGCCAAAAGTATTTCATTCAAAGTTGTTTTTTGTTTTTTTAAATACCAAGAAATTCATGGCCTGGCATCATATCTTTTGATCAATTCAATATCTACATCTCTATATGGCTCTTCTTCAAGACCGATTAAGCAGTTATTTCTTTGTTCTGTGTATTTCGGGTTTGTTTGTTTTGGGTTTTTTTTTTGGGGGGGGGGGGGGGGTTATATTTAACACTATTTTTGGAATTGTATCGCTACAATTATGGAATTCTCTTCTAGTTGATGTTAGAATGGAACTGAATTAAAGTTTTAAGAAAAAAATTAAACCTTATTTTTAGTAAATGCTATTAGTCTTCATGAAATTTTATTTATACGTTATACTTTGTTCATTGATCACAATTAACCCTTAACCGGGGGATATAGCGTACCATTGATTGACTGATTGTACACCAATAATCCCTCGTCCCTCTAAAACTGGAACATTACAGATAAAGCCTGTGAAAAATGAAAACCATCCCTTGACCAGAAGTACTTTAAGATACAGTGGTCACCTCTTTCCAGCTCAGCAAAGGAATCTTTCAGAATCAATGCAGCTGGGCAAAAGACCAACTTTGAAATGGTTTAGCCATGCATATGTTCCTTTTTATGGAGATCCAACCTTCTGGTATGGTACGTCATCCTCACAGGTGGGCAACAAAGAAAGAAAAAAAGAAAACCTTCAGGGGTTGATGCAAGTCCCTGTTAAGAACCGTGTTATGTTTAGATCCACAGTCGAAGTTACTAATTTTCAAAAAGCAAGCGATGCTCAAAGAGAACAGGCAAATGACATTCATGTAAATTCAGCAAGCAGCTAGGAAGGGAAAGCACCTAGACACATGCACAGAACAGTCTCTTGGTAAAATGTTTCATGTTCTGCACATGCCCAGGAATCCCGCTAACGTACTCTCGCCTTTACCCTGCAGTACTTGCTGGCTCCACTGTCCCTGTCTCCTTTCCCCTGCAGTGCTGATGGTGACTTCACCTTCCTCCTGCAGCTTACTTGACTTCCCTCAGACTGCGCATAATGATTTTGCTTGGGAATCTCCTCCTTGCTGAAAGCAACCCCAGCTGACATCATAGGGGCAGCACCCCCAGCCAATTGGCTATCTACTTATTTCTGACCCCTAAGCTGTTCTGTTCTCCCACACTGATTTGCTATTGAAAGTCTCCACCCTGAAGAAGCCCTTCCCCCCCAGCTGACATCATAGGGTCTTCCTCAGCCAATTGGCTGTCTGCTTGCTTCTCCACCTTCTAAAGTTCTCTGCTCTCAGAAGAGTTTTGCTATTGAAAAACGCAGACTGCTCCTCACAGAAGTCGCCCTCACAAAATAGCTCCAGACCTGCCAGAAAATTTTGCACGTTAAAAGGTAGGCACAGACGTTTCTGTGCATTACATGGAAATGTCTGTGCATCACATGGAATGCTCATTTTAATACATTTGCATTGGATTATCACTAGTAGCTACGGCAAACTGTTAAAGCCACACAGAACTCTCTGTGCAAACGTTGCAAGTACGGTAACCATTGTGCGTCGTGCCCTCAGTTGTATGAGAAGGCAGGAGCCAGGAGAGGGAAGGCCCAGGAACAGGTCTCTGGGGACTGCTGTCAGCTCCATAAAGATAGAGATTGTGATGGGGGAGGGGGGGTGGAGACAGACAGATGCTGGACCCGCAAGAGCAGTAAATGATTTTTTTTTTTTAAACCACAGGAGCAAGGCTTTTTATCTTTCCCACAGGGCAGTAAAGACAAATTTTTTTTTGTTAAACATTTTGGGTGGCCGGGGCTGCAGCTCGGCCAAGCAGGGCAGGGAGGGACATATGCTCCAAAAACGGTGCTCTAAGAGGATGGACACACTCCTGCCCTGACCTATTTTAATAACGTGAACAGGGTAGGCAGTCTAGGCAGGAGCTCTGTAATTTCAATCCAGAAGACTCTTGTGGGGGGGGGGGGGGGGTGAGGAATAGTAAGATAGGAAATGCTGGATTGGTGGGGGGGAGGGGAGGGCAGGAGAAAGTGGTGGCATAGGCGGGGGGGGGGGGGGGGGGGGGTTTGAGAGAGAAAGATGGGTAAAAAAGATAGAGACCGGTGGAATAAAATTAAGGGGGATTGAAAAGAACATTTGAAGATATGCCAGTTCTTCTTTATCCCTTTGGATTCAAAGTGGGCCTTCCACCACTGCTCTAGTTCAATGTGATTATCTTGCAAATGTAACCCTCATTAACACACACAATTTGAGCACAGCTATGAAACCTGAGAGTTCAGATTAATATTTCTTCTCTCATTAACCACGTGAATCATTCTAGACAAGACTATGCACTTTACTTCCATCCTAAAGGCAATATGCCAATTTTAATTAATCAAACTATTTTGCAAATAAAATTGTGTACATTTTACCTGAAACATGTTATCATCTCTACTACTACTACTCTGCTTTGAGGAAGCTGAACTTTTTGAGCTCTCCCCAGTCTTCTGTTTTTTTGTAGGCTTTTCTGAAGGTGCTTGCTTTTTCCTCTTTGCCTAAAAAGAGACCAAAATAAAAAAGGTTAAATTAGGAAAGATCTCAATCTACCAAATAAAAGTTTCAGTCTCGTGAATTTTGTTGATACCGCTTTTAAATTTTCCAAGATCACTGTCATGAAACACCTAGCCACCCGCCTGGGGTTACCTCACGGCCGCTTAGAGTCTATCCCCAGCACAGCTCAGGTCCACCTGCACCTGCCACTTGTGCTCTACACTAGCACCCTCCTCCCACCAACTGAGTCCCAACCGCCTCTGGGCGAGTCTCCCGCTCTCAAATTATCCCCAGTGATTTCTAGGTTACTGGGGCCACACTCCCAGTAGTCCCAGCTCCTAGAAAGCACTCACAGACCCAGCACAAACCACCAGGATTCTTAGTCTAGTCAAGCAGAGGCAACAAACTAAAAATGTTTGTCATTAAAAATTAGAACAATGAACAGAAAAGTTGCAGTTAGCAAACAGTAACAAGTAACTGAAATATAGATCAATCGTACCTGGGGAGATCAGGACATACAGCTGCTAGATGTACTTTTTTTTTTTTTGTTACATTTATACCCCGCGCTTCCCCACTCATGGCAGGCTCAATGCGGCTTACATGGGGCAATGGAGGGTTTAAGTGACTTCCCCAGAGTCACAAGGAGCTGTCTGACCTCTAACAGGCGTTGTCCAAATTTAAAAAAAAAAAAAAAACCCACACATCTCATCCCGGGAGAGAGAGAGAGAGAAAATAGAGAATGTGTTCATCTTCCTTCAACTTGAATGTCTTGGCCATTTCCCTGACAAACACAGCAGCAGAAGTTCAAAGCCTCTAAGTAAACTATGAAACAGGGCCCAACAAGGAAGGGGAGATCTACCTCAACTTATCTTGGATGGAATTTACAGTATAGGGTAAACATTACCAGAGACTCAAACTGGATGATTTTAACTATTTTCAGATGGCTAAATTACTAGTCTGCACTCCTCTCCTTTCTCAGGCTACTGATATTCCTGCCAATCCTTTTCCTGTCCCTTTCCCCGACCTTTTTCGAATTCGACCCTCAGACCCATACT
Organism: Microcaecilia unicolor; assembly: GCF_901765095.1. Taxonomy (NCBI): domain Eukaryota; kingdom Metazoa; phylum Chordata; class Amphibia; order Gymnophiona; family Siphonopidae; genus Microcaecilia; species Microcaecilia unicolor. Next base: position 66,717,045 of record NC_044032.1, on the reverse strand, counting down.
ATACCTCTAAGATTTCTGGAATTCCTGATTCCCTCACTTGGGCTGAATACTATGGTTTACATTTCAGTAATGCCTCCCTTCCTCCTTCCCATACTGCCCCATATCCCTCTACTGGTTATTTTTGCTTGTCCTCCACTGCAACTTCTTTCCCTATCCCTTGTAATTTTACTCATGTTACTGCCTCCCCTTCTCCTTTTTGGATTATTGGTCCTTCTACCTTCTACCCATCCAACTCCTCTCTTGTCCTTTCCCCCTCTAATACTTCCATTGTTATTCCTTATTTTAATTCTACTCTCGCCTTTGCAACTTCTAATACAAATACAACTCCTTTTCAGGTTCTTAACCCGCCCCATCGTCAAGATGTTCAAAACCCCCGTGTTTTCCATTCTTTTCTCTCTCCTATATCTCACTACCATTCTCCTCATCCTTGTCCATTATCCGGATATACACATGAATGATTTCCTACTTTCCGTACTTTTCACTATCCCCTTGTTGGTCATTATTGGATTTGTGACAACCTACTGTATCTGACTTTACCTACTACTACTACTACTACTATTTAGCATTTCTATAGCGCTACAAGGCGTACGCAGCGCTGCACAAACATAGAAGACAGTCCCTGCTCAAAGAGCTTACAATCTAATAGACAAAAAATAAATAAAGTAAGCAAATCAAATCAATCAATGTGAACGGGAAGGAAGAGAGGAGGGTAGGTGGAGGCTAGTGGTTACAAGTCAAAAGCAATGTTAAAGAGGTGGGCTTTCAGTCTAGATTTAAAGGTGGCCAAGGATGGGGCAAGACGTAGGGGCTCAGGAAGTTTATTCCAGGCGTAGGGTGCAGCGAGACAGAAGGCGCGAAGTCTGGAGTTGGCAGTAGTGGAGAAGGGAACAGATAAGAAGGATTTATCCATGGAGCGGAGTGCACGGGAAGGGGTGTAGGGAAGGACGAGTGTGGAGAGATACTGGGGAGCAGCAGAGTGAGTACATTTATAGGTAAGTAGAAGAAGTTTGAACAGGATGCGAAAACGGATAGGGAACCAGTGAAGGGTCTTGAGGAGAGGGGTTGTATGAGTAAAGCGACCCTGGCGGAAAACGAGATGGGCAGCAGAGTTTTGAACCGACTGGAGAGGGGAGAGGTGACTAAGTGGGAGGCCAGCAAGAAGCAGATTGCAGTAGTCTAAACGAGAGGTGACAAGGGTGTGGAAGAGGGTTTTGGTAGAGTGCTCGGAAAGAAAGGGGCGGATTTTACGGATGTTGTAAAGAAAGAAACGACAGGTCTTGGCAATCTGCTGGATATGAGCAGAGAAGGAGAGAGAAGAGTCAAAGACGACCCCAAGGTTTCGAGCTGAGGAGACAGGGAGAATGAGAGAGCCATCAACAGAAATAGAAAACGGGGGGAGCGAGGAGGTGGGTTTGGGGGGAAAAATGAGAAGCTCGGTTTTGGACATATTTAATTTCAGGTGGCGTTGAGACATCCAGACAGCAATGTCAGACAAGCACGCTGAAACTTTGGTTTGGATGCAAGGTGAGATATCAGGGGTAGAAAGGTAGATTTGGGAGTCATCAGCATAGAGATGGTAGGAAAAGCAATGGGATGAGATTAATGAACCAAGGGAAGAAGTGTAGATAGAAAAGAGGAGGGGACCAAGAACAGAACCCTGAGGTACGCCGACAGGCAGAGGGATAGAAGTAGAAGAGGATCCACCAGAGTGAACACTAAAGGTGCGGAGGGAGAGGTAGGAAGAGAACCAGGAAAGGACAGAGCCCTGGAATCCAAGTGAGGCAGGGTATTGAGAAGTATGCTGTGATCGACAGTGTCAAAAGCAGCGGAAAGATCAAGAAGAATGAGGATGGAATATTGACCTCTGGATTTAGCCAGTAAAAGGTCATTGGAGACTTTAGTAAGCGCAGTTTCGCTTGAGTGGAGAGGGCGAAAACCAGATTGTAGTGGGTCAAGAATAGCATGTGAGGAGAGAAAATCAAGGCAGCGGCGGTGAACAGCACGCTCAAGTAACTTGGAGAGAAAAGGAAGGAGGGAGATGGGTCGGTAATTAGAGGGACAAGTAGGGTCGAGTGAAGGCTTCTTAAGGAGAGGTGTGACCACAGCATGTTTAAAGGCAGCAGGGACAGTCGCAGTGGAAAGTGAGAGGTTGAGAATGTGACAGATAAAAGGAATAAGAGCGGGAGAGATGGCATTAAGAAGGTGGGTGGGAATGGGATCAGAGGAACAGGTGGTACATTTTGAGGAAGAAAGGAGAAGTGTAGTTTCCTCAATAGTAACTTCACCACATTGAACTCTCTCCTCAAGGTGCCCCCTCCCCCAACTCCCCCTTCATTATCTCCTCAGACCCTTGCTGAATTCTTTCACAACAAGGTTCAAAGATAAACCTTGCTTTCTCTACCTCACCACCTCTCCCTCCACTAGTCCGTTCCCCTCTCTCTCCTTCCCCTCATTCCCTTTCCTCCTTTCCTGAAGTTACTATTGAGGAAACTACACTTCTCCTTTCTTCCTCAAAATGTACCACCTGTTCCTCTGATCCCATTCCCACCCACCTTCTTAATGCCATCTCTCCTGCTCTTATTCCTTTTATCTGTCACATTCTCAACCTCTCACTTTCCACTGCGACTGTCCCTGCTGCCTTTAAACATGCTGTGGTCACACCTCTCCTTAAGAAGCCTTCACTCGACCCTACTTGTCCCTCTAATTACCGACCCATCTCCCTCCTTCCTTTTCTCTCCAAATTACTTGAGCGTGCTGTTCACCGCCGCTGCCTTGATTTTCTCTCCTCACATGCTATTCTTGACCCATTACAATCTGGTTTTCGCCCTCTCCACTCAACCGAAACTGCGCTTACTAAAGTCTCCAATGACCTATTACTGGCTAAATCCAGAGGTCAATATTCCATCCTCATTCTTCTTGATCTTTCCGCTGCTTTTGACACTGTCGATCACAGCATACTTCTCGATACCCTGTCCTCACTTGGATTCCAGGGCTCTGTCCTTTCCTGGTTCTCTTCCTACCTCTCCCTCCGCACCTTTAGTGTTCACTCTGGTGGATCCTCTTCTACTTCTATCCCTCTGCCTGTCGGCGTACCTCAGGGTTCTGTTCTTGGTCCCCTCCTCTTTTCTATCTACACTTCTTCCCTTGGTTCATTAATCTCATCCCATGGCTTTTCCTACCACCTCTATGCTGATGACTCCCAAATCTACCTTTCTACCCCTGATATCTCACCTTGCATCCAAACCAAAGTTTCAGCGTGCTTGTCTGACATTGCTGCCTGGATGTCTCAACGCCACCTGAAATTAAATATGACCAAAACCGAGCTTCTTATTTTCCCCCCCAAACCCACCTCCCCGCTCCCCCCGTTTTCTATTTCTGTTGATGGCTCTCTCATTCTCCCTGTCTCCTCAGCTCGAAACCTTGGGGTCATCTTTGACTCTTCTCTCTCCTTCTCTGCTCATATCCAGCAGACCGCCAAGACCTGTCGTTTCTTTCTTTACAACATCCGTAAAATCCGCCCCTTTCTTTCCGAGCACTCTACCAAAACCCTCATCCACACCCTTGTCACCTCTCGTTTAGACTACTGCAATCTGCTTCTTGCTGGCCTCCCACTTAGTCACCTCTCCCCTCTCCAGTCAGTTCAAAACTCTGCTGCCCGTCTCATCTTCCGCCAGGGTCGCTTTACTCATACTACCCCTCTCCTCAAGACCCTTCACTGGCTCCCTATCCGTTTTCGCATCCTGTTCAAACTTCTTCTACTAACCTATAAATGTATTCACTCTGCTGCTCCCCAGTATCTCTCCACACTCGTCCTTCCCTACACCCCTTCCCGTGCACTCCGCTCCATGGATAAATCCTTCTTATCTGTTCCTTTCTCCACTACTGCCAACTCCAGACTTCGCGCCTTCTGTCTCGCTGCACCCTACGCCTGGAATAAACTTCCTGAGACCCTACGTCTTGCCCCATCCTTGGCCACCTTTAAATCTAGACTGAAAACCCACCTCTTTAACATTGCTTTTGACTCGTAACCACTTGCCTCCACCTACCCTCCTCTCTTCCTTCCCGTTCACATTAATTGATTTGATTTGCTTACTTTATTTATTTTTTGTCTATTAGATTGTAAGCTCTTTGAGCAGGGACTGTCTTTCTTCTATGTTTGTACAGCGCTGCGTATGCCTTGTAGCGCTATAGAAATGCTAAATAGTAGTAGTAAGGAGAGAGAGGGGAATGGACTAGTGGAGGGGGAGGTGGTGAGGTAGAGAAAGCAAGGTTTATCTTTTGAACCTTGTTGTGAAAGAATTCAGCAAGGGTCTGAGGAGATAATGAAGGGGGAGTTGGGGGAGGGGGCACCTTGAGGAGAGAGTTCAATGTGGTGAAGAGAAGTCGAGGATTAGAGCCAAGAGAGTTGGTCAGTTGGATATAATAATCCTGTTTGGCACGTAAAAGAGCAGATTGGAAGGAGGTCAGCATGAACTTAAAGTGTAAGAAATCAGCAAGGGCCCAAGATTTCCGCCAGAGGCGTTCGGCGGAGCGGGTACAGGAACGTAGGTAGCGGATATTAGAAGTCAGCCAAGGTTGGGGTTTTGTACGCCTTACAGGGCGGGTCATCAAAGGTGCAAGAGTGTCTAAGGCAGAGGATAGAGTATTGTTGTAAGAAGAAACAGCCTCGTTGACAGACGTGGATGGTGCCACAGTAGAGAGGAGGTTTGAAACATGGAAGGATAGAGATGAAGGGTCAATATCGTGAAGATTCCTAGATAAATTAGATAAGATAGGACGGGTCTGGGAGGGAGGAGATTTAAGTGTGAAAGTTATAAGATGGTGATCAGAGGAGGGAAGACCAGAGGCAAGGAAACTAGAGGGTGAACAGTTGGAGGAGAAGATGAGATCAAGACAGTGACCATTTTGATGAGTGGGGGAGGTGGAGCATAGTTGGAGATTAAAGGAGGACGTTAAAGCGAGTAACTTGGAAATATAAGAGTTGGAAGGATCATTAGCAGGAATATTAAAGTCACCAAGGATGAGACAGGGGGAGGAAGGATCATGGAAGAAGGCAAGCCAGGCGTCAAAGTCACTGAGAAAGGATGAAAGGGACTTATCAGGGGGACGATAAATGACCGCTATTCGAAGAGACAGAGGAGAGAAAAGGCGGATAGAGTGGACTTCAAAGGAGGAAAAACAGCGAGATTGAGGTGGAAGAAGGGGTTGAAATCTGGAGGAGGGAGAGAGAAGTAGTCCAACACTGCCCCCACGGCCAGCAGGGCGAGGAGTATGTGAAAATAGATAACCGCCATGGCACAGGGCTGCGACTGAAGCAGAGTCATCAGGGCAGAGCCAGGTTTCTGTTATGGCGAGCAGATGGAGGTGACGCGAGATAAAGAGGTCCTGGATATAGGCGAGTTTGTTACAGATAGAGCGGGCATTCCATAGGGCGCAAGAGAAGGGCAGAGAAGAGGAGGGGAGTAGAGAAATAGAGATGAGGTTAGAGAGGTCACGGTGAGATCTGTAGAGTTGGGATAATAAACTAAATTATTTTTCTGTTATTATATTTGAAATTATATTTCTGTTATTGTTCCCCTTAATACATCTTTTAACTTCCCCACTTGTTCTAAACGTTCCCTCTCTGTCCCTCCTGCTGTCGCCCCTGAACATGAAGCTATTCAAAAATCTTTGGAATATATTAATTCTACTTATCCCTTGACAAAAATTAGACTTGATGCCCTCTCTGCTACTTCTTGGATTCCAATTTTTGCTGCCCCTGCTTCCACTGCTGAATTAGGAATGTCTATTAGACGACTTCAAGCCCTATTACATATATTAACTCATGAACTGAATATTACCTTTAAGGCTGTACAAGATCAAAATCGATGAACTTACTATTTTTACTCGCTATAACAGAATGGGTTTAGATTACTTACTTGCAGCACAAGGTGGTTTATGTACTGTTTTAAATAGTACTGACTGTTGTACTGTGGTTGTTAATCGTTCACATATTGTTAGAAATGCTATGGAAAGAATTGTTAATTTGGCAAAAATTTCAATTTCTGATTACTCATCTCCTCTTGATGCCTCCCCTTGGTGGTCTACTATCACTTCCTGGTTTTCCAATCTTATTCCTTCTGTTCGAGGACTCCTTTTTGGACTCCTTGGTTTTCTAGCTTTTCTCCTTATTCTCTTTTGCTGTCTACCCTGTTTTCTATCTCTGTGTAAGAAATTGTTCTCTACACCTTTTAATACCAACATTATGTTTAATGAAACTTCTGCCCCAAATTATTCTACTTCTCCAATTTTTGCTCCCTCTCGCCACTCCCACACCCTACGGACTTTTCCTGCTGAAGAACCCACCATCTCCTAGTTTCTGGTTTTGTCTCCCTTTTCCGTTTAACGGGAGCCAAGAGGGAAGATGTAAAAAGATGTTCTATTCTACCTGTGCTGCACTGCCTCCCATCCCCCCCCCCCTGTCTTTTCTGTACCTGGCTGCTAGTCACTGCTGGTAGCCATAGACAGGAATGCATACATCCCTGGCTTTCGTTACTATGGCAGCCCAGTATCTGGAATACACATCTTTTCTTCAGTTACAAGATGGTCAAGGTCAAATGTACCAATAGGGTGTTGGCAGGACACCTATGCTACCTTCGATTGGTGTAGGAGGGGGGAGAGGTGACGACATCACTTTTTCTATAAGAATACCTGCACACAAAGAAATCTTCAGAATTAGCCATATTTTGCAGGAGACTTTTCTCTGTCCTGATTCAGGGCATCATTGCTAATTGGCTATTTCACCAGGAAATATATTTTCTCTTCTTTGTTTCTGCATTGCTCCGGGTAAGAACTATTTCTTTATAACAGAGAACTATTCTCTCTTTTCTCTTTATATTTTATTTCACTTCAGGACTGATATATTTCCTGCTAGTGATCCCTCCCCCTCTGTCTCTAAGAAAGCATGGTCTCAGGAAACATGCTGTGATCTCTCTCTCTCTAAGAAAGCCTGGTCTCAGGAAACACCTGTGATCTCTCTCTCTCTAAGAAAGCCTGGTCTCAGGAAACACCTGTGATCTCTCTGTTTCTCTCTCTCTCTCCATACTTTCAGATAACATGTGCTGACCTCTCCATGGTCTCAGTTAACATGTGCTGATCTCTCTCTCTCATTTTCTTTGTTCTCCTTACAACTGTTCCTTATCAAATTAGTCTGATTGCTTATTATTATTACCTAAGCTATTGATATTAGATTCTGTACATGTGATGATATTTTTCTAACTGAGATTCTGTACATGTGATATTTTCCCAAGACTTTCAAACTGATATCTGAAGCTGTGCTGGTAAGAATAAAAACCACTTCTAACTCTCTGATTCCTTTAAACTTATTCTATGATATTTTTCTTTATTTTGGTACAAAGTGAATAGCATAAACGCAGCCAGTACACTTTGTACTATTTGAATATTTTTACTGCTGTAATTGCCTATTGCTCATGTTTGATCTATTCTTACTGTACACTGCCTTAAAAGGCGGTAAATAAATCCTAATAAATAAAGTTCGTTAAAATTGAGCAAAAAAAGGTCATAAGACATTTTCTGCTGTTATGCACTCAAGCTTTGGAATCATTTGTCTCCAGGTAGAAGGGAAGAGCAGCAGTAATTGCTGTTTAACAAAAGCTTGACTGTCTGCTCAAGCCTATCACTTTTTATGTATTTTTATGGGAGAAGGTTCTGTTTGTGGGGTGGTACTGTTGGATGATATATAATACTAGTAAAAAAAAGGCCCGTTTCTGACAAATGAAACGGGCGCTAGCAAGGTTTTCCTCGGTGTATGAGATTGACTGTGTGAGAGAGAGGGAATGAGAATCAGAGTGTGTGCCAGGGGCCTATCACTCCCTCCTCCCTCCCAGTTGCATGGTCCCCCTCCCTCCCAGTTCCAGGGTCATCCCCCCTCCCAGTCCCAGGGTGCGTCCGTGTTTCAGGGTCCCCCCACCCTCCGTCCCTCAGAGTTTCAGAGTCCCCACCCTCCCTCCCAGTTGAAACAGCTGTAGACTTGTTTCAGATGGAGCAACAACTTAAAAAGGAGAATGTGGAGCAGCAGGAGTGTATTAGAGTGTATGGCAATGACAGCAGGCTGGGTGAGTAAAGGCAAGCTGCTAAGACTCTGGGAGGAGTTAATTGTTTTAGTTGCAAGGAGCTGTGGACCCCAGCTGACCTTGTTAATCACCTAGGGCAACCACTCCAGGTGCCTGAGAAAACAATTATGTCCCTCAGCTATTTCTCCCTGCTTGTTTTACTACTCTGTTTTCCTTTGTGTACTTGCTAAAGCAGATATCTATGCCACCTCAAGTTTCCGGTTGGAGGCTTCAATTAGAACGTTGGAGGTGCCTTTTATATATAGAGATATTGAAACGTTATATTGTGTAATTCTTTCTGCTGCCTCTGTTGGCCATATTATCAAGTATGAAAAACTCCTATTACCCAGTTTTCACAAAAAAGTATAGTATTTTGGAAGCTAATAGTTCTCAGTCTCCATCTGCTGATAGGAGTGCACAACTCGCTTGTTTGAACTAGTCTAGAGGGATGCTAAGGAATACTAATTCTCACAAAACTTGCTATGGGGTTCATTTGCATCTATAACACATTGGCAGAAATGGGATTTTAACCTGAGTAAAATCCCACCAATTACTACATTAACCCTTATGTTCAATATGATGGCACCAACATAACAGGATATTTTCCAATTAAGAACCAGAATGAAATTGAGACTAAAGTCTAGCAGTGAGGAAGAAAACTCCTGAATATGGGAAGCTCTAAGAGTTCTCCATCTCTAATCAAGGCATGGATGAACTACATGGCCATCAGTAGAAATGGAAAAAAATCCCTTGGGCCAAATCACCCAGATGCCTAAAATGTGCTAGGCTGCATCAGCCTGGGCCCAGAGCACATGGAAAATTCAATTTGCTACAGCAGGGAAGTCATGTCACAACCATTTATCTATGCTGTTGAATTGATTTGCACTACAAACACCGTGTAGTAAGATGGGAAGGGAATCAAATGAAAAGCTAGTTGAGAAGGCAAGTGTGCGCAGAGACATAAGAATAAAGAGGGGGGAAAAAAAAAAAAGAGAGTATATTTTGATCACTCCCAAACATTTGACCATGTCATGTTTTGGAGGCCGTATCTTGCGAAGGATGTTAAAAAAATGTAAGCGGTGCAAAGAAAAGCTACGAGGATGGTATGGGATTTACGTTCCAAGACGTATGAAGAGAGGCTTGCTGACCTGAACATGTACACCCTGGAGGAAAGGAGGAACAGGGGTGATATGATACAGACGTTCAAATATTTGAAAGGTATTAATCCGCAAACGAATCTTTTCCGGAGATGGGAAGGCGGTAGAACGAGAGGACATGAAATGAGATTGAAGGGGGGCAGACTCAGGAAAGATGTCAGGAAGTATTTTTTCACAGAGAGGGTGGTGGACGCTTGGAATGCCCTCCCGCGGGAGGTGGTGGAGATGAAAACGGTAACGGAGTTCAAACATGCGTGGGATATGCATAGAGGAATCCTGTGCAGAAGGAATGGATCCTCAGAAGCATAGCTGAAATTGGGTGGCGGAGCAGTTGGGGGGAAGAGGGGGTGGTGGTTGGGAGGCGGGAAATACTGCTGGGCAGACTTATATGGTCTGTGCCCTGAAAAGGACAGGTACAAATTCAAGGTAAGGTATACACATATGAGTTTGTCTTGGGCAGACTGGATGGACCATGCAGGTCTTTTTCTGCCGTCATCTACTATGTTACTATGTCGGGGGTTTTGAGATTTTTCTGCTCCATTAATGGGTGTAGCTCATAGTTGCAGTCTGTCATCAGGAAAGCAGCTGCTGTTACTGTTCAGCACTAGAGTTGAACCTGCACACAGTGCTCACCTTCTGATCAGCTTCGCTATCAGTGTCACTGGCAGATGAGCTTGAAGACACAAGTTCCTTTGATTTAGGCATTCTATGGAGAAAACACAACACATCATGATTTTGTATACCATCTATATTCTAAAGTCACATATTAAAATCAAAATTTGTACTATTGAAACGCTGAACAAGCAGAACCATTGTTATAAAAATATAACAGTATAATTAAAATGTAACTAAAAGGACTTTGGATAGCCTTAAAGCAAACTATATCAGTGAGCTTTGAACTATTAACATTAGACAGTGAATCTATAAAACTACATCAAGAACTTGGTTTGGTTCATCAGCGGAATGGACTGGCCAACAATTCACAGTTCATGCAACTTCTTCAATAGAGATTTCCATACTACAGTACTTTCTAAAATCTGACTGGAACTTACTAAGCGCTAGCTGCTCTTCAAATAAACAACTCCAAGTTCTATTTTCTCTACTTTTCCAAACAATAGGACATTTGATACTTGTCTATAAAAGTGGACTAACATGGCTACCACACCTGTCTATAACCTGAATTTGAAGTGGGTATTCCTAAAAAGAAAAAGTGGGGAAAATAAAAATTAACCTATAATATGACAATGTTTAGAACATACTTAAGAGTACTCTAGCTCTACTAATGCAAACTTTAGATTAATACCAAGGCTAATACACTCACTCAGTAAGAGAGTTCATATACCCATGAGAAGACCAACTATTAATTTAAAAATTATTCCACCATATAAACTACAAGATGTCTAGAACCCAATTCTGGGAATTTGACCTATCCAGTCACAGGAAGCTCGACACTGCTCTCTACCTCACATATCATACAGGAAAGGGAGTGGGACTTGATATATCTCCTTTATGTGGCTACAATCAAAGCAGTTTACATACAGGTAGTTATTTTGTACTTAGGGTAATAGAGGGTTAAGTGACTTGTCCACAGTCACAAGGAGGCAGAGCTGCAGTGGGAATCAAACCCAGTTTACCAGGATGGTGGAAGACATGCACTGGGTAGAAGAAAACAAGGAAGGAGTGCAAGTTTAGGTTTCACACGCACTACCAGTTAGCCTAAAGACAGCACTGGTAATGTAATTTTATAGCCCTCAACCAACAGTCTACTCTAAGCAGAGGTCTCCCTTAAACAGAAAGCTATTTTTGAGCCTTTCAAGAATCAAAAATCTCCTAGTGAGACAGACAAAAGAAGAAAAAAAATATATAAAAATGTCCTCTTTCACAAAGCTTTCTGTATGTCTCTAAAGTTTTGCTTTCGTTTACAGATTTAAGTGCTGCAGCTGTTCTGCTCATTACTTCCCAGTACATCTGAATTTCTCTATTAGATCTTCTTGATCATTTTATTTTTGCTGCTCAACAGAAAGACACATTCTTTATTTAAAAAAAGAAAAAACAGACCATACTGTTAACGGTAAGAACCCCTGCAATACAGCACTACTACACAATTTTTTTTTAATTTCCTACAAACTTTAAAGCATTTGGAGAGAATTAAGTCTTAGCTCACTGTGATTTGAGAAATAATCACACAACAAGGACAGCATCACTAAACTATTTGTAGATAGAGCATCTAGCCACACATCATTTTAATCAATGAGTTGACCATGCAGGAATTTGCTGTGTACAGTTACTTGCAACAGCAGCCCATTTGATTACACACTTTCTTTAAAAACTACTTCACCTTCAATCCAGGGCTACACTAAAAGTAAATACAGTAAAGACTTACTGAATAAACAAGAACGAAAAACCTATACCACGAGAGGAAAAATAGACCCAGTAATATTCTTGCAACAGATATACTACAACGAATGGACAACAAAAACAGATACAATCCAATTCCTCTTAGAATGGGACGACAGATGCAGAGCCACATTAGACAACATTGCTCCAAACCAAACCCTCACCTCACATAGAAAAAATTCAATACCATGGTTCAATGAAGAGCTGAAAAAAAAACTTAAAACACAAGTAAGAAGGTAGAATGTGCATGGAATAAAAAGAAAGACGACCCCATACTTAACGCCTGGAAACAACTCCAAAGAAAATACAAATATACCATAAGACAAACTAAAAGATTGTACTACAAAACTGTAATTGGACCAAACTACAAGGACACACATAAACTCTTCCAACTCGTGAATAAACTACTAGATACCACACCAGTCACAACCAACAGCAAAAGATGCACCAGGAGCAGACAATCTCGGAGATACTTCAACGAGAAAATCGTACAACTGCGACTTAAGATACCTATCAGTACCATCGACTATGCTGAACTCCTTGCCTGTCTAGACCCAGACCCTGGCATTTACCAGAACCTGGACCAACTTCGAGAAACTATCAGAGGATATCATCTCCAAAACGCTCAAAAGATTTGCCAAATCTCATTGTAAACTAGACATATGTCCAAACAACCTGATGACATCTGCTCCTCAACAATTTATAACAGACATAACGAAACACTTGAATTATATGTTACAAAACGGACTCTTCCCAAAGGAGAAAGGAAACATTTTACTCACCCCCATACCCAAAGACGCAAAGAAAAATGCCTGTAAATTAACCAACTACAGGCCAGTAGCATCCATTCCCTTAATAACCAAACTACCGGAAGGGTTGGTGACCAAACAACTCACAAACTATTTAAATAAATTCGCAATACTCCACGACTCCGAATCAGGATTTCGGTCTAACCACAATACTGAAACAGTACTAGTTACTCTCATGACCAAATTCAAACAAATGATTGCAAATGGAAAGAACATACTTCAACAATTTGACATGTCAAGCGCTTTCGACATGGTTGTTCATGGAATACTACTACATATCCTCGAGTACTTCGGAATTGGAGGTAATGTTCTCAATTGGTTTAAGGGATTCCTAACCACACGATCATACCAAGTGACTAACTCGACTACTTCAGCCACATGGATACCTGAATGTGGAGTCCCACAGGGATCCCCCCCTCTCGCCGACCCTATTCAACTTAATGATGATACCCTTGGCCAAACTATTATCAAACTAAAACCTCAACCCATACATATACGCAGACAACGTAACGATCTACATCCCTTTCAAACAAGATCTAAAGGAAATGTCCAATGACATCAACCAAAGTCTCCAGATCATGCAATCATGGGCGGATGCATTTCGGCTGAAACTTAATGCAGAAAAAAACTCAATGTCTAATACTCACCTCTCAACATAATAAGAACAAATTCACTGCCATTAACACACCAAATCTGAACCTTCCAATTTCGGACACCCTAAAAATCCTTGGTGTTACCATTGATCGACACCTAACACTTGAGAGCCACACGAAAAACACAACCAAGAAGATGTTCCACTCAATGTGGAAATTAAAAAGGATTAAGACCTTTCTTCCCAAGGACTGTTTTCCGTAACCTAGTACAATCAATGGTGCTCAGTCATCTAGACTATTGTAACGCACTCTACGCTGGTTGTAAAGAGCAAATAATCAAGAAACTTCAGACAGCCCAGAACACTGCAGCAAGACTCATATTCGGTAAAACAAAATATGAAAGTGCTAAACCCCTACAAGAAACTACACTGGCTTCCACTTAAAGAACGCATCACGTTCAAAATATGCTCCTTAGTTCACAAAATCATTCACACAGATGCACCAGCCTACATGTCAGACCTGATAGACTTACCACCCAGGAATGCCAAAAGATCATCCTGCACATTCCTTAATCTGCACTTCCCTAACTGCAAAGGTCTAAAATACAAACTAATGCATGCGTCAAACTTTACTTTTTTTTTTTTTTTGTTACATTTGTACCCCGCGCTTTCCCACTCATGGCAGGCTCGATGCGGCTTACATGGAGCAATGGAGGGTTAAGTGAGTTGCCCAGAGTCACAAGGAGCTGCCTGTGCTGGGAATCGAACTCAGTTCCTCAGTTCCCCAGGACCAAAGTCCACCACCCTAACCACTAGGCCACTCCTCCACTTACTTGAGCACACAGTTATGGAACGCATTGCCGCGCAAACTAAAAACGAATAGCGAATTAATGAACTTCCGCAAACTACTGAAGACCCATTTGTTTAACAAGGCATACCACAAACATCAACCAATGTGAATATACACAACTCCACATATATTCAGAACTGTCTTACAATATCTGCTTGTTATACTACTATTATGTTTCATCATTATCATGTTGCCCAAGATCCCTCTGTAACACTAAATATCTTACAATATCTGCTTGTTATTCTACTATTATGTGTCATCATTATTATGCTGCCCAAGATCCCCCTGTAACACTAAATGTCTATTTGTAATATATTTCCACTATTCATGATGTATTGTAAGCCACATTGAGCCTGCAAAGAGGTGGGAAAATGTGGGATACAAATGCATTAAATAATTAAATATCACCAAAACAATGTGTAAAAACAACATATTACTAAAAGGCTAAAACTTTGGCGTGCTTCTCAGCATTTTGTAATACTTAAAACAAACCAACAAAAAATAACTTTCTGCTATATGCCAATTAGAAACAATGTATTTCCATGCATGTTAAAGATCTTTTCCTACATATCCTACCACACTTTATTAACATGTAGAACATGCCTTCTTCCTTAGTTCCAAAGTAGTCTTATTTCTAAACGAGGGCGCACTTCGCGTCGTGGACGATCGACACGTTCTGCAATTCCCCAACAGGCATAGAATGAGAAGTTATGCTTTTGAAAGCTACCCAGTATCCAAATGCAACAGATATGCTTTGAAAACAAGTTATATAAAGCATATTACTATAGTTTTAAGAAAATATTTAAACTCTCTATTTTAAAATAAAGCCTATATCCTCCCTCACACAAGTGAATATCGCTCCAATTTTTCCTTCAGTCTACAGAATCACTGAACAGATACACTTCAAGAAAGGGGCCAGACGACGAAACCACAGCAGCTAAAAGGTACTTCTAAAACCAAAGAAGATGGTTCAGAGCGCACACACACGTGCACGCCAGCGCCATTTTGTCCCACTAGGGATCGATCTAATGATACCTCAAAACCAGGAGTGTACGAACTGTAGGCCCTAATCAAGCGTATTGGGCAGTTCCATTCCGGAAACACTGCGCCCGAAAGCATTACAGGAGACCCGAGAACCACAGCACCCGCAAATTACAACTCTCACGGCCTTCGGGGCTCATCTTAGACATATCAAATCACACGCACTAAGCTGCCTTCACACGCTCACATACCAAGCATCCCTCGTCATACGCATTCGCGGACCCACAACATCTCTCCTTCTCTCTTCCACTCCAGCATATCACCCTCTCGTTTGCTCGTCCCCAGTCCAACAACTCTCCTTCTTTCTCAACCTCCAGATCCTACCTTAAAACTAGTCTTTGAAATCACCAGCAATAACAAGTTAAACACGTTGTCTACGACTGCCCCGGAGCTTTCCTTTTACTACCGCCTCCCGCCCCGCCGGAAACAGGAAGTTACGCCAGAGAAAGAGGGCGGGTGCCGTGGTGGCGGAGGGGAGGGGAGGGGGGAACAGCAGAACATAGAGGAGACACTTACCTGTAACCAAGGAGATTTGATAGACAGGAGACGAAAGTGAGCATAAGAGCTGAACCCTTGCCGCGGTTTTAGTACACCCAAAACTATAGCAGACGCTATTGAAAACAAGAGCAAAAGATTAATAAGGGGCTGCCTATGCGTGGTCCATCTGTAACAACAAGTCTAAAGATGTTCCAGTTGGATAGTGCCTTAAAAGGTGGAGGAATAAAGATTATTTTTTTTTTTACACTTATTGGACAGCTTTTTAATTTACTTGAACGCTTCCTCGTGTCTAGATATAAGTATCACGTAATAAAAATTTAATATCACTAAAACAGCTTAAAAAGTATTGTAGCTAGTAGCAAAGGCAGTTATAAACTCTGTATTGTGTGCTCATTTTTCTACACTTTTCCATACACTACAGATGGCAAACGTTTTTCAGTGGGGATATCCTGTTTCCTGATGGGTTCATCTTAACTGTTGTTGTAATCTGTTTTGGGAAGACTTAAACCTGGTGTTACAAAGATGGAATATAAAATGGAAGTAAAATTAAACTCTCCTTTGATTGGGGCACATGGAATCACATCTTCATCTGTTTTGTAGAAGGTTACCTTTTGGATACACAAATGGATTATTCTGTTTTTTAACATATTTCAGGAGCAAGTGGTTTTATAAGTTAAAATAAAAAATATTTTGTTTCATGCAGATTTCTCTTATTTAAACACTAGTGTTTCTGACACAAATGAAACGGGCGCTAGCAAGGTTTTCCTCGGAGTGTGTATGTTTGAGAGTGACTGTGTGAGAGAGAAAGAGTGAATGTGTGAGTTTGTGTATGTGTGACAGACAGAGAGTGAGTGTGGGTGCAAGTGTGTCTGTGAGAGAGTGTGTGAGACAGATAGAGAGTGAGAGTATGTGTGCGATACACAGACTCTCTGTGAGACCGAGAGAGTGAGCTCGAGAGAGTGTTTGAGAGCGACTGTGTGACACGTGGAGGGGCATAATCGAACGCCCATCTCCATGGGCGTCTATGTCCGAAAACAGGTATGTGAAGAGGCGGGACAGACCTTATTATCGAAAAAGATGGGCGTCCATCTTTCGTTTCAAAAATACGGTTTGGACAGACCAAATGCCATGGATTTGGACCCTTCTGAGATGGGCGTTTTTTTTTTTTTTTGCGATAATGGAAACTAAAAACACCCAGCTCAGAAACGTCCCAATCCAAGCCATTTGGTCGCGGGCGGGACAAATGTACAACACTACCATAGCTCTTAGGGGTGAAGGGGGCAACTACATGTGGGTACAGTAGGTTTTAGAGGCCTCCCATTTACCACCACAAGTGTTACAGTTGGGGGGGGGGCCTGGGTCTGCCTGCCTGAAGTGCACTGCAGTACCCACTAAAAGTGCTCCAGGGACAGGACTTGTTGCTGGTGTATAACCGTGGCACAGCAGTTCACACCTGAAGACTAATCTCGCTGAAAACGACCTTTATTTGAATAAGCACCTTTACTCACAGTTAACTGCAGATCAGAGGTTGTGCCCCACTGGCAACGAGTCTCGCTGGTACTGAGATTAGCAGTAGGTCCGAGCTGGCAGAATGGTGTACAATGCCCTCTTTCAACAACATTCAGGGTAAGAACTAAGTGCTGTAATGTGGCTAACACATGAAAGCGATCTAAAAGTGTCTTACACAAATGGCCACTACCTCATGGACTACCGGAAACAAAACAGGGCACACTCTGACCCAGTAAGCAGAGGGAAAAGCACCATGGGAGTAGAGCCTACCAACTACCAACATCGTGAGCATTTAACACAAGCTAGTGGAATCACGGAGCCCTATACCCTACACCCACCACAATGCATTGCTGATGTGACTCTGCAGTGCCCTTAACAGAAAAGGTGTCACACTCACCCGAGACCCACATTAGAACCAGGGAAAGGCTGTCAGAGGATAGAACACATTCTGCTGTCATGGAGGTGGGTACGGCATTTGAGGCTGGCATACAGGCTGGGGAAAAAAGTTTGTAAAGTGTTTTTTTTTTTATGGGAGGGGGTTAGTGACCACTGGGGGAATCAGGGGAGGTCATCCCCGATTCCCTCTGGTGGTCATCTGGTCAGTTGGGGCACTTTTTTGGGACTTGTACCTGAAAAAAAAGGGTCCAAATAAAGCGGACCAAATTCTTGTCAAAAACGCCCTTCTTGTTTCGATTATCAGCTAAGGACGCCCATCTCTCCTTGGCTGATAACCACGCCCCAGTCCCGCCTTCGCCACGCCCCCGACATGCCCCCATGATCTTTGTTCATCTCCATGACGGACTGCAGTTGAGGATGCCAAAAATCGGGTTTCGATTATACCGATTTGGGCGACCGCCGCCCACGGGAAACGGACGCCCATCTCCCGATTTGGGTTGAAATATGGGCGTCTTTCTCTTTCGAAAATAAGCTGGATAGAGAGTGAATGTGATATAGTGTGAGACATAGAGTGTGTGAGAGACAGTGTGTGAGAGTGAGAGAGAGAAAGACACTGACTGTAAGAGAAAGATAGAGTGTGTGTGTGACAGAGATACCTCCCCACCTCTCTCTCTGGTCTCAGGACCCCTCCCCCCCCCTCAGGTCTCTGGAACCCCTCCACTCTGGTCTCAGGACCACCCCTCCCCTTCTGGTTTCAGGACCCCGTCCCTGGTCTCAGGACCCCCTCCACCACCCTCTCAGGACCCCCTCCCCCTCTCTGGTCTCAGGACCCCCTCCCAATGTCTCCCCTCTTTCTTTCTGCATCCTTCCATCCAGTGTCTCCTTTTTTTTCCGTACCCTTCCATCCAGCCGTCTTCCCTCTTTCTCTCCCCATCCTTCCACCCATCTACCCTCTCTCCTGATCCTTTCATCTAATGTCTCTCTCCCCCTCCTTCTATCCAGTGTCTCTCTATCTTTCTACCTTTTTCTGTTCAGTGGCCCATCTCTCTCCACATCCAAAGTCTCTCCCCTTTCTCTCTGCATCCATTCATCCATCTCCCCCTTTCTCACCCCATCCTTCCATCGTGTCTCTCTCCCCATCCTTCCATCTGTTTTCCCTGTTTCTCTCCCCATCCTTCCATCCGTCTACCCCCCTCTCCCGATTCTTCCATCCCTTATCTCTCTATCCCCTTCTTTCCATCCAGGCCTGCCCACCCAACACATACCTGTCAAGTCTCCCATGAAACACGCGGTGCCAGCTCCCATTTCCGGCCACTGCTGCTTCTCCTGTTGAGCAGCAGCGGCCGCTACAAAAACAAAAACAGATGATTTTAAAAAGCAAGCGCGGCACCACAGGCAGCCATTAGGCATTGGCTGTCGGCTCTGCAGCCGCTCCTCTCACCTCTCACGTCGCTGCACTCAGGGCCGGTTTTAGCAATTGCGGGGCCGTATGCAGACCAATTTGATTATTCCATTTTTAGAAAATTTTTTATTTATGAAATTTCAAATAAAGACAAATGAAGCTAAACTTGTACAAAAAAACTGATTGTAATAATAAGCACAATGCTATCATGAACCCCCCCCCCCCCCCCAGCATTAGTGCAGGTTTTTTTTAATGAAAAGGTGGCTAAAATCAGAACTCAGCTTTGTGTAAATGGACCTGCAGACCATGACATGGATTTAGAGATGTTACAAGTATTATGTGATATACCTACCAACTGACTTTTTGGGAGGGCTTTTTGCCCCTGAATATGAAGGATACTAGATTTATCAAGAAAAGCTGTAGCCTGGATAGCTGTTCTGCATATATTATGAACAACACATGAACAGGACTATGGTTTCCAGATTAACAGCATGGCTACACAACTGTTTAACTAACAAGAGTTTTTCCATCACATTACTATTATTGTTTTAACTCCTACTCCTAAAAACCCCAAGGAAAATTTGCTAATTACTGTCCAATTGCATCTATTCCCTTATTGGTGAAAATAATGACAGTGAAAAAAAAAAAAGAAAATAGTTGCACAGGGTCATAGGCGCCGACTCTGTGGGTTCTGTGGGTGCTCGAGCACCCCCAATGTTTTCACCCGCCCAGGCAGGGGCGGGGGGCGCCGCTTACCCCTCCGACGTCGCAGCACCGTACAACCTACGCAGCGTCAGTGAAAAGCGCTGCCCGCTAGTCTTCCCTTCGCTCGTTCGTTCCCTGTCAGTGTCCCGCCCTCGCGGAAATGATGTCAGAAGAAGGCGGGACACTGACAGGGAACGAACGAACCAGCGAAGCGAAGGGAAGGCTAGGGGGCAGCACTTTCACTGACGCTGCGCAGGCTCAGCTGCTGCGATGGAGGTAAATTTAAAATATTTAGAGAAGAGGGGCGGGTAGGGCAGATGGACATGGGAGCGGGAGGGCAGGGGAGAGCGAAGCATTGATGGATGGATCTGGATGGGAGGGGAGGGCAGGGCCCAGGGAGAGCGGAGAAATTGCTGTACAGGGAGGGAAGGGAGGAGAATTGCTTGAGATGGATGGATGGAGGTGGGCAGGGGACAGAGGAGCACGGATGGACGTGGATTGGAGGACAGGTCCCAGGGAGAGAGTAGAAATTGCTTGATATGACTGGATGGAGGTGGGCAGGGGACAGAGGAGCATGGATGGGAGGACAGGGCCTAGGGAGAGAGGAGAAATTGCTTGATATGGCTGTATGGAGGTGGGCATGGGACAGAGGAGCACGGATGGACATGGATTGGAGGACAGGGCCCAGGGAGAGAGGAGAAATTGCTTGATATGGCTGGATGGAGGTGGGCAGGGGACAGAGGAGCATGGATGGACATGGATTGGAGGACAGGGCCCAGGGAGAGAGTAGAAATTGCTTGATATGGCTGGATAGAGGTGGGCAGGGGACAGAGGAGCACGGATGGACATGGCTTGGAGGAGAGGGCCCAGGGAGAGAGGAGAAATTGCTTGATATGGCTGGATGGAGGTGGGCAGGGGACAGAGGAGCATGGATGGGAGGACAGGGCCCAGGGAGAGAGTAGAAATTGCTTGATATGGCTGGACGGAGGTGGGCAGGGGACAGAGGAGCACGGATAGACATGGATTGGAGGACAGGGCCCAGGGAGAGAGTAGAAATTGCTTGATATGGCTGGATGGAGGTGGGCAAGGGACAGAGGAGCACGGATGGACATGGATGGGAGGACAGGGCCCAGGGAGAGAGGAGAAATTGCTTGATGTGGGGAGGAGGGCAGGGGAGAGAGGAGAATTGCTGGATATGGATGGATGGATGGAGGAGGACAAGGGAGAGAGGAGGACCCAGCTTTTACTTATGGATATAGAGCAAGAAATGAAGAAGAAAGGAGGAAAGTAAAGAAATAAATGGAAAGGAAGCCATGGAAACGGAGTTAAGAGGACAGATAGCAGCAGAATCAGATACTGGGCCAGCATAATCAGAAAAACAAAGTCACCAGACAAAGGTAGAAAAAAATCATTTTCTTTTCTTTCTTTTTTTTTTCTTTTATTTATTTAGTTTAACAATTTAAAGAATATACATATTGTATCAGGAAAAACAGAGATAATAAAATTCAAATAAAGAATTCTCTTCCATAAACCAAGCAGTTATACATCATAATTTCTACTCTTCCTTAGACCACTACATGTGGGGGGTTAGTCTTTTAACATAAGATATATATAATAAAGAAAAAAGGCCTGACTCATATTCTACCCTCTTAACTCATGTTAACAGTATGTTCAAACTATGTTGGATTCACATTGGAGAGCTTTTTCTGTTCAAAAAAAAACTTTAACTGATCTGGTTAAAAAAAAAACGTATTTGACATTCAAATATTTGGTTAAACATTTACATGGTACGCCAACAAAAAAGTGGCTCCTAGTGCCCTGGTTTCTTCCCTCAGTGATAGAAATAATTTTCTCTTATCCTGTGTAGTCTTTGTAACATCCGGAAATATCCAAAGCCTAGAGCCACAGAAAATCTTCTTAGAATTCTTAAAGTATAGTTTTAATAATTAATTCTTATCTTGCTCGAAGACAAAAGAAATTAAAAGTGTTTGACGCTGAGATATTACTGACAGAGACTGTTCCAAGAATGCTGTTAAATCTTGTAAACTATTTCCAGCTTCAACTTGAGTTTCTTCCCTCAATTCCCCCTGACTTTTCTTTTGCAAGGAAATATAAAAAATTTTGTTCAATGGAGGTATAAGTGAAGGGGAATATTGCAGAATCTCAATTAAGTATTTTCGAAATAGTTCCATTGGAGCAATACCATCTACCACTGGGAAATTCAAAATCCTTAGATTTAAACGTTTATTATCATTTTCAATTTGCTCTATTTTCCTCATCATCAACGTTTTATCTTTTATTATAGTCATATTAACTGCTTTCAGCGTTGTTAAATCTGTTTCAATTGACTCAAACTTTGTTGTATACTCAATTTTTACTTTCTCCACTGTTTCTGTCAAGGTATTTACTTTACTCACTAGAAGTCTGGTCTCCTGGGCAGTATTCGTCACTATTTTTGTCAGGGCCTGAATAGCCTTCCAAATTGAATCCAACATTACCACCGGTGGGGTTGATAGCTCCAAGGATAACTCCTCTGCTCGTTCTGGGGTGGCGCCGTCATTTTCGGGCCTGTCTCCATCGCCTTCCGATGAGATCAGGTCCAACATCCCCCCTCTCTCATGAGCAGGACACGGCGGGGTGTTAAACTCCGGCGGTGAAAGAGATGTTTCAACAGCCTGGAATGGCGTCGCTCCTTCGGCATCATTCACAGCGGCTTGCACCTCGCCGGTTCCTCTAGGGCAGCTCGAGACGAAGCGATCCAGCGTTGTCTGGAGAGGCGTAGAGGTGAGGAGCACCGACGGCGTATTTCTCACCACACCTTTTCTCTTGGTGTGAGGCATTAGGTTTCTCTCCGATTTGTAATTTCAAAGAAAGAGAACAACATCCAGCAGCACCAGAGCGTTCAGCCTCGAGTGTGAGTCGCCATCTTGGACACGCCCCCAGCTGTATTTTCATTTTAGTGTTTGTAATATGTCCACTTTGAGAATTTACATCTGCTACATCTGCTGTCTTATTTTGCAATGTATAGCAATGTGTTTCTTTCTGTTTGTCTGGTATTGTGCTGCATGCAGGGTCTAACTTCTTAGGATTTCAGGTTAATTTTTGAAGAATTTGAAGAGGGGCTAGCTCTGTTCTGCATGTGTGACTGCAAGGCCAAGTGTCTGAATAGGGATCTGTTTGTTAGATTCTGAGATTTTGCTAACACATTGTTTTTCAGAGTTGGCAAGACTGTCTGTTCTCGTATGCTAATTTTGTTTGTGTCATTTAGAGTATAATGGAGCTGTAAAAGCTTACAGAAACTATTTATAATGAAAACAAAAAAGAAACAAGTTATTTTTCTTCTTTACTGGTGTAATATTTTCAATGACGCCATGGCTGGTAAAAGGGGTGTGACTACTGTGATCCCACCCCTGGATGGGTAGGGGCACCGACTAATAGGCTGCAAGAGGGTGCCAGAAATCCTAGGATCAGCTCTGCACCCGCCGGAAGTCGGAAGTTCCCTTCCCAGCCAGCCCACCTGCCCGGTGCCCGCCCTCTTCTCCTTCAGTTCTCTGCTGGTCCGTCCTCGCCTTCCTGCGTGCCGCCCAGAATTTTAAAACTCATCTTACCTCGGGGTCCCAGCGGCAGCAGTGAAAGGCGAGCAGGCTTGGCGTTTCAGCCTTCCCTTCTCTCTCAGCTCTGGTCCCGCTCTCATTTTCTGTTTCCGCAAGGGCGTGACCAGAGCTGAGAGAGAAGGGAAGGCTGAAGCACCGAGCCTGCTCGCCTTTCACAGCTGCCGCGGGGACCCCGAGGTAAGATGAGTTTTAAAATTCTGGGCGGCATGCAGCAAGGCGAGGATGGACCGGCGGAGGACTGTTGTGGGAGAAGAGATCAGGCTGGGGTTGGGACTGGCATTCGGAGGAGGGGGGCAGCGAGGGGGAGGGAGGGGTCGGGGGAATGCGCCACCTGTTAAAAAAAAAATTCAGCACCCCCAATCATTTTGAAAAGTTGGCTCCTATGCACAGGGTAAATCTTTATTAAGTCTAGATCAAAATGCGATTGTTATACAATGCAATCTATCCCATGCGTTCAATTTAGTCGACCACAGGATAATAAAATCCTGTGGTCGACTAAATTGAACGCATGGGATAGATTGCATTGTATAACAATCGCATTTTGATCTAGACTTAATAAAGATAATAAAATTTAGGTTAAATGAATTAGGTATCACTGTCTGGTAGCATATTATCTTGGTTCCATGGTTTTATTATCCACCTTATAGAAAAGCTAATAATCATCATACCTGGCTTGCCTTTGAATGGCAGGGCAGGAGGCAGTGGCACAAACTTGCTCCAGCTGACCAGCTCCACTTCACTTTATTTTATTTTAAGTCGACTCTCACTCGCACCAGGCACCAGCGATGGCGATGGCTCACCTACGACCAGGCTCCAGCTTTTCCCTTCTCGCTCACTGACTCCCGCCCGCCCTCGTGGAAACAGAAAATACCTCATCAGAAGGAAGGCGGGACATTGAGCGGGAAGTGAAAAGCTGGGGTTAGCCATCGTTGCAACTCTGACTGTCGGGGGGCCGGGGCCATCGCTGCAAGCCTGCCATTGTCTGTGGGGGGCCGGGCCGTCGCTCCTACTGTCTGTCGGGGCCATCGCTGCATCTGTCGGGGTCCAGGGAGGCGGGAGCTGACGGCGGGCTCAGCGGTGGGTGGGCACCGGATCAGTGGCGGAAGTGGAGCTGCCGAGCGGGATCAAATCATGATGCGGTCCGAGCGGAGGTCGGTCGGAGAGGCAGAGTTTAGACGAGCTGCACGGGGCCCCCTTAAGCACGGGGCCCTATGTGGCCGCCTTGGTCACCTCTGCCTAAGACCGGCCCTGGTGCACTGCTCCGGGTCGTCCTCCAGGGGCAGTGACGTGAGAGGCGACAGGAGCGGCTGCAGAGCTGATAGCCAATGCTGGAGACTTGGCAGGTCTGTGTTGGGTGGGCAGGCCTGGAGGGAAAGTGGCTGGGCCTGAGCGGCGACCTTGGGGGGGGGGGCAGTGGCTGAGGCGACCTCGTGGGAGGGGGGAGCGGTGGCGACCTCATGGGGGGTGGAGGGGGGAGCAATGGTGACCTAGGGGGGGTGGAGGGGTGAGCGGCGTCGGCGACCTTGGGGGAGGGGCGGGGCAGCAGGGGCGGGGCCTCGTGTGGTTGGTCAGTGCTGCGTGTAACATCAGCCTGGGCTTCGGAGCCTAGCAGACCAACTCAGCCACGAACACAGGCAGCAAGACAGAACATTGGAGGTGAGAATTATTATATAGGATAACTAAATGGACTATAAGCCCCTAATGCTGTCCATTGGTTTTCTTATATTTTGCTCTTGTGATGACTTATACTGTGCAAAAGCTGGAAATACAGTGAGATAGAATAATATCATTCATTAACATCCAAAACTTATTTGTAAACCTCTAGAATCCAGTTTTCCCAAACTGAATCTAACATAGACTTGCTGTGTCTGGACTCCTTCAAAAACTTTATATATGACCGTACAGTGTGTAAAATGGACTTACTATCAGCTATGATTGCTGATTGCATTGGAGCCTTGGAACCGCAACAGTTCATATTTCGAGATGTCAGCACATCAAAAGGCAATTAAACATATGAATAAATTTAACAGTCACTTCACAGCCAACAAAATCCAGAGCTGCAAAGGGGTCCCAATTTTTGAGAAGGAGATTTTAGTACATGTCCCAGACTCGCCCCACTCTGCATGGCCCTGCCCCCAACACACCTCAATCCCACAGCCATTTCAGAAATTTAATAGCCTAATATCCTTTTCAATTAGCTTTCAGAGGCCAAAACCTCCTGCCTCAGGTCAGGACAGTATAATGCTGTTCTGGTATCCTCTCCTACTACTACTACTACAGGAAATACTGGTCTCTGAAAGCTAATTAAAAGTGTTTTAAAGATCAGTGAAGGTATCACCTTATTTTCGATTTTGTGTTTTATTTGCATTTATTAACCTTCATTAACACAGCTACCACGTTGCTTTACCCTAAATTAAAACATAACATTATTATCTGTACCTTTGTTGTCTGGCCATTTACTTTTTCTAATTCTGTTGGTCCCAGTCTGTTGATTCTGCATTCCTTTGTCTTCTCTTAACTCTCTTGCCAGGGTTTCCTGTCCATTTGTCATTTTTTTCTCCTTTTTGTTTTCTTCAATTTATTTTTCTGCCTCACTCTCTGTCCAGATTTAATTCATTCTTACTATCCATTCTTTAATTTCCCTCTTTTTACATCATCTACCTATGACTTTTCATCTTTTCCTCACTTTTGTTCTCCCCATGCCCCTTCCTCTTATTCTCCAGTCTTTCACTAACTCTATCCTCTCCCCCCTTTCCATCCAGCATCTCCCCTCTTTCTCTCCCCCTCCTTCCATTCCCTCCCCCTCTCTCTCTGCATCCTTCCATCCAGTGTCTCCTCTTTCTCTCACTAACCTTCCATCCAGCACCTTCCCTCTTTCTCTCCTACCTTTCCATCCAGTGTCATCCCTCTTTCTCTCTCCATCCTTCCACTCATTACCCTCTCCCAACCCTTCCATCCATTGTCTTCCTCTCCTTCCATCCATTGTCTCCCTCTATCTCCCCTTCCTTCTAGACAGTTCTCTCTCTACCCTTTTCCATTCAGCATGTCCTCTCTCTCTCCCCATCCTTCTAGACTCTTTCCTCTTTCTGTCTTTCTCTCCCTACCCTTCCATCCAGCGTCTTCCCTCTTTCTGCCCCCTCCTTCCAACATTTCCCCTCTTTTTCCCTCCTTTCATCCAGCATTTCTCCGTTTGACCAGCTAGGGTCTCCCCTAGTTTCTCCCCAGCAGCTTCTCTCTCTCTCCTGCAATTTCCCATGTCTCCTCTTTCTCTCCCCATCTTTCCACTCATCTCTCTCTCTCTGTACCCCTCTTCCATCCAGCGTCTTCCCTCTTTCTGCCTTCTCCTTCTAGCATTATTCCTCTTTCTCTCCCTCCTCTCATCCAGCATTTCTCCTCTTTCTCTCTCCATCTGATCAGCCAGGGTCTCCCCCCTTGCTCCCCTTCCTTCTCCCCAGGGCTGAACTTAGGACCCAAAGTGGTGACCTGGATAGGAAACCAGTTGACCAACAGGCTACAGAGGGTGGTGATAAACGGAATCCGCTCGGAGGAAAGGAAGGTGAGTAGTGGAGTTCCTCAGGGGTCAGTGCTGGGGCTAATTCTGTTTAATATATTTGTGAAAGATATTGCTGAAGGGTTAGAAGAAAAGGTTTGCCTTTTTGCAGATGACACAAAGATAGCCAATAGAGTGGATACACTGGAAAGAGTAGAAACCATGAGAAGGGATCTTCAAATGTTAAAAGAACGGTCAAGGTTCTGGCAGATTCTGTCGAGTGATCATATAACAGAACTTATGTCAAGTGAACGCTTATTTGTGTCACCAGAAGAAGGAGCAGCAGTGGATTGGTCTGATGGAAAAATTCATCATTAGATTAGAATTTCATGCAAAGACATAGAATAGTCACTTTCAGAGGGTGCCACAAGGTCTTTGTTTGAATAAAGAACCTTGATGCTGCTTACAATTGATAAATTGAAGAAAATTATATCGTAAGAGCTGGAGGCATTAAAAGAAAAAATGGAACATTTGAAACAGACATTGCCAGAATCTAGATATGAACAACAATATCACCAATATTTAAATGCCATGGATGAATACAAACAGGAGATTTGTGCTCAGAAGACGGCCAAATTTGAAATGTGATGAATTAGAATATACAAAAGGATTTCTATTTCCATGGATGGATTCAAGTCGAAAATCCAGGAAAAATTGTAAGAACAAAAAAGTGAGTTTTCTCTATACATCTAGCAATTCATCAGGAGAGGAATATGCAATGGGATTTTTCAGTAGAAAAATCCTCGGGAGTAGAGGCAACTTCCATTGTAATGGCTGCTCCTTCTATATATTCTTAGTCTTTTTTACCATCTGGAGGTCATGAGACAGTACCAACCCAGCTCCAATCCCAGTCAGTCAAGCCACATCGGCCAACACGCAAGACCAAAGAATAATTTGCCTATACTTAAAAAAAAAATTTTGTGTGTTCATTAACTTTGGTCTATATATCTGAAAGAGGGGAGTTTTTTATGCTGATTCTTTTTTCCTCTTCTTTTCTTTTAAAATTGACCAATGATAAATTACTCCCATGCATGATAGTGGTTTTTGCAGTACTTGGTGTATTGTTCCCTATCAGGAGATTTGAGGTCTTTGTTGTTTAAAGCTATATTAATTTAGAGCAAGTGAATGAGACACAAAGCTCAAACTATTTTAGGTTAGCTTTGTCAATTTATATATAGTTTGTGGTCCCACAGCACTAGGGTAGCATTTGAAGAACGCTATTTATATTCATTGCAGTATACACCTCATATTAAAATGTGGAAACGATATATAGATGATGTGTTGCTGCTGTGGACAGGGGATCAGAAGATGTTGCAGTCTTTGATGGAATACTTGAATAAGTATGATTCTAACATCAAGTTTGAGACCCATATAGATTTTTTGGACATTCATATTGTATATGACAATCATAAGTTTGATTCATCAGTTTTTTTTAACTATGGAAGACCAAAATGTTCAAACTGAGACAACTACGACTAATCAGGTCATTCTTTAACCACAAAGCTTTTGCACTACTGTCCAAATATTAATCCTACCCCACCTGGATTACTGTAACATTCAATTTCTTGATATTAAGATACAATACCCGAAAAAAATGCAAATCATACAGAACACAGCAGTAAAACTAACTTTCAGAACGAACAGATATACAAGCGCTTCACCATATATCGCTAAATTACATTGGCTACCCATAGCTGAAAGAATCAGGTTTAAAGTCACCTGCCTAATCTTTCAAATACTACAAGGTGCCAGCTCTGAACTGTTGATTCACATCTCATCCATCTGCATTGTCCACTCTAACAGACTGAAAGAACTAATCTTAGCCCCGATATTCTACAAGGGAATCCGATTTCGAAAGATCTTCAGCTCACTTTTCCCTGCATTAGGAATCTCTTTGTTGAACTCACTTCCACTGGTCACTAGAACAGAAATGAACTACATCACACTATGTCCCAGACTGCCCACAGGACTAAGAAAAAAAGCGCACACCCACCACTTCCTCTAATATTGCCAATATAACATTCAACCAACAAGATTGTACACAACCAATGCCCTTCCTATAAAACTATATCCAAACTAGACCCATCCATAATATAAACCGCACTGAACCCTGAACAGGGAATATTAGCAGTATATAAAATCTGAATTGAATTGAAAACCTACGGACAGAACACTTTGTTACATTATAAAAGTTTTAATCCTAAAGGAATAAAAAATGGGATTCCTGTGGGTCAATTCATGAGGATCAAGAGATTATGCAGTACATCTGAATTATATAAATATCATGCAGGACAAATGCATAATAGATTCATCAACAGGGGGTATCCTTTTAAGGTTGTAAAAGCAGCAGACAAAAGGGACAGTAATGCACAAAGGCAGTGGGTTTTTGTTTTTTTTATTTATAAATTTCAAAATTATTAACAAGCATAACTTGTTAGTGAAATACAGTCAAGAAAAAATTAAACAATCATATTGTCAAAATACAAAAAGGAAGGATTGATAAATTTACAAGAAAACAAATTTTGGCTTTCTCAGACCACTAAATTAAAGAGGGGGTGGGGGTGAAATGAATACAGAAATTTACATGGGGAAATTTTACTATTAACAGAAAAATCGCTGCATACTCCCAAAATATACATTTAGATGTTATTTAAGTTGCTTCCAAGTCCAGAAATGACTTTAGTTGGGCCGGTGAATAAAAAACATATTTAGTCATGCCCTTTTTAACTATACGCTTACATGGATAGGCAAGAAAAAAAGAACATTCTATCTCTAGTGTCCTTTTTCTCATTGCCAAGAAAAGCTTCCTTTTTTCCTGGGTTTGCTTCATGACATCTGGATAAATCCATATCTTTTCTCCTCCATATTCATATTCTTGAAGTCTCATAATGGCATTTAAGTCCTGCTCAAATACCAAAGACACTATAAGGGTTGATCTTTCTGTGGAATTATCCAAAGTTTGTTCCAGTAGAGCTGAAATATTTTCCAGGTCAACATTTATTTTTACTGGATCAATTTTTTTCCCTCTCCACAGGTTTTGCAATATAATATATTTTATTTATAGGGGGAATGGCTTCAAGAGGAAACTTTAAATTTTCATTTAAATATCTTTTGAACAGATCAAACGGGGAGTTTCCTGGGACTTTTGGGAAATTCAAAAAAACGCAGATTTAATCTTCTATTGTAGTTTTAAATTTGCTCAATCTTACGACGAATATCATTACTATCTTTTACTACAATATTTTTAAATTCTTGAAGGGATTCTACTTCTTTCTGGATCTTGATGACTTTAGTTGTAATTTCTTGCTTTACCAGCTCTACCGTTTGTTTCAATTCCTCAAACTTCTCATTCAAAACATGGACTTCTCCTGATGTCTTAAGAAGAGTTTCATTCATTTTATTCAACATTGTCCAAATCAAATCTAGATTTACCTCCGGAGTTTTTCCTGAGACTGGTGTCTCTAACCTTGGCGGTGTCCGTGTGGGCGGTTCCTGGCCCTCGGGTGCTGTGCAGGACCATTTAGTCTTCTGCCTTGGGAGCATCGGCTCAGGTTTGGCTTCTTCACATTGCTTGCCCTGGGAGCATCGTCTCGAGCTTTGTTGCTTTATCTTGTCTGCCATGGGAGCGTTCAGCTTGGGCGCCTCAGTGACTGTTTGCTTGTCTTAGGTGACATCCCTAGTCTTCTGTGAGCGGAGTGACCCGCTCTTGTCTCTACCTGCGGTGCAGGCCCCCAAGAGACTCTTTCTTTTCTCTTTGTTTTGCTTCTGCTCCACTCTGGTTTTGAGGGAGCTTGCTGCAGTTGTTCAGCGGCTCATCTGAGTGTACTGACAGAATGAACCCTTTTCTTAACCACTAGCAGTGTTACCTCTGTCAGTCAAATATTGTCTTTGTCCCGCTAGGGCAGGCTCCTTGCCTAGTCTATTGTGTTCTGCTGTATGCTCGCTTTCTCCTTCTGGCTTCAGGCTCCATTCATTTCAGGTCCCCATTTCCTCTTTCCTAGCTCCTCTGGAGGTTCTCTTTATATAGGGCTGCTAATAGCCCACCACACCCTTTCTGGGCCCCTCCTCCTAGTTCTGGAAGAATCCAGAGCCTTCTCCTGTGTGCCTTTTCTCTTAAAGGGGAATCCACTGCTACGGGTCCTCCCTGGTCCCCCTGTTCAGGCCTTGGATGGAGCTCCCTCTAGTGGCCCCTTCAGGTTATTACCTGGTGTCCCATTGGAGCTCCCTCTAGGGACCATATTATGGCATTTTTCAATCTTTTCTCTAGGAAAGCGCCCTCTTTCAGCCTCCTCAGGGTAGGGCAGTCCTGTGTTTATCACATTATCTATAAGTTACATCTTTTCTTTACCCTTTACTATCAATTAAAACGTTCTATTACGTATTGTGTTGACATTGTAAGTAGTATACTATGCCATATTTTGTATTGTTATTTGAATATTTTTACTGCTGTAATTGCTTATAGCTTACGTTTGATCTATTCTTACCGTATACTGCCTTGAGTGAATTCCTTCAAAAAGACAGTAAATAAATCCTAATAAATAAATGGTCCCTGGAGCAGTTTTTAGTGGGTGCTGTGCACTTCAGGCAGGCGGACACCAGCCCATCCCGCCCCTACCTGTTACACTGATGGTAAATGCAAGCCCTCCAAAAACCAACCGAAACACACTGTACCCACATGTAACATAGTAGCATAGTAGATGACGGCAAAAAAAGACCTGCATGGTCCATCCAGTCTGCCCAAGACAAACTCATATGTGTATACCTTACCTTGAATTTGTACCTGTCCTTTTCAGGGCACAGACCATATAAGTCTGCCCAGCAGTATTTCCCGCCTCCCAACCACCAGTCCCGCCTCCCATCAGCGACTCTGGTACAGACCGTATAAGTCTGCCCTCCCCTATCCTCGCCTCCCAACCACCACCCCCTCTCCCATCAGCGGCTCTGGTACAGACCGTATAAGTCTGCCCTCCCCTATCCTCGCCTCCCAACCACCACCCCCTCTTCCCCCCAACTGCTCCGCCACCCAATTTCAGCTAAGCTTCTGAGGATCCATTCCTTCTGCACAGGATTCCTCAATGCATATCCCACGCATGTTTGAACTCCGTTACCGTTTTCATCTCCACCACCTCCCGTGGGAGGGCATTCCAAGCGTCCACCACCCTCTCCGTGAAAAAATACTTCCTGACATCTCTCCTGAGTCTGCCCCCCTTCAATCTCTTTTCATGTCCTCTCGTTCTACCGCCTTCCCATCTCCGGAAAAGATTCGTTTGCGGATTAATACCTTTCAAATATTTGAACGTCTGTATCATATCACCCCTGTTCCTCCTTTCCTCCAGGGTGTACATGTTCAGGTCAGCAAGCCTCTCTTCATACGTCTTGGAACGTAAATCCCATACCATCCTCGTAGCTTTTCTTTGCACCGCTTCCATTTTTTTAACATCCTTCGCAAGATACGGCCTCCAAAACTGAACACAATACTCCAGGTGGGGCCTCACCAACGTCTTATACAGGGGCATTAAAACCTCCTTTCTTCTGCTGCTCACTCCTCTCTCTATACAGCCTAGCAATCTTCTAGCTACTGCCACCGCCTTGTCGCACTGTTTCGTCACCTTCAGGTCCTCAGATACTATCACCCCAAGATCCCTCTCCCCGTCCGTGCCTATCAGACTCTCCCTGCCTAACACATACGTCTCCCTTGGATTTCTACTCCCTAAGTGCATCACTTTGCATTTCTTCGCATTGAATTTTAATTGCCAAACGTTAGACCATTCTTCTAGCTTCTTCAGATCTTTTTTCATGTTTTCCACACCCTCCGGGGTGTCCACTCTGTTGGAAATCTTGGTGTCATCCGCAAAAAGGCAAACCTTACCTTGTAACCCCTCGGCAATGTCACTCACAAATATATTGAACAGAATCGGCCCCAGCACCGATCCCTGAGGCACTCCACTACTCACCTTTCCCTCCTCCGAGCGAACTCCATTCACCACCACCCTCTGGCGTCTGTCCGTCAACCAGTTCCTAATCCAGTTCACCACTTTGGGTCCTATCTTCAGGCTGTCTAGTTTATTTAAGAGCCTCCTGTGGGGAACCGTGTCGAAAGCCTTGCTGAAATCTAAGTAGATGACGTCCATAGCACGTCCTTGATTTAATTCTCCTGTCACCCAGTCAAAGAATTCAATGAGATTCATTTGGCACGATTTCCCTTTGGTGAAACCATGTTGTCTCGGATCTTGCAACTTATTGGCTTCCAGGAAATTCACTATCCTTTCCTTCAGCATGGCTTCCATTACTTTTCCAATAACCAAAGTGAGGTTTACCGGCCTGTAGTTTCCAGCTTCTTCCCTATCCCCACTTTTGTGAAGAGGGACCACCTCCGCCGTTCTCCAATCCATCGGAACCTCTCCCGTCTCCAAGGATTTATTAAACAAGTCTTTAAGAGGACCCACCAGAACCTCTCTGAGCTCCCTCAGTATTCTGGGGTGGATCCCGTCCGGCCCCATGGCTTTGTCCACCTTCAGCTTTCCAAGTTGTTGATACACACTCTCTTCTGTGAACGGCGCTCTATCCACCTTGGTGCCCCCCTTCACCCATAAGGGCTATGGTAGTGTTGTACAGTTGTGGGGAGTGGGTTTTGTGGGGTTTTTTTGGGGGGGGCTCAGCACACAAGAGAAGGGAGCTATGGACTTGGGAGCAATTTAGGAAGTCCACTGCAGTGCCCCCTAGGGTGCCCGGTTGGAGTCCTTGCATGTCAGGGGGACCAGTGCAGTACGAATGCTGGCTCCTCCCATGACCAAATGCCTTGGATTTGGTCGTTTTTGAGATGGGCGTCCTCGGTTTCCATTATCGGAGAAAACCGAGGTCGCCCATCTCTAAGGTTGACCCTCTCTAAGGTCGACCTAAATGTTGAGATTTGGGCGTTCCCGACCATATTATCAAAACGAAAGATGAACGCCCATCTTGTTTCGATAATACGGGTTTCCCCGCCCCTTCACGGCGCCATCCTTAGAGATGGGCACCCTTAGAGATGGTCGTCCCCATTCGATTATGCCCGTCTAAGTCTCAAATAAATTTAACGTTAAACATATTGATTACACAGTATTTTTATAAGAATTTTTGTATGAATTATTATGAGACTAATAACTAGTGCAGTGAGTTTCAGGCCTGAGGAACTGGGTTTAATTCCCATTGCAGCGCTTTGTGACTCTGGGCAAGTTACCTAACCCTCCATTGCCCCAGCTACAAATAACGTTAGATTGTGAGCCCATTAGGGACAGAAAAGTACCTGTAAAAAAATAGTATATATAAATCACTTTGACTGTACCTACAGAAAGGTGAATAAACATAACTGATATATACTTGAACATATATGTTCAACAATAAAAAAGTATGTATCTGACTTCAGGTGGAGCCATGAGGCAGAGTGAACGCTGAACAGTGCTGCTCCCTGCTTTCCTTCTTAAAATCTGCAAATTATCTGAACTCTCCTATTCAATACCCATCCCGTGTAGCTGGCTAACTCCTGGAAACCTTACCTCTTGTGCTTGTACTCCTGAGGGTATTTTTCCAGATCTTATGGCTGTCAAAGGCTTGTGCAAAGGCCAAGACAGGAACCGAACAGTGGAAGCCAAGATGGCGCTGCAAACACCCCCTGCCAAGCCCCTTGGTGAGCTCAGAATGGACAGCAGAAATAATATCCAAAGTGAAAGCAACTTTATTGGCTGCTATTGACAAAAAATTACAACAGTTCTTCAATAAACTTGATAATGCTCATCAACGCTTGGATAGTCTGAGCCTGGAATTTGACAAGGTGCAACAGCGAACAGGCATGGTGGAGGACTCTCTGCATCGGGTGGAGACTAGACAAGATGCTATAGATAAACAGTATAAGGCCCTGGTGAACAAAATCGAAGATCTGGAAAACTGGGCTAGACATAACAACCTGCACCTGGTGAGCATACCGGAGAGTGATCAGGAGGGAGACTTGTTGAATTATTTGGAGAATTGTCTTTCACAGAGTCTGCATTTAGGTGTATGCCACAGACCATTCTGGATTGCGCAAGCTCACCAGCTGGGGGCCCGTGGGGGGGGGGGGGGAGGTTAAAACTGCCTGATTTGAGATATTATAATGTGGCCTGCATTGTGAGGCATCTAGTGGACTGGAGGCATCTAGTGGACTGGATAAAAGGAACAGCTCACTTTACCTCTGTAATGAAGATTTTAAAGATTGTTTTTCAACTCTACCTTGACTGACAGTGCACTCGGGGTCTGTATTTTTGATTAGAAGTAATTCTGTTTGTGTGAAAATGATTTGGAATGTGGAAAAAGATATGACACAGTTCTAATTAATTTGGTATGTGAAGGGAGAGGTGGAGCATGTTTTGAGTTCAGACTGGCCACCTGGACTGAGAAACACGTGACCACATTCCCACATGTCTCAAGCATTCTGTAAGCCTAATAAAACGAGGAATTTTTGCCAGTGAAATTGGGAGCTCGTCTGTGAGTAACGTATGTACTACACAGAGAACTATGTTTTCTGGTAAAAGAAACTCCTGGCTTTTGCTGTGAGCAGGGCCCCTCAGCTGATAAGAGCCTGGATGTAGAGATTAAAGACCAGTGACATATGTATATTATGATGTATTATTGCTTCTTTTCCTGCTCTAGAAACTCCTAGATTTGCTTGGATGTAGTGATCAGTGATGTAATGATCGTTTATAGGTATTGTTTCTTTTCAGTTATATAACTTAATTATTGTGTATATATCTTAATCATTGTGTATCTTAGACTCTCTGTTTGAAGTGAACCGCTAACAAAAGTCTCATTTACCTAATAGGAATCCAAAAGAATCCACAGTAATTATTGAGTAGTCTGTGTCAGTGAGGCAGGATGTAAAACCAAGTCAGAACATTTTGGCAATGAGGTTGGGATTTGTAGAAGGAATGGCACTTTTTAAGAGGAATGCAGGGGAGAGTGTTGAAATATCAGGTTGGAATGGGGTACTATATGATATTATAGCCACTGAGTGGTCAAAATGTGCAGGGTTACGTGAGGAGCCTTTGTATGCAAAAAATTAAAATAGAAAGGGAGAAGGAACAGTATTGCTTATCGGAAAACCCATTAGAGCCAGGATAAACAGCTTAGGAAAAGTACAGAATTGGAATGATAGGTAGTCAAAATGTAATGCTTACTGATAAGCTGGATAGTGTGCTGCTATGAGAGTGGCACAATAGGAAGCGAAGAGGGAAAATTAACAAAAAGAAAGTACAAGGACCATCTCAGGCAAGGAAATTTTTAGGCATTGGAATTTGTTCCTCTCTGTAAAAAGAAGGAGGCACAATGATTTATTAGATTACTCAGCTTTTGCAAGCAGCGCATACCTCATTTAAGTAATCAGGAAAGAAAAAATATGACCTTGATTGAAGGGGAAAAGAGCAACAGGCTTTTGAGCAGACAACACAGATTGCTTAAGATCTGTGGGAAAGTGCAATTAGAAGTAGAATTAAGTGTCTTAGTGAATGAAAATTATGCTAACAAGGGCCTTTGGCACAAAAAAAGATTAGGCTTTAGCAGATATTGTGCAGCTGACTAGAAGACAGGTAGTTTCATCAGAATGCAGTAGAGAAGGATGAAGTAGTTTATATGCATAGTTAAACATTGTTTATATGATTTTGAAAATTGAGAATTTCGGATAATGTCTTGTATATACTAACTCATGGTCTGTGGCAATTATAATAGCCACTTGGCTACCTACTTGGTACAACAATAATTGGAAAAATATGCCAAGGATTTGTGGGGCAGAGATTTGTGGCAAGATATTTGGAATTATGTAAAATACTAATGTTATTGTTTTTTATGTAGATGCCCATTGCAAGGGTGATACTTTAGAATGTCTGTACAGCACAGAGGCCGATGAATAAAGTAAAATCACACCCCTCGAGGTGAAAACTGTGGAAGAGACAAATAATTGCTCAAGTTTGGTGAAATGAGCACACCAAAAATGTGAACCTCTGGGAGGAAAGGCCACTTACAGGTGGGCAACAGATCGTGGAATTACTTTATGGATGTTATTAAAAATGTTATTGTTGAATGTCTGGTCTGTTAATACCAGATTAGGCGATCTGATCCCCACACGTCTAAGGGGCAATTATAAAGGGGGAAATTATCTGAACAAATTTGGTAGATGGATTATATAGGACATTTACCTAATTTGCAAGGATGTCAATATGTGTGCACAACAGTACTTATTCTAGATATGTAATTGCACATCCTTGCAGGCAACACTATTAAAACTTTAGAATTGATAATTGATAATGGTTCTCATTTTGAAGGGTAATTAGTATAACAATATGCCTTAAGTCATAATGTAAACCCCTATTCAACTGGAACAACAGTTTCTAGTGCCAACACACCTATTGTACTATCTTCATACTGCGCACCCTATGCGATTGATGACTACTACAGCACATCCTATTTTAAAAACTATGTGCCAAGGTTGGAAATGGATTTGTAAGCAACTGAAACTTCCCTCATCCTCTACCGTGTTTCTCCCTTTCTGGGGTAATAAGGATTTGGATCCTGACGGGACCAAGTTGTATTTAAAACGTTGGTCATGTCATGGTTTGACTTATGTTCGCGACCTGATGATGGATCTATGAAGTCCTTCGAACAGCTCCAGGAAGAGGGGGATCTGAAATCTGGTGACTGGCTTGCTTACTATCAGGCGTGCCACTATATACGTGCGTTGGATGCTTCTACCTTAAATGAAGATGCTACAGACTCACTCTCTGAAATTTTGCTCTTATCCTGCACTTCTAAAGCAAGTTTATCACTTTATCAGATCAACTTACGCAGTCTGGCTCCTGCCTTTGACTAACACAGGGGATATATACTGAACAATGGAATGAAAGTGAAGGTAGAGGAAAATGCATAGTTTAGGAGCATAGCTGGTTTGAAGATGGGCTTGGGGTCCAGGAGGAGCTTGTGCCCCCTTAAACAACAAGTATTTCAGGTGTCTCTGGTCACAAAGATAAAGACAAAAAGCAAGGGGCTAGAGGGCTCTACATACACTGGAGCCTGCAGCATGTTGGTGGCTCACACGCTTGTGGCCCTTGTTCTCTTGTATCCCTTATTTTCCGCCCCCCAACAAGCACAAAAACACCAAAAGGGCTGGATCCACACAGATACAGCATTATTTCTACAAAAAGGGCTTGATCCATCTGGACCATCCCTAATTCCCACCAGAAAGGCTGGATCCACCCAGATCTAGGTCCATTTCCCATTAAAGGGCAAGATTCACCTGGATCCAGCACTGCTTCCCACCAGAAGGTCTGTGTGTACCCAGGTCCATCACTCATTCCCACCAGAAGGGCTGTAATCCACCGGAATGTAGCAGTCATTTCCACTATAAGGGCTGAATCCAGCACTGATTCTCACCAGAAGGAATCCAACATTAAATCCCATCAGAAGGGCTTGATGTACCCAAATCCAGCACTCATTCCCATCAGAAGGGCTAAATTGACCCTCATCAAGGTCCATTTCCCCCCAGAAGGGCTGGATATACCCATTTCCAGCACTCATTCAGACCAGAAAGGCTGCATCCACATAGATACAGCACCCATTACCAACAGAAGGGCTGAATACACCCAGAACCTGTACTTATTCCATATCAAAAGGGCGGGATCCACCTTGACGCAGTACTCATTTCCACCAAAAGTGCTTTATCCACCTAGCTATAGCACTCATTCCTACCAGAAGGCCTGGATACACCAAGATCTAGCACTCAACCCACCAGAAGGGCTGGATACACCAGGATCCAGCACTAATCTCCATCGGAAGGGCTGGATACACCAGAATCCAGGACTCATCCCCACCAGAAGGGCTGAAACCACCAGGATACAGCACTCATCTCCACCTGAAAGGCTGGATACACCAGGGTACAGCACTCATCCCCAACAGAAACATGATGGCAGATAAGGACCGAATAGCCTATCCAGTCTGCCCATCCTCAATAACCACCAATTCTTTCTTTTCCTAAGGGATCCCACATGTCTGTCCCATGATTTCTTAAATTCTGACACAGTCTTTGTCTCCAAAACCTCCACCGGGAGGCCATTCCATGCATCCACCACCTTTTCTGTGAAAGAGTATTTTCATATATTCCTCCTAAACCTATTTCTTTTTAATTTCATCATATGCCCCCTCATTTCAGAGTTTTCCTTTATTTGAAAAAGGCTTGCCTCCTGTACGTTAACGCCACTGAGGTATTTAAATGTCTCTATCATATCCCCCTCTCTCCCACCTCTCTTCCAGCATATACATGTTGAGATTCTTTGTTGCGCCGCTACAGGTGCTCCGGAGTAGTGAGCCCTTGGGCTGCTGCCAGAAACCGGCAACAGCAGGAGAACCCCCCAAACTGGAAGCGAGGTCAAACACCAATAGGCTGGTACCAGGTACAGTAGGCTCAAATAGGTTCTCTGAAGCAGACTTGGCCTGGCTGGACTGGAACCAAAATGCTGGAACAGACTTGGCTTGGCTGGACTGGAACCAAAGGCTGGAACAGACTTGGTTAGGCTGGACTAGAGCCAAAGGCTAGAACAGACTTGGCTTGGCTAGACTGAAACCAAAGGCTGGAACAGACTTGGCTTGGCTGAACAGGATTCAGGATTTTCAGACAAGGCAGACACAAGCAGGGTAGGGCAGAAGTTAAGGACAAAAAGGGTGGTACAAGCAGGCAGGGAACTAAAGCTGAAGACGGACAGGGCAGAGACTCACAGTAAGGAACTGAAGCTAAAGACATGCAGGGCAGATACAACAGTAAGGAAGCTAGAACTGAAGACAGACAAGACAGATACAAACAGTAAGGGACTAAAGCTAAAGACACACAGGGCAGATACAACAGTAAGGAAGCTAGGACTGAAGACAAACAAGGCAGATACAAACGGTAAGGAACTAAAGCTAAAGACACTCAAGACAAGAACTAGCAGAACTAGAACAGCAACAAGCACTCACAGACGAAAACACATCTGAAGACCTCTGTTGCAAAGGCAAGTCTGATAATTCTCAGGAGCTTAATAAAGGCAATTACAGATGAGGTCACAGGTGAGGCTTGGCAGCAGAAACACCGGGGCAAGTGGAGGAGTGGCCTAGTGGTTAGGGTGGTGGCCTTTGGTCCTGAGGAACTGAGTTTGATTCCCACTTCAGGCACAGGCAGCTCCTTGGGACTCTGGGCAAGTCACTTAACCCTCCATTGCCCCATGTAAGCCACATTGAGCCTGCCATGAGTGGGAAAGCGCGGGGTACAAATGTAACAAAAAAAAAAGTCTGGAGTGCTGGAGCATCAGGATCAGAATGGAACCTGGAAGATGTCTGAGAAACAGGAAAAAACAGTCCACAGCAACCACAGAGCCTGGTCACCCGGGGGCAAGGTGAGTGTAGGCATGGAATACAGTCACAATCGTGACAGTACCTCCCCCTCAAGGCTCCCCTGGTCCCCTTGGAGGGCTTGGGTCTCCAGGGATATCTTCGGTGGAAAGATTAATCGCCTCAAACAATGAAGGCGCCATTTTGAAGCATTGCAGAAGTCCGTTGATAAATCTTCAACATATTTCTAAGCACTCCGTTCCTGAAGAAGCCACGTTTCCAGGCGAAACGGGTCCCCGTAGAACGGACAGCGATGAGTGCCTGGGTCTCAACACATTCAAAAAGCTAAGTGCTATTTTCTCTGATATGTAGCTGGGACATTTTTCTGAAATAGTATCACACAATTTAAAATCTATTGAAAATTAAAATTTTTTAAAAAAATCTATTGAAAGAAATTCATTGTTTGAGGCGATTAACAATTCTTTTGAGCCCCTTTCAAATGGAGTTTTTCAGCCCAATGATCGAACTGTAGTGTGAGTTATAAGTTGATGCAAGATCATCCTTAACCACACTCAAAACCTTCAGGCGATTTGCCTACGGTTTCTGAGGGCTTTTCTCCATTTTTTTCAAATAAACACTGATTAATCTTTTTGCTAGAGTAGCTTTTTTTGGTATTAGGTTACTTTGTTTGCTCTAGCACACTGCTTTTTGTCCGGTTGGATTATATTTGCATATCTTCGGTGGAACCTGCTGATGAGTTTAGGTGAATGAACAGGAACCATAGAACTGGAAGTTGATAGCTGGGTTTTGTTCATAGAGCTAGATCTTGCATACCGCACTAGAGCAGTACTACAAGCCATGGACAGCCATGGCCTATCTTTGAGACCAGAAGTTCCCCTGGTAACAGGAAGGTCCTGAGCCCTATAACGCGGGTCCTGCTTTTCAGGCATGGTATGAGAATACAAGTTTTGCAGAGTCTTCTTAGAACCTCCGTTGGAGGGGAGCTTAATCTTGGATGTAGTGCAGGTTTCAACCTACTACTACTACTATTTAACATTTCTAGAGCGCTACAAAGTGTACGCAGCGCTGTACAAACACAGAAGAAAGACAGTCCCTGCTCAAAGAGCTTACAATCTAATAGACAAAAAGTAAAGCATTTAAATTTAAAATATTTAAGCAGTCAAGCACAAGAGAACAGTCACAGAAGGACAGAAGATGTTGAAGGGTGGTCAGTGTGATTAGGTGTAACTCTGGTTGGAGTAGTGGGAGAAGGTGATAGAAGAATAGAAATGGGTGAGGTAAAGTAATGAGTGGGTTGATAGGGAGGTTATATAAGACATGTCACTCTAGGGGTGGGTGGGTAGAGGGGTAGGGTGGGTGGAAGCAGGAGAAGGTATTCTCTGCAGCCTATCTGTGAGATGGAAAATGCTCTCTGAAGCTGCTGCTATAAGTTGTTAGTTTTCTCTCCCTGAAAGAGATCCAAGCCACACCCACGAAGTTCAAACTGTCAGTGGGGAGGGTGAGGGGAGGAAATGGCAGTGCTTGATGAAAAAGAGAGCTCAGTTTGATAGGAGATATACTATAGGATGTCATTCTGAGGCCAGGCTAAGTCTAAAGCAGGAGAAGGTATTCTCTGCAGCCTATCTGTGAGATGGAAAATGCTCTCTGAAGCTGCTGCTATAAGTTGTTAGTTTTCTCTCCCTGAAAGAGATCCAAGCCACACCCACGAAGTTCAAACTGTCAGTGGGGAGGGTGAGGGGAGGAAATGGCAGTGCTTGATGAAAAAGAGAGCTCAGTTTGATAGGAGATATACTATAGGATGTCATTCTGAGGCCAGGCTAAGTCTAAAGCAGGAGAAGGTATTCTCTGCAGCCTATCTGTGAGATGGAAAATGCTCTCTGAAGCTGCTGCTATAAGTTGTTAGTTTTCTCTCCCTGAAAGAGATCCAAGCCACACCCACGAAGTTCAAACTGGCAGTGGGGAGGGTGAGGGGAGGAAATGGCAGTGCTTGATGAAAAAGAGAGCTCAGTTTGATAGGAGATATACTATAGGATGTCATTCTGAGGCCAGGCTAAGTCTAAAGCAGGAGAAGGTATTCTCTGCAGCTTATCTGTGAGATGGAAAATGCTCTCTGAAGCTGCTGCTACTATAAGTTGTTAGTTTTCTCTCCCTGAAAGAGATCCAAGCCACACCCACGAAGTTCAAACTGTCAGTGGGGAGGGTGAGGGGAGGAAATGGCAGTGCTTGATGAAAAAGAGAGCTCAGTTTGATAGGAGATATACTATAGGATGTCATTCTGAGGCCAGGCTAAGTCTAAAGCAGGAGAAGGTATTCTCTGCAGCCTATCTGTGAGATGGAAAATGCTCTCTGAAGCTGCTGCTATAAGTTGTTAGTTTTCTCTCCCTGAAAGAGATCCAAGCCACACCCACGAAGTTCAAACTGTCAGTGGGGAGGGTGAGGGGAGGAAATGGCAGTGCTTGATGAAAAAGAGAGCTCAGTTTGATAGGAGATATACTATAGGATGTCATTCTGAGGCCAGGCTAAGTCTAAAGCAGGAGAAGGTATTCTCTGCAGCCTATCTGTGAGATGGAAAATGCTCTCTGAAGCTGCTGCTATAAGTTGTTAGTTTTCTCTCCCTGAAAGAGATCCAAGCCACACCCACGAAGTTCAAACTGTCAGTGGGGAGGGTGAGGGGAGGAAATGGCAGTGCTTGATGAAAAAGAGAGCTCAGTTTGATAGGAGATATACTATAGGATGTCATTCTGAGGCCAGGCTAAGTCTAAAGCAGGAGAAGGTATTCTCTGCAGCTTATCTGTGAGATGGAAAATGCTCTCTGAAGCTGCTGCTATAAGTTGTTAGTTTTCTCTCCCTGAAAGAGATCCAAGCCACACCCACGAAGTTCAAACTGTCAGTGGGGAGGGTGAGGGGAGGAAATGGCAGTGCTTGATGAAAAAGAGAGCTCAGTTTGATAGGAGATATACTATAGGATGTCATTCTGAGGCCAGGCTAAGTCTAAAGCAGGAGAAGGTATTCTCTGCAGCCTATCTGTGAGATGGAAAATGCCCTGAAGATGTCTGGTCTGGGGCAGTGGCGTAGCCACAGGTGGGCCTGGGTGGGCCAGGGCCCACCCACTTAGGGTTCAGGCCCACCTAATAGTAGCACACGTTCAGTGGTAGCTGGTGGGGATCCCAAGCTCCACCAGCTGAAGACTTCCCTCTGATGGTAACAAAAACGCTACTCTCCACAATACAGGTACCTGCTCATGCTCAGTTTTCAGCGTATTCCTGCTGCACTGCCAAGGTGGAAAGAAGCATTTTCCCACCAGCTGAGATATTTTTTTTTTTTGGGGGGGGAGAACACTTGGTGCCCACCCACTTCTTGCCTAGGCCCACCCAAAATCTGTTGTCTGGCTACACCCCTGGTCTGGGGTGGAACACAAGCGGTGGCCAGGACAACTGCAGAAGCATCAGAGTCTTGAGACTGTGAATCACTAATATCAGTCCACACGTCAGCATCTGGGTCCTGCGGTTCGCCGTCCGA
Source organism: Microcaecilia unicolor (assembly GCF_901765095.1). NCBI lineage: Eukaryota > Metazoa > Chordata > Amphibia > Gymnophiona > Siphonopidae > Microcaecilia > Microcaecilia unicolor. Next base: position 66,673,518 of record NC_044032.1, on the reverse strand, counting down.
ACCGCAAGCTGTGGTGGCGAGACAGCATTCTCTGCAAGACTTGCTCCAGTCCACGATCTCGTCTCTTCTCCAGTCTAGGGTCAGATTGTGTCTCTGTAGGCAAGGTAACCCCAGCACGATGGGTTGCACTGCTGTCTGGAGGACATACAGGGTGATATCTTCCTTGTGGTCGCCAATACGCAGGCGCACCAGAAATGTTTGTGTACTTACATATCCTTGAGTGCAGCCATAGACTGAGAGGAGCGGAATGGTCTTAGGTAACTCTTGTATAGGAATGTTAAATTGACGGACCAGGGATTCGGTTATAAAGTTCCCACCTGCCCCGGAATCCAAAAAGTATGCTCCTTTCTTTGGTCTAGATCAAGCACTGCTGGTATTAACGATTACACAGTAAACCAGAAGATAAGCCTACTATGGTGCCTGCGGTCAGACCCTGATCCAAGGGTCCAGGTTTATTTGGGCACCGGCCAGCATAATGTCCCGTATCACCGCAGTACAGACATAGGTTAAGGGTTTGACGCCTCTGCTTCTCTTGCATCGATAGTGGAGTATGACCCAATTGCATGGGCTCTATAGGCTCTAAGGAAGAGGCCTCCCTACGACTAGGATCCTGTGACATTTACCAATAACTCGGTTTCTTAATGCTTATCTTTTCTGAAGGGCGTCATTCTCGGCTACGCTCTTGAAATCGAACGTCTATCATATTACAGAGCCCAATCAGGTTATCTAGTCTGGTCGGGAGCTCCTGTCCAGCTAACTCATCCTTAATCTGGGACGCCAACCCCTGCTAGAAGGTTGCGACCAGACTCTTGTTGTTCCAAGCCAGTTCAGACGCCAGAGTGCGGAACCTAATGGCATAATCACCCAGGGTCTGCATCCCCTGCTTTAATCTCAGGAGCGCAGAAGCTGCAGGTGTAACCTTCCCAGGCTCTTCAAAGACTTATTTAAACTGTTCCAGGAACCTATGGAAATCATAAAGCACAGGGTCATCTCTTTTCCAAAGAGGAGAGGCCCATGCTAAGGCTTGACTGGACAGCAGAGAAATAATATATGCTACCCGGGTTCTATCGGAGGGAAAGTCTCGGGACTGAAGCTCAAAATGTATTCTACACTGATTGAGAAAACTTCTACAGTCTTTGGGATTACCGTCATATCTCAGTGGTGCCTGAAGACGGACCCCCGGCATTACCGGGGCTAATGCTGGTACCGAATCTGAAGCTCGAGAAGCTGTAGGTCCCTGGAAGCATTCCTCCATATATCTCTGTAGATGTTCTACACGTGCAGTCAATTCATTAAAGAGTTTATAAAGGTGTGCAATCTGATCGGTGTGATCCTGAAGCCGCTGCAAAGCGGGTGATTCTTCCAAGCTCATGGCCTTTGCAAACTGTCGCGCCACTGCGGGTGCTCCTGAGTAGTGAGCCCTTGGGCTGCTGCCAAAGACTGGCAACAGCAGGAGAACTACCCAAACTGGAAGCGAGGTCAAACACCAACAGGCTGGTACCAGGTACAGTAGGCTCGAATAGGTTTGGCTGGACAGAACTCTGAAGCACACTTGGCCTGGCTTGACTGGAACCAAATGCTGTAACAGACTTGGCTGGACTGGAACCAAAGGCTGGAACGGACTTGGCTTGGCTGGACTGGACCCAAAGGCTGGATCAGACTTGGCTTGGCTGGACTGGAACCAAAGGCTGGAACACACTTGGCTTGGATGGACTGGAACCAAAGGCTGGAACAGGCTTGGCTTGGCTGGACTGGAACCAAAGGCTGGAACACACTTGGCTGAACAGGATTCAGGATTTTCAGACAAGGCAGACACAAGCAGGGTAAGGCAGAAGTTAAGGACAAACAGGGTGGGAACTAAAGCTGAAGACAGGCAGGGCAGAGATTCACAGTAAGGAACTGAAGCTAAAGACACGCAGGGCAGATACAACAGGAAGGAAGCTAGAACTGAAGACAGACAAGGCAGATACAAATAGTAAGGGACTAAAGCTAAAGACACACAGGGCAGATACAACAGTAAGGAAGCTAGGACTGAAGACAAACAAGGCAGATACACACAGTAAGGAACTAAAGCTAAAGACACACAGGGCAGATACAACAGTAAGGAAGCTAGGACTGAAGACAAATAAGGCAGAAACAAACGGTAAGGAACTAAAGCTAAAGACACACAAGACAAGAACTAGCAGAACTAGAACAGCAACAAGCACTCACAGACGAAAACACATCTGAAGACCTCTGTTGCAAAGGCAAGTCTGACAATTCTCAGGAGATTAATAAACGCAATTACAGATGAGGTCACAGGTGAGGCTTGGCAGCAGAAACACCAGAGCAAGTCTGGAGTGCTGGAACATCAGGACCGGAATGGAACCTGGAATATGTCCTGGAATATGTCTGGGAAACAGGAAAAAACAGTCCACAGCAACCACAGAGCCAGGTCACCCAGGGGCAAGGTGAGTGTAGGCATGGAATACAGTCACAATCGTGACATTCTTCACTATATGTTTTGGGCGGATGGATTCCAATTAAAGTTAAACACAGAAAAGACACAATGTCTCATTCTCTCCTCACAATATAACACGAACAAACCCACCACCATAAACACCCCAGACTATACCCTTCCTATTTTAGACAGTCTGAAAATTCTTGGAGTTACAATTGACCGAAATCTTACACTCAAAAGTCATGTGAAAAACACAGCTAAGAAAATGTTCCACTCAAAAGAATAAAACCTTTTTTCACAAGGGATATATTCCGAAGTCTGGTACAATCAATGGTGCTAAGCCACCTAGATTACTGCAACGCCATCTATGCCAGATGCAAAGAACAAATCATTAAGAAACTCCAAACTGCCCAAAATACAGCAGCCAGACTCATATTTGGAAAAAGGAAATACGAAAGCACAAAACCCCTAAGAGAAAAACTACATTGGCTCCCGCTAAAAGAACGAATTACGTTCAAAGTTTGCACCCTGGTCCACAAAATTGTTCACGGTGAAGCCCCAATCTATATGTCTGACCTCATAGACCTGCCAGCCAGGAACACAAAAAGAACAGCGCACACTTTCCTGAATCTCCACTACCCCAGCTGTAAAGGACTTAAATATAAATCCACATACGTATCCAGCTTCTCCTACATATGCACGCAACTATGGAACACACTACCGAAGGTCATAAAAACAATGCACGACCTAACAATCTTCCGAAAACTACTGAAAACTGACCTATTCAATAAGGCATACCACAACAATTCATCTTAAATACTAGACAACTAGACTTTACATGAATTAGACAAAACCGAATTCCCTACACTTACATAAGTACATAAGTAGTGCCATACTGGGAAAGACCAAAGGTCCATCTAGCCCAGCATCCTGTCACCGACAGTGGCCAATCCAGGTCAAGGGCACCTGGCACGCTCCCCAAATGTAAAAACATTCCAGACAAGTTATACCTAAAAATGCGGAATTTTTCCAAGTCCATTTAATAGCGGTCTATGGACTTGTCCTTTAGGAATCTATCTAACCCCTTTTTAAACTCCGTCAAGCTAACCGCCCGTACCACGTTCTCCGGCAATGAATTCCAGAGTCTAATTACACGTTGGGTGAAGAAAAATTTTCTCCGATTCGTTTTAAATTTACCACACTGTAGCTTCAACTCATGCCCTCTAGTCCTAGTATTTTTGGATAGCGTGAACAGTCGCTTCACATCCACCCGATTCATTCCACTCATTATTTTATACACTTCTATCATATCTCCCCTCAGCCGTCTCTTCTCCAACCTTGCTGCTACTAATGAAAGTTACGCAATACGCACTACCTCTTTATTTCTCAATTCTGAATTGAACTTTTTATAGATGACTATCTAACATGTTATAAGTTCTTCTATCACTCAGGAACCTCTACGCAATACCATATTGTATTATACTTTACCATGTATACGCCTTAATGTAATACCATTTGTAATTCTCTACCCGGAAATGGCGATCGCCATTACGGCATAATGTAAGCCACATTGAGCCTGCAAATTGGTGGGAAAATGTGGGATACAAATGCTACAAATAATAATAATAATAACCAAGACTGCTTAACAATTTGGTAGCCGCCCTCTGGACCAACTCCATCCTGTTTATATCTTTCTGTAGGTGTGGACTCCAGAATTGCACGCAGTACTTTAAATGGGGCCTCACCAGAGACTTATACAAGGGCACTATCACCTCTTTTTTTCCTGCTGGTCATCCCTCTCCATACGCAACCCAAGCATCCTTCTGGCTTTGACCGTCGCCTTTTCTACCTCTTTGGCCACCTTAAGGTCATCAGACACAATCACCCCCAAGTCCTGCTCTTCTTTCATACACAGAAGCATTTCATCCCTTATATTGTATTGTGCCCTTGAATTCGTGTAACCCAAGTGCATGGTCCTGCATTTCTTATCATTAAATCTTAGTTGCCAATTATCGGAACATTCTTCAAGCTTCACTAGATCATTCTTTATGCCATTCATATCCTTCGGAGTATCCACGCTATTACAGAGTTTGGTATCATACAGAAAGAGACAAATCTTGCCAGATAGCCCTTCCGCAAAGATGTTAAAAACAGCCGGCCCGAGGACCTATCCCTACAGTACACCACTGATAACATCCCTTTCCTCAGAGCAAACTCCTCTGTCTCTTTCCATTTAACCAATTTTTAACCCAGCCAGTCACTTTAGGTCCCATACCAAGGGCACTCAGTTTATCAGTCACCTGTACAGAACTGTGTCAAAGGCTTTGCTAAAATCCAAGTACAGCACATCTAGCGCCTCCCAAGTCCAACTGTCAGGCACCCAGTGAAAGAAATCATTCAGATTTGTCTGACACAACCTGCCTCTGGTGAAGCCATGCTGCCTCAGGTCCTGCAGTTCATTCAATTCCTGTAAACTGCAGAAACTTCACACACCAAAGATGGCATCTCCCTTTCTCCAACCCCTGCTACCCACAAGACATGGAGCAATCCTATCATATAAGTACATAAGTATTGCCATACTGGGACAGACCAAAGGTCCATCAAGACCAGCATCCTGTTTCCAACAGTGGCCAATCCAGGTCACAAATACCTGGCAAGACCCCCCCCCCCAAAAAAAAGTACAAAGCATTTCCATTAGTTTACCAAGATCTAGCACTCATCCCTACCAGAATGGCTAGAACCTCCTGGATCCAGCAATCATTCCCACCAGAAGGCAGGATATACCAAGATCTACTACTACTACTACTACTTAACATTTCTAGAGCGCTACTAGGGTTACGCAGCGCTGTACAAATTAATAACTAAGGACGGTCCCTGCTCAGAAGATCTAGTATTAAGTCCCATCAGAATGGCTTGATGTACATGGATCCAGCAATCAATCCCCTCAGAAGGGCTGAATCAACCCACATGTCCCGTCCCGGGCTCTTACCTGGCGGCCCGCAGTAGGGGGCGAGGACCAACGGAGGCCGCGGGATCCGGGGCGGCGAGGACGAGCCGCCGACGGGGCTGGCGCTGCCGCGGGCCGCTCCGAGGCCGGCGATCCGCTGGAGCAAGCGCCGGCCTCGGAGAAGGAGATACGCCGGCCAAGATGGCGGCGCCGGCGGCGTCGTCCTCCTCGCTGGAGCGGACCAGCGAGCCAGCCCCGCCTACTCGCGCCGGATTGGCGCATCGACAAGGAGACCCCGCCCGCCGGGCAGGCTGGCCAATCCAGGCCTCCTTTGCCTGCCTGGGCCAGGGGGATTGGCTCCAGCTGCTGGAAGGGGAAGGACGGGCGGGGGATTTAAACCACGAAACAGAAGGAGTCCAGTGCTTCCGTTTCGTTCGTCAGAAGCCCACACAGTGGATCGGAGACTGTGTCTTCTTCAGCTAGCCGTCCTTGCTAGCCACCTTCGGAGACTGTGTCTTCTTCAGCTAGCCGTCCTTGCTAGCCACCTTCGGAGACTGTGTCTTCTTCAGCTAGCCGTCCTTGCTAGCCACCTTCGGAGACTGTGTCTTCTTCAGCTAGCTGTCCTTGCTAGCCACCTTCGGAGACTGTGTCTTCTTCAGCTAGCCGTCCTTGCTAGCCACCTTCGGAGACTGTGTCTTCTTCAGCTAGCCGTCCTTGCTAGCCACCTTCGAAGTCCGTGTCTTCTTCAGCTAGCCGTCCTTGCTAGCCACCTTCGGAGTCTGTGTCCTCTCCAAGCTAGCCGCCCTTGCTAGCCACCTTCGGAGTCCGCGTCCTCTTCAAGCTAGCCGCCCTTGCTAGCCACCTCCAGAGACTGCGTTCCTCTTCCAGCTAGCCCTCCCTGCTAGCCCCTTGCAGAGACTGTGTCCTTTCCTGCGCTAGCCGTCCTTGCTAGCTGCCTAGAGACTGAGTTGCTGACTACCAGCCAAGCCGACCGTCACCCCGCGGTTCCAGCAGTCCTGCTGACCGCCTGCAGCTGAGGGCTCAACCCTCGGTGAACGGCGGTCGCCGCGGGTGAAGATTCGGGGTGCGCGGCGGTCCTCGGAGGTCTTACCAGGCCCCCGGGAACCTAAGGGCTCACCAACAACCACCACAGGACAGGAAACGGAAGCCATGAGCTCGCCTACGCAGCCCGATCTAGGGGACCTGGCTAAGGTACTTCAGCAGCAGCAGGAGCAGCTGAACGCCCTGTCGGGGGCGCTCCAAAACGTATGCTCTCAACTTTCTACACTTCAGGTACAGAACCAGGCCGCTGCGGTCCAGGGGGCCGCAGCGGCTCCCCGTTCGGGAGGGTTCCGCACGGGACCTTGGTTCCCTGAGCCGGCACGATATAATGGGGCCCCCGGAGGTTGCCGGGGGTTCCTCAATCAGTGCAACTTGGCCTTCCGGATGCAACCGGAGACCTTTGCTTCGGATCAAAGTAAAGTGGGATATATCATGGGCCTTTGTGAAGGGAAGGCCCTGGCCTGGGTGGCCCCACTTAACGAGCAACAGGACCCCATCTTGGATGACTATAGTGAATTTCAGCGCCGGTTCCGTATGGTGTTCGACCTTCCTGGAAGACCATCTTCCGTGGCATCGGAACTGCTGCGAATTCATCAGGGTGAAGGAACGGTGGCCGATTATGCCATTCGTTTCCGGACTTTAGCCACGGAGCTCCGTTGGAACCCGGAGTCCTTAATGGCTATCTTTACGGAAGGCTTACAAGAATGAATCAAGGACGAGTTGGCCGGGCGAGAGGTCCCAGGCCAACTGGACGCTCTGATTTCGCTCTGTATCCGCGTAGATACCCGGTTCCAGGAGCGAGCAAGAGCCCGGGCGGAACGGCAGAAGTGGGCACGGGGAACGTCCCGGACTACTAAGGGGCCGTCTCCTCGCCGTGGGAACCGGGACTCCAAGGAGAATGGGGAGGAGCCGATGGTGATGGGCCGTCAACGACTGGCCTCGTCCGACAGGAAAAAACGCTTGTGGGACGGACTGTGCCTCTATTGTGGTGAGGCCGGACATTTTATTCGAGCCTGCCCCTCCAGGGCGGGAAACGTCTCCCCCAAGGCACCTTGAGGGGAGGGGTCTTGGGGCATGCCGCTCCCCTACCAGATTCCTTGATCACACTGCCAGTAATTCTACGGTGGCACGAGACCGCTATCCAGACCCGGGCCCTGGTGGACTCTGGATCGGGGGGCAACTTCATCGGGTATGAACTGCTACAACAGATGGGCTGGCCCACGCTCCTGCGGCGTCCGGCGCTGCAAATCACCTCCATCCAGGGAACTACATTACCGCAGCCGGTCACAGAGATCACCTCCTTTTTGACCTTGCAGGTGGGGGAGGATCACCGGGAGGAAATCCAATTCCTAGTACTATCCCGGACCATTCATCCAGTGGTTCTGGGATTGCCCTGGCTACGGAGTCATAGCCCTGTTATTGACTGGACCAAGGGAGGTATCCAAGCTTGGGGTAGTTCCTGTCGAGAGAACTGTTGTAAGGGCAGGACCAACAGCTGCCCCGCATTTACTAGTATGCCCGGGGGGGCGCGGATGGAGTTGGGCTCCCTGCCCATGGACTATAGGGACTTTGCAGATGTGTTTTGTCCAGTGGAGGTGGAAGTTCTACCTCCTCATCGGTCGTTTGACTGCGCCATTAACTTGATGGCAGATACCATGCCACCGCGGGGCCGACTGTATACCCTGTCCCGAGGGGAGTCCAAGGCTATGCAGGAGTATATCCGGGAGAATCTGCAAAGAGGCTTCATCTGGCCCTCTACGTCCCCGGCCGGGGCCGGGTTCTTTTTTGTTACTAAGAAGGATGGCTCCTTGAGGCCCTGTATCGATTATCGGGGGTTAAATGCCATCACGGTAAAGGATCGCTTTCCTCTACCGCTCATTCCCGAACTCTTTGACAGGCTGCAAAGAGCCCAGATGTTTACCAAGTTGGACTTACGGGGGGCCTACAACTTAGTGCGGATCCGGCGAGGGGACGAATGGAAGACGGCCTTTAACACCCACGAGGGACATTTCGAGTATCGGGTGATGCCATTTGGCCTATGTAATGCCCCTGCGGTGTTTCAGCGACTTATTAATTATGTGCTCGAGGATTTGCTGAACTCCACGGTAATTGTGTATCTGGACGACATCTTGGTGTTTTCCCAAAACCCCGCGGAACATGTGGGTCATGTTCGCGCAGTGCTGCACGGTTACGACAATACCGCCTGTTTGCTAAACTCAGCAAGTGCGCTTTTCATCAGAAGTCGTTACCATTTTTGGGACACATTCTGTTACCCGGGGGGCTACAGATGGAACCGGACAAACTCCGGGCAATTCGAGAATGGCCACAACCACTGGGATTGAAAGCACTGCAACGTTTTTTAGGATTCGCGAACTACTATCGTCAGTTTATTCCCCAGTATTCACAACTGACGGCGCCGTTGACAGCGCTCACTAGAAAGAACGCGAGGGTCCGGGACTGGCCGCCCGAGGCGCAGGTGGCTTTTCGCCAGGTAAAGGAGGCATTCAACTCAGCGTCCATTTTACTAGCCCCGGATCCAGACAAACCCTTTATAGTGGAAGTGGATGCGTCTGCGTTGGGAGCCGGGGCGGTCCTCTCGCAGGTGAATTCTAAGGGCCGGCGCCAGCCGTGCTCTTTCTTCTCTCGTAGATTCTCCCCGGCGGAATGTAATTACACAGTAGGGGACAGAGAGCTCTTAGCTTTGAAATTAGCCCTGCAGGAATGGAGACATCTGCTGGAGGGAGCGGAACATCGATTCACAGTAATCACTGACCACAAGAATCTACTGTATCTACAAGAGGCTCAACGGCTCAATCCCCGACAAGCCCGGTGGTCATTGTTTTTTGCCAGATTTCATTTTCAATTAGTTTTTCGGGCGGCTGCTCAAAATACCCCTGCGGACTCCCTCTCCAGAGCATTTGAGGTTCCAGAGGAGACTAAGGAGACCCATGCCATGTTGGATCCGGCATGCCTCAGCGTGGCCGTGGGGGAGGTGGCTCCTACTAGAGAACTAGTGCCGGCCGCTGAACGAGCGAAGGTAATGCAATGGGGGCATTCGTCCAGATGGGCGGGACATTTTGGGTATCAGAAGACTCTGCGTCTCATTACCAGGCAGTATCAATGGCCTCAGATGAGGCAGGACATTCTTCAATTTGTCACCACCTGCCCTGTGTGCGCCCGGACCAAACCGGTGATCGGGGCCCCCATGGGGAAGCTCCAACCACTGCCCGTACCGACGGGACCCTGGACGGAGCTTTCCATGGATTTTATCACCTACCTCCCCAGTTCCCGGGGACATACGGTGGTTTGGGTGGTCATTGACCGTTTTTCCCGAATGGCCCATTTTGTTCCCTTGCCAGGACTTCCTTCGGCGTTCGCATTAGCTCAACTCTTCATTCAACACATTTTTCGACTTCATGGGCTGCCTCTTCGGATTATTAGTGACCGAGGCCCCCAATTCACCTCGCGTTTCTGGAGGGCCTTGTGTACTGCTTTGGGGGTGAAGACCCATTTCTCATCAGCATACCATCCCCAAACCAATGGCATGGTCGAGAGGACGAACCAAATGTTAAAAGGGTTCCTACGAGCATTCGTCAACAAACGCCAAGATAACTGGGTCTCCCTACTCCCTTGGGCCGAGTTTGCATATAATCACAGTGTCCACTCGGCCTCGGGAGACTCTCCGTTCTTCTTGGTGTATGGACGACATCCTCGACTTCCAGCACCTTTCCCGTCTGGATCTCCGACCCCCAGGGTTAATGAAACTCTGGCAGATCTGCAAAGAGTCTGGGAAACGGCCCGAGAACAACTGCAGAAGGCAGCCACCAAATGCAAGACCTTTGCAGATCGGCATCGGAAAACCGCTCCCGTCTTGCAACCAGGGCAGAAGGTATGGTTAAGCACGAAATACCTCCGGCTTCGGGTGCCCTCCCGTAGGTTGGGACCTCGGTACATTGGACCCTTTGCAATCCAATCCCGAATTGAAGCTGTGACATATCGATTGCGGCTACCGAGTACTCTGCGGGTGCATAACGCTTTCCATATTTCCTTATTGAAGAGTTTTCGAGGGTCTCGATGGCATCCTCAACGGCAGGAAACCGAAGATCTAGATGCAGATCCCGATCCAGAGTTTGAAGTGGATGAGGTCCTGGATGCAAAGAGACAGCGAGGAAAGCTATATTACTTATTGTCCTGGAAAAATTTTGGCCCCGAAGACAACTCCTGGGAACCCGCTGCGAATGTACATGCTCCAGAATTGGTCAAAGCCTTCCACGCCCGGTATCCTTCCAAACCCGGGCCCAGGGAAAAGGGGGCATCCGGGGAGGATACTGTCCCGTCCCGGGCTCTTACCTGGCGGCCCGCAGTAGGGGGCGAGGACCAACGGAGGCCGCGGGATCCGGGGCGGCGAGGACGAGCCGCCGACGGGGCCGGCGCTGCCGCGGGCCGCTCCGAGGCCGGCGATCCGCTGGAGCAAGCGCCGGCCTCGGAGAAGGATACGCCGGCCAAGATGGCGGCGCCGGCGTCGTCGTCCTCCTCGCTGGAGCGGACCAGCGAGCCAGCCCCGCCTACTCGCGCCGGATTGGCGCATCGACAAGGAGACCCCGCCCGCCGGGCAGGCTGGCCAATCCAGGCCTCCTTTGCCTGCCTGGGCCAGGGGGATTGGCTCCAGCTGCTGGAAGGGGAAGGACGGGCGGGGGATTTAAACCACGAAACGGAAGGAGTCCAGTGCTTCCGTTTCGTTCGTCAGAAGCCCACACAGTGGATCGGAGACTGTGTCTTCTTCAGCTAGCCGTCCTTGCTAGCCACCTTCAGAGACTGTGTCTTCTTCAGCTAGCCATCCTTGCTAGCCACCTTCGGAGACTGTGTCTTCTTCAGCTAGCCGTCCTTGCTAGCCACCTTCGGAGACTGTGTCTTCTTCAGCTAGCCGTACTTGATAGCCACCTTCGGAGACTATGTCTTCTTCAGCTAGCCGTCCTTGCTAGCCACCTTCAAAGACTGTGTCTTCTTCAGCTAGCCGTCCTTGCCAGCCACCTTCGAAGTCCGTGTCTTCTTCAGCTAGCCGTCCTTGCTAGCCACCTTCGGAGTCTGTGTCCTCTCCAAGCTAGCCACCCTTGCTAGCCACCTTCGGAGTCCGCGTCCTCTTCAAGCTAGCCGCCCTTGCTAGCCACCTCCAGAGACTGTGTTCCTCTTCCAGCTAGCCCTCCCTGCTAGCCCCTTGCAGAGACTGTGTCCTTTCCTGCGCTAGCCGTCCTTGCTAGCTGCCCTCTAGAGACTGAGTTGCTGACTACCAGCCAAGCCGACCGTCACCCCGCGGTTCCAGCAGTCCTGCTGACCGCCTGCAGCTGAGGGCTCAACCCTCGGTGAACGGCGGTCGCCGCGGGTGAAGATTCGGGGGGTGCGCGGCGGTCCTCGGAGGTCTTACCAGGCCCCCGGGAACCTAAGGGCTCACCAACAACCACCACAAGACACCACATCAAGATCCATCCCCCCCCCCCCCCAGAAGGGCTGTATCCACATAGATACAGCACCCATTCTCACCAGAAGGGCTGCATTCACCTGGATCCTGTACTTATTCCATATCAGAAGGGCTGGATCCACCTTGTTATAGCACTCATCTCAACCATTTTCGGAAAGACAAGATTCGAAAGTGTTAAACCCCTACGTGAAATACTGCACTGGCTAACAATCAAGGAATGAATAGCCTTCAAAATTTGCACTCTGGTCCACAAAATAATCCATGGTCTGGCCCCAACCTACATGACCAAACTTATCGACTTACCAACTAGAAACATCATCGAATCATCAGGAACGTTTCTAAACCTGCATTACTCAAACTGTAAAGGACTAAAATACAAATCAACATATGCACCCAGCTTTTCCTACATTTGCACCCAGCTCTGGAACGCCTTACCTAGAAACATTAGAACTGTGAACACCCATCTAAAATTTTGAAAAGACCTCAAGACTCATCTCTTCTGGAAAGCCTACCCAGCAGACCCGAACTAATTCATGAACAATGCCTCACATCTTTTGATCTAAGAAATTAACAATACCCCTTCCACATAATCCATAATTCAAACTGTGCAAATTTTACCACACGAGTTATAATTAAGTGTACTTCTACCCTTATCCTACTCTGTATTGCTCACTAGAAGCTGTTGTCCCATCCCCAGAGACTTACCCGGTTTCCCCAAAAGTAAGACATTCCCCGAAAATAAGACCTAGTAGAGGTTTTCCTGAATTGGTAGATATAAGGCCTCCCCCGAAAGTAAGGCCTAGCAAATTTTTGTTTGAAAGCAGGGCCGCTGAGAGCCGGACAAGGCCGCCCCCGGGCCGCCCCCCCACCCGAGGTCGCCGGGCCCCCCCTCCACCCACCCTCCGTCACTCCCGGAACTAACCTTAAACGCCTCCTTTCACCTTCGCAGCAGTAGGGCAGACCTCTCCTTCCTTCCGTGCCCCGCCCTCGCGGACGTTACGTCAGGCGAGGGCGGGACACGAAAGGAAGGAGTGGCCTGCCCTGCTGCTGCGAAGGTGAAAGGAGGTGTTTAAGGTTAGTTACGGGAGCGACGGCGGGCGGGCGGGCCAACCCCGATCCAACCCCGATGTTTCCCCGAAAAATAAGACAGCCCCTGAAAATAAGACCTAGCACATTTTGGGGGGCAAAAATTAATATAAGACAGTGTCTTATTTTCGGGGAAACACGGTATCAGCCTCATTGGGATTACTTCTCTCTATATGCTACTATATATTCGTCCCAGAGTTGTATTCTCTTTTCCGGAACCTTATCAGCTTCTTTGCACCTACTGTTACTCTATTTTCCACTCTGTATATATTCCCAGAGTTGGTACTCTCCCCTCCGGAACCTGTAAGCCACATTGAGCCTACTGCTATGCGGGAAAATGTGGGATACAAATGTAATAAATAAATAATATTCCAATGTCTTCCTATATAATAACTAGGAAAAAAGGCCCGTTTCTGAAACCAATGAAACGGGCACTAGCAAGGTTTTCCTTGGAGTGTGTATGTTTGAGAATGTGTGTGTGAGAGTGACTGTGAGAGAGAGAGAAAGAGTGAATGTGCGAGTGTGTGTGACAGAGAGTGAGACTGGGTGCGAGTGTGTCTGTGAGAGAGAGAGTGTGTGTGTCAGAATGAGAGTGTGTGCCATGGGCCCCCCCTTCCTCCCTCCCTTCCTCCCAGTTCCAGTGTCCCTCCTCCCGCCCTCCGAGTTCCAGGGTCATCCCCCCTCCCTCCGAGATCCAGGGTCGTCCCCTCCCTCTCTCTCTCCAAGTTCCAGGGTCGTCCCCCCTCCCTCCCTCCAAGTTCCAGGGTCATCCCTCCCTCCAAGTTCCAAGGTCGTCCCCTCCCTCCCTCCCTTCGAGTTCCAGGGTCATCCCCTCCCTCCCTCCAAGTTCCATGGTCATCCCCTGCCTCCCTCCGAGTTCCACGGGACCGAGTTTCAGGTTCCCCCCTCCCTCCCTCCCTCCGAGTTTCAGGTTCCCCCCTCTCTCCCTCCTTCCCTCCGAGTTTCAGGTTCCTCCCTCTCTCCCTCCCTCCCAGTTCCAGGATCTCCCCCCTCGGAATGCGACGTCACACGCATGAGGGTGTCGTCGTCCCTCCCTTCCTCCCTCCCGCCCTTACAGTTCCAGGCCCCCTACCTCCAAATTGTAAAAGTCATCTTCACTTACGAAGTCGGGTTTACGGCGGCCGGCAGCAGTGGTAACAGGCGTGCAAACTCGGCCCTTCTCTCTCTCTCAGCTCTGGTCCCACCCTCATTTCCTGTTTCCACAAGGGTGGGACCAGAGCTGAGAGAGAGAGAGAGAGAAGGGTCAAGCCTGCACGCCTTTAAACCCGACTTCATAAGTGAAGCTGACTTTTAAAATTTGGAGGTAGGGGGCCTAGAACTGGAAGGGAGGGAGGGAGGAAGGGAGGGACGACGACACCCTCATGTGTGTGACGTCGAGTTCCATTGTCTGGCAACTCTGCAGCGTTCCCTTCAAGTGATTGGTCTTTACGAACACGGAAGTACGTGATGTCATTTCAGGAGATGGATACAGCAGGAGCACGAATGCTTCAAGGCTTCACTTTCTCAGCTTCAGAATGTTGGAGGTGCTTTTTATTATATAGGATTCTCACCTCCAACGTTCTGACTTGCCTGGGACCATGGCTCATTCCAAGTTGGTCTGTTAGGCTCCATAGATCAGGCTGACATCACCGTAGCCATTATGATGTCAACTTCAGAACCCGGGGAAAAAAGAACATGCCTCACAGCTGATCCATGTCCAGAGGAGGGTCGCTGGACATGGGTGGCTGGAGGGGGAGCAGGGGAGAGAGGAGGGTCGCTGGACATGGGTGGCTGCAGGGGGGGCAGGGGGTCGCTGGACATGGGTGGCTGCAGGGGGGGCAGGGGAGAGAGGAGGGTCGTTGCACATGGGTGGCAGGAGGGGGGCAGGGGAGAGAGAGGAAGTTCGCTAGACATGGGTGGCTGCAGTGGGCGCAGGGGGTCGCTGGACATGGGGGCTGCAGGGGGGCAGGGGGTCGCTGGATATGGGGGGCTGCAGGGGGGGCAGGGGAGAGAGGAGGGTCGCTGGACATGGGTGGCAGGAGGGGGGCAGGGGAGAGAGAGGAGGTTCGCTGGACATGGGTGGCTGCAGTGGGCGCAGGGGGAGAGGAAGGTCGCTGGACATGGGTGGCTGCAGGGGGAGAGGAGGGTTGCTGGACATGGGTGGCTGCAGGGGAGCCAAGGAAAACCTTGCTAGCGCCCATTTCATTTGTGTCAGAAGCAGGCCTTTTTTACTAGTTTTATAATATTAGCCACAAATTCACTGCCAACTGTATATTTAAAAACAAAAACATCAATGTTGGTATTTGTTTCATCACTATGTTTTCTTTGTAACAACCAACTTCTGTCATTGAATCAAGCTCTTGTTTGGGCTTTATTTAACAGTTTTTTAGGATAACCTCTAATGTCCTTAGCCAGTTCAACCGATTGTCTCTTGAAGTCATCTGTTTCCATGCAGATTCTTCTATACCTAAGAAATTGGGAATAAGCAAACTTTCTTTCAGCTGTTTAAGATTGTTTCTAAAATGTCATCATATATAAGTTTGCCACAGTAGCAGCAAATATAGCTCCCATTGCTATGCCTGTTTTTTGTAAATATAACGTGTTTTGGAACAGGAAAAAGTTTTCAGTCAATGCCAATTTAGCTAATTTTAACAGAAACTTAATGGGGACATCATGTGGCTTTGAACTAGTATCTAATGCTGCTTCAATTACTATCAAAGTTTCATTTTGTGGAATGCTGGTATAGAGTGATTTTACATCTAATGTCACCATTAGATATTTCACTCTCTTATTATTTTCTATTTCCTGCAACAAGACCAAACAAAATGTGTTGTGTCTTTAATAAAGGAAGGAGATTTTTGCGCCAATGGCTTGAGAACAAAAATCTACAAATATTAATAAAGGTTCAAGTACAGAAACTTTTGAAGAAAGAATCAGTCTTCCTGGTGGATGTCTATCATCTTTATGAATCTTAGGTAATGCAAAAAAAAAAAACTGTGATGGCTGGATGTGGAATTTTAAAAACTTCACTTCCTTAGATATCAGAAACCCTAGATCATAGGCTTCTTGAGTCAACTTCTGTATTTCCCCTTGTAATCTTGATGTAGGATTTTCATCCAGCAGCTGATAGGTATCCACAACATTTAACTGTGACTGTATTTCTTGAACATAATTCAAGCAGTCTCGTATTATCACTGCACTACCTTTATCAGCCCTTTTAATGACAATCTGTCGATCATCTTTTAATTGTCACAAAGATTGTCTTTCATTTTTAGTTAAATTATTAACACATTTCTTTTTATTTTGAGATGACCAAGATAATACATCATGAAGCACAAGTTCTTTCAACACCTTGACAGTTAGATCAATGGGTACTGGTGGAATGTAGGTAGATTTGTTGTAGACTCTGGATTTGTCATAGCCACAACATTTGTCAGCAATATAAATTTTTAATTGTAACTTTCTAACAAACTTTTCCACATCGGTCAAAAACTGAAAATAGTAAAAGTTTACAGTTGGTATAAATGAGAGGCCTCTAGATAACAGTGAGAGATCTACTGATGACAAATTTGTAGCAGATAAATTCATTACCACTGATGAGTCATTCTGCGTGATCTGGTCGTTGAACCTCCTCTGCTTTGTGGAGCACTCCGTCGCCTCCTGTAACTCTGTCCTCTTCCTCTGAGGGGATGATCTTCTAAAATATCCTCACCACTATCACTACCACTGGAAGAATGGACTAAACAAGAAAGATCTGGAAAAAAAGACTTGCTTGCTGACCTGTTGTTGCACCAATGTCATTTCCTTTATCCAGGGATACACTTTATTTTCTGTATAGTCTTTAGAGTCTCTATCAAATGTTTTCAGTTTGTTTTTCCGTACTGTTTCCTTAAATTTACTTAGAATAGTCTTCAAATGTTTATGTTCTTCTTCAAATGTTGCTGCTGGATTGCTAAGTGGGCAAATAGATTTAAGTTTGGGTTTACAAGATGGTGGACAATTGAATTGGGATTTATTATCATCTAGATTTAAAGTACTAATTAAGTTAGAGCTCAATAGTGCTGCTCTAGTCGAATATTGCAGGGTAGAACGTATATCCCGAGGAATGAGAATATTGAAAGCTCCAGAGATCTTTAGGGACAATGATCAACTCATTTCAAAATGAAACATGATATTGAACAAATGTTCTCTGGATTTAATGCTGCTCATTGTGGGAAAAAAACAGCAGAACTTGGGTGAGATCATATGTGATGATTTTAAAGTGGCCAAATAGATAGAAAAGGCGATGGCAACAACTAAAAGGATGCTTGGGTGCATAGGGAGAGGAATGGCCAACAGGAAAAAGGATGTGATAATGCCTCTGTATAAGACTGATGAGATCTCATTTAGAATACTGTGTACAATTCTAGAGACTGCACCTTTAAAAAGATATAAACAGAAAGGAGTTGATCTAGAGGGAGTATACTAAAATGTTCAGTGGTCTTTGTCATAAAATGTATGGGGACCGACTTAAAGATCTCATATGTATATTTCAGAAGAGAGGTGGTCTTCAGTCCACGTTGCAACTTTGCAAATCTCTTCAATGGAGGCTGACTTTAAGTGAGCTACCATCTGACATTATGAGCCATGACATGGCCCTCCAGAGTTTGCCCAGCTTGGGCATAAGCGAAGGAAATACAATCTGCCAGTCAATTGGATATTGTGCATTTTCCGATGGTGACTCCCCTTCTGTTGAGATCAAAAGAAATGTTTATTTTGATCTCAACAGAAGGGGAGTCACCATCAACAACTGGGTGGACTCTCTGAAGAGCTTCTTCCACTCCAAGTAAAAGGCCAAAGCTCTCTTGAAGTCCGAGGTATGCTAGCTGCTTTTGCCAGGGTGGGAATGAGGACAGGGAAAAAATGTTGGCAAGACAATCAACTGGTTCAGATGGAACTCTGACACAACCTTCGGCAGAAACGTAGGGTGAGTGCGGAGGACTACTCTGTTGTGATGAAACTTAGTATAAGGTGCATCCACTACTAAGGCCTGAAGCTTAATGACCCTACGAGCTGAAGTAACAGCCACCAAGAAAATGACTTTCCAGGTCAAGTAGTTCAGGTTGCAGGAATTCAGTGGCTCAAAAGCAGCTTTCATCAGCTGAGTGAGAACAGCATTGAGATCCCATGACACTGGTGGAGGTTTGACAGGGGGCTTTGCCAAAAGCAAACCTCTCATGAAGTGAACCACTAAAGGCTGTCCAGAGATAGGCTTACCCTCTACACGCTGATGATAAGCACTAATTGCGCTGAGGTGAACCCTTATGTAGTTGGTCTTGAGATCAGACTCTGATAAGTGTAGAAGATATTCAAGCAGGGTCTGTGTTATGATTCTGCCGGTTTGGCTGAGGGGGAGGGGGGACGTCTCTTCTGATTGGCTGCCAGGGGTTGTGCTGACGTCAGGGGATAGTACTTTAGCCTGCAGCTGAAGAGTTTCTCTGCTTTTGCGTTACTTATTTGGTGGTAACAGGAAAGCCTGATAGGTTTCTCTCAGAACATGCTCTAGGTTCTGACAGGGATCTGTGTTGATTTAGAGTATTCTTTTCCTTCCCTCTGGGTTAGCTGCTGCTGTGTGTGTGTGTGTGTGTGTGTGTGTGCGCGTGTAGCTCTGTAATCAGGGTCAGCTGCTGGTTTGTTTAGTGGGGGCTGGGCATTGCTCAGCCTCCGGGGCTTTGGGCTGAGTGAGAGTGTTCTCCTTTGTTTGTTTGTTTTAAGGATTTCTCTTCCCAGTGTCCCGGCCTGCTGGCTCGGTGAGTTTAACCCTTTGTGTACAGTGTGTATTGTATTCCTGCCTCTGCCAGTGTGTTTGTTTGGATGGGCCCCACTCCCTCGGGAGGGGAAGCATTCTCTCTGATTGTTTGTTGATTTATGGCACTCTCTCTCTGCTGGCTCTACAAGCTTAACCCTTTGTGTTCTGGGTGCCTCTGTCTACAGTGGGGTTGAGGCAAAGGCTTTCTGCCTTCCTTTTGTGTTTGGTTCCTCTGGCTTCTGTCTGGGGCTCCTACCCTGGTGGGGGGGGGGGTTGCTGTGTTAGTTTCCCTGTCCTGCGCTAGTCCCCTGCGTGGGCGTGGCCCGCTCTGGTCCTTTGTTTCCCCCTCTGCCCTATTGCTGGTGTTCAGCGCGTGTCTGGCCTCTTGGGGCCCTCTGGGTTCTTTCACCCCTCCCTGTGTGTGATTGGGTTCCAGTTCAGCCGTGAGGCTCGCACGAGTGGCTCTGTCTGCGTGGGTTCCGGTTCGGCGGCGAGGCCCGCCTGTATGCCTATTTCCCTTCTTCCTGAGGGACTGTGGGGAGGGGTAGCTTAGGGGGTATTGTGTAGCTGGGGTGTGCGGTGGTGGGTCGGTCTCCCCTTGGCCTGGGTCGGCGCCCTGCTGGCCTCGGCCAGGGCCCAAGGGCTCACGACCAACCCAACAGATTACAGAATGCAAAAGCCATTAGCTCGACCGATCCATCCCCCATGCAACTGCTCCAGCAATTGCATGCTCAGCTACAACAGGTATCGGGAGTCGTGAACGCACTGTCTCAACGGGTAGACGCGCTGACTGTCACGGGGGCTGCGGAGGTCCCGCCAGCAGCTACTCCGCCAAGTTCCCATGCATGCGGCCGAGGGATTCGGGTGGCTACGCCCCCGAGGTACGAGGGCGACAGTAAGACCTGCCGGGGGTTCCTCAATCAATGCCAAATTGTCTTCGAGTTGCAGGCCCGGGATTTTCCTTCGGATCGGGCGAAGGTGGCTTATATTATCTCTCTACTGGCAGGCCCCGCTCTGGCCTGGGCCTCGCCCTTATGGGAGAAGAAGGATCCCCTCCTGGATAATTTGGCAGAGTTCTTGAAACAATTTCGGCTCATCTTTGAGGAACCCGGGAAGCCCTCCTCGGCGGCGACTCAGCTGTTGAACCTACATCAGGGGCGACTCTCTCTGGGTGAGTACGCCATCCAGTTTCGGACCTTGGCCGCGGAGCTAGGTTGGGATAACCCAAGCCTGACTGCGGTATTTTGGCATGGGGTCTCGGCCAACATTAAGGACGAACTCACAGGCTGGGAGCTGCCCTCAGATCTGAATGACCTCATCCGTCTCTGCATCCAGGTGGACATCCGGTTCAGGGAGCGGGCCTGTGAACGTCGCGCTGGTCAGCAGGTTGCAGGGGCTAACTCGAGGAGCTCGCACCAGAGCCCTGCTTCCCCGTCGCTGGGTGTGCCCGATGGGTCTGAACCTATGCAGGTTGACCGGGCGGCCCAGGAGAGACAGCGGAGACGCTCTAAGGGGCTGTGCCTGCATTGTGGAGTGAAGGGGCACTTTGTCCGTGAGTGCCCGAAGAGAAAGAAGTCGGGAAACCAGCAGCCCTGATACCGGCTAGGGAGACCGGGTCAGGGCCAAAGTCCTTCTCCCCTTGGATGCAGGTTTTGGTGCCAGTTCTACTGGCGATTAAGGATACCCCTTGTTTTGAGGCACTAGTTGACTCGGGGGCGGGAGGCAACTTTATCAGCGCGGACCTGGTGCGGGTTCATCAAATTCCTACGATGGAGTTACCTCAGTCCATCACTGTCTCAGCGGCTTGGGGACTGGTTCGGGGAGTTCTCCGCTCCAGAACCGTGCCTATGACCATACGGGTAGGAGTCTTACACAAAGAAGTTATCTCCTTCTACGTCCTTCCGTCGGCCACTGAGGCCATAATCCTGGGATTACCCTGGCTTCGCCTGCATAACCCTTGCATTGATTGGGCCCGGGGTGAATTGACGGCGTGGGGCCCGGGCTGCCAGAAGGTCTGTTTGGATAAGGTCTCGCCAGCCCCAGTGACGCTTCCTTTGGATCGAGCCAATGTTATGTTACCGGGGCCCTACAGATCCTTTGGAGATGTTTTTTCCAAACAGCAAGCAGAGATTCTGCCTCCTCATCGCTCCTATGACTGTGCCATAGAGCTACTACCTGGCACTGAACCTCCCCGTGGCCGCGTATACCCCCTATCCCGGCCAGAGACGGAAGCCATGTCCCAGTATATTCGAGAGAACCTAGCTCGAGGCTTCATCCGGCCCTCTAAATCACCCACAGGGGCTGGATTCTTCTTCGTGGAGAAGAAGGATGGGGGGTTGCGCCCCTGTATTGACTACAGGGGACTCAATGCCATCACGCGGAAGGACAAATACCCCCTTCCCTTGATTTCTGAGATGTTTGACCGCCTCCAGGGGGCCCAGATCTTCTCCAAGCTCGATCTCAGGGGGGCCTACAACCTTGTGCGGATCAAGGAGGGGGATGAGTGGAAGACGGCGTTTAACACCCGCGACGGGCATTACGAATATCTGGTAATGCCCTTTGGACTTGCTAATGCTCCAGCCGTCTTCCAAGCCTTCATGAATGACATCTTCAGGGATCTCCTGTATAAGTTTGTGATGGTCTACTTGGACGATATTTTGATTTTTTCAAGGGCTGAGGAAGAGCACCAGGAGCACCTGAAGACCGTATTGCAGCGGTTGAGGGAGAACCACCTCTATGTGAAATTGGAAAAATGTGAATTCCATCGCTCCGAACTGCTCTTCCTGGGGTACATCATTTCTAACCACGGGCTGCGTATGGACCCCAGTAAGCTGACAGCCATCCTGCACTGGCAGCAACCTACGGGGCGTAAGGCTCTACAGCGCTTCTTAGGTTTTGCAAACTACTATAGGCAGTTTATTTGGAATTACTCGTCCCTGACTGCCCCTCTTACTGCCTTGACTAAGAAGAACGCTGATGCTCGCAACTGGTCGCCTGAGGCATGTCAGGCCTTTGAGAATCTGAAACAGGCATTTGTTGGAGCTCCAGTGTTGCGCCATCCCAACCCGACAAATAAACTTTTCGTGGAAGTGGATGCATCATCGGTTGGCGTAGGAGCAGTGCTGTCCCAGGCCCACCCTAGTGGGAAACTTCTCCCATGTGCATTCTTCTCTAAAAAGTATACCCCTGCCGAGAAGAATTATGCCATCGGGGATCAGGAGCTATTAGCCATTAAATTGGCCCTGGAAGAATGGCGTCATCTGCTGGAAGGGGCGCAGGAGCCCTTCACGGTGTTCACGGACCATAAAAACCTGACTTATTTACGAGAAGCGAGAAGGCTGAATCCTCGCCAGGCCCGGTGGGCACTATTCTTCTCCCGCTTTGATTTCATTCTGACCTATCGTCCAGCGGAGAAGAACATCAAGGCAGATGCCCTCTCCAGGTCCATGGAGGCTGACCTGGAGGAAGAACCCCTGCAGTATGTAATTAAACCTGATGTCATTGTGCCCGCGATGACGCTAGCAGTACCTGCAGATATGACCTTTGTGCCACCCCGGCTGAGAGAAAAGACACTCCAATGGGGGCATGCCTCTCGAATGGCAGGACATCCCGGGATCCTGGGAACCAAGCGGTTCATCTCCCAGCAGTATTGGTGGCCTTCACTTGATCGGGATGTGCAGGAGTTTGTGGCTGCGTGTCCTGAGTGCGCCCAGCATAAGGCTGACCGTCGGAGACCCCAGGGGTTGCTGATGCCTTTACCGGTACCTGAGAGACCGTGGACCCACATTGCCATGGACTTTGTTACGGATCTGCCTAACTCTGAAGGGCACACAGTTGTCTTGGTAGTGGTGGACCGGTTTTCTAAAATGGCCCACTTCATACCCATGCCTACCCTTCCTTCGGCGGTGAAGCTGGCACAGTATTTCATCAGCTCTATTTTTCGTCTCCATGGTCTGCCAGAATCTATTACCTCTGATCGAGGAGTACAGTTTGTCTCAAAGTTCTGGAGAGCCCTGAATCGGGCCCTTGAAGTAAAGCTGAACTTTTCGTCGGGATATCACCCACAATCCAATGGCCAAACAGAACGAGTGAACCAATGCTTGAAGCAGTTCCTACGGATGTATGTCAATGAGCACCACAACAACTGGAGTCAGCTGCTGCCTTGGGCAGAATTCGCTCATAACAACCGAGTGAGCTTGGCCACGGGCGCTTCGCCCTTTTACATCGTATATGGACGACATCCGCGGATACCAGCCCCCTTGAAAACCAACTTGGATGTCCCGGCAGCGGCCGATGCGGTGACCTCGCTCCAAGCAATTTGGTCATCAGTTCAGAAAGCGCTGCGAGTGACCTCCGCTCGTATGAAACGCCAAGCGGATCGGTCTCGCAGAGTGGAACCGCACTTCCAGCCTGGCGACTTGGTGTGGTTGTCCACGCGTAATCTTCGTCTGAAGATTCCTTCCTCCCGCTTTGCACCTCGATTTGTGGGCCCGTATCCCATTGTGAGGCAAGTGAATCGGGTCTGTTATCAGCTAAAGTTACCACCTACATTACGGGTACATACAGTGGTGGAAATAAGTATTTGATCCCTTGCTGATTTTGTAAGTTTGCCCACTGACAAAGACATGAGCAGCCCATAATTGAAGGGTAGGTTATTGGTAACAGTGAGAGATAGCACATCACAAATTAAATCCGGAAAATCACATTGTGGAAAGTATATGAATTTATTTGCATTCTGCAGAGGGAAATAAGTATTTAATCCCTCTGGCAAACAAGACCTAATACTTGGTGGCAAAACCCTTGTTGGCAAGCACAGCGGTCAGACGTCTTCTGTAGTTGATGATGAGGTTTGCACACATGTCAGGAGGAATTTTGGTCCACTCCTCTTTGCAGATCATCTCTAAATCATTAAGAGTTCTGGGCTGTCGCTTGGCAACTCGCAGCTTCAGCTCCCTCCATAAGTTTTCAATGGGATTAAGGTCTGGTGACTGGCTAGGCCACTCCATGACCCTAATGTGCTTCTTCCTGAGCCACTCCTTTGTTGCCTTGGCTGTATGTTTTGGGTCATTGTCGTGCTGGAAGACCCAGCCACGACCCATTTTTAAGGCCCTGGCGGAGGGAAGGAGGTTGTCTCTCAGAATTGTACGGTACATGGCCCCATCCATTCTCCCATTGATGCGGTGAAGTAGTCCTGTGCCCTTAGCAGAGAAACACCCCCAAAACATAACATTTCCACCTCCATGCTTGACAGTGGGGACGGTGTTCTTTGGGTCATAGGCAGCATTTCTCTTCCTCCAAACACGGTGAGTTGAGTTCATGCCAAAGAGCTCAATTTTTGTCTCATCTGACCACAGCACCTTCTCCCAATCACTCTCGGCATCATCCAGGTGTTCACTGGCAAACTTCAGACGGGCCGTCACATGTGCCTTCCGGAGCAGGGGGACCTTGCGGGCACTGCAGGATTGCAATCCGTTATGTCGTAATGTGTTACCAATGGTTTTTGTGGTGACAGTGGTCCCAGCTGCCTTGAGATCATTGACAAGTTCCCCCCTTGTAGTTGTAGGCTGATTTCTAACCTTCCTCATGATCAAGGATACCCCACGAGGTGAGATTTTGCGTGGAGCCCCAGATCTTTGTCGATTGACAGTCATTTTGTACTTCTTCCATTTTCTTACTATGGCACCAACAGTTGTCTCCTTCTCGCCCAGCGTCTTACTGATGGTTTTGTAGCCCATTCCAGCCTTGTGCAGGTGTATGATCTTGTCCCTGACATCCTTAGACAGCTCCTTGCTCTTGGCCATTTTGTAGAGGTTAGAGTCTGACTGATTCACTGAGTCTGTGGACAGGTGTCTTTCATACAGGTGACCATTGCCGACAGCTGTCTGTCATGCAGGTAACGAGTTGATTTGGAGCATCTACCTGGTCTGTAGGGGCCAGATCTCTTACTGGTTGGTGGGGGATCAAATACTTATTTCCCTCTGCAGAATGCAAATAAATTCATATACTTTCCACAATGTGATTTTCCGGATTTAATTTGTGATGTGCTATCTCTCACTGTTACCAATAACCTACCCTTCAATTATGGGCTGCTCATGTCTTTGTCAGTGGGCAAACTTACAAAATCAGCAAGGGATCAAATACTTATTTCCACCACTGTAACACCTTTCATGTGTCCTTGCTGAAGCCTGTGATTCTGAGAAAAGGGGCTTTGCCCGCGTTGCCTGCTAGTCCAGCCATCTCAGCCTCCCAGGGGGAATACGAAGTCCGGGATGTCTTGGATGCAAGGCGCTTCCGGGGACATCTTCAGTATCTAATTGCATGGAAGGGATATGGACCGGCAGACAACTCCTGGGAGGACGCTACTCATGTCCACGCGCCAGTCCTAGTCAGACGGTTCCATCGCCTTTTCCCTCACAAACCTAAACCTCGTGGACAGGGTAGGGGGGGCCCTTGAAGGGGGGGGTGATGTTATGATTCTGCCGGTTTGGCTGAGGGGGAGGGGGGACGTCTCTTCTGATTGGCTGCCAGGGGTTGTGCTGACGTCAGGGGATAGTACTTTAGCCTGCAGCTGAAGAGTTTCTCTGCTTTTGCGTTACTTATTTGGTGGTAACAGGAAAGCCTGATAGGTTTCTCTCAGAACATGCTCTAGGTTCTGACAGGGATCTGTGTTGATTTAGAGTATTCTTTTCCTTCCCTCTGGGTTAGCTGCTGCTGTGTGTGTGTGTGTGTGTGCGCGTGTAGCTCTGTAATCAGGGTCAGCTGCTCGTTTGTTTAGTGGGGGCTGGGCATTGCTCAGCCTCCGGGGCTGTGGGCTGAGTGAGAGTGTTCTCCTTTGTTTGTTTGTTTTAAGGATTTCTCTTCCCAGTGTCCCGGCCTGCTGGCTCGGTGAGTTTAACCCTTTGTGTACAGTGTGTATTGTATTCCTGCCTCTGCCAGTGTGTTTGTTTGGATGGGCCCCACTCCCTCTCGGGAGGGGAAGCATTCTCTCTGATTGTTTGTTGATTTATGGCACTCTCTCTCTGCTGGCTCTACAAGCTTAACCCTTTGTGTTCTGGGTGCCTCTGTCTACAGTGGGGTTGAGGCAAAGGCTTTCTGCCTTCCTTTTGTGTTTGGTTCCTCTGGCTTCTGTCTGGGGCTCCTACCCTGGTGGGGGGGGGGGTTGCTGTGTTAGTTTCCCTGTCCTGCGCTAGTCCCCTGCGTGGGCGTGGCCCGCTCTGGTCCTTTGTTTCCCCCTCTGCCCTATTGCTGGTGTTCAGCGCGTGTCTGGCCTCTTGGGGCCCTCTGGGTTCTTTCACCCCTCCCTGTGTGTGATTGGGTTCCAGTTCAGCCGTGAGGCTCGCACGAGTGGCTCTGTCTGCGTGGGTTCCGGTTCGGCCGCGAGGCCCGCCTGTATGCCTATTTCCCTTCTTCCTGAGGGACTGTGGGGAGGGGTAGCTTAGGGGGTATTGTGTAGCTGGGGTGTGCGGTGGTGGGTCGGTCTCCCCTTGGCCTGGGTCGACGCCCTGCTGGCCTCGGCCAGGGCCCAAGGGCTCACGACCAACCCAACAGATTACAGTCTGTGTAGGACAGGAAAGGGGATCTATGGCCCTGTGTCACACCAGACGGCAAACCTACTCCACTTGAAAGAGTAACACCTCTTAGTGGAATCTATACTGGAAGTAAGCAAGACTCTGGAGACATCCTCTGAAAGACCTAAGGAAGCGAATTCTAGGCTCTCAACATCCAAGCCATGAGAGCCAGAGACTGGAGGTTGGGATGTAGAAGCAATCCCTCCTTCTAGGTGATGAGGGTCGGAAAACACTCCAATCTCCATGGTTCTTCGGAAGACAATTCCAGAAGAAGAGGGAACCAAATCTGACGTGGCCAATAGGGCAAAATCAGGATCATGGCTATCATGATCTCTGGCTTCTCTGACACTGGTATAAATGTGAGCCCTTGGGCTAATGCCATAAAGCGGCAGCAGCAGGCAAAACCCCCCAACCAGAACTGGATTAACAAACAAAGACAGGAGCTGCAGATGCAGACAAACAAGGCAAGAACACACAGGACTAGAGATTGGAGTGGAACTAAGCTATAGGCAAGCAAAGCTGGAAAGACAGGACTGGACCATCTGGACTTCACCTGCAGTGGCCGCCATTCCCCAGAGGTTGAGTCCCTAGGTGCGGGCGGCCTGCAGGACTTTGGGATCCCAACCAAGACACACGGTACAGGAACAAGCTAGACTGAAGCAGAGTTAGGGTTCAGAGGGGAAAGGAATAAATATGAGAGGCAAGGCAGAATACTAGGCTAGGACTCACAGACAAATAACACAACACTAGGCAGAAAACAGACAGACTAAGGAACAGGGACTGAAAGCTGTCAAGCAGCCACTAGGAGAGAAACAATCAATATGCTAAAAGCTAAACCAGTGATGGGCAACCTTTTGAGCTTGGTGTGTCAAAATTCGCCAAAAAACCGAGCATAACTCGGGTGGTGTGTCACTTCGAGAAAAAAACCATAATTTCGCGATATTTATAGTTTAAATAACAAAAATGTATAATTGTAATATAAAACTGTATTTAATAAACCAAAAACTAATTATTTAACTTACCTACTTAGTGACTTCTTTGTTCATCTGTCAGTCGGTTTCTTTTGTTGGTCTTGATATTATTTAACTTGTGTGGGGTGCCATGAACTAAGATAAGTGAGGGGGAGGAGGAATTCTTTAACTAATCTGCCTATTAGTGACTTTCTTGTTGCTGAATTTCATTGGCTAAATCTTCAATTGAAGGTTGGTATTTTGTACACTTCAAGCCCAAGCAAGCGCTACTAACTTCATCTGTCAATCTGTTTCTTTTGTTGGTTTTGATATTATTTAACGCTGAGAATAAGGTTTCACAAAAGTACGTAGAGGGAAAAATTGTGAGTAAAGCCATTGCTATATTTTTCAGGGTGCTAAAAGTGTCTGGTAATCGGATCCAGGCACTCCAAATTTCCTGGTAACTCAGATATTCTCTTAATAATTGCATCTTTATTCTGCATATCGTGAAATAGAACTAGTGCACATCTTAGGAGAGTTTCTTTAATAAATTCTCCCTCACTGAGTGCTTTTCCATGCTGAGCTATGGAGTGAGCAATGCTCAAACTTGCAGATGTTAAATTTGTAGAACCTTTTACAAATTTAAGGATGGACTTAGATTGGCTCTTATAAAAGTGTAGCTGCCTGGAAATGTATTCCTTCCGTTCATCCTCACTTTTTTTCAAGAGCTGGGAATGATTAGTTTCAAAATGTCTATTTATATTCCACGTTCTGCTTACTACCGTTTCAGTACATAGAACGCAAAATGATTTGCCATTTTTTTCTATAATGCCATACATCTCGGTCCATGTCTCTTGAAAGGGTCGGCTACTGCTACTACCACTTCCTTTACTTAACCTTGGTTTTTTATTTTTTGAGTTCTCCATCAGGGGGGCAGAGACAGAAGATAGAATTATAGATAGCCTGTTAGCCCTAACTAGCCTAACTGACCACCTTATGTAAATTAAGATGGCTGCCGCTATTTCTAATGGCGGGAAACGGCACCCATAGCACATGCCCTCGCCTCTCCCAGCCTCCCCCTCACCTATCTCAGTAATGGTGGTCAATTACAAATCCACGACACCCCAGAACAGTAGATTGGATGATGGTTGCTGGTAATGGTGATCACAGGGCCCTCAGAGATGCGTCCCCCACGGCATTCCGCTGCTCTCTGCTCCGCCGGCCGGAAGTGAGGAGCCGGGGCAGAGGGAGCAGCAGGGAGGGAGCCAATAGGAGCGCACACGGCACACCCCCAGCGGGTAAACATGCACCGGGTGATTTCGCCGGGGGGGGGGAGGTCGCGCTGCACCGGGGGGGAGGGGGGGCGCATCGGCGATCCGCCCCGGGTGTCAGCAAGGAACTCCGCTGCTTCTCTGTATGCGGCCACATGCGGCCGCGTGTCACTGAAAATGGCTACGCGTGTCAGTACTGACACGCGTGTCATAGGTTCGCCATCAGGGAGCTAAACTATACACAGACTGAACAGGAACCAGGCAAGACAAGCAGACAAGAAACCAGACTAAGCAGTAATAAAACTTAAGCTAACCATAAACAGACTGAACAAGAACCAGACAAGGAATTCAGACAAGAAGCTAGACTAGGCAGAAGTGCAACAGAGCACACCAACTCACCCAGAGACCTTTGGCAATGCAAAGGCAAAGTAGCAAAGCCCACAGGTGCTTAATAAAGACCATCACCTGCTGAGGCTCAGCTGCAGGAATCCCAAGACAAGTACGGGTGCTGCTTATGGACAAACAAGGCAAGCAACTCTGGCAGACAGGAAGATCCAGACCGGACCGGCCTCTGACACAGGCTTGGGAAACAGCAACAGCTAGTCTATAGCAGTCACTGGTACTGGCCACCAGAGGGCGAGGGGAGCACAAACAAGGAAAACAGTCATAATCATGACAATGGCTCAGCGGTCTTGCTTGAGTTTCAGCAATGTCTTTCCCATCAGAGGTATGGGAGGATACGCATACGGAAGGCCTGTTCCCCAATATAGGAGAAAGGCATCTGACACTAGTCTGTTGTAGTCCTGAAGTCTGGAACAGAACTGAGGGACCTTGTGATTGGTTTGAGTGGCAAAAAGATCCAATGAGGGGGTGCCCTATGCTCGGAAGATCTTGCGGGCTACGCCCATATTCAACATCCAATCGTGAGGTTGCATTTCTCTGCTCATACTGTCAGCCAGGCTGTTGTTTACGCCTGCCAGATAAGTTGCTTGGAAAAACATGCCATGCCGGTATGCCCAAAGCCACATCTGGACGGCCTGCTGACACAGAGGGTGAGATCCGGTGTCCCCCTGCCTGTTGGTGTAGTACATCGCAACCTGATTGTCTGTATGAACTAAGATAATTTGATTGGACAGCTGATCTCTGAAGGCCTTTAGAGTGTTCCAGATCAAGCAAAGCTCCAGGAGGTTGATCTGAAGACCTGTTTCCTGGAGGGACCAGGCTCTTTGAGTGTGAAGCCCATCTACTTGAGCTCCCCACCCCAGGAGGGATGCATCCGTTGTCAGCACTTTCTGTGGCTGAGGAATTTGTAATGCCTGTCTCATGGTTAAATTGGATCGAATGGCCCACCACCGAAGAGAATTCCGAACGTCGCTGGACAGTTGGATGACATCCTCCAGACTTCCTGCAGCTTGATACCACTGGGAAGCTAGGGTACATTGAGCAGCTTTCATATGGAGATATGTCATGGAAGTAACATGAACTGTGGAGGTCATGTGCCCCAAGAGTGTCAACATCTGTCGAGCTGTGACTTGCTGAGATGCTCGAACTGTGGACACTAGGGACAGAAGATTGTCTGCCCGTGTGTCGGGGAGATAGGCCCGAACTGTTCTTGTATTCAGCAGTGCTCCAATGAATGCCAAGTCTTGAATGGGTGTGAGATGGGACTTGGGGTAATTTATCACAAACCCTAGTAATTCCAGCACCTGAATAGTCATCCGCATGGACTCCTGAGCACCATCCGCCGAGGTGCTCTTCACTAACCAATCGTCGACATAAGGGAACACATGCACTCCTAGTCTGCGCAGCAACGCTGCGACTACTGCTAGGCATTTTGTGAATACTCTGGGAGCTGATGCTAGCCAAATGGCAGTACACGGTACTGAAAGTGTTGCATTCCCAGTCAAAATCGAAGATACTTCCTGTGTGTAAGCATCCTTTAAGTCCAGAGAGCATAGCCAAACGTTTTCCTGAATCATGGGAAGAAAGGTGCCCAGGGAAACCATCCTGGACTTTTCTCGGACTAAGAATTTGTTCAGGGTCCTTAGGTCTAGGATGGGACGCATCCCCCCTGTTTTTTTTTTTTGCACAAGGAAGTACCTAGAATAGAATCCCAGTCCTTCTTCCCCTGGTGGAATGGGTTTGACTGCATGGGCCTTTAGAAGGGCGGAGAGTTTCTCTGCAAGTACCTGCTTGTGTTGAGAGCTGTATGAATGAGCTCCTGGTGGACAATTTGGAGGTTTGGATTCCAGATTGAGGGTGTATCCTAACCGGACTATTTGGAGAACCCAGCGGTCGGAGGTTATGAGAGGCCACCTTTGGTGAAAAACATTAACCTCCCCCCAACCGGCAAGTCATCCAGCAAGGACACTTGTATTGCAGCTATGCTTTCTTGGAGCCAGTCAAAAGCCCATCCCTTGCCTTTGCTGGGGAGCAGCAGGGGCCTTGGGCGCACGCTGTTGACGGGAATGAGCACGCTGGGGCTGAGCCTGATTAGGCTGGCGAGACACGGGAATGTACCTACGCTTAGAATAGGAATAGGGAGCACTCCGTGACCCACCAAAAAACCTCCTAGTTGAGGAGACAGTAGCAGAAGGCGCCTGGCAGGAGACAGAAGCCATAGCATCTGTGTGCTTCTTGATCTAGTCAACTAGATCTTCTCTCCCAAAAAATTATCCCCCCGGCAAGGAACACCCGCTATCCTCTGCTGGACCGAATGATTGAGGTCAGAGACAGGCAGCCATGAGAGTCTGCGCATCACTATACCTTGAGCAGAGATCCTAGATGCTACATCAAAAGTGTCGTATGCACCCCTGGCCAAGAATTTACGACACGCCTTCTGCTGCCTGATCACCTAGCAAAAAGGTTCGGCCTGCTTTGGAGGGAGGGCATCAACCAAGATAGACAGCTGCCACACTGAGTTCTGCAAGTGGATGCTCATGAAGAGCTGGTATGACTGAATATGGGCAGCAAGCATAGCGGCCTGATACATCTTCCTCCCAAAAGAGTCCAAGGTCCTAGCTTCTCTGCCTGGGGGAGCTGAAGCATAGTCCCTAGAACTCTTGGCTCTTTTGAGGGCAGAGTCCACCACCATGGAGTTATGGGGTAACTAAGACCTCATCAACCTAGGCTCACAGTGGATCTGATACTGGGAATCTGTCTTCTTAGGGATCACAAGACCAGACAGAGGGAACGCCCAGTTTCACATAAGGTCTTCCCTGAGTACCTTATGCAAAGGAGCTGTTACTGCCTCTTTAGGTGGAGAGGTGTAGTCCAGGATTTCGAGCATCTCAGCCCTGGGCTCATCCTTTACATCTACAGGGAATGGAATGGCCTGAGCCATTTCCCATACAAAAGAGGAGAAGAAGAGGCTCTCAGGAGGAGACAGTCTCCTTGCAGGTGGAGGGGAAGGTTCAGAGGGAATCCCAAAGGACTCATCGGAGGAGAAGTACCTGGGATCTTCCTCTGACTCCCACGAACACTCTTTCTCAGTGTTGGAAAGCACTTCCCTCAGGGACCTCTGAGACTGTACCTGCCTCGACGCTGAAGACCCACGGTCTTGATGGCGATGTCGAGGGGCCGACGCCCGCATGGACTGTGGAAAAGCTTCCTCCACCGACGTCAATGGGGAGTCAACCCGGGTGGCAGATGATACCGGAACTGCAAGCAGCACTGAGCTCGGGGACCTCACCACAGGTGAAGGGCCAGACGCAGCTGCAGCAGACGGCATAGCAGCCGCATTCACCCCCGATGCCGAAGCAGATTGGCATCAGCCCTTCCAGGAGCTCTAGAAGCAAGGCCCATATGCGCTCATTGAGAGCTGCCATCGGAGAAGGCTGTGGGCCCGGTGGAGCAGTCGGTGGCAGAGTCAACTGAGGCTCGGGAGCAGGAATCGGACTGCTGAGAGGCCGATGCGTCGGCACCTCATGAATGGAAGGGGAGCGGTCCTCCCGGCACTGACGCTTGTCAGGTGCCGAATCCCTCGGCGCCCCAGAGCTCCCGGTACCATGCATCGAGGGGGAGCGGTGTTGGTGCTTCTTAGCCTTCGCTTGATGCACGTCACTGAGGCTCCTCGTTGCCGACGACGACGACGTTGAATCCCAAGCCGCCTCAGGGTCTTGTCCGACAATGGCCGGTCCCGAGGGGTCTGCACAGCAGGAGGCCTCAAGGTAGGTGGAGATCCACTCGATGCCTCACTGCTCCCTGCGTGCCGTGGCCTCTCAGCAGCCATGCCTACCTCCACTCCTGACATTGATGCGTCCCTCGAAGTTGATGCCGCCGACCTCAGTTCCGATGCCAATGCCAACATCAGACCGGACCGAGCCCCAAAACATTTTTCCCTCTGGACTTCTCAAGCCAATTGAGTCCATTTCTTCATACAAAGACAGAGGACACAACGAGCTGGGCTATGGTCGGGTCCAAGGTACTGGATACACTACAAATGGGAATCTGTACCTGAGATGGTCTGGTTGCACCGAGTACAATGTTTGAAGCCGCTGGGTGTCTTTGATGACATGGAAGGGAAGACAGCACCAGCTAAATCAAAAGGCTTGATAGGGAAGGACCTGGCTGAGCACCACCCACCCCTCACTCTCACCTCAATCACTGGCTGACTACTTCCGCGACAAGGTGCAAAAGATCAACCTTGAGTTCACTACCAAGGCACCTCTTCCTCTTCACCCTTCAACCCTCTCCCTCAACCAACCAACCAACCCAGGCCTCTTTCTCCTCCTTTCCTGATATCACCGAGGAGGAAACTGCCCGCCTTCTTTCCTCCTCGAAATGTACCACTTGTTCCTCTGATCCCATCCCCACCAACTTACTTAACACCATCTCTCATACTGTCACCCCCTCCATCTGTCATATCCTCAACCTCTCTCTCTCCACTGCAACTGTCCCTGACACCTTCAAGCACCCCTTAGTCACACCTCTCCTCAAAAAACCATCACTTGACCCTACCTGTCCCTCCAACTACCGCCCCATATCCCTCCTACCCTTCCTCTCCAAAATACTTGAGCGTGCTGTTCTCAGCCGCTGCCTTGATTTTCTCTCCTCTCATGCCATCCTCGATCCGCTTCAATCCGGTTTTCGCCCTCTACACTCGACAGAAACATCACTCTCTAAAGTCTGTAATGACCTGTTCCTTGCCAAATCCAGAGGCCACTACTCCATCCTCATCCTCCTTGATCTATCCGCCACTTTTGATACTGTCAATCATGATTTACTTCTTGCCACACTGTCCTCATTTGGGTTCCAGGATTCTGTCCTCTCCTGGTTCTCCTCCTATCTCTCCCACCGCACCTTTAGAGTACACTCTCATGGATCTTCCTCCACCCCCATCCCGCTCTCTGTTGGAGTTCCCCAGGGATCTGTCCTTGGACCCCTTCTTTTTTCAATCTACACCTCTTCCCTGGGCTCACTGATCTCATCTCATGGTTTCCAGTATCATCTTTATGCTGATGACACCCAGCTATATCTCTCCACACCAGACATCACCGCGGAGACCCAGGCCAAGGTATCGGCCTGCTTATCTGACATTGCTGCATGGATGTCTAACCACCACCTGAAACTGAACATGTCCAAGACCGAGCTTATCGTCTTTCCACCAAAACCCACTTCTCCTCCTCTTCCTCCACTCTCTATCTCAGTTGATGGCACCCTCATCCTCCTCGTTTCATCTGCCCTCAACCTCGGAGTCATATTCGACTCCTCCCTCTCCTTCTCTGTGCATATCCAGCAGATAGCCAAGACCTGCTGCTTCTTTCTCTTTAACATCAGCAAAATTCGCCCTTTCCTCTCTGAGCACACCACCCGTACTCTTGTCCACGCTCTCATTAACTCTCGCCTTGACTACTGCAACCTACTCCTTACTGGCCTCCCCCCTTCAATCTGTTCAGAACTCTGCTGCACGTCTTATATTCCGCCTGAACTGA
The DNA here is from genome assembly GCF_901765095.1 of Microcaecilia unicolor. Lineage (NCBI taxonomy): Eukaryota > Metazoa > Chordata > Amphibia > Gymnophiona > Siphonopidae > Microcaecilia > Microcaecilia unicolor. The sequence continues at coordinate 66,638,997 of NC_044032.1, read as the reverse complement.
TATACTCATATCACCCCTCATCTCAGGTCACTTCACTGGCTTCCAATCAGATGCCGCATACAGTTCAAGCTTCTCCTTCTTACCTACAAATGCACTCAGTCTGCAGCCCCTCATTACCTCTCTACCCTCATTTCCCCTTATGTTCCCGCCCGTAACCTCCACTCACAGGACAAATCCCTCCTCTCAGTACCCTTCTCCACCACCGCCAACTCCAGGCTCCGCTCATTCTGCCTCGCCTCACCCTATGCTTGGAATAAACTTCCTGAGCCCTTACGCCAAGCCCCCTCCCTACCCATCTTCAAATCCTTGCACAAAGCCCACCTCTTCAATGTTGCTTTCGGCACCTAACCTTTATACCTTTCAGGAAATCTAGATTGCCCCTATTTGACTGACTGTACATTTGTCCTTTAGATTGTAAGCTCCTTTGAGCAGGGACTGTCCTTCTATGTTAAATTGTACAGCGCTGCGTAACTCTAGTAGCGCTTTAGAAATGTCAAGTAGTAGTAATAGTACTGAGCAGCCTAAAAACGGACGCTGCTGAAAAAGAAAGGAAACTTTACCTTGGTTGAAGAAAATATAGGAAAAACAAAATTTTGTTTTCTTTTTTTAAAGAAAACAAAGAATGCAAAAAGCTAGAAAAAAGCAGTCAAAAAACGCTCGAAGACTCTTTTCCCAGACAGAGTGAGGAACCGCAGAAACTGACTGTTGCTCCTCACGTGGAAGAAAAAGAATTGCAGCTGCATGGCGGGCAGGAACACACTCGGCTTATTCGCAGTCCGACACGCAGAGTTCAGAAGGCTCTAGCAAACTTTTTTGCTATGTGGAATGCCGGTTCCTGAGCTGGCGCAGATCGTCAACCCAGCCTGATTGTCCTCAGAGAATACATGGATTAACATGAACACTGTAGTCAGGACAAGAACTTTGAGCTCTTATTCATCAATGCAAACCCTCAAGACATGGAGTAGTCCTATATAGATCAGGGGATGCTCATTTGGTCAATAAGTATTTTTTTTTTAGGTATATTAAAAGCAGGAAGCCGGCAAAAGATTCGGTTGGACCGCTAGATGACCGAGGAGTAAAAGGGGCGATCAGGAAAGACAAAGCCGTAGAGGAGAGATTAAATTAATTCTTCGCTTCAGTCTTCAACGAGGAAGATTTGGGTGGGATATCAGTGCCAGAAATGGTGTTTGAAGCTGACGAGTTGGAGAAACTTAATGAATTCTCTGTAAACATGGAAGATGTAATGGGGCAGTTGTACAAACTGAACAGTAGCAAATCTCCTGGACTGGATGGTATTAATCCCAGTGTACTGATAGAACTGTTCCAGTGACCCCGGTTGGGATACAGCCGTGAACGGGACCGCACGATTGCCTGGCCCGTACACGGAGGGTGCCGCTGAACGCTGGACACCTCCAGGGCATCTCACGGGCTTCCTGTGTAAGTGATTTGGCACTGAGGCCCGACCGCGGCTCCTGACCTGCCTCATGGCCACGGTGCTGCCCAAGCCCGGACCCAATTCCCACCCGCTCTCCGAACAGAGGGCCTCACCTATGAACCGAAGGACGAGCGGCCGCGGACTTCCTCCGACAATCCTCCCTAGGCGGGCCGACGCTGGAGACAGCGTCCTTCCAGCCGGGATCGCAGCGCGGCTCTCGACATCGGTGCCCTTCTTTGCCCCCGGCATTACAGGCTGGAGGCAGTGCCCCCGCACACGCTCCGAGATGAGGGGATCGCCGAGCAGCTGGCCACCCGCTAAGACTGCACGGAGCGGGGGAGAAGAGGAGCACCATGCGCTGGGAGGCCACCTTGAGGTGAAGCCCCGACGGCGACCCTGTGACCAACTGAACCCCGTGGCCAACCACTGCGAGCCCACACCGATTACGGTGGCTGTGTGTCTTGCTCCGCCAAAGGATGAGCAGCTTTGCTGATGTGAGCCCTTGGATCCGGCCGGAGACGGCGGAGTAAACCCCTCCTTCTCCAGAGGACAGCCGACCCACTCCCACTCTTCGCCTGGGAAGGCCGCCGTTCCCTGGAAGTTGAGCCTCCAGGTGCGGGCAGCCTACAGGGCTTCTGGAACAGGGGGCGGACAGGCCCCGCAGACAGCGTGGCTCTGGATTCCTGGAAGTCAACTGGTCCGAGGTCCCGGGGAACTGGCACGCCGGCGAGGAGGACAGCGGCGGCAGAGGTAGAAGCAGACAGCGGTCTAGGAGAATCAGTGACAGGCAGTGGTCAAGGCAGGCAGCGGTCAAGGAGAATCAGTAGCAGGCAGTGGTCAAGGCAGGCTGCGGTCAAGGAGAGTCAGTAGCAGGCAGTGGTCAAGGCAGGCGGCGGTCACGGAGAGTCAGTAGCAGGCAGTGGTCAAGGCAGGCGGCGGTCAAGGAGAGTCAGTAGCAGACAGTGGTCAAGGCAGGCGATGGTCAAGAGAATCAGTAGCAGGCAATGTCTGATAGCAAGGTACAGAGTTCCATCCAACGATGCAGAGCTCTCAGGAACGAGAAGCCGAAGCACTGGCTAGGAGGAGTAGTGCTCCTTAAGTAGTCCTCCTCATTAGCGCGGGGCCCCAGCTGGTGCTTCCTGCGGTTGAGTCTTCAGGTAACTAATCCGAGGTGACGCTAGTCACCGCTTCCCCTGCTTGCTCCCGCAACCGGAAGAGACGCCGGCTATCCTCCGCCGGCGCCATGTTGCTGGGGTTCCATCCCGGAAGTGGAAAGCCGGCCATCGGCGGCAATGAGGCGAGAACAACCGGCGATCCTCTGTAGCCGGACTGAAGGCAATGGCCGCCTCTCCCCACTGGCTGGCGATAGCCGGCCACCGGAGGACCTGCGGCGAAGGCCGGCCATCCATGGCGGCCCGGGGCCCTATGGCCCACTGGTGCCAGCGGCGAGCAGGTGCGTGTCGGTCCCGGCGGAAGACGGGACAGTATCCCCCCCGGAAGACCCCCTTCCTTCCCGGGGTCCGGGTTTCTGTGGATAGCGTAGATGAAATTCCTGTACTAGGTCCGGAGCGTGTACATTGGAGTCCAGCTCCCATGAGTTATCCTCTGGGCCAAAGTGTTTCCAAGAGATGAGGTAAAACAGTCTTCCTCTTTTCCACTTGGAGTCTACAATCTCCTGAACCTCGAACTCTGGATCTGGTTCGGAATCCAGAATCACTGATGCCTCCCCTCGTGGATGCCAGAGGGACCTCTGAAACGGTTTCAGGAGGGATACGTGGAATGCATTGTGTACCCGCAGAGACCGGGGCAGACGAAGCCGGTAGGTCACAGTCCCAATCCGTTCCTGAATGGAAAAGGGTCCGATGAAGCGTGGTGCTAGCCGTCGAGACGGCAGCCGGAGCCGTAGGTGCTTGGTGCTTAGCCAGACCTTTTGCCCAGGTTGGAACACAGGCGCGGGGTGGTGGCGGCGGTCCGCGTATAGTTTGTACTTGGCAGCCGCCCTCCGCAGCTGCTCGCGGACCGTCTTCCAGGTGTCCTGCATACTATTCAGGACCCGCTGTACCTGAGGAATATCTGGTTCCGAGGAGATAGCCGGAGGAAGCCGGGGGTGCCGGCCGAACACCACAGAGAACGGAGACTGCTGGGAGGCCGAGTGTAGGCTATTGTTGTAGGCGAACTCTGCCCAGGGAAGGAGTGCCACCCAGTTGTCCTGGCGGTTGTTCACGAAGGCTCAGAGGAACCCCTTCAGGGTCTGGTTAATACGTTCCACCATCCCTTGTCTGAGGATGGTAGGCGGATGAGAAATGGGCCTTGACTCCTAAGGTGGCACATAATGCCTTCCAGAACCGGGAGGTGAATTGGGTTCCCCGGTCACTGATGATCCGTAAGGGGAGCCCGTGCAGGCGGAAGATATGCTGGACGAAGCAAGTGGCCAGCGTGGCTGCCGAGGGAAGTCCCTTCAGGGGAATAAAGTGGGCCATTCTGGAAAACCGGTCCACTACCACCCAAATGACCGTATGCCCCTGGGAGCGAGGTAAGTCTTTGATGAAGTCCATGGAGAGTTCCTCCCAGAGACCTTGTGGCACCGGCAAGAGCTGGAGTTCCCCCCACGGCCGCCCTACCGTTGACTTGGTCCGGGCACAAATGGGGCAGGAAGACACAAAGTGAAGCACGTCCTGTGCCATCCGTGGCCAGTGGTACTGTCGTGCGAGTAAGTGCAACGTTTTATGGAACCCAAAATGCCCCGCAAACGCTGACGAGTGGGCCCAGTGCATCGCTCTCCTCCGGTCTTGGCGAGGTACCAGCGTTCTGGTAGGTACCAGGGCCATAGGCATTGCTGGCAGGCATTCCGGGTTCAACATAGGCTGCGAGTCCTCAGGCTCCTCGGGGGCCTCAAACGCCCGGGAGAGGGCGTCGGCAAGAATGTTCTTTTCCGCGGGCCGGAACATCAGGTGAAACTGGAATCTGGCAAAAAATAAGGACCACCGAGCCTGTCGTGGATTGAGCCTCTTGGCTCCTTGGAGATACAGCAGGTTCTTGTGATCGGTTATTACTGTGAAAACATGTTCGGCGCCCTCCAGCAGGTACCTCCATTCTTGCAGGGCCAGCTTGAGGGCCAGGAGCTCCCGATCCCCCACAGTGTAGTTCCTTTCGGCGGGGGAGAACTTTCGTGAGAAGAAAAAGCACGGCAGTCGTTTCCCCGAGGAGGTGACTTGAGAGAGAATGGCCCCAGCCCCCACGGCCGAAGCGTCCACCTCCACCACGAAAGGTTTATTAGGGTCTGGACTTCGGAGGATGGGAGCCGACAGGAAAGCCTTCTTTAGAGCAACAAATGCCTCCAACGCCGGGTCTGGCCAGTGCTGTACATCCGCTCCCTTCCGGGTGAGAGCTGTCAAGGGAGCCGTGACCAGGGAGTAATGCTCGATGAACTGGCGATAATAGTTTGCAAAGCCCAAAAATCTTTGTAGGGCCTTTAAGTTCTGCGGCTGCGGCCAGTCCCGAATCGCTCTCACTTTGTCCGGGTCCATTTGGAACCCATGCCTGGAAATGATATAACCCAAGAAGGGCACCACAAACTGGTGAAATACGCACTTGCTTAACTTGGCATATAGTCTGTGTTGCCTTAGGCGCCTGAGGACCTCAGTTACATGGTCCACATGTTCCTGTGGAGACCAGGAAAATACCAGGATATCGTCTAGGTAGACAATAACAAATGAATAGAGGAGATCCTGAAACACGTGGTTGATAAACTTTTGGAAAACCGCCGGGGCATTGCATAATCCGAAGGGCATGACCAAGTACTCGAAATGCCCCTCGTGAGTATTGAACGCGGTTTTCCACTCATCGCCCCGTCGAATCCGTATAAGGTTATACGCTCCTCTCAGGTCCAGCTTTGTGAATACCCGGGCTCCCTGGAGTCTGTCAAATAGCTCTGGAATTAAGGGCAACGGGTACCGGTCCTTAACCGTGATGGCGTTCAGGGCCCGGTAATCGATACAGGGCCTGAGGGTTCCGTCCTTCTTGCTGACAAAGAAGAAGCCTGCTCCCGCCGGGGAGGACGATGCTCGGATGAATCCCTTCTCCAGGTTTTCCTGAACATAGGCCCGCATGGCCGCTGATTCACCCTGGGAGAGGGTATACAGCCTCCCGGGAGGTGGCATCTGGTCCGGCAGGAGATTAATAGCACAATCAAAATGCCGATGCGGGGGCAACCTGTCCGCCTCTACCGGGTTAAAGACATCGGTGTAGGCCTGGTATTCCTTAGGTAGGGTCGCCTTGCAGGCCTGCAGTCTTCCCGGGGTGGTTGCCAGCACTGAGCAGGGGTTCCCTACCAGGGTCAGCCAATGCTCCGAGCAATACTTCCCCCAGCCCCGTATGTGCCCCGACGTCCAATCAATCAGGGGTGAATGGCGGCGTAGCCATGGCAGGCCCAACACCAGAGGATGAATGGACAGGCATTATCAGGAATTGGATCTTCTCCCGGTGCTGCTGGGCCACTCTTAGCTCGACCGGCGGAGTGAGTCGAGAGATGGGATTAGGTAATACTGTTCCCTGAATGGACGTCACCTGCACAGCCGGGTTGCAATCCTGCGCCGGTAGTCGCCATTGTTCAAACAGTTCCAAACTAATAAAGTTTCCCCAGCCCCTGAGTCCACCAGGGCCTGGGTCTGGATCGAATGGTCTTGCCACTGGAGAGTCACTGGTATAGTGAACAAATCGTCGGGAGGGGGCCCCGAGTGACCCAAGACCAGCCCCCTCATGGGGCCTTGGGTTCGGCGTTTCCCGCCGGTCGAGTAGGACACGCCTGAATCAAGTGTCCCGCTTCCCCACAGTAGAAACACAGGTTATTCCGGCGTCGACGGTTACGCTCTGAGGCAGCCAATCGCTGCCGACCCACGAGCATGGGCTCCTCCGGGACACTGCCCTGCCCAGCGGAAGTGTCTCGAGGTGAAAGAACCCTCCGTGGTCGCGGCCCAGGACCCGTCGTCCTGTGCTGTTCGGCCCGTTCCCGGGCCCTCTTCCGGAAGCGCATATCAATCCGGGTACAGAGCGTGATCAAGGCATCCAAGGTGGGAGGAAGGTCCCAGCCGGCCAGTTCGTCCTTGATGCGACCCTGCAATCCCTGCCAGAAGATCGAAGACAGGGCCTCAGAGTTCCACCGCAGTTCTGAGGCTAAGGTGCGGAACCGCACGGCGTACTCGCCCACGGTCCCGGGCCCCTGCTGAATCCGCAGGAGTTCCGAGGATGCGGAGGACGGTCTTCCAGGAACATCAAAGACGAGCCGGAATCGGCGCTGGAATTCCTCAAAGTCCGTGAGCACAGGGTCCCGCTGTTCACAGAGGGGTGAAGCCCAGGCCAAGGCCGACCCGGTGAGTAGGGAGATCACATAGGAGACCTTCGTTCGGTCCGAGGTGAAGGCCTCCGGTTGCATCTCGAAGTAGAGATTACATTGGTTCAGGAATCCCCGGCAGTTCTCGGGGGTCCCGTTGAACCGGCTAGGCTCAGGAAAGCGGGGACCCGAAAATGTGGCACTTGCACGGGGACCGCTGGTGGAGCCTGCGCCTGGGCTTGCCTGGAGTTGATCTGTGAACACACATTCTGGAAGGCCCCTGAGAGGGCATTCAGTTGCTCCTGCTGCTGCTGCAGGATCCTCGCCAGGTCCCTCAAGTCAGGTGGAGTCGGCGAGCTCATGGCTTCGGCTTACTGTCTTGCTCCGCCAAAGGATGAGCAGCTTTGCTGATGTGAGCCCTTGGATCCGGCCGGAGACGGCGGAGTAAACCCCTCCTTCTCCAGAGGACAGCCGACCCACCCCCACTCTTCGCCTGGGAAGGCCGCCGTTCCCTGGAAGTTGAGCCTCCAGGTGCGGGCAGCCTACAGGGCTTCTGGAACAGGGGGCGGACAGGCCCCGCAGACAGTGCGGCTCTGGATTCCTGGAAGTCAACTGGTCCGAGGTCCCGGGGAACTGGCACGCCGGCGAGGAGGACAGCGGCGGCAGAGGTAGAAGCAGACAGCGGTCTAGGAGAATCAGTGTCAGACAGTGGTCAAGGCAGGCAGCGGTCAAGGAGAATCAGTAGCAGGCAGTGGTCAAGGCAGGCTGCGTTCAAGGAGAGTCAGTAGCAGGCAGTGGTCAAGGCAGGCGGCGGTCACGGAGAGTCAGTAGCAGGCAGTGGTCAAGGCAGGCGGCGGTCAAGGAGAGTCAGTAGCAGACAGTGGTCAAGGCAGGCGATGGTCAAGAGAATCAGTAGCAGGCAATGTCTGATAGCAAGGTACAGAGTTCCATCCAACGATGCGGAGCTCTCAGGAACAAGAAGCCGAAGCACTGGCTAGGAGGAGTAGTGCTCCTTAAGTAGTCCTTCTCATTAGCGCGGGGCCCCAGCTGGTGCTTCCTGCGGTTGAGTCTTCAGGTAACCAATCTGAGGTGACGCTAGTCACCGCTTCCCCTGCTTGCTCCCGCAACCGGAAGAGACGCCGGCTATCCTCCGCCGGCGCCATGTTGCTGGGGTTCCATCCCGGAAGTGGAAAGCCGGCCATCGGCGGCAACGAGGCGAGAACAACCGGCGATCCTCTGTAGCCGGACTGAAGGCAATGGCCGCCTCTCCCCACTGGCTGGCGATAGCCGGCCACCGGAGGACCTGCGGCGAAGGCCGGCCATCCATGGCGGCCCCGGGCCCCATGGCCTACTGGTGCCAGCGGCGAGCAGGTGCGTGTTGGTCCCAGGGGAAGACGGGACACTGTGGATTGAGAGGCCCACACCCACCCCACAAGAAGCCAGTGCCCCTGCATCTGCCTGCATGGTCCATCCTCTCACCCTGCACTGTGGCCATCTCGTCGAGATCCCTGCCTCCGACCAGTGATACAGCTCTCAGAGTCAAGGAATCTCAGTGCCCTGGGGCACCACTTCTGTGCATTGACCGTGAGTAAACCATTTGAATGTAATCAATAAGATCCCTACCCCCGACCAGTGATACAGCTCTCAGAAATAAGGAGTCTGAGTGCCCTGGGGTAACACTGCTGAACACTGACTGCAAGTAAATCACCTGTACCTATCTAAAAAACAACTTCAGAAAAGAAAGTGACCCAGGTGTGTAAATCACCTGTACCTATCTAAAAAACAACTTCAGAAAAGAAAGTGACCCAGGTGTGTCCTGGTGAGCCAAGGTAAATACTAATGATACTAAGCCCTCATACTGTTAATATTTAGCCGGAGATCCCTACCTCTGACCATTGATACAGCTCTCAGAATTAAGGAGCCTCAGTGCCCTGGGGCAACACTTCTAAACACTGATGAGAAAATCACCTGAATGTATCCAATAAAGACCCCTCCCTCCGACCAGTATTACAGTTCTCAGAACTAAGGAGTCTCCCTGGGACAACACTTCTGAACACCGGCTGTGAATAAATCATCTGTATGTATCTAAAAAGTAACTTCTGAAAAGAAAGAGACTCAGGTGTGTCCTGGTGAGCCAAGTTATATTCCAATAACACTAATCCCTCACAGTGGAACTAACCAACCATTAAGAGACAAACCAAAGCAGAACCTTATCCCAGAACTATTCCCAACCCTCCCAGCCCAGCACACTAACATAATACAAACCTGGAGCCACTACTGACCTCAACTAGCTCAAAGGTAATCCGCAAATACACAAAACACATCTGACCTGAACACCAGACTCTAGCTCATAAAGTCCCATCACACACCTTATCGAACATGGCCTATTAGCAGCCCAAAGTGAACCAATACCAAAATGAACACTGCTAACATAGGCACCCCGTATAAGAGGCTTGGGGAGGCTAAGCCTCCCCAGCCAAATCGTGGACTTCCTGGGGCGCATGGGGAGCGGTCGCTCCCCCAAAAAGATGACCCCCCCACCGTTGCCGCCGCTCTCGCTCTCACCCATCAGCGTTCTCCCTCACTCCGACACCGGCGATTCAGATAGAAGCCAGCCTTAGCAGCCTGCGTCGGAGCCTCTCCCTCAGACGCGTCCCGCCTCCTGTAATACAACTTCCTGTCTTACGCAGAGGTGGGTGGGATGCGTCTGAGGGAGAGGCTCCGACGCAGGCTGCTAAGGCTGGCTTCTATCTGAATCGCCGACGTCGGAGTGAGGGAGAATGCGGATGGGTGGGCGGGCGGAAAAGACAGGACCTGGGGGGGGATCGAAGGATGGCTGGAGGAGGAGCAGGGGAAAGAAGAGTCGCTGGTGGTGGGCAGGGAGGGCTCAGGGCAGGGGGGGAATCGAAGGATGGCTGGAGGGGGAGCAGGGGAGAGAAGAGAAGAGTCGCTGGTGGTGGGCAGGGAGGGCTCAGGACAAGGGGGAGAGGAGGGCTGCTGGACATGGGTGGATGGAGGGAAGAGCAGGGTTGCTGGACATGGGTGGATGGAGGGGAGGGCGGGGGGGAGAGGAGGGCTCCTGGACATGGGTGGATGGAGGGAAGAGCAGGGTTGCTGGACATGGGTGGATGGAGGGGAGGGCAGGGGGGAGAGGAGGTCTGCTGGACATGGGGGGATGAAGGGGAAGCAGGGTTGCTGGACATGGGTGGATGGAGGGGAGGGTTGCTGGGTGGGTGGATGGGTGGATAGAGGGGGAGGGCAGGGGAGAGAAGAGTTGCTGGACATGAGTGGGTGGATGGAGAGGAGGGTTGCATTACATGGATGGAGGAGAGAGAAGGGAGAAGAAGAAATGCTGGACATGGATGGAGGGGGAGGGAGGAGTGAGGAAGGAGATGAGATGAGGGAAAAGGAAGAGAGTAGAAAAACTGCACATGGAGGAAGAAAATAAGCAGAAGCTGGATCCACTGGACAGTCAAGTCTGTGGAGGACCCAGCTTTTACTTACGGATGTAGGACAAGAATTGAAGAAGAAAGGCGGAAAGTAAAGAAATAAATGGAAAGGAAGCCCTGGAAATGGAGTTAAGAGGACAGATAACAGCAGAATCGGATACTGGGCCAGCATGATCAGAAAAACAAAGTCACCAGACAACAAAGGTAGAAAAGATCATTTTATTTTCATTATAGTGTTTGGAATATGTCCACTTTGAGAATCAGGTGCTCAACATTAAAAGTTTATATTTACTTATTTATGGCATTTTATCCCACATTAAACATGAATTAGGGTGTTTTGTGGCTCTACATGAAAATTGTGATATTATGATCCCTAGTTTCATATTGTTGATGGTCTGCATTTTCCGTATGGGTGGTATATTGGTGTATTAGGTTCTGCCCAGTGTAATATTTATGTTACAGTAAGGTTCTGGGTGTGTTTTTGCACAAAGTTGTGCATAGTGTTTTGAAGTTGAGCGATTGTGGTTAGTATATGCTTTGAGCAACCACTTTATTCTTTGACATATGATATATACAGTGGGGGAAATAAGTATTTGATCCCTTGCTGATTTTGTAAGTTTGCCCACTGACAAAGACATGAGCAGCCCATAATTGAAGGGTAGGTTATTGGTAACAGTGAGAGATAGCACATCACAAATTAAATCCGGAAAATCACATTGTGGAAAGTATATGAATTTATTTGCATTCTGCAGAGGGAAATAAGTATTTGATCCCCCACCAACCAGTAAGAGATCTGGCCCCTACAGACCAGGTAGATGCTCCAAATCAACTCGTTACCTGCATAACAGACAGCTGTCGGCAATAGTCACCTGTATGAAAGACACCTGTCCACAGACTCAGTGAATCAGTCAGACTCTAACCTCTACAAAATGGCCAAGAGCAAGGAGCTGTCTAAGGATGTCAGGGACAAGATCATACACCTGCACAAGGCTGGAATGGGCTACAAAACCATCAGTAAGACGCTGGGCGAGAAGGAGACAACTGTTGGTGCCATAGTAAGAAAATGGAAGAAGTACAAAATGACTGTCAATCGACAAAGATCTGGGGCTCCACGCAAAATCTCACCTCGTGGGGTATCCTTGATCATGAGGAAGGTTAGAAATCAGCCTACAACTACAAGGGGGGAACTTGTCAATGATCTCAAGGCAGCTGGGACCACTGTCACCACGAAAACCATTGGTAACACATTACGACATAACGGATTGCAATCCTGCAGTGCCCGCAAGGTCCCCCTGCTCCGGAAGGCACATGTGACGGCCCGTCTGAAGTTTGCCAGTGAACACCTGGATGATGCCGAGAGTGATTGGGAGAAGGTGCTGTGGTCAGATGAGACAAAAATTGAGCTCTTTGGCATGAACTCAACTCGCCGTGTTTGGAGGAAGAGAAATGCTGCCTATGACCCAAAGAACACCGTCCCCACTGTCAAGCATGGAGGTGGAAATGTTATGTTTTGGGGGTGTTTCTCTGCTAAGGGCACAGGACTACTTCACCGCATCAATGGGAGAATGGATGGGGCCATGTACCGTACAATTCTGAGTGACAACCTCCTTCCCTCCGCCAGGGCCTTAAAAATGGGTCGTGGCTGGGTCTTCCAGCACGACAATGACCCAAAACATACAGCCAAGGCAACAAAGGAGTGGCTCAGGAAGAAGCACATTAGGGTCATGGAGTGGCCTAGCCAGTCACCAGACCTTAATCCCATTGAAAACTTATGGAGGGAGCTGAAGCTGCGAGTTGCCAAGCGACAGCCCAGAACTCTTAATGATTTAGAGATGATCTGCAAAGAGGAGTGGACCAAAATTCCTCCTGACATGTGTGCAAACCTCATCATCAACTACAGAAGACGTCTGACCGCTGTGCTTGCCAACAAGGGTTTTGCCACCAAGTATTAGGTCTTGTTTGCCAGAGGGATTAAATACTTATTTCCCTCTGCAGAATGCAAATAAATTCATATACTTTCCACAATGTGATTTTCTGGATTTAATTTGTGATGTGCTATCTCTCACTGTTACCAATAACCTACCCTTCAATTATGGGCTGCTCATGTCTTTGTCAGTGGGCAAACTTACAAAATCAGCAAGGGATCAAATACTTATTTCCCCCACTGTATCTAATATCTAAATTTAATAAAAGGTATTGTGACATTTATTTTTATTTATTTTTTCTGTGTTAGAAAATTATGGATTTAAGCTCCACCCCTGGCCCCACCCCTAACCCTGCCCCCTTTAGCCTCCCCAAACAGTTGGGTCACCGACCGCCTATGACTGCTAAACTAATCCTAGCAATCTACTCCTTATCTCTGATCCACCTAACACTAACCACTCCACTCGTAGAGAATAACTTCATACCCATACTACACAATCACCAAAGACTGGTCAGATACATCACACCTCATCAAACCGAAAACAACCAAAACAAAGGAAAAACACTAACGTGGACAACATCAACAGAAGGGTAAGAAAGGCCATAACAAACTCATACCATCAAAGAAAAGGCAATTAACCAAAATCCACACAACACCAAACATAGAAGACCAATACCAAAAAATTCAAGTGGGCTACATCAACGCCAGATCCATAGTAAATAAAAAACAACAGTAACAGACTGGATCACGTCAGACAACCTTGATCTACTTGATCCATGACCAAAAGGACCCCATAATCTAGACCTATGCCCTCCAGGATACAAAATCACTCATTGGACCAGAGAAGAAAAAAGAGGCAGAGGCATACCACTAATCCACCGATCCCACTTTACCACCGAAACCACTGGCGAGTCCATAAAAACCGAACTTGAAATCGCCTCAATTAGAATCCACAACAAAACCCTGGTTGACACCTGAACTGTGTCTTGTTTTATAGACCACCAGGTAACTGGAATGAAAGCCAGTCAAACTTCATGGGCTTCATTTCTAACACTTGAGTAACCAACTCCAATATACTAGTACTAGGAGATATTAACCTTCACCTAGAAGACCCAAACTCTACCAATGCACGTGAATGTAGGGAATTCCTCCACCTATGGGATCTCAAAAGGCCACATACACAAGCAACCCACGTCAAAGGACACACACTTGACCTCATCTCACACAAACTATCCACAGAGCAGAACCTAATAATAAAAGATATCACATGGTCAGAAACACCATGGACTGACCACTACAAATTAAACCTATCTCTAAAATGGCGGAAGAAGGGCCCCCAAGTACACACAACCTACAGCACAAGAGGCCAAATTGACCTGAAAACATTTTGGCAACAGATATACAATAATGAATGGACAGCACAAACGGACTCCATATACTACCTCTCAGAATGGGATAAAAGTTGCAGTAGCATACTTGACGAAACAGCACCCTTACGAACAAGAACCTCACAAAAGCATAACTCGATACCATGGTTCAACGAGGAACTGAAAAAAATAAAGACACAATCCAGAAAACTCGAACTAGCATGGAAAAAATTAAAAGATGAATACTCATTCAACGACTGGAAACAAATACAAAGAAAATATAAATACGCAATAAGACAGACCAAAAGGTCATACTACAAAACTAAAATAGGGCCAGATTACAAAGACGCGAAGGAACTATACAAACTCATGAACAAACTACTAGACACCACCTTGGTCACCACAACTAACACAGACATCCCATCGGCAGACAAACTTGCCAAATACTTAAATTAAAAAATTGCAAACCTACGCAACATGTTACCTCAGGACACCACTAATATCGAATACTTCATCAACAGTTTGGACCCAACCCCTGGTGAATACCCAGCGGACCGAACCTGGTCAAACTTCACCCTCCTCACTGCCGAAACAGTTACCCAGGCGATTAATAGGTTCTCTGACACTCACTGTAAACTCGACACCTGCCCCAGCTACCTATTAAAATCCGCCCCCGACCGCTTCATAGCCGACCTCACATCCCACCTAAACCACATGCTTCAACAAGGTCACTTCCCTAAGGAAAATGGCAATATCCTACTCACCCCTATACCAAAAGACACCAAGAAGAAAACAAACAAAATCTCGAGACGGGTCACGTGATGCCTGCTACCTAGAAGGCAGCGAGAAGGAGAGGCTCCGCACTTACCCTGCTCATGTCTGCTAATATTACCTGTTTGCAAGACAGAGAAACGCGGGGAAATTACTGCTTAAGACGGAGGTTCCGTCGAGAAGTCGGTAGCGGCGGTTCCCTATGAGGTATGCCCTCGCGAGCCCCGAAAAAACACTCAAACCCTCTGAAGAACAGCGTGGCCAAGATGGCGGGGACGCAGCCTTCGACCTCCGCTCTAGTAATGCTGACTGCAGAGTGGACACAGGAGATCTCGCGGTCCGTTTCGGTCGCTCTGGAGGACAAACTCAATAAGCTGCAATCGGCTGTAGAGGAAATTAACGAAAAATTCGACTCCCATTCTGCACACCTTACGGAGGTGGAACAGCGGGTCTCCGCAGGAGAGGAGGAGGCCCAGAGAACTGCTGCACAGTTAACTGCGCTTACAAAAGAACTTGAGGAGATGAGGGATCGGGTTGAAGAGCAGGAAAACCAGTCCCGCAGAAATAACCTCAGAGTGATTGGGCTTCCAGAAACAGTGACAGATCAGAACTGTATGATTTTTTCGCCAAGTGGCTCTCGGAACAATTGGGCCTAGAAGACCGGGGAAACCCTATCTGCTGTGACAGAGCGCATCGCTTCGGCCCACGAGGCGAGGTTAACAACAACAGACCCAGAACGGCGATTGCTCATTACACGAACTGGCAAGCGGAAGAGCGAATTTTAAAAGCGGCAAGGGCAAAAAAACACTAACATAGGCTGCTCCTGTTCAATGATTACTCCACGTGAGTGGCCCTTATGAGAAAAGCAATGGCGCCTACCCGTTCCGCCCTCTACAAAAAAGGGGTGAGATTTGCCCTACTTTATCCAGCCAAGTTGAGAGTATGGGTCGATGGGAAGGCGACCCTCATCAATGATGTTGCAGCAGCAAAAGCCTTCCTGGCGAACCACAGCAAGGGGCCAGGTGCGAGCCAAGGCAAACCGGAATAAATAGGCACTTGCGGAGCAGAACGGACTGCAGATGTACTGGGGCTGCTTTCGAGAGTACTGAGACCTGGGGATGATAGCACTGACATATGGGACCATGCAGAGACATACTATACCACAGCGCACCTGAGAGGACCAGAGAAAGGGCCAGCATTAAGCCTGAGGAAGAGGTGATCGAGGGCTGGAACACTGCATGGGGACACCAGTTCTTTGCTTGTGCCCCTGCTATTAGTATTTCTTGATGTTTATAGGGGTTTGAAAAGAAAATGTGGACATTAGTTGTTATTAGATATAGTCTTGTAAAACTATAGGACTATCCTGTTAAGGCCGGGGGGGGGGGGGGAGGTTCTTCCTTCAGTTGTTTTGTTGGGTAGGTGAAGGATGGGGATCAGTAATTTGGGAAGGGAAGGGACGGGGGAAAGGAGGAAGAGATGGGAGGGGGAGGGGATGGGGGAATGAGTGACTGGATGAGTGGGGTATGCATGCGGGAACGAGAAAGAGAAGGTGGGGGGGGGGGAGAGGCCAGCCTTTGGGTCTTTGGATATTTCGGGGTAGCACCGATTTGGAAAAAAGCAAGAGTTGCTGGGAGGTACAGTTTTTTGGTTCTCGCAGGTTTAGCTGGGAGACTGGCGGGGACTGTAAATCAATCATGAGTGTGTGGGGTACTATGAATCAACAATATGGTTAATGTAAAAATAATAACCCTTAATGTGGATGGCATTCACTCCCCTATAAAATGCTCTAAGATTCTGACGTGGCTGAATAAAGAGGGGGCTGATATCGCGTACCTTCAAGAGACACACCTGTCAGCGAATGGACATCAGAAGCTAAGAAGGGGCTGGGTAGGTGAAATAGGGTTTTCAGCGTATAACTCTAGGCAGAGAGGAGTAGCTATTCTCATAAATAAACGATTACCCTTTAATATTCATAAAATGGTTCATGATCAGGAGGGGAGATATATACTGATACTGGGAGAACTCTGGGGACAACAGATATTGCTGTGTAATGTTTATGGGCCAAATGTATACTCTCATAAATTCTTTTCTGAGCTGGTGGCCAGGGTGGTTGTGTACTCAGGTTACCAACTCATTATGGGAGGTGATTTTAATGTGGTGGCCGACCCAACAATTGATTGCAAACCATCAAGACTTAAAGGGGGGAGTTGGGAAAATAAGGGGATTAATTTTGTAAATAACCAGCTAGGCCTGGTGGATATTTGGAGGCTTCTTAACCCGCAAGGAGAGGAATTTACGTTTTACTCTCACCCCCATGGGGTATACTCGAGACTGGATTATTTACTAGTCTCCGTCTCTTTGGTTGCCAGGATATCCAGAGTGCAAATAGTGGACCAGGTACTAAGTGATCATCAGGCCGTTGAGCTGGTAATTCCATGGTCAGCGGAATTGAAAGAACGCATGTGGAGGTTTTCCCCCGCGCTAATTAAGGATAGGGAGTTCCAACAATATTTGCGGATTAAGTGGCAGGAATATCAGTAATACAATCAGACGCCAGAGATCACACCGGAAACATACTGGGCAGCCTCGAAAGCAGTTATGAGAGGGCACATTATAGCATACATAGCCGGAAAGAGGAGACAGAGGGAAGCAGAACTTCTGCGCCTGTCTCGGGAGTACCACCAACTTCGCAGACAACACATAGCTCACATGATGGATAACTATAGATCGGCATTGAAGCAGGTTAAGACACAGATTACTGAGATATTGACACAGAGGGCGGAGAGGGACATATATTTCCAGCGGCTACGATTATTTTAGTGGGGTAGCAAAGTGAGTAGGCTGTTGGCTAACTTAGTTTGACCCTCTCGTAAGAAGCAGATTATTTCTACTATTAAGGATGACACGGGGAAGGTGCACAACACAGAAGCCAGCATCCGACAGCAGTTTGTAAAATTCTATAGTTCCCTGTATCAGGCTAGAGATTTTGATGACAATAAAAGCGAGGAATTTTTCCAGCAGTTGAGAGTCCCCCGCCTCACGGCAGAGCAGCTGATAAACCTGAACGCCCCTATCTCAGAGAGGGAAATTCGACTGGGGATCAAGGCCCTGATGCTGACAAAGGTGCCAGGCCCGGATGGGTTTGGCCCAGAGTACTACCGCATTTTGATAGACCTGGTGGCTTTGCCTCTGAGGGACTGATTCAATGGGATGGTGGAGGAGGGTGCACATATGCAACATAATACGGCACATATAGTTCTACTACCAAAACCAGGTAAGGATGCCGCGCAAGTGGGATCCTACCGCCCCATTTCTTTGTTGAACCAAGACATTAAGTTACTAGTTGCTATCTTGGCTAGGCGCCTAAACCAGGTTATATACACCTTAGTTCATGAAGATCAGGTGGGCTTTGTGCCCGGGAGATACGCATCCATGAATATTATGCAGGCGCTAATGGCTATCCATGAGCGTAAGGAGAGGGGTGGATTGGAGGCCATTGTAGGCATTGACATGGAAAAAGCATTTGACAGCATTTCATGGCCACATTTATTTGAGGTCCTGGGACGCTTCGGCATCTCAGGGGTCATCGTGTCCTGGATACGGGCCCTTTACACAAACCCAACGGCTAGATTGGTGGTAAATGGCACACTGACTGACAGGTTTCCAATTCAAAGAGGGACAAGACAGGGCTGCCCATTATCACCTCTCCTTTTCTTGTTAGCTATTGAGCCCCTGGCTATAAAGATCCGAGATAGTGGAGATATACGAGGCATAAGAGTGGGCAGTAGGGAGCTCCGTGTGAATATGTTTGCAGATGATATTTTATTATATGTGGCCAATGCACCTAGAGATTTAAGGAGGGCACTTGACATAGTAAGGGATTTTGGGGATCTGTCGGGGTTGAACGTGAATTATTCTAAATCGGAACTTTTACCACTCTCAGGAAACGGGGGGATCCGGGGATGGTTGGGCTTCCTATACAACCAGTAAGGGGAACAATGAAATACCTGGGGATTTTTCTGAGCACCAGTATATCTGCTTTTTATAAACGGAATGTAGTCGAAGCACTGGACAAAATAAAGAGGTTGTGTGATAGATGGAAGGATCTGCCTCTCTCTCTAATGGGCAGAGTAGGTCTTGTGAAGATGGTTTTGCTGCCAAAGATCCTATACCCACAGGTGGCCCCGATATGGGTTCTTAGAAGGGAAGAGCGTTTGTTTCGGTCTATTATTGGATGGTTTATCTGGCGGGGGAAAGGAGCACGCATTGGGTATGTAAAGTTATCTTTAACTAAAGCACGGGGGGCTTGGGCCTCCTGGATCTTCGCAGGTATAATGCTGTGGCGATGATGCATCTTATTTACGAGGGGGTGGGAGGTTTCTCAAGATTCGTTCCCAGAGAGGGGTTTGAGGACTGGAGCCATCCATGGAATTTCCTTAATTTCCTTCATTTGGGCTCCAGTGGCAACCCTTGGATCTCTAGCAAGTTAGAATTCTTGAGGCCAATCAGGAGAGCGTGGATGTGGTGGAGGAGACAACAACAGCATTCCCCAGATGCCTCACTATATCTTAGCTTGATGTGTAATGCGGCATTCCCGGCGGGTATGGGGTTTTCGGTGTTTTCTAAGTGGGGAGAAATGGGGTGTAGGATATTGGGTCAATTCCTGGATGATAAGCAGACAATCTTCTTTACCTTTGACCAATTGAAGGACAAATGGGAGGTTCCAAACAGTAATTTGTTGCAGTATTTGCAGGTCCAACACTACTGGTCCTCAATAAAGGGGCAACATGGAGAAAGGTGGTCCTGGGGCTCACTGGATAAAATACTACTCCACATGCCTAATAAAGCCAACAGCCTGTCCACTTGGTATGAGGTCTTGACAGTGAATGGGCCTATGGGGGACATGGAGAGATTGGTGAGCCACTGGAATGAGGAACTTGGGACTCGGTACACGAGCCCGGAGTTTGGGAAGCTTTTTGCTACACTATATGGAATGGTCAAAGCAGCAGAATTACAAGAGGCACAATACAAGATATTACACAGAGGATATATCTCTAAGGCAAAAGGGGCAACCATGGGGCTGTGGAAGAAAGACAGATGCAGTAAATGTGGCAGAGAAGGAGGAAACCTCTTCCACTCCTTTTTGGAGTGCCCAGCCCTGGTGATCTGGAATGAAGCATTTCTCATATTAAATGGGGTTTTACATAGGACTCTGGAATGGGATTATGCAACCCTATTGCTGAGGGACCAATCATTGTTGGTGGAACAGGGACTTAGATATCCGCAACGGAGATTCTTGAATATCTTTTTATTGCTGGTCAGGAAAACTATATTGCACTTCTGGGTATCCTCGAAACGGTGGAAGACAAAAATGCGGGAAGTGGGCAAGTATGAGGTTCAGAACTACTGTGATTCTCCCAAGTTGATTAATCGTCAATATGCTTATATGTGGGCCTCCTGCCTAAATATGCTGGGATAGGGATGGGGGGGAGGGGGACAGTGGATGAGGGTGTATGGGAATGTATGGTGTGACAAGATATATAAAGTTGGTGGGGATGTTTGAGTGCGATTGGGAATTGGGGGTAAAACAAAATTCGATACAGAGTGCTTATAGTTCTCTATAATAATGGGAAATACAACAAACAGTTCTGTATATGATAACTCGAATAATGTACCTTTGGATACTTATCAGCTGTAACTGATGTTTTAGTATGTTTTTTTGTATTAGCATTGCATATTGAGAATAAAAAATAAAATTAAAAAAAAAACAACAAACGAAATTTCAAACTCCCGCTCAGTAGCATCTATCCCACTGGCAGTCAAACTGATGGAAAGTATGGTAACCAAACAACTCACTGATTACATAAACAAATTCTCAATATTACATGAGTCACAATCAGGATTTTGCCCCCTCCACAGCACTGAAACAGTATTAATTACTCTCCTAGCCAAATTAAAGCAGGAAATAGCAGCAGGAAAAAGCATACTTCTCCTCCAATTCGACATGTCTAGTGCATTCGACATGGTAAACCACAATATATTATTAAGACTTCTGGATTATTTTGGGATTAGTGGAAAGATAATTAGTTGGATCAAGGGTTTCCTAACCACCAGAATATCAAGTGAAATCAAATACAAACATATCTTCACTGTGGAATGCAGACTGCGGAGTACCTTAAGGATCACCATTATCACCAATCCTCTTCAACTTAATGATGACTCCACTAGCCAAGTCCTTAGCCAACCAAGGTCTTAACCCTTTCCTCTATGCCGACGATGTCACAATGTACATTCCTTACACACACGATCCGACAGAAATAACCTACGAAATCAAACTAAGTTTGAACATCATGGACTCATGGGCAAATGCATTTCAATTAAAACTCAATACGGAAAAAACACACTGTCTCATCCTCTCATCCCAATACAACGCGAACAAACCCACAAATATAATCACCTCAGACTACACCCTCCCTATCTCAGATAGCCTGAAAATCCTTGGCGTTACAATCGACTGAAACCTTACCCTGGAGAGCCAAGTGAAAACTACAACAAAGAAAATGTTCCATTCAATGTGGAAACTCAAATGCGTGAAACCACTCTTCCCGCGAGAAACATTTCGCAACCTGATACAATCAATGGTATTAACCCATATAGACTACTGCAACAGCATTTATGCAG
Organism: Microcaecilia unicolor; assembly: GCF_901765095.1. Classification (NCBI taxonomy): domain Eukaryota; kingdom Metazoa; phylum Chordata; class Amphibia; order Gymnophiona; family Siphonopidae; genus Microcaecilia; species Microcaecilia unicolor. The sequence continues at coordinate 66,618,041 of NC_044032.1, read as the reverse complement.
GATGCAAAGAACAACTCATAAAGAAACTACAGACCGCCCAAAACACAGCAGCTAGGTTTATATTTGGAAAAACGCGTTTCGAAAGCGCCAAACCCCTCCGAGAAAAACTGCACTGGCTCCCAATCAAAGAACGTATTGTCTTCAAAATCTGCACCATGGTTCACAAAATTATTTACGGCGAATCCCCGGGATACATGACAGATCTCATTGACCCACCAACCAGAAACACAATCGGATCAACAAGAACATACTTAAATCTTCACTACCCAAGCTGCAAAGGACTCAAATACAAATCAACTTATGCAACCAGCTTTTCCTACATAAGCACACAACTGTGGAAAGCACTACCAAAAGCCGTGAAAACAACATACGGCCAGGAAATCACTAAAAACCAACCTATTCAAAAAGGCATACCCTACTGACACAACCTAAATGCCTGAACCTTGCTACACAAGTAACTAAAGCTAGTAATGGACATAATGCAACTCTTCCTCTCTACGATTCCCAAATGTGTCTGTAACAAATGAACCTATTCTACCATAATCCCACTTTGTATTTGTTCTTTACCGGCTTGGCGAACACCTACGGTATTATGTAAGCCACATTGAGCCTGCAAATAGGTGGGAAAATGTGGGATACAAATGCAACAAATAAAATAAATAAATAAATAAATAAAATATATAGTCGATAAGTTGTTTGGTTACCATGCTTTCCATCAGTTTGACTACCAGTGGGATAGATGCTACTGGGCGGTAGTTGGTGAGTATGGTGAGGGTTAAATGACCAGTATTCTTAATGGAGCAGGGTAGTTAGTGGGGTTCCCCATGGGTTTGTGCTGGGACCGCTGCTTTTTAATATATTTATAAATGACCTAGAGATGGGAGTAACTAGTGAGCTAATTAAATTTGTTGATGACACAAAGAGGGGCATAATCGAACGGGGACGACCATCTCTAAGGGCGGCACCGCGAAGGGGCGGGGAAACCCATATTATCCAAACAAGATGGGCGTCCATCTTTTGTTTCGATAATACAGTCGGGGACGCCCAAATCTCAACATTTAGGTCAACCTTAGAGATGGGTGACCTCGGTTTTCGCCAATAATGGAAACCGAGGACACCCATCTCAAAAACGACCAAATCCAAGGCATTTGGTCATGGGAGGAGCCAGCATTCATAGTGCACTGGTCCCCCTGACATGCCAGGACACCAACCGGGCACCCTAGGGGGCACTGCAGTGGACTTCCTAAATTGCTCCCAAGTCTATAGCTCCCTTCCCTTGTGTGCTGAGCCCTCCAAAAAACCCCAAAACCCACTCCCCACAACTGTACAACACTACCATAGCACTTATGGGTAAAGGGGAGCACCTACATGTGGGTACAGTGGGTTTTGGGTGGGTTTTGGAGGTCTCACATTTACCACCACAAATGTAACAGGTAGGGGGGGGGATGGGCCGGGGTCCGCCTGCCTGAAGTGCACTGCACCCACTAAAAACTGCTCCAGGGACCTGCATACTGCTGTCAGGGAGCTGGGTATGACCTTTTTGGGTGGGCGGGGGTTGGTGACCACTAGGGGAGTAAGGGGAGGTCATCCCCAATTCCGTCCGGTGGTCATCTGGTAGTTCAGGCACCTTTTCGAGGCTTGATCGTGAAAAAAAAGGGACCAAGTAAAGTTGGCCAAATGCTCATCAGGGACGCATTTCTTTTTTCCATTATCGGCCAAGGATGCCCATCTGTTAAGCACGCCCTCGTCCCGCCTTCGGTACACTGCCGACACGCCCCTGGGAACTTTGATCGTCCCCGCGACGGAAAGCCGATTTTGGGTGACCCTGAGAGAAGGACATCTATCTACCGATTTGTGTCGGAAGATGGGCGCCCTTCTCTTTCGAAAATGCCCCTGAAAGTTATTCAAAGCCGTTAAATCACGGGAGGATTGTGAAAAATTACAAGCAGACCTTACGAGACTGGGAGACTGGGCGTCTAAACGGCAGATGACGTTTAATGTGAGCAAGTGCAAAGTGATGCATGTGGGAAACAGGAACCCGAATTATAGCTACATCATGCAAGGTTCCACGTTAGGAGTCAAATACCAAGAAAGGGATCTAGGTGTCGTTGATGATGATACATTGAAACCTTCTGCTCAGTTTGCTGCTGCGGCTAAGAAAGCAAATAGAATGTTAGGTATTATTAGGAAAGGAATGGGAAACAAAAATGAGGATGTTGTAATGCCTTTGTATCGCTCCATGGTGCGACCGCACCTCGAATATTGTGTTCAATTCTGGTCGCCATATCTCAAAAAAGATATAGTGGAATTAGAAAAAGTGCAAAAAAGGGCGACGAAAATGATAAAGGGGATGGGACGACTTCCCTATGAGGAGAGGCTAAAGCGGCTAGGGCTCTTCAGCTTGGAGAAAAGGCGGCTGAGGGGAGATATGATAGAGGTCTATAAAATAATGAGTGGAGTTGAATGGGTAGATGTGAAGCATCTGTTCACGCTTTCCAAAAATACTAGGACTAGGGGGCATGTGATGAATCTACAATGTAGTAAATTTAAAACGAATCGGAGAAAATGTTTCTTCACTCAACGTGTAGTTAAACTCTGGAATTCGTTGCCAGAAAATGTGGTAAAGGCGGTTAGCTTAGCAGAGTTTTAAAAAGGTTTGGACGGCATCCTAAAGGAAAAGTCCATAGACTGTTATTAAATGGACTGGGGGAAAATCCACTATTTCTGGGATAAGCAGTATAAAATGTTTTGTACTTTTTGGAGATCTTGCCAGGTATTTGTGATCTGGATTGGCCACTGTTGGAAACAGGATGCTGGGCTTGACGGACCTTTGGTCTTTCCCTATTAGAGATGGTCCTCAAATATAGGTCTCCCCCCTCCCCGACCCAACAGATTAATACAGTATCGCTGCAATATATTCTTAAAACCAACTAAAGAATACAAAACCACTTTAACTTGAATCAGTCTTCATATCTTCACATCATACACTTCCTCATAAAGCATGCATCCCTCCCTCCCCCTCCCCCTCCTGCCCCCCCCCCTTTCCCGCCCCCTCCCCACCCACCTCCCTCCCTCACAGGATTATTCTAACATCCACTTCTCTTCTAACATCCAATCTACAATGTGAGTGAGTTCACCAGTAAGCTGCGAACTCTGCCTGATAAGGCCTGCACGTACGGCTCCCAGATCTCCCAGAAACGTTGTTTACTCCTAGGACTACGATGCGCCCCATGCGCCTCCATGAGCACTAAGGAATGAAGCAAATTCCTCCACTGCCAGAAAGAGGGCCCAATATCCTGAGTCCAAAATTGTAGAATGCATTGTTTCCCTATAATTATTGCTTTATAAATGAATAAACACTCTGTATACCTCAAATTTGACCCACTCCCCCTCAGACCCAACACTAAATTTTTAGGTGGCAAGCGAATCGTCTTATGTATTAGTGTCTCACAGAATTCCACAATTTTACCCCAGAACTTCCTGATGTCTGGACATTCCCAAAGCATGTGATACAATGATGCTCTCTGAAAGTTACACTTACTACAATGTGGTGCTTGAATCCTACCAATATAGAACAAAAAAAGTGAGGAGGATGAATGAGGATACCAAAAATTGTATTTATTCATATAAATACAATTTTTGGTATCCTCATTCATCCTCTTCCCTTTTCTGTTCTATATCTCACGGTTCCGTGAGGGTTTTTACCTCCTTTTTTTTGTTGCGGCTTGAATCCTACCAGCATAATAGGCCTGTACCGGGGAGAAGTATGCTCTCATAATAATTCTGAAATGTATCTTCGTATGTCGGGCACTAGACACTTTATATACTATCTCCTTCAAAAACTGGGCTATATCTCCACTTCTAATCTCCACCCTCATATCCGCAGACCACCTCCGAGCAATTTCTCCGTATCCACGGTGCAGGGAAATCATACTTAACTGTTTATAAAGTATCGAAACCGAGGTCTGTTCTCTACCCTGAGGTAAAAATAAATTCACCAATAAATCATATATCCCTCTATCACATCCGACTCTATTTAACTGCTTAATATAACTATACAATTGATAATAGTCATACCATGTCACATTCTCTGCTCCCACCATATCCTCTAACGCCTCTCTAGTTATAACCTTCCCCGAATCCTGCATAACGTCCGCCACCAGTACTACCCCTTCCTGTGCCCAATTTGTAAACCTTGACTGTACATTCCCAGGGCCAAATGCACCGTTCCCAACAAGAGGAAGCAAATCCGTGCATTGTGGATTCTTATTTAAACACTTTAATATATACTGCTATATGCGATGCATTGGATGTAATAATATATGTTGCCCCCATCCCTTAGGCATCAATTTACCCTGAACATGTAGCATATAATAAGGATGATAAGGCCTAAACAATCCACACTCCGTACTCCATACCGTATGATCTTCAGTTTCTAATATCCAATCCACTAGGTGTCTAGCCAAACAAGCCCAATTATATTGTTTGATATCTGGCATCCTGAAGCCTCCTCTATTCTACTCCCATACATAAATTCCATTTTAACTTTAGCCGTCTTTCCGCCCCAGCAGAACCGGATCACCATTCCCCTAAGTTTCTTTAGATCCTTGGTCTGTAATAAGATCGGCAGTTGTCTTAAGACATACAACCATCTCAGGAATAGCATCATGGCGAACAAACCAACCCACTCAATGTTAAGGGCAGCCCCTCCCATAGTGCTAACTGATTCCTTGTAGAATTTAGTAACTCATCCACATTTCTTCTATATAATCTTCTCAAATCTCCTGTTAGCGTAATGCCCAGGTACTTAAACTCCTGATCCGCCCATCTCAGTGGAAACTTTCCCTTCCAATTCTTCCTTACTATGTTGTTAGTGGGTAATCCTTCGTTTTTTTGAATATTCAAACTAAAACCCGAGAAGGCCCCATATTCTTCAAAAACTTTCATCAATACCGGCAACGATCTCTCCGGTCTCGCTAGATGAACCAAGAGATCATTGGCAAATGCCGATACTTTAAATTCTCGAGGTCCCAGTTTAATCCCTTCTATCTCAACATTTCCCTGAATTTCCCGAATCAGGGGATCCAAGGTAATGGCGAAAAGTAATGGGGACTGAGGGCAACCCTGTCTAGTTCCCCAATTTATTCGGAAACTGCGAGAGTACGCACCGTTTACCAACACTCTTGCCGCCGGATTCTTGTACAATATGGAGATTGCTTGTGTAAAATATCCTTCAAATCCATACGCCTTCAGTGATGCAAAAAGGAACTCCCACTCAACCCTATCGAACGCCTTTTCAGCATCGAAGCTGATCAAGAGTGAGTCCCCTCCTTCCCTACGCACCCTCTCCATCGTGGCCAATATCATCAGCCTGATATTTTTCCCACTCTGTCTCCCCTGCACAAACCCCACCTGAGGGGACGCCACTATTTTCGGCAACACTTTCGCCAGCCTAGAGGCTAAAATCTTAGCCAATAATTTAGCTTCATAGCTAGTAAGTGAAATTGGTCTATATGAGCCTGGTAAGGTCGAATCCCTCCCGGGTTTCAAAAAAACCATAACATCCGCTAATCTCAAAGATTGCGGTAGCTCCCCCAATTCAACTGACCTATTAAAAGCGTTAGCTAGAGGGTCCCCTACATCCTGCATTAAAATTTTATACAATTCAGCCCTAAATCCATCTGGCCACGCAGCCTTATGCAATGCACTACCTCTGATTTCTCTAAGGACCTCTTCCATTTCTATCGGTTTGTTTAACTCCCTCTGCTGTTTCTCTGTGATCTTCGGTAAATTAACATTCTCAAGATACATATCTGGATCTAAGTCATCTATCTCATTCTTAGTATACAACTTAGCATAATAATCTTGAAACACGTCCTGTATCTCTGTATCAGTATGTACCAACCCCCCGGACCGCGTCCGAACCACGAGCACTCTCCGTTGTCCCTTCGCTCTTCTCACTAGTCCCACCATCATCTTCCCAGGCTTATTGCCAAACCTATACAGTTGATATCTATAGTATTCAGCAGATTTATTTGCGCGCTGATGCAGCAACTCATTCAGAGACGCCTGCATGGCCAATAATTGCTGGCGGATATGGTCTGCGGATTGTTGCCCAAAAGACCTCCTCAGGCATACCAACCGATCCCCTAATCTGATAATCTCCCGATCTCTTCGCTTCTTCTTCCTAGCACTATAAGCTATTATCTCCCCTCTTAAGACAGCCTTCCCAGCTTCCCAATATAATAGCGGGGTATGTGTATGAGTTGCATTATGTAATGAGTATTCTTTCCACTTCCCTCTAATAAACGTCCAAAACTCGGGATCATAATACAGGTCCATGGGAAAGACCCACCTAAACTGTCTATTTTGTGGATTCTGATCTCGAAATTTGATATATATAGCCGCATGATCTGATATAATCGTGGGGTCAATATCAGCCTCCGATATGTGCATAAAACTCTCTTCATCTATCAGTAGGTAATTAATTCTCGATTGAGTGTGATGGGCTCTCGAGTAGTGTATATAGTCTTTGGTGTTTGGATGTAGTACCCTCCACACATCAACCACTCCCAATGCCCCACATAACAGTTTTATGCCTTTATCCGCCACCACTGCTGTTCCTGCCACCCCATGTGATCTATCCAATATGTGATCTATCCAATGTGTGATCCGCAACCACGTTAAAGTCCCCCCCTATTATCTTCTGTTGGATGTTAAATTGCTGTATCTTGCTGATAAGTGTATGATAAAATTGCTTACAGTACACATTAGGGGCATAGACATTACTAATGAGACATGAATTACCATTCACCTTTACCTGTGCCAGGATATACCTCCCTTCAGTATCCACACACACCTGCCCTACCTCCACCTGTAGAGATTTATGGAACAGAATCACAACACCCGCTTTTTTCCCCACTGCCGGGGCCTCTAATATGGTCCCCACCCACCAGGTTCTAAGCTTCTCATGCTCCTGAGTTGATAAATGTGTCTCCTGAAGGAGCGCTACATCAGCCCTTTTCTTTTTAAGACTATGAAGTATTTTCTTTCGTTTAATAGGGGAAGATATTCCCCCCACGTTCCAGGAGTACACTTTAAGACCCATTAGTCCACAGCGGCTCGCACATGCAGCAACACATACGTCTCATCTATAGGTAAGCAGGCATGGTGTCCCAGCAGCACCACCCCTACTATGCTGTCCCACAGCCACTCCACATTCCACTCACTCACATAGCTCCCCTTACCCCATTTAGCGAAATGGTTCCCTACTACCCAAACCCTGTGCTCCCCCCTCCCCCCCAAATACTGCCCCTTCCTAACTCCCATTCCACTATCCCTCCCCCCTTTCCCCTCCTGTTCCAAGAACCAGTCACGCAGTAACACCTGCACTCGCCCTACAACATACCTCATATCCATCCTCCCCCGTGCCCCCTCCCCAACATCCTAAACATGCATAACCTTATGTGGCACATCTCTAATATCAGTTCTTATCTGTCTCCCACTCTAAAAACTGGGAGAATCCTCTGTAGGTCAATTCTAAGTAGTTCTAATAAAACAGTAAACTGCAGACTCCTGACTTCCACTCCAGGCCCAGGGGCCTCACTGTAATCCTTCCAGATTAGCCACTCTATCGGCATCTGATTCCAAGAGGAGCATAGATGGTCTGAGCACACCCTGGTTACTGTCTTATACACATTCTCAGTTTGTATCCTCCCAATCAGTCACAATTCAAACAGTTAAGTGTTCAAATCTTAGACTCTCAAAGGAGCTCTCAGTAACTGCTCTCCACTTTAAAGCCTGTTCAGTAAAATCCAGTGTCCTTAATCTAACCGCTGCACAATCCTGCGAGCTTCCTCTACTTCATTGATGATCTGGTGCCGCTTCATGTTGTTGAATATATTCTTTGGCTGCCTCCACCCTATCAAAAAATTTAGTTGCAGGGTAGAGGAGTGCAAATTTTATCTTTTTGTTAAAGAGCTCCGTACATAATAGCGCGAAGGACTTCCTCATCGTTTGCACCTGGTGTGAATAATCATGAAAGCAGAGGATTTGCTTCCCTTGATAGGTAAGGGATCGTCCACCACGAAGCGCATCCAATATATATTGCTTATGCCTGAAATTGAGGCTTTTTAATATCACCACTCTTGGCCTGTTCCCTGGCTGCCGCATAGGCCCCACCCGGTGAGCCCGCTCCACGCAAAATTGTTGCAATTTATCTCCTATTTGTAAAGTCTGTGGCAGCCATTCTTCCAAAAAAGTAGGCAGATCTCTATCCAAGAGTGACTCAGGGAGTTCAATCAGGCGCAGATTATTGCGCCTGCTCCGATTTTCCAAATCGTCAAGCTTTACCTCCAGGTCCTGCACGCGCCTCTCCAGTTTCTTATTTAGCTCCTTCTGTGCCTCCATGCTCTCCTCCATCTCCGATACTCGCTGCAGTCCTTCATCCAGTTCTAAACTCATGCTATCAATTTGTTCGTGAGCCTCCTCCATGCGATCGAAGAGTTGCTGTAGCTTCTTGTCCAGCGCTGCCTCCACCGCTGCAGTTACCTCGGCTGTGATCTCCGTCAGCCATGCGGAGCCCACAGCAAGCTCCCCGTGGTCGCGCTGGTCGGCCATCTTGCTATCGGCCAGCTTAGGTTTGTCTCTCTCTCTGCGAACTGTTTTCGCTGCCATGCCGATTCTCTTCATCGTTCCTCCAATCGCTTATCAATTCCCGTTCCTGCAGCACACAAGGCAGCGCCGTTTCACACCTTGGGCATGTCAGATTAGCAGTTTTTTGGGCAAATGTGCACGGAGCCTAGCTACCCAGCGTCAGCCCTGCACCATGGTGTCACGTGACCTTACTGATGGATTTTATCACAGACCTTCCAGCTTCCCAGGGAAACACGGTCATCTGGGTAGTGATCGACCGGTTCTCTCGGATGGCTCATTTTGTATCAATGAAGGCACTACCCACGGCTTCCACCCTTGCCACTAGTTTCATCTGCCACATTTTTTTGCCTGCATGGATTACCCCAGCGTATTGCTAGCGACATGGGTTCCCAGCTCACCTCCCAGTTTTGGAGGGCACTTTGCAGGGCCTTTGGTATCATGACGCTATTCTCTTCAGCGTATCATCCACAAACCAACGGAATGGCTGAAAAGGTGAACCAGACCCTCAAGACTTTCCTACAAGCCTACACCAATCATCGCCAAGATGACTGGGTTTCTCTACTACTCTGGGCCGAATTCGCCTATATTAATAATGTTCATTCCGCCTCTCAGACTTCTCCATTTTTTGTGGTGTCTGGATGTCATCCACGGTTGCCGTCACCCCTTCCTGTCACTCAGGTGCTTCTGCAACTTCAACCAACTCTCGCTACTTTCCAGGACACGTGGAGAGAGGTCCAGGAGCATCTTCAGCAAGCCGCAGTTCAGGTGAAATGGTCTTTTGACCAGAGGAGGCGAGCGGCTCCTATTTTTCAGCCAGGTCAGAAGGTATGGCTGAGCACTAAACATCTGAGGCTTTGTTTGCCATCTTTCAAATTTGTTCCCAGATTCATTGGGCCCTTCCCGGTCTTGTCCCGGGTAGGGGCCATCACCTACCGACTCCGGTTACCCTGAACTCTTAGAATACACAAAGCCTTTCATGTGTCCCTCTTAAAACCCTTCCTCACCACCAGATGGCATCCAGACCTTAGTAAGGAGGCGATTCCTGAAGCAGAGCCCAATCCTGAGTACGAGGTGGAGGAAATACTGGACTCTAAGCGTCGGAGGAGAGAACTTTTATATCTACTCTCCTGGAAGCACTTCGGGCCAGAAGACAACTCTTGGGAACTGTCTAAGAATGTCCATGCTCCTGAGCTGGTGAGAGAATTCCATACCCGATATCCTGCTAAACCCGGACCGAGCTGGTGAAGGGGGGGTCTTCTGTAGGGGGTACTGTTACACTCCTACCTTGTTACTCCTGGCGGCGTCCATCTTGAGAGGTTCAGCTGTATCAGTTCCTGAGGGGCAGCCATCTTGAGAGGCTCATCTGAGAGGCAGCCATCTTGAGTGGCTCATCTGATAAACAGCCATCTTGGGAGGTTCATCTGTATCTGTTCCTGAGTGGTAGCCATCTTGAGAAGCTTCCTCATGGGCGTGCCCAATGAGATTCCTCACCTAGCAGCTGGGGCAGGGATTCCCTGATGGGAGGCCTACTTAAGAGCAGAACATTGTCATCATTTTGCTTTGGCTTCAACTTTGGTGGAGTTCGTGGTGTTTCCTGGTGTCTTAGTGTATTTGACCATTGCCTGAATCCTGACCATCGCTTTGTTTGCTGCCTGCCTTGACCATTGCTGGAATCCTGACCATCGCTTTGTTTGCTGCCTGCCTTGACCATCGCCTGAATCCTGACCTTCTCTTTGTTTGCTGTGGCCTCGACCTCTGCCTTACTTCTGACCAGGTGCTTGGCGTGCCGCTACTCCCGTATGGTGTTTGGAAGTCCTGTCGGCCCTGGGTCCTGGGGGCTCAACCCCTGGGGGAAGGGGTTGCTCCAGGTAAAGTTTCAGAATTGTCCGGCCACCTTGTGGAGCTCAGGTCTGAGTTTGTCGCATCTGTGCTTCGCTGGGCACAGGAGCTCACAAGCGTAATATCTGGTCAGTTCAGGCACCTTTTTGATGCTTGGTCGTGAAAACAAATGGACCAAGTAAAGTCGTCCAAGTGTTCGTCAGGGACGCCCTTCTTTTTTCCATTATCAGCCGAGGACACCCATCTCTTAAACATGCCGCCGTCCCACCTTCAGTACGCTGCTGACATGCCCCCGTGAACTTTGGTCGACCCCGCGATGGAAAGCAGTTGAGGAAGCCCAAAATCAACTTTTGATTATGCTGATTTGGGCGACCTTGGGAGAAGGACGCCCATCTCCCGATTTGTGTCAGAAGATGGGCGCCCTTCTCTTTCGAAAATAAGCTGGTAAGTATTTTTTTTTTTTAGGTATATTAAAAGCAGGAAGCCTGCAAAATAATTGGTTGGACCGCTAGATGACCGAGGAGTAAAAGGGGTGATCAGGGAAGACAAAGCCATAGTGGAGAGATTAAATTCATTCTTTGCTTCGGTCTTCAACGAAGAAGATTTGGGTGGGATACCAGTGCCAGAAATGGTATTTGAAGCTGACGAGTCGAAGAAACTTAATTAATTCTCTGTAAACCTGGAAGATGTAATGGGGCAGTTGTACAAACTGAAGAGTAGCAAATCTCCTGGACCGGATGGTATTCATCCCAGAGTACTGATAGAACTGAAAAATTAACTTGCGGAGTTATTGTTAGGAATATGTAATTTATCCTTAAAATCGAGTGTGGTACCGGAAGATTGGGGGTGGCCAATGTAATACTGATTTTTTTTTTTTTTTATTATTTTATCATTTTCAAAATACAACTTACATTAAGTAAATATAGGAAAAACAGGTAAATATTCAATTACATATTTTCCCACACCCCTTTAACTCAAGGGGTAATAAAAGAAATTACATTGTTACTTAGTCCACTATATGAGATCAAGATATAAGGAAATACTCAATCAAAAGAAGAAAAATATAAACTAATTGTAAGGGTAGAGCCCAGTTCCTGCCTGCGGTTTCAGCTCCCTACTGGGGTGACCAGAACTCTTTCGCCATCGCTCTCTTTAGCAATTATAAACTGTCGCAGCTTATCTGGTTCAAAAAATACATAGTATGTTGTATTTAAGGAAATTATACATCTACAGGCAAATTTCAATTTAAATATACCCCCAAGAGCGAGAACCCGGGGCCTAAGTCCCAGAAATTCTCTTCTCCTTCTCTGAGTATTTTTACTGAGATCAGGAAAAATTTGTATTTTAGATCCAAAAAACTGGGCAGCCATATGTCTAAAATAGAGTCTGAAAACATGGTTCCTATCAGTCTCAAAAGCGAAGGTAGCTAGAAGAGTCGTACGCTCAGTTACCACTTCTAGGGATGAAGTTTCTAAGAGTTGTGTTATGTTCATTTCCGGAATCTCTATTGGAGATACATTGACTCCTGTGACGTAGAAAGCCTTCACTATAGGGGGCATAGCTTCTTTAGGAATACCAAGTACTTCAAGGAAATATTTCTTCAGCATTTCTATAGATGATATTAAAGGAGTCTTAGGAAAATTCAGAAATCTCAGGTTGTTACGCCTGAGTTGATTATCAAAGAATTCAATTTTCCTTCGAGTCAAGTCTTTTTCAACAACCATGTTAGCAACAGCAGTCTGTAAATTCTTTATTTCTCGTAAATTTGACTCACTTTTTACTTCTTGTTCCTGCGCTTTTGATTCCATCGTTCGGCGAAAGTCCTTTAAATCCTTAACTTCAGTATTGAAGGAATTAGTTAATTGTAGCAGTGACGAATTGATGGTCTGGATCACGTCCCAGAGGGCCTCTAATGTTACCGCTGCGGGTTTGTTCCTCACTCCGAGTACCTTAAGCGGGGTCTCCTGGGTAAGAGAGGGCGAGAAATCAAATCCTCCCGCCCCTTCTTCTGTTGATACTCCACCCGGAGTCGAAAAGCCGATGGGGCCGCCGCTAACCTCAGCAAGGGTCGTCTGAGGTTCTACCATCGCTCCTAACTTCCCGCTTGGTCTCGGCGGCGCAGCTTGCAGGGGCGGACTCAGAGAAGTCGCCTCAACGCTAAGGTCCCCCTGTTGTCCTGGGGACCCAACCAAGGGAGGAACTTGGGCGCCCGGAGCACCAAGACCGAACGACTCTAAAGTCGGCTGTCGGAGCGCTGGATTACCGCCGGGGCTCGCAGCGGCTTTAGCCCCGACTTGAGAAAGGGGAAAGTCGGGGTGAAAAAAAGAAAGGTAAGCGCTACTAGGGCAGACAATGTCGTTCAGGAACTTGTGTGACTCACTCCCTCACCTGTAATACTGATTTTTAAAAAAGGTTCCAGATGAGATCCGGGTAATTATAGACCGGTGAGTTTGACGTCTGTGCCGGGCAAAATGGTAGAGACTATAATTAAGAACAAAATTACGGAGCATATTCAAAAGCATGGATTTATGAGACAGGCTTATTTTCGAAAGAGAAGGACGTCCATCATTTGACACAAATCAGAAGATGGGCGTCCTTCTCTCAGGGTCGCCCAAATTGGCATAATCGAAAGCTGATTTTGGGCATCCCCAACTGCTTTCCGTCGCGGGGACGACCAAAGTTCCCGGGGCCGTGTCGGAGACGTAGCGAAAGCGGGACTTGGGCATGCCTAACACATGGGCGTCCTCGACCCATAATGGAAAAAAAGGGTGTCCCTGACAAACACTTGGATGACTTTACCTGGTCATTTTTTTCTTACGACCAAGCCACAAAAAGGTGCCTGAACTGAGCAGATGACCACCGGAGGGAATGGGGAATGACTTCCCCTTACTCGCCCAGTGGTCACTAACCCTCTCCCACCCTAAAAAAATTTAAAAATAATTTTTGCCAGCCTCTATGCCAGCCTCAAATATCATACCCAGCTCCATGACAGCAGTATGCAAGTCTCTGGAGTAGTTTTAGTGGGTGCACTGCACTTCAGGCAGGCGGACCCAGGCCAATCCCTGCCTACCTGTTACACTTGTGGTGGTAAATGTGAGCCCTTCAAAACCCACCAGAAACCCACTGTACCCACATCTAGGTGCCCCCTTTCACCCATAAGGGCTATGGTAGTGGTGCACAGTTGTGGGGAGTGGGTTTTGGGGGGCTCAGCACACAAGATAATGGAGCTATGTATCTGGGAGCTTTTTCTGAAGTCCACTGCAGTGCCTCCTAGGGTGCCCAGTTGGTGTCCTGGCATGTCAGGGGGACCAGTGCACTACGAATGATGGCTCCTCCCATGATCATAGGGCTTGCATTTGGTTGTTTCTGAGATGGGCATCCTTAGTTTCCATTATCGCCAAAAATCAGAAACAACCAAGTCTAAGGACAACCATCTCTAGGGACGACCTAAATTTCAAGATTTGGGCGACCCCAAACCGTATTATCGAAACAAAAGATGGATGCCCATCTTGTTTCGATAATACGGGTTTCCCCGCCCCTTCGCCCACTTCTCTCTTGGGCAGCGGCAGGAACAAAAACAAGCACCAAGCCACTGCTGCTGCTTCTCTCTACAGCTAGCATATGAACAAAAACAAGCGTGGGGCCGCAGCACCCGTCAGGCATGCGCTGTTGGCTCTGCCATTCAAGGCCCCGCTGACGTCAATTTCCCGTTCCGGGGGCAGATGACCGGAAGAGCCGACAGCGCATGCTTGAAGGCTGCTGCAGCCCCGTCCCGCGCTTGTTTTTGTTCTTGTGTTGGCACTGCTGCTGCTGCAAAGAGACCCGGAGGGAGAGAGGAAACATGACTGGAAAGGGTAGGGGAAGGGGAAGGGGAAAAGGGTGTCCAGAGAGAGCAGAGGGGAGAGAAAGAAAGAAGAGTAAGGATGTTGGAGGGTACAGAAAGAGTGAGAGAGCCAGAGAGAGATGGGGAGAGAAACAAGGGACATGGAAAAGAGCAGGGAGAAACAGGCTGCTGGGGAGAAGGAAGGGGAGCAAGGGGGAGACCCTGGCTGATCAGATGGCGAAAGAGAAAGAGGAGAAATGCTGGATGAGAGGAGGGAGAAAAAGAGGAAAAATGCTAGAAGGAGGGGGCAGAAAGAGGGAAGACGCTGGATGGAAGAGGGGTACAGAGAGAGAGAGATGAGTGGAAAGATGGGGAGAGAAAGAGGAGACATGGGAAACTGCAGGAGAGAGAGAAGCTGCTGGGGAGAAACTAGGGGAGACCCTAGCTGGTTAGACGGAGAAATGCTGGATGAAAGGAGGGAGAAAGAGGGAAAATACTGGAAGGAGGGGGCAGAAAGAGGGAAGATGCTGGATGAAAGGGTAGGGAAAGAAAGAAAGAAAGAAAGAAAGAAAGAAAGAAAGAAAGAAAGAAAGAAAGAAAGAAAGAAAGAAGGATAGGGAGAGACAGAGAGAGAGGACATGCTGAATGGAAAAGGGTAGAGAGAGAACTGATAGAGGGAGACAATGGATGGAAGGATTGGGAGGGGGTAATGGGTGGGTGGAAGGATGGAAAGAGGGATGACACTGGATGGAAGGGTAGGAGAGAAAGAGGGAAGGTGCTGGATGGAAGGTTAGTGAGAGAAAGAGGAGACACTGGATGGAAGGATGCAGAGAGAGGGGTAGGCAATGGAAGGATGGGGAGAGAAAGAGGAGAGATGCTGGATGGAAAGGGAGAGAGGATAGAGTAGTAGTAGTGGAAGACTGGAGAATAAGAGGAAGGGGCATAGGGAGAACAAACGTGAGGAAAAGATGAAAAGCCATAGGTAGATGATGTAAAAAGAGGGAAATTAAAGAATGGATAGTAAGAATGAAATATACATATGCAAATGAATATGCTAATATGGAGGAAGGAATTGAAATTTACAGGCAAAATATCACAGATGCACATTTCAAAAAGCTGGCGTATTTCAATTAATAAATTCTGAATAAAATACTTTTATCTACCTTTGTTATCTGATCATTTAGTTTTTCTATTTGCTTTGGTCCCAGTGTCTTCTGTTTTATGCAGTGTCTTCTTTCCAGTAGGCTTCCCTCTGCTCCCCACCCTCCCAGTCCCATCCATCTCTTGCTCCTTCCCTCTGCTCCCCACCCCTCCCAGTCCCATCCATCTTCTGTTCCTTCCCTCTGCTCACCATCCCTCCGTACCATCCATCTTCTGCTCCTTCCCTCTGCTGTGCCTGACCTCTCCCAGTCCCAACCATCTCCTGATCCATCCCTCTGCTCCCCACCCCTCCCAGTCCCATCCATCTTCCCTCTGCTCCCCACCCACCCCTCCCAGTCCCATCCATCTCTTGCTCCTTCCCTCTGCTCCCCACCCCTCCCAGTCCCATCCATCTCTTACTCCTTCCCTCTGCTCCCCACCCCTCCCAGTCCCATCCATCTCTTGCTCCTTCCCTCTGCTCCCCACCCCTCCCAGTCCCATCCATCTTCGCTCTGCTCCCCACCCCTCCCAGTCCCATCCATCTTCGCTCTACTCCCCACCTCTCCCAGTCCCATCCATCTCTTGCTCCTTCCCTCTGCTCGCCACCCCTCCCAGTCCCATCCATCTTCTGCTCCTTCCCTCTGCTGTGCCTGACCTCTCCCAATCCCATCCATCTCCTGGTCCATCCCTCTGCTCCCCACCCCTCCCAGTCCCATCCATCTTCCCTCTGCTCCCCACCCCTCCCAGTCCCATCCATCTCTTACTCCTTCCCTCTGCTCCCCACCCATCCCAGTCCCATCCATCTCCTGGTCCTTCCCTCTGCTCCCAACGCTCCCAGTCCCATCCATCTCTTGCTCCTTCCCTCTGCTCCCCACCCCTCCCAGTCCCATCCATCTTACTCCTTCCCTCTGCTCCCCACCCCTCCCAGTCCCATCCATCTCTTGCTCCTTCCCTCTGCTCCCCACCCCTCCCAGTTCCATCTATCTTCCATCTGCTCCCCACCCCTCCCAGACCAATCCACCTCCTGGTCCTTCCCTCTGCTCCCAACGCTCCCAGTTCCATCCATCTCTTGCTCCTTCCCTCTGCTTCCCACCCCTCCCAGTCCCATCCATCTTCCATCTGCTCCCCACCCCTCCCAGTTCCATCCATCTTCTTTCTGCTGCCCCCCCCCCCGCGAGGTCCAAGATCGTGACTCCGTCTACCCCCCTCTCTTCCTCCCTCCCTCCCTCCGGCGCAGGCAACAGTCTTCTTCAGCCTTTCTGTGCTCCTGGCAGCGGTAGCGACGTATACACGCTACCTTCGGTCTGCCCCGGAAGCCTTCTCTTCAAGTTCCTGTTCCCACCTATGCGGGAACAGGAACTTGAAGAGAAGGCTTCGGGGCAGAGACGAAGGCAGCGTGTACGTCGCTACCGCTGCCAGGAATGCTGAAAAAGACTGCTGCCTGCGCCGGAGGGAGGGAGGAAGAGATGGAGGTTGACGGACACGCTCCTCTCAGTCCGCTTGGCTTCCTTGCCCTCTCTGTCTGCGTCCTACCCGAAAGGAAATTACGTCAGAGGAAGGCGGGACGCAGACAGAGAGGGCAGGGAAGCCAAGCGGACGGAGACGAGCGCATGCCTGCTTGTTGTTTTTTTTTAAACTACTGGCGCAGTGGCGCCTCGTTGTCGTTTGGGGGGGCATTGCCCCCCTTGCCCCCCTCCAGTCTACGCCCATGGAGGGGAGTAAGAATGAATTAAATCTGGACAGAAAATGAGGCAGAAAAATAAATTGAAGAAAACAAAGAAAAAGGAGAGAAAAATTACAAATGGACAGGAAACCCTAGCAAGAGAGTTAAGAGAAGACAAAGGAATGCAGAATCAACAGACTGGGACCAACAGAATTAGAAAAAGTAAATGGCCAGACAACAAAGGTACAGAAAATAATTTTATTTTTTTAATTTAGGGTAAAGCAATGTGGTAGCTGTGTTAATGAAGGTTAATAAATGCAAATAAAACACAAAATCGAAAATAAGGTGATACCTTCACTGATATTTAAAACACTTTTGATTAGCCTTCAGAGACCAGCACTTCCTTCCTCAGGTCAGGAGAGAATACCGTAACAGCATTATACTGTCCTGACCTGAGGCAGGAGGTTTTGGCCTCTGAAAGCTAATTGAAAAGGATATTAGGCTACTAAATTTCTGAAATGGCTGTGGGATTGAGGTGTGACGGGGACAGGGCCATGCAGAGTGGGGCGAGTCTGGGGCGTGTCCTAAAATCTCCCTCTCAAAAATTGGGACCCCTTTGCAGCTCTGTATTGGATTTTGTTGGCTGTGAAGTGACTGTTAAATTTATTCGTATGTTTAATTGCCTTTTGATGTGCTGACATATCAAAATGTGAACTGTTGCGGTTCCAAGGCTCCATTGCAATCAGCAAACATAGCTGATAGTAAGTCCATTTTACACACTGTACAGTCATATATAAAGTTTTTGAAGGAGTCCAGACACAGCAAGTCTATGTTAGATTCAGTTTGGGAAAACTGGATTCTAGGGGTTTACAAATAAGTTTTGGATGTTAATGAATGATATTATTCTGTCTCACTGTATTTCCAGTTTTTGCACAGTATAAGTCATCACAAGAGCAAAATATAAGAAAACCAATGGACAGCATTAGGAGCTTATAGTCCATTTAATTATGTTTAAATAAGAGAGATCTGCATGAAACAAAATATTTTTTATTTTAACTTATAAAACCACTTGCTCCTGAAATATGTTAAAAAACAGAATAATCCATTTGTGTATCCAAAAGGTAACCTTCTACAAAACAGATGAAGATGTGATTCCATGTGCCCCAATCAAAGGAGAGTTTAATTTTACTTCCATTTTATATTCCATCTTTGTAACACCAGGCTTAAGGCTTCCCAAAACAGATTACAACAACAGTTAAGATGAACCCATCAGGAAACAGGATATCCCCACTGAAAAACGTTTGCCATCTGTAGTGTATGGAAAAGTGTAGAAAAATGAGCACACAATACAGAGTTTATAACTGCCTTTGCTACTAGCTACAATACTTTTTAAGCTGTTTTACTGATATTAAATTTTTATTACGTGATACTTATAGCTAGACACGAGGAAGCGTTCAAGTAAATTAAAAAGCTGTCCAATAAGTGTAAAAAAAAAAAATAATCTTTATTCCTCCACCTTTTAAGGCACTATCCAACTGGAACATCTTTAGACTTGTTGTTACAGATGGACCACGCATAGGCAGCCCCTTATTAATCTTTTGCTCTTGTTTTCAATAGCGTCTGCTATAGTTTTGGGTGTACTAAAACCGCGGCAAGGGTTCAGCTCTTATGCTCACTTTCGTCTCCTGTCTATCAAATCTCCTTGGTTACAGGTAAGTGTCTCCTCTATGTTCTGCTGTTCCCCCCTCCCCTCCCCTCCGCCACCACGGCACCCGCCCTCTTTCTCTGGCGTAACTTCCTGTTTCCGGCGGGGCGGGAGGCGGTAGTAAAAGGAAAGCTCCGGGGCAGTCGTAGACAACGTGTTTAACTTGTTATTGCTGGTGATTTCAAAGACTAGTTTTAAGGTAGGATCTGGAGGTTGAGAAAGAAGGAGAGTTGTTGGACTGGGGACGAGCAAACGAGAGGGTGATATGCTGGAGTGGAAGAGAGAAGGAGAGATGTTGTGGGTCCGCGAATGCGTATGACGAGGGATGCTTGGTATGTGAGCGTGTGAAGGCAGCTTAGTGCGTGTGATTTGATATGTCTAAGATGAGCCCCGAAGGCCGTGAGAGTTGTAATTTGCGGGTGCTGTGGTTCTCGGGTCTCCTGTAATGCTTTCGGGCGCAGTGTTTCCGGAATGGAACTGCCCAATACGCTTGATTAGGGCCTACAGTTCGTACACTCCTGGTTTTGAGGTATCATTAGATCGATCCCTAGTGGGACAAAATGGCGCTGGCGTGCACGTCTGTGCGCCCTGAATCATCTTCTTGGGTTTTAGAAGTACCTTTTAGTTGCTGTGGTTTCGTCGTCTGATACCTTTCTTGGAGTATATCTGCTCAGTGATTCTGTAGACTGAAGAAAAAATTGGAGCGATATTCACTTGTGTGAGGGAGGATATAGGCTTTATTTTAAAATAGTTTAAATATTTTCTTAAAAGTATAGTAATATGCTTTATGTAACTTGTTTTCAAAGCTTATCTGTTGCATTTGGATACTGGGTAGCTTTCAAAAGCGTAACTTCTCATTCTGTGCCTGTTGGGGAATTGCAGAACGTGTCGATCGTCCAACGCAGAGAAGTGCGCCCTCGTTTACAGATAAGACGACATGGAACTAAGGAAGAAGGCATATTCTACATGTTTGTTAATGAAGTGTGGTAGAATATGTAGGAAAAGAGCTTTAACATGTATGGAAATACATTTTTTCTAATTGGTATATAGCAGAAAGTTATGCTGGGAAGCACGTCTAAGTTTTACCTTTACGTAATAAATATGTTGTTTTTGTACAGATCGTTTTGGGGATATTTAAAAACTGTATTTACTTATAGTGTAGCCCTGGATTGAAGGTGAAGTAGGTTTTCAAGAAAGTGTGTAATCAAATGGGCTGCTGTTGCAAGTAACTGTACACAGCAAATTCATTGTTTAAAATGATGTGTGGCTAGATGCTCTGTCTACAAATAGTTTAGTGATTCTATCCTTGTTGTGTGATTATTTCTCAAATCAGAGTGAGCTAAGACTTATTTCTCTCCAAATGCTTTAGAGTTTGTAGGAAATAAAAAAAAATTGTGTAGTAGTACCCTTTAGTTGGTAATAATCTAAAGCTTGCATTACTAGAGCTACAGTACTCTTAAATGTGTTCAGTTAAGTATTTTCTAAACATTGTCGTCATAGATTAATTTTTATTTTTTCCACTTTTTAGGAATACCCACTTCAAATCCAGGTTATAGACAAGTATCAAATGGCCTATTGTTTGGAAAAGTAGAGAAATAGAACTTGGAGTTGTTTATTTTAAGACCAGTTAGCGCTTAGTAAGTTCCAGTCAGATTTCAGAAAGTACTGTAGTATGGAAATCTCTATTGAAGAACATGGGCCAAGAAAGGGATATAGGGGTTGTTGTCGATGATACGTTGAAACCTTCTGCTTAGTGTGCTGCTGTGGCTAAGAAAGCAAATAGAATGTTAGGTATTATTAGGAAAGGAATGGAAAACAAAAATGAGGATGTCATAATGTCTTTGTATCGCACCATGGTGCTACCGCACCTCAAATATTGTGTTCAATTCTGGTCGCCGTATCTCAAAAAAGATGTGGAGGGGCATTTTCGAATGGGCATGCCCATCTCTAAGGGCGTCTCAGTGAAGGGGCAGGGCATCCCGTATTATCGAAACAAGATGGGCATCCATCTTTGGTTTTGATAATACGGTTGGGGATGCCCAAATCTCAACATTTAGGTCGACCTAAGAGATGGTCGACTTTAAAGATGGGCGACCTCGGTTTTCCGCGATAATGGAAACTGAGGACGTCCATCTCAAAAATGACCAAATCCAAGCCATTTGGTCGTGGGAGGAGGAGCATTCGTACTGCACTGATCCCCATGACCTGCCAGTACACCAACTGGGCACCCTAGGGGGTACTACAGTGGACTTCAGAAATTGCTTCCAGGTGCATGCCTTCCTTATCTTGGGTGCTGAGTCCCCTCCCCCCCCCCCCAAAAAAAAAAAAAACCACACTCCCCACAACTGTACAACACTACCATAGCCCATAAAGGGTGAAGGGGGGCACCTACATGTGGGTACAGTGGGTTTCGGGTGTAACAGGTAGGGGGGGATGAGCCTGGGTCCGCCTGCTTGAAGTGTACTGCACCCACTAAAAACTGCTCCAGGGACCTGCATATTGCTGTGATGGGTTTCAGGTGTAACAAGTAGGGAGGAGGGGGTGGGCCTGGGTCCGCCTGCCTGAAGTGTACACCCACTAAAAACTGTTCCAGGGACCTGCATACTGCTGTGATGGAGCTGGGTATGACATTTGAGGCTGTCACAGAGGCTGGAATAAAATGTTTAAAACATTTTGTTTTGTTTTTTTTTGGTTTGGAGGGGGTTGGTGACCACTGGGGGAGAGTAAGGGGAGGTCATCCCCGATTCCCTCTGGTGATCATCTGGTCAGTTCGGGCACCTTTTCAAGGCTTGGTCGTGAAAAAAATGCTCGTCAGGGACGCCCTTTTTTCCATTATCGGCCGAGGATGCCCATGTGTTAAGCACGCCCCTGTCCTGTCTTTGGTATACTGCCGACACGCCCACGGGAACTTTGGTCATCTCCGCGATGGAAAGCAGTTGCGGACGCCCAAAATCGGCTTTCGGTTATGCCGAGAAGGGCACCCATCTCCCGATTTGTGTCGAAAAACCCTCGAAAAGCAGGCAGGTGCAATGGCTTTAGCCTGCTGTCATGGCTATCTCCCTGCATGGCCCTGGGCTCGAGAGCTTGTTATAGTTCCTCTTCCTCTGTTCTGGTTTGGGTTCAAGCGTCAGGTGGCTGTTCTGAATAGGTGTTCAGTTAAAAACCTAAAGTGGAGGTATGAGGATTTCTTGGTTTAGTGAAGCAGTGCCGGTTTTCAGTATGGCGTCAGTGACTTTCTACACCACTTGGGTTTTCGGCGGAAAACTCCACCATTTTGCTTATAGCTGTGTAGTAGCGGCGCAGATCTATCTGACAGCAGTCCGCTATCATTCCGGTGGCCTCTTTGGTAGTACTACGACGTCTCCTCTGGAGGGGGGAAGATTTCGTCTGCCTTTTGCGCTGTTAATTTGAAGGACGAATAGCCACTGTAGGCTTAAGTGTGCGGGGGCAGATTCTCTCTCTCTCTTTGTTTTTTTTTTTTTTTTTTTTTCAGCTGAAGTGATCTAGAGTGCAGTCTGCCATGTTTTGTCTTTGTCTGGGTCGGGAGGCTCCAGTACTCTGTCCTGTGGTTTCACTTTCCTTGCATCGAAGCTGCCAGAATGTAATACAATATGAGTGTAAATAAAACTGTCTCTGGTAAGGATTATTTTCTGACGACCTGATTCTGTATGATGCAGGATAAGATAATTTCTCTAGATTCTGGGTGTTGTAAGGACATAATATACTATTTGCTCTGGCATCTAAATGGGCATGGAAACAAATCAAAATTCGAAAGTACATCACCTCTTTGAGCAAAGCTTCACTGGCTCCCCATCAATGAAAGAATAAATTTTAAGATCAGCACAATGACCCACAAGGTCATACACGGTGAATCCCTTGGCTACATAAGTGATTTGATCGACCTCCCTGCCAGAAACAGATCTATTTCTTCACAAACTTCTCTCAACCTACACCTTCCCAATTGTAGAGGAATTGAATACAAGACCTACTACGCAGCCAGCTTTGGAATGCTCTACCCAGACCAATCTGATTAATTATCGACTACTTGCCCTTTAGGAAAATGCTGAAAGCTCATCTCTTTAAGCAAGCCTATCCCAGTGTCCCAACCTAATCTCACCAACCTCCACTCCCAATTCTGTTCTGACTTAGATGATGACCTCATCATTGGTTTTATTTACCCCACCTCCCCATTCCCCCTCTACTCATCCCATCCTTCTGTTCTTCATCTCCCCTTTATTTTATCCCTCCTTACCCCTTTTCTCCCAAATTATACTACCCTATCCTGTCTACCCTCTCTTATCCTAATCATACATTATCAAGCTCAACTATAATGTTTTAAAATTTCTATTATATGACTTTGTATTTCAATTTACTATGTAAGCTGCATTGAGCCTGCATTATTTGGGAACGCGCGGGGTACAAATGTAATAAATGAACTGTACTTCTCTATAGTTTGTATGGTGCACAGACAATATCTAATATATTTTTCTAGAATTGGATAGCTGCAAGGACCTAACATGCCGAAAGCTGACTAATGCAGACACAAGTTATATAATATTTCTCTGGTCTCTATATAATATCAGGGTTTTTGCAGTCTATTTATCGTTTTATTTTATTTATTTTTGTTACATTTGTACCCCGCGCTTTCCCACTCATGGCAGGCTCAATGCGGCTTACATGGGGGCATTGGAGGGTTAAGTGACTTGCACAGAGTCACAAGGAGCTGCCTGTGCCTGAAGTGGGAATCGAACTCAGTTCCCCAGCACCAAAGTCCACCACCCTAACCACTAGGCCACTCCTCCACTCCACTTTATCTACTGTGCTGTCTGATATTCTAGGGTTCTAGATGTGTGCCTGCCCTGATATTCTCTGGGACTGTTACCTGTCACCCATATACCCCTATAGTCCGCTATTTCCTCATGCTTTTCAGGGTTGTGGCCAGTAGCAGCACCGGTACTGCCCGGCAGTTTAGCACATGCTTCTAGCCTTGTTCTTGCGGGGTATGTTTCCGGAAGGCTGTCTGACTGGTTTGGTATGACTAGTAAGTTGTGCTGTTTTGGTTAGAGCAACTGTTTGGCTACCTGTTTTCCCTTTCACTCAGGTGGTCATGCTGGCTTCTTTGAGTTTGCTCCTTGAGTGACTCTTTGCGAATCTTTCTGAGAATGTGTGGTCTTTTTGCAACAGTGTTCACCTCTTTAGTCTCCTGAGTGACTTTTTTTTTTTTAATTCTGTGATTTCACTCGTAGTTTATTATTGCTCTGCTGCTTCTTCCTGTATGCTTTTTTTCTCTTCCCTCTTATCTTCAGAGTCATTTCATGGATGAGTTAGGGGGTGTAGATCTCTCTCTCTCTCGCCCTTGAGAACGTTGGGTACCAATTTCGTTCTTTCTTCAGAAATTCTGGTCATTCCTTAGTACTTCCAGTCTATGCTCCTTATTCTTCTAGGACCTGTCTTGGGGGGGGGGGGGGGGGGGGTTGCAGGCACTTCATTCCTCAAGAAGGTTGGCAGGGCAGTCTATGTAGTAACTGCCTCTGCATGATAGAGGGAGAGTGCTGAGTTCCGGAGTTCTCTTGTGTATCCATTGTTTGGTGTTTTGACAGGTCTTCTCCTGCAGTCTTGGTGCACAGTTTCTGCTCGTTCTGAAAGGATTCAGGTCTCCAATTGTCAAGGCGTATTCTAGGTTTCAGTATTCTAGTGCTCAGATCAACTCATGAGTTGGACAGAATTGCATCTGGTCGCTCTTTTAGCGGCCCATGTGACGGGAACTGAGTTCTAGTAGTTGAGTGTCTTGGTCATCGTTACTTGTTTGATATAGTTGGACAGATGCCCAAGTGCGTCTGGTCTCTGTTTTCATTTGCCAGGATCTGGCAGTGATTCTAGTTTGGTCCCTCTCGTGGTTTACTGCTCTGGTACTTCCCATCAATCATTCTGGGCTGGTCCGGAGAGGCGCTAAGGAAGGAGAAATTAGGTCCTACCTTCTAATTTGCGTTCCTTTAGTCCCTCCAAACCAGCTCAGATCCTTTCCTATTCAGTATCCGATTTGTTCTTGGAGATAGTTTTGTACTGATATTAGTTTCATTTGCTCTTGTCTCTGTGGGGAGCTTTCTGATTTAAAAAAAAAATTTTTTTTTTTTTACAAAAAAAAAAAAGTATCTACATTTATGGATATGGCTATTTTCTCAGAGAGACCAATTATTCAACTGTTTCTACGCGGTTGCACATAGGCACATTACTAATGTTGCTGACTCAATTTGGAGTACTCAGAATTTTTCGACAGTGGCCAGCAAGGTGTCTCTGTTGGTAGGTGGCTGTATGAACTGACTAGCGCACAGATGTTTAATGTCTCTCTTTCCTTTTGCTTTGCTGTGCGAATACTGAGCTTTCCAGGGGGCTGAGCACGGCTCTTATTGGCTGCTTAGAAAGAAATAGGTCTTCTCAGTCTACAATATAATTAGGACAGACAAACAGGACAAATAAGAGATAAGGGAATTACTATGGTGGGGGTGATAAAATATGGGTACTGAACAAGTGAAAAAGGGTTAGGAGTTAAAAGCAGCATCAAAACGGTGGACATTTAGCCTAGATTTGAAGATTGCCAGAGACAGAGCTTGACGTACCGGCTCAGGAAGTCTATTCCAGGCATATGGTGCAGCAAGATAAAAGGAACGGAGTCTGGAGTTAGCGGAGGAGGAGAAGGGTAAGAAAGATTTACCCAGTGAACGCCCTTTCTGCCTCGCCTCACCCCATGCTTGGAATAAACTCCCTGAGCCCATTCGCCAGGCCCCCTCCCTGCCCATCTTCAAATCCTTGCTCAAAGCCCACCTCTTAAATGTCGCCTTCAGCACCTAACCACCATACCTCTATTCAGGAAATCTAGACTGCCCCAACTTGACATTTCGTCCTTTAGATTGTAAGCTCCTTTGAGCAGGGACTGTCCTTATTTGTTAAACTGTACAGCGCTGCGTAACCCTAGTAGCACTCTAGAAATGTTAAGTAGTAGTAGAGCTGCAGAGTGAATGCACTTGTATGTCAATAAGAGGAGTTTGAACTGTATGTGGAAACGGATAGGAGGCCAGTGAAGTGACTTGAGGAGAGGGCTAATATGAGCGTAGCGACACTGAAGGAATATAAGTCGTTAAGAATTTTGAACAGATTGAAGAGGAGAGAGATGGCTAAGTGGGAGACCTGTGAGAAGCAAGTTTCAGTAGTATAAGTGAGATGTGATAAGAGTGTGGATAAGGGTTCTGGTAGTGTGATCAGAATGTCGTTGGTGCATACGTTTTCTAAGCATTATTTCTGGTCCATGGCGGTGTGTGTGATGTTGCATTTGGAGCTTCAGTCCTGGCTACTGGAGTTGCAGCAGTCCACCTTACTTGAGGACTGCTTGGGTACATCTCACAAGTCTGATCTGTGTGACACTAAGCAAGGTAAAATTAGTCCTTACCTGATAACTTATTAGTCCCAACAGATCAATCCAGATGCCCGCCCTTTGTTTATCTCAACACATTTTATTTTTCCCCAGTTGTTAGTTTGGTTTGTCTGGTTTCTTTGTTGGGTGTTTGCATTAAAAAAACCAAAGATGAAGAAAGAACAGATGGGTTTTAACTGACTTCATTGCAAGGGTCATGATGCTTTGCCCTCCTGTGATAGCAGTTGAGGGGCCTAGATTGGTTGTATGGAGGCAGGAGATGTTTGCTAGATTGGATTTTCGTCTAATTTCTCCACTGCTTTGGTAGTGATAATACTGAGGTTAAGGTGGCTGCACATGACCACATATAGCAAACCTTTGAAGTTCTCTCTATCCCCACCTGCTATCAGGGTCTGAGCAAGGCACTTTGATAGGCATCCTCTATCTCTACATTTTTCCGATTCTGCTGATGGGAACGTTCCATTCCTTGTCATCAAGCAGATGAAGCCATTACGTATGGGTTGTGTCCATCAACCAGCAGGGGGAGATAGAGCACTCAATTTTTCACAGTGCCTCATGGCCAGCTAGCTCCACTGCCTCTTCAGTATTCTCTAACTCCCCAAGCAGGGTGGCTGCAGCTTCTTCGAGCTCCATCAAAAATCTGCCTGGGGGTGGCTCCTGGCTTGCCATTTGTTAGCCGGGGTGTTAGAGGCTATAGCAGCTTCACTTTGAAGGCACATAGGTCAGCCCTTTCCCTGCCTTACCCATGCCCCCGTGGATGTGGACATATTAGCTTGCTTTTCCCTGTCCTTTCCCACTCAGTGGATGCAGGCACATTGGTTCGCCTTTCCCTGCCTTTCCCACTTATCTGAGCCTCCGGAGTGTTTTTATTTACCTCTTTTGCCTCTGCTTTCCTCACAGTGTTAAAAAAATAAATAAAGTCGCGTTGCGCTTTAGCACAGCAATCTTGGAAAAGAGGTTTTTTTTCTTGAGATTCTTCTTCAGGACCGGAGCTGTGATACTCGGTCTAGTGAGGTAAGAGTGTTTTCTGACTCCTCCGGGGTGGACCCGCGATCGGGACGTTTTTGGCGCAAACCTCCATTTTGAATTTTACCGCCGTTTTCGGCGATGGCTGCGGAGACTGTAAAGGGCTGTTCTAAATGTGGCAAGCGCAAATCAGCAGCGGGGCTCTGTAATTTGTGCTGTACAGACGGTAGAGCCGGCCCGAGCATGGCGAGCGGCGATCTTTTGCGGACACCATTTTGGATTTTCCATATGGCATGGCCTCCGTTGCGACGGAGAACCCTGAATCCGGGGGGGGGGGGGGTCCTCTGACTGAGGCTAATAATAGAGCTGATAGCCCTGGGCAGGATCCGGGCGGTCTGGGAGCGGTTTTCTCCCGATTTTGTTTTAATGCTGCATAGGGCGTACATGCTTAAAAGAGCTCTTCCACAGGGTTCTTCGGACCCTCTGCCTGCCCCCCCCCCCCCCCCCCCCCCCCCCGGTGGATCCTGGCATTTTGGAGTTGGCTTTGCCTGTTTCTTATCCTCCTGATAAACGAAGAAGGGCTAATTCCCCTTCTGAGTGTGGCGCCCCCCCCTCCCCCGTGGTCGGGCTACGAGGATTCTGAGGGGTCTGGCAGAACTTCTTGGGCTGAGGAGCCAGAGTCGGGTGCAGAATTGCCACAGGAGCTTGATGATCCGTCTGCGGTGAGGATTTTCCACCGCGAGGAGGTGCCGGCGCTTATTTCAGATGCCTTACAAGCCCTCTCAATTGAAGATCCTGGGAGTGGCACAGCCTCCTCTGTTAATCCAAGGATGGCTAGCACCAGAAAGCCTGCTCAAGCCTTTCCTTTGCATGACTCCATCCAAGAGCTTATTTCAGCTCAATGGGCTGACCCCGAGGGACCTTTGAGGAACGTTTGGCTCGCTTTGCAATGCCTAAAGTGGATGCCCTGGTCATGGCTGTGACAAAGAGAACTACCCTCCCTGTTGAAGGAGGTGTTGGCCTGAAGGATATTCAAGACCGCAGGCTTGATTCAGCTCTGAAGCGGTCCTTTGATTTGGCAGGTCTCACTGTTCTGGCGTCTGCATGCAGTTGTTACGCTGCTAGAGCCTGCCTGGCTTGGTTTCAGCAGGCAGTGGAACAGCCCGGTGATGGAGCGGAGACCTTATCTGATGTGGCTCCGCGGATGGAGTCGGCCTTGTCCTTTTTGGCTGACGCCCTTTATGATATGGTCAGAGCTTTGGCTAAACAAATGGCTGTGGCAGTGGCGACTCGCCGCACTCTGGCTACGACATTGGGCGGCGGACATGGCCTCTAAGCAAAGGTTGGTGAAGTTGCCCTTTCAAGGCCTTCTCCTGTTTGGTAAGGAGCTGGAAAACATTGTTAAAGGCCTGGGGGATTCCAAACCTCAGTGCTTGCCTGAAGATAGGCCGAAGCCTTCCTCTAAGGGTCAGGCGGTCCGCTCCTCTTACAGACCTCGCTTCCGTGAAGCTAGAAGGTACCGCCCGGGGCGTGCTGCTGGGTTCACTTCTCGTGCCCGCTTTCAGCAGAGAAACTCCTTTCGCTCGGACAAACGTTCCGCAGCTGCCGGTTCAAGGCCTAGAGTTCAGGGGCGACCCTCTCAGTGATGGTGCGCCGGCCCCCTCCTCGTTTCCTGTCATCGGAGGAAGACTTTCCCTCTTTTTCGAGGAGTGGGCCAAAATCTCCGCAGATCAGTGGGTCTTGGACCTGATCAGAGACGGATACCAAATAGAATTCTATGCCCCGGTGAGAGACGTGTTTGTGGAGTCCCGATGCGGTTCTGCCGCCAAACGGGCAGCGGTAGAGGAGACTTTGCACAGTCTGTGCCGGATAGGGGCTGTGACCCTGGTGCCTCCCGCCGAACAAGGACTAGGCCGCTACTCCATTTACTTTGTGGTGCCGTGAAAAGGCGGGTCTTTTTGCCCGATCCTGGACTTAAAAGAGCTAAACAAGTCCTTAAGAGTTCGGCATTTTCACATGGAAACCCTGCGCTCCGTCATTGCGGTGGTACAGCCAGGAAAGTTTCTCACGTCTCTGGACCTGAAAGAAGCTTACTTGCACATACCAATTTGGCCCCCGCACCAGACGTTTCTGCGGTTTGCGGTGTTGCCAGTTTCGGGCCTTGCCTTTTGGCCTCACCACAGCTCCCCGAACCTTCTCCAAGGTAATGGTGGTAGTAGCTGCCTTTCTCAGGCGAGAGGGTATCCGGGTTCACCCGTACCTAGACGACTGGCTCATCCGAGCAGACTCAGAAAAAAAGAGTCATCTAGCTATAGCCAGAGTGGTTTCAGTCCTTCAATCTCTGGGCTGGGTCGTCAATATGGCCAAAAGTTACCTGACCCCCTCGCAATCCCTAGAATATTTGGGGGCCAGGTTCGACACAGCCTCGGGCTATGTGTTTCTTCCCAAGCAAAGGCGGTGCAAGCTTCAGAATCAGGTCTGTCTGCTCCTGAGGATGCCCCGCCCGCGAGCTTGGGACATTGTCCAGCTGTTGGGATCGATGACGGCCACCTTGGAAGTGGTGCCATGGACGAGAGCGCACCTGAGACCTCTACAGTATTCTCTACTTCAACGGTGGTCTCCAATATCTCAGGATTATCAGTGCAGACTTTCTTCCGCTTCAGTATGGAGTGGTGGCTCTCGGACAGCATGTTGCGGCGAGGAATGCCGCTGGCGCTTCCCGATTGGTGCCTAGTGGTGACAGATGCCAGCCTGAAGTGCTGGGGCGCACATTGCAAGGGGAAGCATGCCCAGGGTCTGTGGACGCCCGACGAGTCGGAGTGGTCTATCAACCGCCTGGAGTTGAAAGCGGTGTTTCAGGCTCTTCTGGCCTTTCAAGTGACCCTGTAAGGATTGGCTGTCCGAGTGATGTCGGACAACACGACAGCAGTGGCCTACATAAATTGACAAGGCGGCACTCAGTGCAGAGCTCTAGCCGCGCAGGCCGAACAAATTTGCCACTGGGCCGAGCTGCATCTACAGTCCCTGTCAGCAGCTCACATTGCAGGTCAGAGCAACGTGCAAGCTGACTATCTAAGCAGGCATCAGATCGATCCAGCAGAGTGGGAACTAGCAGACGATGTATTCCTGCAGATATGTGCCAAATGGGGCAAGCCAGTGATGGATCTTATGGCGACCAGTTCCAATGCCAAAGTCCTGTGCTTCTTCAGCAGACGGAGGGATCCTCGCTCTTCCGGGTTGGATGCCTTGGCTCAACCCTGGCCCCTGGGCTTGCTGTATGTCTTTCCTCCGTGGCCCTTGATAGGGCGAGTGCTCCTGCGGATTCTGCTGCATCCAGGAGAAGTGGTGCTCATCGCCCCGGATTGGCCCAGGAGGCCTTGGTATGCGGACCTCCGACAGATGCTGTTGGAGGCTCCCTTTCCCTTACCTCTGGTTCCGCACCTGTTGTCACAGGGTCTGGTGGCCATGGAGGACGCCTGCCGCTTTGGTCTTATGGCATGGCGATTGAGAGGGCGCAATTGAGAGATAAAGGCTACTCAAATAAGGTAAGTTCCACTCTCCTGCAGGCCCGTAAGCGCTCCACTTCCGTGGCTTATGCCAGGATTTGGCGCCAGTTTGAAGTCTGGTGTGTTTCAAGAGCGCTTTCTCCGTTGCGGGCTCCTGTCTCGCTGATTCTGGACTTTTTGCAGGATGGTGTACACAAAGGCTTGGCCTATAATTCCCTGCGGGTGCAAGTGGCAGCATTGGCCTCCCTGCGTGTCCTTAGCTGCTCATCCAGATGTGGTATGGTTTCTTAGAGGGGTGCTTCGGCTCCGTCCTCCCGTGCAAGTACCTTGTCCAGCTTGGAACCTGGGGTTAGTATTGAAGGCCCTTCAGAGGGCTCCCTTTGAACTGCTTCGTCGCGCTTCAGAGAAAGATTTGACACTGAAGGCCGTCTTTTTAGTAGCCATTACCTCGGCGAGACAGGTGTCAGAGCTCCAGGCGCTGTCCTGTAGAGACCCTTTTCTGCAATTCTGTCAGGGGTCACTGTTCGGACCGTGCCTTCCTTCATGCCTAAGGTGGTTTCAGCGTTTCACCTAAACCAGCCTGTTTTTCTTCCCTCCTTTGTTGAGGAGGAGTTTCCAGATTCATTTGGGCAGTTGCACCTTTTGGATGTGCGCAGGACTCTGTTGCAGTATCTGCGAATTACAAATTCTTTCAGGACCTCTGATCATCTTTTTGTGCTGTTTGCAGGTCCTCGCAGAGGGTCTTCAGCGTCTAAAGCCACTATTGTCCGTTGGCTCAAAGAAGCTATCTTTTCAGCATATCTGCTGTCTGGCCGGGCTCCGCCTGAAGCCTTTAAGGCACATTCCACAAGAGCGATTTCCTCTTCCTAGGCGGAAACTGGAGCACTATCTCTTCATGAGATTTGCAGTGCTGCAACATGGGCTTCTAAGCTCTCTTTCGCCCGACATTACAGGCTGGATGTGGCTGCCAGGAGGGATGCGCGTTTTGGAGCACAGATGCTAGCGCATGGTGTGGTTTGTTCCCACCCTATTTAGGGATTGCTTTGTTACATCCCATACGTAATGGCTTCATCTGCTTGATGACAAGGAAGGGAAAATTAGGTTCTTACCATGGTAATTTTCTTTCCTTTAGTCATAGCAGATGAAGCCATGAGCCCTCCCTGTATGATTGTCTATATTGCAGTGATTCTGATTTTAGGTGATGTTCTTGTTTCCTGAAGTTATATTCCTTCCTTGGGGAGTCGGAAAACAGTCTTCAGGATTCTTGTTACAGTTATAGGAGGATGAGTTTATTCCCTCCAGGAGGATGCAAGTATTCCCTCCGTTTATACAAAGTGGAGGATGAGTTTATTCCCTCCAAGAGGATGAGTTCATTCCCTCCTTTTTTGGAGTTTATGCCCTTGTTGGGGGGCCATCGTTCGCTGTGAGGAAAGTTCATGTTATTCCCATTGCGGTTTGCCATACTGCTTTGGAGGCTTCAAATACTGAAGAGGCAGTGGAGCTAGCTGGCCATGAGGCACTGTGAAAAATTGAGTGCTATCTCCCCCTGCTGGTTGATGGACACAACCCATACGTAATGGCTTCATCTGCTATGACTAAAGGAAAGAAAATTACCATGGTAAGAACCTAATTTTCCCTTCCTTGTCATCAGCAGCAGATGAATCCATTACGAATGGGTTGTGTCCACCTACCAGCAGGGGGAGATAGAGAACACTGAAAGCCATAGTGCCTCTAGGACGGCTAGCTCTCAGTATTTCTCTATCTCCCAGCAGGGTAGGACGCAGCTTGTTCAGCTCCTTGAAAATTTCTGTCTGGAGAGGCTCCTGTGCTTGGCCAATTGATCTGGGGTGTTGTGGCTGGTGGTGCCCACTTTAAAGGCACATAGTTCGCCCTGTCCCTGCCTTTCCCACCCTCTACTGCCTCCGGAATACCTCTGTAGCTGTTTGCCTCCAACTTTCCTCACAGCGTAAAAAAAGAAATCCCCCCCCAAAACGTGCTTTTTATGCGCTGCTATTCTGAGGCTTTTATTGACGTGCAGCGTGACCGGAGCTCGGTGGACTCGGTCTTTTGAGGTAAGAGCAGTACTCAGCTCCTTCGGGGAGGGCCCGCGGACGGCGTTCCGATCGGGGTGATTTTGGCGCGAAGCCACCATTTTGTATTTTATTCCGCCGTTTTTCGGCAATGGCTGCTGAGGGAGTTAAGCGCTGTTCCTGTTGTGGCAAGCGCAGATCAGCAATGGGGCTCTGTAAAACGTGCTATATAGACGGTAGAGCCAGTACGAGCATGGCGAGCAATGAGTCTTCCTGCTCAATGGAGCTGGCAGCGGGCGCCATCTTGGAAGCGCCGCATGGCTCGACCCCCATGGTTGCGAAGGAGTCTGTGAGCAGAGGGGCGCCTTGGGCCGAGGCTACCAGAGGAGCTCTGTTCCCCGTAGCTCCTAATTCGGAGATGGGAGGTCAGGCTGAGTTTTTCTCCCCTGAGTTTGTTCTTATTTTACATAAAGCCTTCATGCTGAAAAGAGCTCTGCTGCAGGTGTCTGACACTGCGTTGCTACCTGGTCTCGCTCCGACTGGTGATGGCCCGGGGCAGATGTCAGGATGCCCCTGAATGTTGGATGCACGCTAAACATAGACTGGTAAATTCCCCGTCGGAGAGTGGCGCACCTCCCCCCCCCCCCCCCCCCCCCCCCCCCCGGTTGTGCTGTGGGGACTCTGAGGGATCTGGCAAGCCAGAGGAAAATGCTAAACCCCAGCGGTTACCTGAGGATAGGCTGTGGCCTTCTTCCAAGTGTCAGGTGGTTCCCTCCTCCTCTAGACCTCGCTTCCGTGAAGCTAGAAGGCATCGCCCGGGGCGCTCTGCTGGGTTTACTCAGCGTGCCCGTTCTCAGCAGAGGAACTCCTTTCGCTCGGACAAGCGATCCGCAGCGGCCGGTGCTAGGCCTGGAGTTCAAGGGCGAATCTCTCAATGATAGTGCGCCGGTCCACTCCTACTTTACAGCTGTAGGAGGACGCCTTTCCCTCTTTCTAGAGGAGTGGACCAAGATTACCTCGGATCAGTGGGTTCTGGACCTGATCAGAGAAGGTTACCGATTGGAATTGAATGCCCCGGTGAGAGACTGGTTTTTGGAGTCCCGCTGCGGTGATCCCTGTTCCTCCCACCGAACACGGCTGCGGTCGTTACTCCATTTACTTTGTGGTGCCGCGAAAAGGCGGGTCTTTTCGGCCCATTCTTGACTTGAAGGAAGTCAACAAGTCTCTGAGAGTGCAGCATTTTCACATGGAAACCCTGCGCTCCATCATTGCGGCAGTACAGCCAGGCAAGTTCCTCACGTCTCTGAACCTAAAAGAAGCTTACTTGCACATACTTATTTGGCTCCCGCACTAATGGTTCCTCCGATTTGCGATGTTGGGAAGACATTTCCAGTTTCGGGCCTTGCCTTTTGGCCTCGCCACAGCTCCCCGAACCTTTTCAAAGGTAATGGTGGTAGTAGCTCCCTTTCTCAGGCAAGAGGGTATCCGGGTTCACCCGTACCTGGACGACTGGCTCATCAGAGCGGACTCTGCAAAAGAGAGTCGTCATGTCACAGCCAGAGTGGTCTCAGTACTGCAATCTCTGGGCTGGGTCGTCAGTATACCCAAAAGTCACCTGTCTCCCTCTCCGTCTCTAGAATATTTGGGAGTCTGGTTCGACACGGCCTCGGGGTTTGTTTATCTACCTGACCAAAGGTGGTGCAAGCTTCAGAATCAGGTCCGTCTGCTCTTGAGGATGCCTTGCCCGCGAGCTTGGGACATTGTCCAACTGTTGGGGTCGATGACAGCCACCTTAGAAGTGGTGCCATGGGCGAGAGCGCATATGAGACCTCTGCAGAGTGCCCTGCTTCAACGATGGTCTCCGATGTCCCAGAATTATCAATGCAGACTCACGTGGCTCCCTGCGGCCCAACTCAGTATGGAGTGGTGGCTCTCAGCATGCTGCGGCGAAGAATGCCGCTAGCGCTTCCTGATTGGTGCCTGGTGGTAACGGATGCCAGCCTGAAGGGCTGGGGAGCACATTGCCAGGGAAACTATACCCAGGGTCTATGGACACCCGAGGAAACGGGGTGGTCCATCAATTGCATGGAACTGAGAGCGATATTTCAGGTGCTTCTGGCCTTTCACAAAACCCTGGAGGGACTGGCTGTCAGAGTTCTGTTGGACAACACGACAGCAGTGGCCTTCATAAATCGACAAGGCGGCACTCAGTGCAGAGCACTGGCCGCGGAGGCCGCTCTAATTTGCCACTGGGCCGAGCTACATCTGCAGCTTCTGTCAGCAGCTCACATAGCAGTTCAGAGCAACGTGCAAGCCGATTTTCTAAGCAGGCATCAAATCGACCCAGCGGAGTGGGAACTTGCAGACGAAGTGTTCCTTCAGATCTGTGCCAAATGGGGAAAGCCCGTAATGGATCTTATGGCGTCAAGCACAAATGCCAATGTCCCGTCCTTTTTCAGCAGACGGAGGAATCCTCGCTCAGCGGGGTTGGATACCTTGGCTCAACCCTGGCCTTAGGGCCTCCTTTATGTGTTCCCTCCTTGGCCCTTAATAGGGTGGCTCCTCCTGCGAATTCGGCTACATCAAGGAGTGGTGATCCTCATTGCCCCGGATTGGCCCAGGCGGCCGTGGTATGCGGACCTCCGGCGGAT
Organism: Microcaecilia unicolor; assembly: GCF_901765095.1. NCBI lineage: Eukaryota > Metazoa > Chordata > Amphibia > Gymnophiona > Siphonopidae > Microcaecilia > Microcaecilia unicolor. Next base: position 66,582,634 of record NC_044032.1, on the reverse strand, counting down.
GCTGGTGGAGGCTCCCCTTCCTTTGCCTCTGGTTCCGAACCTGTTGTCGCAGGAACCAGTGAACATGGAGGATCCATGCCACTTTGGTCGTACGGCACGGCTATTGAGAGGGCGCAATTGAGAGACAAAGGCTATTCTAACAAGGTCATCTCCATTCTCTTGCAGGCCCGCAAGCGTTCCACTTCCGTTGCCTATGCTCAGATCTGGCGCCACTTTGAGGCTTGGTGTGCTTCTAAAGCGATCACACCCATGCGGGCTTCTGTCTCTCCTATACTTGACTTTCTGCAGCATGGTTTACAAAAAGGCTTGGCCTATAATTCCCTGCGTGTTCAAGTGGCAGCATTGTCATGCTTTTGGGGGAAGGTCGCTGGCCTCTCCCTGGCTTCACATCCGGACATTGCATGGTTTCTGAGAGGGGTGCTTCAGCTCCGGCCTCCTGTGCGGGCTGCTTGCCTGGCCTGGAACCTGGGGCTAGTATTGAAGGCTCTTCAGTGTTTGCCCTTCGAGCCGCTGAAGCGAGCTTCGGAGAAGGATGTGACTCTAAAGACGGTCTTTTTGGTGGCCATTGCATTGGCAAGATGGGTATCTGAGCTCCAGGCGCTGACCTGTCGGGACCCTTTTCTGCAATTCTCAGAGTCCGGAGTAACGGTATGTACTGTGCCTTCGTTCATGCCTAAGGTGGTTTCAGCGTTTCACCTAAACCAGTCTATCTATTTGCCCTCCTTTACTAGGGAGGAGTTTCAAGAATCCTTTGGGCAGTTGCACCTCCTGGATGTGCGCCGGGCTGCAGATGTCAAATGCTTTCAGGACCTCTAATCACCTTTTTGTATTGTTGTTAGGTCCTCGCAGAGAGTCCTCCGCGTCTAAAGCCACTGTATCCCGTTGTCTTAAGGAAGCCATTTTTTCTGCATATCTGGCCGCCCTCCGCCTGATGCCTTTAAGGCACATTCCACAAGAGCGATTTCTTCTTCTTGGGCTGAGACGGGAGCACTCTCTTCAAGCGATATGTAGTGCAGCTACTTGGGCTTCTAAGCTCTCTTTTGCCCGTCATTACAGGCTGGATGTGGCTGCCAGGAGGGACGTGCTTTTTGGAGCACAAGTGCTTGTGCTTGGTGTGGCCTGTTCCTGCCCTATCTAGGGTTTGCTTTGATACATCCCATTCGTAATGGATTCATCTGCTGCTGATGACAAGGAAGTTTCGGAAAATTAGGTTAAGTACATAAGTACATAAGTACATAAGTAATGCCACACTGGGAAAAGACCAAGGGTCCATCGAGCCCAGCATCCTGTCCACGACAGCGGCCAATCCAGGCCAAGGGCACCTGGCAAGCTTCCCAAACGTACAAACATTCTATACATGTTATTCCTGGAATTGTGGATTTTTCCGAAGTCCATTTAGTAGCGGTCTATGGACTTGTCCTTTAGTAAACCATCCAACCCCTTTTTAAACTCTGCTAAGCTAACCGCCTTCACCACTTTCTTACCTTGGTAATTTTCTTTCCTTTAGTCACAGCAGATGAATCCATGATCCCTCCCTGATTGACTCTGTTTTGTGTTCAGTTTTTCCTGCAGACATGTTCCCTCATTGGGAGAAGTTGGAAAACAGTCTTCAGGATTTCTGTTCTTCTACAGGAGGTTGAGTTCGTACCTCCTTTGTGTTATTGCTCCTGTTCTGGAGCATTTGTTTGCTGTGAGGAACGTTTGTTATGCTACTTTGTGGTTTAATACTGCTTTGGAAGCTTCAAAATACTGAGAGGCAGGTGGAGCTAGCCGTCCTAGAGGCACTATGGTTTTCAGTGTTCTCTATCTCCCTCTGCTGGTAGGTTGACACAACCCATTCGTAATGGATTCATCTGCTGTGACTAAAGGAAAGAAAATTACCAAGGTAAGAACCTAATTTTCCCTTAATGAAAGGAATCCAGATTTAGTTTCCAGTAGCTATTGCCTTTTTTTTTTTTTTTTCTTGGGGAGTTTTTCTGATGGCTCTCCTTTATTGGACCTTCCTCCCTCCAACTCCGTTTTTGGTCTTAATCTATGTTTTCTGTTACCTTTTGTTATTTCTTTATTAACGGATCAATGTGGCTATATTTCTTAATGCAAATTCTTGTATGTGTGTTTTCTTAATTTTATAAACAAAATAAAAAAAAATTACTCATGAATTTCACTTTTGACATTCTGTGCAGGCTCTACGTGAGAACAGCAGCACTTCTGTTTTTCTACTTGAGTGATGAGGATTGACTGAAATAGCCGAACCAATGATTCCCATATGCCCAGTAGTTTCTTTCACTTATGGTGAGTAAAATTAATATTAATTTTTAGGGTTTTACACAGCATCCTGCTGTACCTGCACCCCCCGAAATCGGGCCAACTTGCCTTTTGACTGGTTGACTCTGATAAATAAGTTGAAGCACGGAAATACTAACAACCTAACGTTAGCTGTTCCCAGTGTGTTCACAAGTACTCTGAAAATACTGCTATCCAGCACTGCTTTTTTAATGAAGAGAGTCTAGAACTCTGTTGTAGTCTACTTCATCCGAACCACTGATTGCCTTATTTCTTTACCAACTTCTTATTCTGTAATTTCCCAAGTTGATCCTCTTGCACCCCATCCTCTTTTTTTCAGATTTCATGCAACTGGATTCTTCCCCCCCTGCTCCCTATCTTCTCTTTCAGATTCTATGATTCTATGCCAATGTAGTCCACAATGTGTTCTTGCTTTCAAGCCAGCTTCCCTACATGTTTGCACATAACATGGACCCCTTGTGAAAAAGAGGACCTTTTACTTGCATCTATTTCATACACCAGCTAGCTTCATTCTGTATGTTTCTTGCTGTTTGCTTGAGACTATGATGCCCCCTGGGCTCAAACTGCAGAGTGGACTGGCTAGTAGAGGCAAATACAGATAAGAAGTGCTGCTCTTACAAGCTAGAAGGGAGCGAGGAGGATTGTGTCAGAGGAACAGGGTATTGTGTAGGAATCAATTTGGGGGGGGGGGGGGGGGAGGAAAATGTAGAGCCCTGTTCTTTTCTACCCTTTTTCAACTCTCTGGTGAATCAGTTGACTGCTTCAATGCTGCATTCTCAGCAACTCGTACTATGTCGCTTGCCCTAGAAAGCTTATCAGTTATCTTTCTCCCACGATGGCAAGGAGATGAGGTTTCTGCCTGCTTTCTGCCGCAATCACAGTTTAAAGTTCTGGTGTGGCACTCTGCCATGAAAATGTACAGTTACCATTATTTTATGTGTCACTGTTGAATACAAGATGATGGTTTAATCGGCTGCAGAAAGGTAGGAAATAAGTCTTGGTGAATAAGGGAAGAGACTGTGCATGACATGGGAGAGAGAGAGATGGTAAGCTGATGTTTCTAAAATGGATAGATGTCAGGTATTGGAAAAGACAAAGTACAACAGAGGTGAAAGTGTTGTCATGGAGGGGAGAAAAGAGGGAAAAATTAATAAGGAGTAAGCTGTAAAAATAGCTTAAATAAGTTTGTAAAACATTTGACAAGATGAATGCAATACAAAGTTGGGGGATAGGAATTTTGAACAGCAAAAATGTTAATTCCTTGTCATCAATCAGATGAACCCATTACGTATGGGTTGTGTCCATCAACCAGCAGGGGGAGATAGAGAGCACTCAAATTTCACAGTGCCACATGTTCAGCTAGCTGCCTCTTCAGTATTCTCTATCTCCCCAAGCAGGGTGGTCAGTGTTGCCAGGTGGGCGGTTTTACCGGCCAATTGGGCGGTTTTCCACGACCCGCCGCGGGGAAATTTTTGCCCGCGGCGGATTGCGTTTTTTGGCTCCTTTTGGTTCTTTTGGGCGGTTTTAAAAGCGGTTTTTTTCGGCCGCGGGGGGGTGGGGTTAGTGACATTTTGGGTGGGGCCGGTGACGGGGTTGGCGGGGGCGGGGTTGGCGGGGGCGGGGGCGATGACGCGGGGGTGGGGTGTCAGGGGCGGGGTTTGACTTTGGGCTCGATTGGGTGGGAAATAAATTTTCCACCTGGCAACCCTGAGGGTGGTTGCAGCTTGATCAAGCTCCTTAAAAAATCTGCCTGGGGGTGGCTCCTGGCTTGCCAGTTGTTAGCCGGGGTGTTAGAGGCTATAGCAGCTTCACTTTAAAGGCACATAGGTTAGCCCTTTCCCTGCCTTACCCATCCCCCCAGTGGATGTGAGCACATTAGTTTCACTTTTCCCTGCTCTTCCCCACTCTATACTTGGTGGATGCAGGGACATTGGTTCGCCTTTCCCTGCCTTTCCCACTGTTCTGTACCTTGGGAGTTGATTTGATTGCCTCTTTTGCTGTTTTCTCTACTTTCCTCACAGCGTTAAAAAAAAATAATAATAAATAAATAAAAAAGCAAGAGGTTTTCTTCAGTTTCTACAGCGTGACCGGAGCTTGTATACTCGGTCCAGTGAGGTAAGAGTGTTTTCTGACTCCTCCGGGGTGGGCCTGCGATCAGGACGTTTTTGGCGCGAAGCCGCCATTTTGAATTTTCCGCCATTTTTTTGGCGATGGCTGCAGAGAGTGTTTAAGCGCTGTTCCAAGTGTGGCAAGCGCAGATCAGCAGCGGGGCTCTGTAAAACGTGCTGTTCAGGCGTAAGAGCCGGCCCGAGCATGGCGAGCGATGATTCTTCCTGCTCTGTGGAGCTGGCAGCGGGCGCCATTTTGAAAGCACCACATGGCGCGACCCCCGCTGAGGCGGAGGGTCTGGAGATCGGAGGGGGCCCTCAAATTGAGGCTGGCCAAAGAGCTACTGGAACCAGGTGCCCAGGGCGAGTTTTTCTCCCCTGACTTTGTATTATTGCTTCATAATGCATATATGCTTAAAAGAGCTCAGCCACAGGGGTTTTCTACGGCCCCCCCTTACTGCCCCTCCGGTGGATGCAGGCCTGGGATTGCCCTCTGAGGCGTTTTTCCCTGATAGCTGGCCGCAAAAGAAGCGCAGAAGGGTAAATTCCCCTTCAGAGAGTGGCGCACCCCCCTTTTTCCCCCCCCGTAGTCGGGATGTGGTGACTCTGAGGGATCTGGCAGGCCCTCGTGGCCAGAGGAACCAGAGGAAGGTGCAGAAGGGCCACTGGATCCAGATGATCCGTCTGCGGTGAGGATTTTCCACCGTGAGGAGCTGCCAGCGCTTATTTCAGATTGTCTTACAGGTCCTCTCTATTGAAGATCCTGGGAGTGGAGTGGCCTCCTCTGGAAATCCGAGGATGGCAAGTACCAAGAAGCCTGCTCGAGCCTTTCCTTTGCATGACTCCATCCAAGAGCTTATTTCAGCTCAATGGGCTGACCCCGAAGGACCTTTGAAAGTTTCCAGGGCTATGGGGCAATTATACTCTGAGTGAGGAGCATTTGGCTCGCTTTGCAATGCCTAAGGTGGATGCCCTAGTCACAGCTGTGACAAAGAGAACTACCCTCCCGGTTGAAGGAGGTGTTGCCCTAACATAGTAATATACATAGTAACATAGTAGATGACAGCAGAAAAAGACCTGCATGGTCCATCCAGTCTGCCCAACAAGATAAACTCATGTGTATACCTTACCTTGATTTGTACCTGCCTTTTTCAGGGCACAGACCGTACAAGTCTGCCCAGCAGTATTTCCTGCCTCCCAACCACCAGTCCCGCCTCTCATCGGCTCTGGCACAGACCATATAAGTCTGCCCTCCACTATCCTCGCCTCCCAACCACCAACCTCTCTTCCCCCACCTGCTCCGCCACCCAATTTCGGCTAAGCTTCTGAGGATCCATTCCTACTGCACAGGATTCCTTTATGCATATCCCACGCATGTTTGAATTCCGTTACCATTTTCATGTCCACCACCTCCCGCGGGAGGGCATTCCAAGCATCCACCACTCTCTCCGTGAAAAAATACTTCCTGACATCTTTTTTGAGTCTGCCCCCCTTCAATCTCATTTCATGTCCTCTCGTTCTACCGCCTTCCCATCTCCGGAAAAGGTTTTTTTTGCAGATTAATACCTTTCAAGTATTTGAACGTCTGTATCATATCACCCCTGTTCCTCCTTTCCTCCAGGGTATACATGTTCAGGTCAGCAAGTCTCTGCTCATATGTCTTGGAACGCAAATCCCATACGATTCTCGTAGCTTTTCTTTGCACCGCTTCCATTTTTTTTATATTTCAACATTTTTATTGATGACAATGCATCCAGGTTACAAACAACATTTGGCTTAAACATAACGCCAACAATCACAACAGCTTTGACCGACAGGGACCGTCATCAACTTATTTTATTTATTTTCTCCCCCCTCCCCCCCCCCTTTTAAATGATATATTATTCATAGTTGCTACTAAACAAGGCAAAACAGGGTTCAACACCATATAATAATTATCTTAAAGGTATACCAGCATTTTCATCAGTAAGAAAATGAATATCCGGCATCTACTATACCTCTCCCCCCCCCACCCCCACCCCCAATTGCACCGCTTCCATTTTTTTAACATCCTTCGCAAGGTACGGCCTCCAAAACTGAACACAATACTCCAGGTGGGGCCTCACCAACGACATGTACAGAGGCATCAACACTTCCTTTCTGATCACACCTCTCTTTATACAGCCTAGCAACCTTCTCGCTATGGCCACCGCCTTGTCACACTGTTTCGTCGCCTTCAGATCCTCAGATACTATCACCCCAAGATCCCTCTCCCCCTCAGTACCTATCAGACTCTCACCGCCTAACACATAAGTCTCTCGTGGGTTTCTACTCCCTAAATGCATCAATTTGCATTTCTTCGCATTGAATTTTAATTGCCAAACCGTAGACCATTCTTCTAGCTTCCTCAGATCCCTTTTCATGCTTTCCACTCCCTCCCGGGTGTCCACTCTGTTGCAAATCTTAGTATCATCCGCAAATAGGCAAACTTTACCTTCTAACCCTTCGGCAATGTCACTCACAAATATATTGAACAGAATCGGCCCAGCACCAATCCCTGAGGCACTCCACTACTCACCTTTCCCTCCTCCGAGCGAACTCCATTTACCACCGGAGGAGGGAAAGGTGAGTAGTGGAGTGCCTCAGGGATCGGTACTGTTGCCGATTCTGTTCAATATATTTGTGAGTGACATTGCCGAAGGGTTAGAAGGTAAAGTTTGCCTATTTGCGGGTGATACTAAGATTTGCAACAGAGTGGACACCCGGGAGGGAGTGGAAAGCATGAAAAGGGTTCTGAGGAAGCTAGAAGAATGGTCTAAGGGCCCTGAAGGACATGGAAGACCGTAGACTGGAATCAGCACTTAAACGGTCCTTTTGAAATTGCTGGTCTTACTATTCGGGCGTCTGCATGCAGTTGTTATGCTGCTGGAGCCTGCCTGGCATGGTTGCAACAGGCAGTGGAACAGCCCGGTGATGGAGCGGAGCCCTTGTCTGAAGTGGCTCCGCGGATGGAGTCGGCCTTGTCCTTTTTGGCTAACGCCCTTTCTGATATTGTCAGAGCTTCGGCTAAACAGATGGCTGTAGCAGTGGCGGCTCGCCGTCTTCTGTGGCTACGGCATTGGGCGGCGGACATGGCCTCTAAGCAAAGGTTGGTGAAGTTGCCCTTTCAAGGCCTTCTCCTGTTGGGTGGGGAGTTAGAGAAAATTGTGAAAGGCCTGGGAGGTGCTAAACCCCAGCGCTTACCTGAGGATAGGCCGCGGCCTCCGTCCAAGGGTCAGGCGGTTCACTCCTCTTGTAGACCTCGCTTCCGTGAAGCTAGAAGGTACCGCCCGGGGCATTCTGCTGGGTCCACTTCTCGTGGCCGGTTTTCAGCAGAGGAACTCCTTTCACTTGGACAAACGTTCCGCAGCAGCAGGCTCAAGACTTGGAGTTCAAGGACGACCCTCTCAATGAGGGTGCGCCGGCCCCCTCCTCGATTCCTGTTATAGGAGGACGTCTTTCCCTTTTTCTCGAGGAGTGGGTCTTGGACCTGATCAGAGAAGAATACCGAATAGAATTCGATGCCCCGATAAGACGTGTTTGTGGAGTCCCGATGTGGTTCTGCCGCCAAACGGGCGGCGGTAGAGGAAACCTTACAAGGCTTGATTCACTTTGGGGCGGTTTCCCCCGGTGCCTCCCGCCGATTTCGGCTGCGGCCGCTACTCCATTTACTTTGTGGTGCCACGAAAAGGTGGGTCTTGTCGCCCTATTCTGGACTTAAAAGAATTAAACAAGTCCCTAAGAGTGCGGCATTTTCACATGGAAACCCTGCGCTCCGTCATTGCGGCGGTACAGCCAGGAGAGTTTCTCACGTCTCTGGACCTGAAAGAAGCTTGCTTGCATATACCAATTTGGCCCCCGCATCAGAGGTTTCTGCGTTTTGCGGTGTTGGGAAAACATTTCCAGTTTCGGGCCTTGCCTTTTGGCCTCGCCACAGCTCCCCAACCTTTTCCAAGGTAATGGTGGTGGTAGCTGCTTTTCTCAGGCGAGAAGGTATCCGGGTTCACCCGTACCTAGACGACTGGCTCATCAGAGCAGACTCCGCAACAGAGAGCCATCAAGCTACAGCCAGAGTGGTCTCAGTACTGCAATCTCTGGGCTGGGTCGTCAATGTAGCCAAAAGTTACCCGACCCCCTTGCAATCTCTAGAATATTTGGGGGCACGGTTCGACTCAGACTCGGGATATGTATTCCTACCCGAGCAAAGGCGGTGCAAGCTTCAGAATCAGGTCCATCTGCTCCTGAGGATGCCCCGCCCGTGAGCTTGGGACATTGTCCAGCTGTTGGGATCGATGACTGCCACCTTGGATTTGGTGCCCTGGGCGAGAGCGCACCTGAGACCTCTACAGTATTCCCTGCTTCAACGATGGTCTCCAGTATCTCAGGATTATCAATCCAGACTTTCTTGGCTCCCTGCGGCCCGACTCAACATGGAGTGGTGGCTCTCAGACAGCATGCTGCGGAGAGGAATGCCGCTGGCGCTCCCCGATTGGTGTCTAGTAGTGACAGATGCCAGCCTGAAGGGCTGGGGCGCACATTGCAAGGGGAAGCATGCCCAGGGGCTTTGGACACCCGACGTGTCGGAGTGGTCCATCAATCGCCTAGAGTTGAAAGCGGTGTTTCAGGCGCTTCTGGCCTTTCAAGTGACCCTGGAAGGATTGGCTGTCAGAGTGGTGTCGGACAACACCACAACAGTGGCCTACATAAACCGACAAGGCGGCACTCAGTGCAGAGCGCTGGCCGCGCAGGACGAACAGATTTGCCACTGGGCCGAGCTTCATCTACAGTTTCTGTCGGCAGCTCACATTGCAGGCCAGAGCAACGTGCAAGCCGATTATCTAAGCAGGTATCAAATCGATCCAGCGGAATGGGAACTGGCAGACGAAGTATTCCTGCAGATATGTGCCAAATGTGGCAAGCCCGTGATGGATCTTATGGCGACAAGTTCAGATGCCAAAGTCCCGTGCTTCTTCAGCAGATGGAGAGATCCTCGCTCGGCAGGGTTGGATGCCTTGACTCAGCCCTGGCCTCCGGGCCTACTATATGTGTTCCCTCCATGGCCCTTGATAGGGCACGTGCTCCTGTGGATTCGGCTGCACCCAGGAGAAGTGGTGCTCATCGCCCCGGATTGGCCCAGGAGGCCTTGGTATGCGGACCTCCGACAGATGCTAGTGGAGGCTCCCCTTCCTTTACCTCTGGTACCGAACCTGTTGTCGCAGGGACCGGTAGCCATGGAGGACGCCTGCCGTTTTGGTCTTACGGCATGGCTATTGAGAGGGCGCAATTGAGAGGCAAAGGCTACTCAAATAAGGTAAGTTCCATTCTCCTGCAGGCCCGCAAATGGTCCACTTCCGTGGCTTATGCCAGGATCTGGCGCCAGTTTGAGGCTTGGTGTGTTTCAAAAGTGATCACACCCATGCGGGCTCCTGTCTCGCTGATTCTGGACTTTTTGCAGGATGGTGTACAAAAAGGCTTGGCCTATAATTCCCTGTGGGTGCAAGTGGCAGCATTGGCCTCACTTCATGGTAAGGTTGCAGGCATGTCTTTAGCTGCTCATCCAGATGTGGCACGGTTTCTTAGAGGGGTGCTTCGGCTCAGTCCTCCTGTGCGGGCACCTTGTCCAGCTTGGAACCTGGGGCTAGTTTTGAAGGCTCTGCAGGGTTCTCCTTTTGAGCCGCTACGGCGAGCTTCAGAGAAAGATTTGACACTAAAGGCCATTTTTCTGGTGGCCATTACTTCGGCGAGACAGGTGTCAGAACTCCAGGCTGTCCTGTCGAGACCCATTTCTGCAATTTTCAGAGTCCGGGGTCACGGTTCGTATCGTGCCTTCCTTCATGCCTAAGGTGGTTTCAGCGTTTCACCTAAGCCAGCCTATTTTTCTACCCTCTTTTGTTAAGGAGGAGTTTCCAGAATCCTTTGGGCAGTTGCACCTTTTGGATGTGCGCAGGACTCTGTTGCAGTATCTGCGAGTTACTAATTCTTTCAGGACCTCTGATCATTTGTTTGTTTTACTATCAGGTTCTCGCAGAGGGTCTCCAGCGTCTAAAGCCACTATTGCCCGCTGGCTCAAAGAAGCTATCTTTTCAGCTTATCTGCTTGCCGGCCGGCCTCCGCCTGTAGCCTTTAAGGCACATTCTACAAGAGCGATTTCTTCCTCTTGGGCTGAAACTGGAGCACTCTCTGTTCATGAGATTTGCAGTGCAGCAACATGGGCTTCGAAGCTTTCATTTGCCTGACATTACAGGCTGGATGTGGCTGCTAGGAGGGATGCGTGTTTTGGAGCACAAGTGCTAGCGCATGTTGTGACTTGTTCCCACCCTATATAGGGATTGCTTTGATACATCCCATACGTAATGGCTTCATCTGCTTGATGACAAGGAAGGGAAAATTAGGTTCTTACCTTGGTAATTTTCTTTCCTTTAGTCATAGCAGATGAAGCCATGAGCCCTCCCTGTATGATTGTCTGTATGATGTGAATCTGTTTCAGGTTCTGTTCTTGTTTCCTGAAGTTCTAATCCTTGGGAGAAAGTTGGAAAACAGTCTTCAGGATTCTTGTTCACTTATAGGAGGATGAGTTCATTCTCTCCAGTTCATGTGTAGGAGGTTGAGTTAATTCCCTCCAGGAGGATGTGTGTATTCCCTCCATAAATACAAAGAGGAGGACGAGTTTATTCCCTCCAGGAGGATGTGTTCATTCCCTCCTTTTGAGTTCATTCCCTTATGGGGCCATCGTTTGCTGTGAGGAAAGTTCATGTTATTCCCATTGCGGTTTGCCATACTGCTTTGGAAGCTTCAAATACTGAAGAGGCAGTGGAGCTAGCTGACCATGTGTCACTGTGAAATTTGAGTGCTCTCTATCTCCCCCTGGTGGTTGATGGCCACAACCCATACGTAATGGCTTCATCTGCTATGACTAAAGGAAAGAAAATTACCAAGGTAAGAGCCTAATTTTCCCATTTTTTTTTTGTTTATATAACAAAGCTAATTGAAAAGACAATTGAAGGTATATAGTGTGTCATGTGTAAGGATGTACATGTAGGCCTGAAAGATGTGTGTACACAAGGTAACTACTGGTTTCACTTGTTCATGAGTTTAGTGTTTGATCCAGGTTGGCCATTACACTATGAAAACAATTGTAACTCACAGTACTGGCATCATAAAATGACTTTAGGTGTCACGATGTAAAATCTGTACATAATCTCTGATAGGTGGTTTATTTGTAATTGCTGTCCTTCAAGAAGTTCTTAACACACTGTGTGATTTTTTTTTTTTTTTCTTCTTAACAAAACTGCAGTGCCAAGCCGGCTTGGTGAAGAGGCCAAAATGGCTACTGGCAACTACTTTGGATTTGCCCATGGTGGTGCTGCTCAGTATAGGTAAAGTACTTTATTTTTTTATTTAATATGACTTTGTGTAGTATCTAGAAGGACACTGGTATGTATTTTGGTTGATGTGAGTGGCTGCTCGCTATTGAAAGAGTTCAGAGCAGAGTAAAAAAATTCTCTGAGGACAAGCAGGCTAGTTAATTATCAGAAGTCGGGCAGGAAGGCACCCATGCTTTCACGATGGGAGCGCTCCCTCAAGCTTTTAAAGAAACAGTACGCTGGGCAGCATTTCCTCACCAAGCTCTGGATGACGTCACCCACGTGAGAATAAGTGGCCTGCTGTCCTTGGAGAATACCTGATACAGGTAAGTAACATAGGCAGCCGAGACCCCTCGGGCATGCCGGTTTGAGATTACAACAATAACACAATAATATGACACGTGGTATATATATATTTTTTTTATTACATTTGTACCCCGCGCTTTCCCACTCATGGCAGGCTCAATGCGGCTTACATGGGGCAACGGAGGGTTAAGTGACTTGCCCAGAGTCACAAGGAGCTGCCTGTGCCTGAAGTGGGAATCAAACTCAGTTCCTCAGTTCCCCAGGACCAAAGTCCACCACCCTAACCACTAGGCCACTCCTCCACACTTGGCCGCAGCTTTATTTAGAATACAAACATCATACCCTGGGTATACCCAAGCCAATCATATTTCCGTCTTAGTAGTCAACCCAGTCCGCCATCTTTAGCGAGACAGACCAATCGTTAACAGAGCTCCCCGCCGTCCAGCAAGGGCGCTCAACCGTAAGCGCAGCTATCCCAGCTGCCTATGCTTACGCCGCCAATCGTAAACCGAGCTTCCCGCCGTACAGCAAGGGCGCTCAAACGTAAGCGCAGGTATCCCAGCTGCCTAGCTTACACCATCAGGCTTGGGTACCCCGTCAAAGCTGCGACAGAATATATACATGAACATATCCACATTAAATCGGGCGGGTGGGTCTGGGTGCATGCTGATGCCCGGACGCCATAAAAGGACGTCCGGGCTCCGCTCTGGGGGTTTTAAGCCCCATGGTAGTCCCTCCTTTTCCGGCGGGGTGCTACGGAGGGGTGGGAACGTGCCCTCCGTGCCTCGCCCGCACCCCGCTGGCATCGGCGCGCAGGCCCATCGGGGCACGGCGCCTTGTTATTGTCGGCTCTGTGCACCCGATGGGGAACTGCGCCTTGTCTTTAACATAGGCAGCCGAGACCCCTCGGGCATGCCGGTTTGAGATTACAACAATAACACAATAATAACATGACACATGGTATTTTCTTAAGATGGCACACTTGGCTGCAGCTTTATTTAGAATACAAACATCATACCCTGGGTATACCCAAGCCAATCATATTTCCGTCTTAGTAGTCAACCCAGTCCGCCATCTTTAGCGAGACTGACTAATCGTTAACAGAGCTCCCCGCCGTCCAGCAAGGGCGCTCAACCATAAGCGCAGCTATCCCCGCTGCCTATGCTTACGCCGCCAATCGTAAACCGAGCTCCCCGCCGTACAGCAAGGGCGCTCAAATGTAAGCGCAGCTATCCCAGCTGCCTAGCTTACACCATCAGTCTTGGGTACCCCGCCAGCAGCCCGGGGTAGCAACGCTTGCCCCGGGCCCCCCCCCCCATCATCAGCTGCGGCCTGTTGTGCCATAGACAGGTACGTGCACTACCAGCTGCAACCTTATGTTACATGGGTCATTCCCACTTGCATATAGGTGGGTCCCGTCCTTCGAGCGAACCTTTCATATATCTCTGCTGCTCGCTCGTGCGTCACCTGTGCTTCATCTGCTATGACTAAAGGAAAGAAAATTACCAAGGTAAGAACCTAATTTTCCCTTATTCACACTGCATGCAGTATATTCTAACGGAGGAAAAAAGACCTCAAAAGTCTTGGAACAGCAGCAAGTTTAATTTCTTTGTGCTGGCACTTCAAAGGCCCCGTTGATACCATTAGTCAGTGGAGGTTTTTTTGACCGATGATATGAACGGAGCCTTTGAAGTGCTAGCACAAAGAAATTATACTTGCTGCTGTTTCAAGACTTCTGATGTCTTTTTTTTCTTCATGAAACATATAAACGGCAAGTGACTGACTCACCTGCAAATGCGCAGTAGAGTCGGAACGCTGAGAGTGTAGAAGTCCAAGCCCCGCCTCTACCAGCAGTACAGTCCAATAGGGAGGAGGGCTTGGACATGGGCGTGGAAATCGGAGGAGGAGGGAAGAAGGGGGCGGAACTGAGGGAAACAGATGCTGGGGAGAGAGCAGGGTTTGGGGGGGGGGGGGGGGGGGAGGCCATAGGAAAATAAAAAACTAGCCCGTTGTTACGAGCTTAATGGCTAGTTAGAATATATTCCATACAGTGTGAATAATGGGCTAATGATATAAAAGGATATTTAAAAAAAGGATAACAAAACACAATAAGATCTTTTTGATTCTGCTTTGAAAGTTGTTTAATAACTGGAGAAGCCAGGTTCAAATCCCGTATGTGCTACTTCCTTGTCATCAAGCATTTGAATCCATTACGAGTGGGTTGTGTCCATCAACCAGCAGGGGGAGATAGAGAGCACTGAAAAACCATAGTGCCTCATGGCCAGCTAGCTATCTGCCTCTCAGTATTCTCTATCTCCCCAGCAGGGTGGTTGCAGCTTGTTCAAGCTCCTTCAGAAAATCTACCTGGGGTGGCTCCTGTGCTTTTGCCAGTTGTAGCAGGGGTGTTGTGGCTGATGGTGCCCACTTTAAAGGCAAATAGGTTAGCCCTTTCCCTGCCTTACCCGGCCCCCGATGTGGAAGTAGACAAATAGGCAAGCCCTGTCCCTGTCTTTGCCCACGCTGTGGATGCAGGCACATAGGTTCGCCCTTTCCCTGCCTTTCCCACGCTACTGATCCTCCGGAGTTGGAAATGTGCCTCTTTCGCTGTTGCCTCAAACTTTCCTCACAGTGTTTAAAAAAAAAAAAAGCTGCGTCGTGCTTTGACGCTGCGATCCCAGAAAAGAGGTTTTCTTCTGATTGTGCAGTGTGACCGGAGCTCGGAGACTCGATCTGGTGAGGTAAGAGCATTTGGTAGCTCCTCCGGGGAGGGCCCGCGTTCAGGACGATTTTGGCGTGAATCCGCCATTTTGAATTTCCGCCATTTTCGGCGATGGCTGCTGAGAAAGTAAAGTGCTGTTCTGTTTGTGGCAAGCACAAATCTGCAGCGAGGCTCTTTAAGGCGCGCTTTTCAGACGGTAGAGCCGACCCAAGCATGGCGAGCGATGTTCCTTCCCGCTCCGTGGAGCTGGCAGCGGGCGCCATTTTGGAACAGCATGGCGCGACCCCCGCTGAGGCGGAGGGGTTTGAGCCTGGAGGGGCGCCTCGTGTAGAGGCTAATAAAAGAGCTGTTTCCCCCTGACTGGAACCTGGAGGCCAGGGTGAGCCATTTTCCCCTGAATTTGTTTTATTGCTGCATAATGCATACATGTTAAAAAGAGCTCTTGCGCAGGGGTCCTCTGCGGCCGTGCTTTCTGTATCCCCTCCAGTGGGTCTGGCCAGGCGCGTTTTCCCCTGACGGCTGCAAGACAAGCGCAGAAGGGTGTATTCCCCTTCAGCGAGTGGCGCACCCCCTTTCCCCCCCGTGGTCGGGATGTGAGGACTCTGAGGGTTCTGGCAGGCCTTCGTGGTCTGGAGAGCCAGAAGAAGGTGCAGGATGCCACCTGATCCAGATGATCCTTCCGCGGTGAGGATTTTCCACCACGATGAGCTGCCAGCGCTTATTACTGATGCCTTGCAGGTCCTCTCTATAGAAGACCCTGGGAGTACTGAGACCTCCGGTAATCCGAGGATGGCAAGTACCAAGAAGCCTGCTCGAGCCTTTCCTTTGCATGACTCCATCCAAGAGCTTATCACAGCTCAATGGGCTGACCCCGAGGGGCCTTTGAAAGTCGCCAGGGCTTTGGGGCAATTATACCCTCTAAGTGAGGAGCATTTGGCAGTAGCTAAAGTGGATGCCCTGGTCACGGCTGTGACAAAGAAAACTACCCTCCCAGTGGAAGGAGGAGTTGCCGTGAAGGGCATGCAGGACCGTCGCCTGGAGGCAGCTATGAAACGGTCCTTTGAAATTTCAGGCCTATCCTTATGGGCGTCTGCATGCAGCTGCTACGCTGCCCGAGCCTGCCTCGCTTGGTTACAACAGGCAGTGGAACAGCCCAGAGATGGAGCAGAGCCCCTTACGGAGGTGGCACCGCGGATGGAGTCGGCCTTGTCATTTTTGGCTGACGCCCTTTATGATCTTGTCAGAGCTTCGGCTAAACAGATGGCTGTAGCGGTGGCAGCTCGCCATCTTCTGTGGCTGCGGCATTGGGCAGCTGACATGGCCTCTATGCAAAGGTTGGTGAAGTTGCCCTTTCAAGGCCTTCTCCTGTTTGGTGAGGAGTTGGAGAAACTTGTGAAAGGCCTGGGGGATGCCAAACCCCAGCGCTTACCCGAGGATAGGCCGCGGCCTTCTTCCAAGGGTCAAGCGGTTCCCTCCTCTTACAGACCTCGCTTCCGTGAAGCTAGAAGTTACCACTCGGGGCGGTCTGCTGGGTTCACTTTGCGTGCCAGTTTTCAGCAGAGGAACTCCTTTCGCTCGGCCAAACGTTCTGCAGCAGCAGGCTCAAGACCTGGAGTTCAAGGGCGACCCTCTCAGTGATGGCCCCCTTCTCGATTCCTGTGATAGGAGGATGACTTTCCCTCTTTCTCGAGGAGTGGGCCAAGATTACCTCAGATCAGTGGGTCTTGGACCTGATCAGAGAAGGCTACCAAATAGAATTCAATGCCCCGATAATAGACATGCTTGTGGAGTCCCGATGCTGTTCTGCCGCCAAACGGGCGGCGGTAGAGCAGACCTTGCAAGGCTTTATTCACATTGGGGCGGTTTCCCCCGTGCCTTCCGCTGAATACGGCTCCGGCCGTTACTCCATTTACTTAGTGATGCTGCGAAAAGGAGGGTCTTTTCGGCCTATCCTGGACTTAAAACAAGTCAACAAGTCTCTGAATGTGCGGCATTTTCACATGGAAACCCTGCGCTCTGTCATAGCAGCGGTACAGCCAGGAGAGTTTCTCACGTCTCTGGACCTGAAAGAAGCTTGCTTACACATACCAATTTGGCCCCCGCATCAGAGGTTTCTGCGTTTTGCGGTGATGGGAAAACATTTCCAGTTTCGGGCCTTGCCTTTTGGCCTCACCACAGCTCCCTGAACCTTTTCCAAGGTAATGGTGGTAGTAACTGCTTTTCTCAGATGAGAGGGTATCTGGGTTCCCCCGTACCTAGACGACTGGCTCATCAGAGCAGTCTCTGCAGAAGAGAGTCATCAGGTTACAGCCAGAGTGGTCTCAGTACTGCAACCTCTGGGCTGGGTCGTCAATGTAGCCAAAAGTCACCTGACCCCCCTCTCAATCTCTAGAATATTTAGGGGTCAGGTTCGACACAGCCTCGGGGATGGTCTTCCTACCTGAGCAAAGGTGGTGCAAGCTTCAGAACCAGGTCTGTCTGCTCCTGGGGATGCCTCGCCCGCGAGCTTGGGACATAGTCCAGCTGTTGGGGTCGAAGACGGCCACTTTAGAAGTGGTGCCTTGGGTGAGAGCGCACCTAAGACCTCTGCAGTGCTCCCTGCTTCAAAGGTGGTCTCCAATATCTCAGGATTATCAGTGCAGACTCGCTTGGCTCCCTGCGGTCCGGCTCAGTATGGAGTGGTGGCTCTCAGACAGCATGCTGCGGCGAGGAATGCGCTAGCGCTCCCCAATTGGTGCCTGGTGGTAAGAGATGCCAGCCTGAAGGGCTGGGGTGCACATTGCCGAGGAAGGCATGCCCAGGGTCTTTGGACACCCGAGGAGTCGGAGTGGTCCATCAATCGCTTGGAGTTGAAAGCGATTTTCCAGGCGCTTCTGGCCTTTCAATTGACCCTGGAAGGAGTGGCTGTCAGAGTTCTGTCGGACAACACGACAGCAGTGGCCTACATAAATCGTCAAGGAGGCACTCAGTGCATTGCACTAGCCGCGCAGGCCGCGCAGATTTGCCACTGGGCCGAGCTGCATCTGCAGTTTCTGTCAGCAGCTCATATTGCATGTCAGAGCAACGTGCAAGCCGATTATCTGAGCAGGAATCAAATCGACCCAGCGGAATGGAAACTTGTAGACGAAGTATTCCTGCAGATATGTGTCAAATGGGGAAAGCCCGTAATGGATCTTATGGCGTCAAGCACAAATGCCAAAGTCCCATGCTTCTACAGCAGACGGAGAGATCCTAGTTCGGCAGGGTTGGATGCCTTGGCTCAACCCTGGCCTCAGGGCCTCCTGTATGTGTTCCCTTCGTGGCCCTTGATAGGGCGAGTACTGCGGATTCGGCTCCACCAAGGAGAGGTGGTTCTCATTGCCCCGGATTGGCCCAGGAGGCCGTGGTATGCGGACCTCCGGCTGTTGCTGGTAGAGGATACCCTGCCGTTACCTCTGGTACCGAACCTGTTACGGGGCCCAGTGACCATGGAGGATGCCTGCCGCTTTGGTCTTACGGCATGGCTATTGAGAGACAAGGGATATTCCAGTAAAATCATTTCCACTCTTCTACAGGCCCGCAAGCATTCCACTTCTGTGGCTTATGCCAGGATTTGGCGCCAATTTGAGGCTTGGTGTGCTTTTAAAGCAATTACACCCATGCGGGCTTCTGTCTCGCCAATATTTGACTTTTTGCAGGATGGTTTACAAAAAGGCTTGGCCTATAATTCCCTGCGTGTTCAAGTGGCAGCCTTAGCATGTTTTCGAGGGAAGGTCGCTGGCCTCTCTCTGGCTGCTTGCCCGGATTTGACACGGTTTCTGAGAGGGGTGCTTCGGCTCCGTCCTCCTGTGTGGGTTCCGTGTCCAGCCTGGAACCTGGGGTTAGTTTTAAAGGCAGTTCAGTGTTCGCTCTTCGAGCCGCTTAGGCGAGCTTCGGAGAAGGATGTGACCTTGAAGACTGTCTTTTTGGTGGCTGTGACATCGGCGAGACGGGTATCTGAGCTCCAGGCGCTGTCCTGTGGAGACCCATTTCTGCAATTCTCAGAGTCCGGAGTAATGGTACGTATGGTGCCTTCCTTCATGCCTAAGGTGGTTTCAGCGTTTCACCTAAACCAGCCTATTTTCCTGCCCTCGTTTTCTAAAGAGGAGTTTCCAGAAGCCTATGGGCAGTTGCACCTTCTGGATGTGCGAAGGGCTGTGTTGCAATATCTGCGCATGTCAAATGCCTTCAGGACCTCTGACTATCTTTTTGTTCTTTTGTCAGGTCTGCGCAGAGGGTCTCCAGCATCTAAGGCCACTATAGCCCGTTGGCTCAAAGAAGCTATCTTTTTTTTTAGCATATCTGCTATCTGGCCGGCCTCCGCCTGAAGCCTTTAAGGCACATTTCACAAGAGCGATTTCCTCTTCTTGGGCTGAAACCAGAGCACTCTCTCTTAAAGAGATATGTAGTGCGGCTACTTGGGCTTCTAAGCTCTCGTTTGCCCGACATTACAGGCTGGATGTGGCTGCCAGGAGGGACGCGCATTTTGGAGCACAAGTGCTGGCGTGTGGTGTGGCTTGTTCCCACCCTATCTAGGGATTGCTTTGATACATCCCACTCGTAATGGATTCATCTGCTTGATGATAAGGAAGGGAAAATTAGGTTCTTACCTTGGTAATTTTCTTTCCTTTAGTCATAGCAGATGAATCCATGAGCCCTCCCTCTGTGGTTCATTATGTGATTCATGTTAATTTTATGTTCAGTTTTTCCTGTAGATATGTTCCCTCATTGGAAGAAGTTGGAAAACAGTCTTCAGGATTTCTGTTCAGTTACAGGAGGACGAGTTCATTCCCTCCTTTGAATTATAGCTCCAGTTTTGGGGCGTTCATCCGCTGTGAGGAAAGTTCATGTTGTTATGCTTTGCGGTGTAACACTGCTTTGGAAGCTTCAAATACTGAGAGGCAGATGGAGCTAGCTGGCCATGAGGCACTATGGTTTTTCAGTGCTCTCTATCTCTCCCTGCTGGTTGATGGACACAACCCACTTGTAATGGATTCATCTGCTATGCCTAAAGGAAAGAAAATTACCAAGGCAAGAACCTAATTTTCCCATTTGCATACCATGGAGGCAGTGCTTGCAAATCTATCTCCTGCATATTCATTGTGGATATCCTGAAAACCTGACCTGCCTGCAGCTCTCGAGGACCGGAGTTGCCTACCCCTGGGCTAGCCCATGCGGGGTGAAACCTTGTGAATGCATTGGCATGGGGGGGGGGGGGGATCATTGACTATCAGGAATTGACATAAACCGATTTACACTGGAAGAAAACTTTTGACACTGAAGACCACCAATTGTTGACTGGAGGCACATATCTTCTCCAGTGAGAGACAGTGTAAACTAAACGATGTTTATCAAGATCTGAGGAGGAGATTGAAAGCCTAAATAAAAAAAAAAAAAAGATTTTATTCAAAGATTAAGCACATGAAAGGGACTGTCAGATGTAATGTGTATCCTTTTTTTTTTTTAATAACTTTCAAAATATTACATTCACAAAACCATGAGTGACAAAATTAAGAATCAAATAGTAAGGAAATAAGAATAGTTCAAAAATTACAAATCTGTTGCTTTAGCCCAGAATATTGGGAGTTCAGATAAGGAAATAGAAGGGGGTGGGGGGGAGGAAAAATGAGAGCTAAATCTCAAAAATTCAAATAGAGAAGTTGCACAACAAACATAATATTGTCAGTGGTCCTATTTACTAATAACTTGTGTTAACTGCACTAACAGAAGTTTGAATGCAAATTAACATGTATTAACCCACATCAGCTCAGGTCAGTAAATCTTACCCAATGTTTGTCCCTGAGGAACTGGAGAGTGAAGTGACTTGCTGCAGGTTACAGGGAGCAACACTGTAAGAAGTGGAATTCTCTTGCTCTCCTTCCTTCTCTATTCCTTGATATCCCATTCTTCCCGAGGGAAATATTTCGTAACATGGTACAGTCAATGGTACTATGCCACGCAGATTACTGTAATGGAATCTATGGGGGATGCAAGGAACAAATCATAAAGAAACTTCAGACCACCCAAAACACAGCAGCCAGGCTTGTATTTGGAAAAACAGGTTTTGACAGTGCCAAACCATTCCGAGAAAAACTGCATTGGCTGCCAATCAAAGAACGTACCACTTTCAAAATGTATTTATTTGCTGCACTTTATCCCACATTTTCCCATTTATTTGCAGGCTCAATGTGGCTTACAAAATGTTACAATGGCATTTACATTAATAGAATAATAATTTCAGAATATAAAGCATATAAGGTGCATAAGAATATCATAGCAATCATCTTAACGGAATAATAATTTCAGAATTATTACAATAAAGGTGCATAAACAGAACATAACATAATGATATCAGGACAAGATATAATATTCAGTAGTAATATTCAGTAATGAGGATGTAATAAAATAAACAAATTAGAAGATTTCCATAATAGTTGTTTTTGGAATAATTTGGGAGTTAGAACATTATGGGGAATCTTTTTTTGTATGTCTTTGTGAATAACTAAGTCTTCAGTAATTTTCGGAAGGTTGTCAAGTCGTGTGTTGTTTTTATGTTGATCGGTAATTCATTCCATAGTTGTGTGCAGATGTATGAGAAGCTAGATGTATGTATAGATTTGTGTTTAAGTCCTCTGCAGCTGGGGTAGTGAAGATTTAAGCAAGTGCATGATGAACTTTTGTTGTTTCTCTCTGGTAAGTCTATTGGGTCTGACATGTATGATGGGGCATCTCTGTAAATAATTTTATGAACCAGGGTACAAATCTTGAATGCAGTTCGATCCTTCAGTGGGAGCCAATGCAGTTTTTCTCTAAGGGGTCTGGCGCTTTCATATTTCGCCTTTCCGAATATCAGTCTGGCTGCGGTGTTCTGGGCTGTCTGGAGTTTTCTTAATAGTTTGTGCCTTGCATCCCGTATATAAGGAATTACAGTAGTCCAAATGGCTCAGTACCAGTGAGTGCACTAATATGCGGAATGTCTCCCTTGGGAAGAAAGGTTTCACTCTTCTAAGCCTCCACATTGCATAGAACATTTTTTACATGATTATCTAGATTAAGATTTCGATCAATAGTTACACCGAGGAGTTTCAGGGAATCCGCAACAGAAAGAGTGTGGCTTGGTGTGTTTATGTTAGTGTAGCTGATTTTATTATATTGTGATGATAGTACTAGGCATTGTGTCTTCTCTGCATTAAGCTTTAGTTGGAATGCGTCTGCCCATGAATTCATAATTTGGAAGCTACGATTAATTTTGTCTGCAATTTCAGATAAGTCATTTTTGAGCAAAATATATATCGTCACTTCATCGGCATAAATGTATGGGTTCAGGTCTTGGTTGGAGTGTGCTTTGGCCAATGGTAACATCATCAGATTAAAGAGAATCGGTGAAAGCGGAGATTCTTGAGGCACACCACTTTCAGGACTCCATGGCGATGATATAATCGATTTAGATATTACCCGGTATGTTCTTGCTGTTAGGAAATTATGAAACCA
Source organism: Microcaecilia unicolor (assembly GCF_901765095.1). Taxonomy (NCBI): domain Eukaryota; kingdom Metazoa; phylum Chordata; class Amphibia; order Gymnophiona; family Siphonopidae; genus Microcaecilia; species Microcaecilia unicolor. The sequence goes on along the minus strand of NC_044032.1, from coordinate 66,560,306 downwards.
ATTCAGTACATTTCCTCCTATTCCAAGATATTCTAGAATGTTTAATAGAATATCATGGTTGACCATGTCAAACGCGCTGGACATGTCGAATTGTACCAGAAGAACATTATTGCCAGTTGCAATAATATGTTTGAATTTGGTCATGAGTGATGTTAGGACTGTTTCAGTGCTATGATTAGCACGGAATCCAGACTGGGATGCGTGTAGTACTGAAAAATTGTTCAAATAGTTTGTAAGTTGTTTAGTTACCAGACTTTCCATCATCTTGACCACCAGAGGGATGGATGCCACTGGACGCTAATTAGTTATATCATTTAGTTTTTTCTTCTGGTCTTTGGGAATTGGTGTGCGTAAGATGTTGCCTTTATCCGTAGGAAAGGATCCATGTTTAAGCATGTGGTTTAGGTAGGAGGTGAGATCTGTTATGAAACGTTGAGGGACAGATTTTAAGTAGCTGGGGCATGCATCCAGTTTACAGTGGGATTTGGTGAATCTGTTGATCATTTGGGTGACAGTGTCTTCCGTCAGTAAATTAAAATTTGTCCATATTCAGTCTGCTGGATATTCATTGACTGTTGGGTCTAAGTAGTAAATGAATTTTACATAGTTGGGGGAGTTAGCTGGTAAGGTGGATCTTAGTGAGTTTCTCGTTAAAGTAAATAGCTAAATCATCTGCTGATGGGGTATCCATATTAGCTAAGGTGATTGGTGCAATGTCTAGAAGATTATGTACAAATTGGAGTAGTTTGTGTAGATCTTTATAGTTTTGCCCTATTTTGGAATTGTAATATGACCTTTTAGATTGTCTGATATATTTATATTTTCTTAACATTAGTTTCCATGCAGTGAAAGTTTGTTCGTCTTTCTTTTTATTCCATGCACGTTCAAGTCTCCTTGTTTGGGTTTTTAAAGGTCGTCGTTAAACAAGGAAGTGACTTATTTCTTCTCGATGTTCTTGTTTGTACTGGTGCTATTGTGTCAAGTATGCTCTTGTATCTCATGTCCCAATTTGAAAAGTATTGATTGGACTCTATTTGTGCTGACCAATCATTCTTGTAAAACTGTTGCCAGAATAATGCTGGATCAATATGGCCTCTTGTGGTGAAAGTTTTTCGTTCTTGTTTTTGGATTGTTTTTTTTCCCCTCCATTGCATGGATATCTTTAATTTGAAATGGTCTGACCAAGGTACTTGTGACCAATTTGTATCTGTTTATTGTAAGGATTTGATCAGGAGAGAATTTGTATGTAAAATTTGTACAACTGTCCATAAAATTATCTACGGCGAGGCACCGGGATACATGACAGACCTTATGGACCTGCCATCCAGAAACACCACAAAATCTGCACGATCATACCTAAACCTCCACTACCCGAACAGCAAAGGACTCAAATACAAATCCACCTATGCATCCAGCTTTTCCTACCTAAGGGCACAACTATGGAACGCATTACCAAAAGTAGTAAAAACCACGCTCAACCACCTACATTTCCAGAAAGCACTAAAGACAGACCTGTTTAGAAGCGCATATCCCACCGACCCAACATAAAAATACCTGGACACTTGCGACACATAACCAAAGACCGTAACAGACATTACCTGACTTCTTCCCCCTAAGTTCCCCCCAATTGTACCTACCATACATGTACCTCATTCTACCACAATATCACTTTGTATTCATTCATACTATGTATTTGTTCAGACTGGAATCGGCTAATATCGTTAACGGTTATATGTAAGCCACATTGAGCCTGCAAAAAGGTGGTAAAATGTGAGATACAAATGTAACAAATAATAATAATATAGCAGGCTGAAGATATTCACTATGATCAATTATTCAGGGACCTGCAATCTTTCCCTTGAAACTAAAAAGCCCATAAGCTGTTTTGGCTTGAGAAACAAACACCAAAATTAACAAAGCAGTGGCAAGGAAATTTCAATATAAATGTGTCTCCTTAACTTTAAATCTTTAATTGGTAACTACAATTTCTCTGTTCAAATCTGTAAGACCGAAAGACTAACAAGTAAATAGATGAAAAATTAGGTAATGTAAAACTTCTCTTGTGATATGTTGTTTGCAAACTAGATCACTGGCTCTGTATGTTGTTGCAGAAACAAGGGGAACAAGTTTGCTAAAGTAAACATGGTAATGGAAATGTTTCAGCCTTGGAGCGCTGATTACCAGGGTAGCAATTTCTGTACCATGACAGAACCAATGTTAATAAGTTATTGAAATAAGCAGTTTGAGGAAACCATGTGTAGTATAGTAGTTAACTCTCTCTCTCTCTCTCTTTCTTTTTCTTTCTCTCTCTCTCTCTAGCCAACAGCCGGCCTCGGGTGTAGCCTATTCACACCCAACTACAGTTGCTAGCTACACTGTTCATCAGGCTCCTGTAGCTGCCCACACTGTAACTGCTGCCTATGCTCCTGCAGCAGCCACAGTTGCTGTTGCCAGGCCTGCTCCAGTAGCTGTTGCAGCTGCTGCTACAGCTGCTGCTTATGGAGGTTATCCAACAGCTCACACAGCAACAGATTATGCATATACTCAGAGAGCACAGGAAGCACCACCTCCACCTCCTCCAGTCACTACTCAGACCTACCAGGTATGTATGTTTGCAAGTGACTTCAGTATCTATGGTATTTGCAAGTTTCCTTAGTATTCATACTAGACCAGTCTAGATCCTGTGGGTTATATCCATCAACTAGCAAATGGAAACAGAAACAAAGTAATTGTATGACTTGCCCATTAAGTTTCTAGGAGATGGATATTGGCTTAATTTGTGCAGCTTCTGAGCCATTTGGAAATTGGTTTTCAGTTGTGATGACTCCAATCAAAATTCTGTTCCTCTCCTCCCTCCTCTTCTCTGCCTTTCTCATGTGCTCTGTGGAATGCCTGCTCTATCTGCAACAAACTATTCTACATCCGTGACCTCTTTATCTCTTGTACTCTTCATCTGCTTACTCTGAGACTTGCCTTTGCCCTGAAGACTCGGAGGTTACCTTTTCTCCCATACTTCTCTCCTGGTTGGCTGCAGAGGTGGTGTTGGGCTACTACTTTGGCCCTTTTCTTCCACCTCAGTCTCGCTGCTTTTCTTCCTTTGAAGTCCACTCCATCCGTCTATTCTCTGCCTTTCCGAGTAGCAGTCATTTATCGACCCCCTGATAAGTTCCTTTCTCAGTGACTGATGCCTGGCTTTCCTTCTTCAACCTTTATTTCCTTGGGGATTTTAACTGTCATGCTAATGATCCCTCTGACTTATGCTTCTCAGTTTTTAGCTTTAACATCCTGTTTCAATCTTCAACTGTGCTCCACTACGCCCACTCACCAGAATGGCCACTGTCTTATCTTCTCCAACTGCTCACTCTTCAGTTTCTGTGCCTCCGCTATACCCCCCTCTCTGACCATCATTTGATAACTTTCACACTTAAACACCCTCCTCCCCAGTCCCGTCCAATCTTAATCAATACATTTAGGAATCTTCAGGCTATTGACCCTTTATCTCTGTTCTCCATTGTTTCAAATTTCTTCTCAACCACCATGTTATCAAAGTCTTGCCAGTGAAGCTGACTTTCCTTTAATACTACTCTCTCCTCTGCTCTGTATACTCACGCTCCTCCCATTCCCCGTTCTGTAAGGGGTAACAAACCCCAGCCTTCTCCGAGGACAAGCAGGCTGCTTGTTCTCACTGATGGGTGACGGCAGCCCCAGGTCCGGAAATCTTCCTAGCAACAAAGCTTGCTAGAGCCCTCGTGCGCACCGCGCATGTGCGGCCGTCTTCCCACCCGTAGCGCGAGCATGCCGGCTTAGTCTCTTTCTTTCCGCAGTCAGAGTGGCTGTTTTTCGGTTGCTCTGTGCCCCAGAAGAGAGCCCTCTTCAGTGTTCGGTTTTTCGCCACCTTTTTTCGGGTTTTCCCGTGCGAGTTCGCTCGCGTTGAGCTTTCCCTTTTACAAAAAAAAACCCCAAAAACAAACCTTTCCTTTACTTCTTAGTTTGTACCTGTAAGTTTCCTTTTGTTTTCGTGTGCGGCCATTTTGGCTGCCCGTGCGGGGTTTTTTCCCCCCCTTTTTTTGTGCCTTTCTTTTGGCACCATAACGAGTTTTGATTTCGCTGCCGCTATTTTTCCGTCGATGACATCGAGGCTCGCCAGCGGCTTCAAGAAGTGAACTCGGTGCAGCCGGGCAATCTCAGTCACTGATCCTCACGCTTCGTGTATTCAGTGCCTTGGGGCCGGTCATCGCCCCGACGCCTGTACATTGTGTATTTAGCCTTAAAAAGCGGACACAAGCGTCGAGATTAGCTCAGTGGGAGCGCTTGTTCCGAGCTTCGCCCGGTCCTTCGACGTCTGCAGCGGTACCAAGATCGGCGGTGTCGATGTTGGCACCAGAGAGTGCATCGATGTTAGGAGCACAGGTAATGACTGTCCAGAGACCATCCCACGCTGGCAGCAGTGAGCCATCGAGTGGGTCTCCACCTGCCTCGGGAGCTCATGCGGTACAGGCCCATCGGGACCGACCTCTTTCGGACCCGACCCCGAGGAGGCTTGTGGATTCAATTTCCTCTTTGTCGGTACCGGGGGGGTACCGGTGATGTGCTTCGAGCGAAGGCGAAGAAGCATCATCATCGGTCGCCTTCCCGTCACGGTACCGAGAGCTCCGGGGCGCCGACGGATTCGGCACCCGTGAAGCATCGACGCCGGGTGGACTGCTCACCCTCCATACAGGAGGTGTTGATGCACCGCTCTCCGGATAGCCTGGTACCGCCTCCTCGCCCTAGACAGATTCTGGTTCCGTCTCCTGCACCGACTCCACAGTCTTGCCTGACAGACACTCTTGACGAGCGCCTCAATGCCATTCTTCCAGGATCCTGGAAAGGCTGCTGCGACCGTCTGTTCCGGTACCGGTGGTGCGTGCACCGTTGGTACCGATGATAGATGCGGTGGCTGGCTCCCTGCCTGTGGTGAGGTCTTCTCCGGTGCCGCTTGCGGCGTCGGCCTTGGCTGCCACCCAAGTTGATTCCCCATCGACATCGATGGAGGGAGCTTCATCGCCGATGGTGCGGGAGTCCACTTCTCGACACCGTCATCGAGGACATCATTCCTCAGCATCAAGAAGGGCCCGGCTTTGGACTGCAGTTCGCGAATTAGTGTCCGATACAGAGGGGGAGGCAGAGGAGGACCCAAGATATTTCTCGGACGAGGAGTCTTGTGGTCTCCCTTCTGATCCTACTCTTTCGCCAGAGAGAAAGCTTTCTCCCCCGGAGAGTTTGTCTTTCTCTTCCTTTGTGCGAGAAATGTCTACAACCATTCCCTTCCCTGTGGTAACTGAGGATCAGCCCAGGGCCGAGATGTTCGAGGTCCTTGACTATCCTTCACCACCTAAGGAAGTCGTCCACTGTTCCCCTACATAATGTCCTTAAGCAGACATTGATGGTGAACTGGATGAAACCACTAACTAATCCCACCATTCCCAAGAAAGCTGAGTCCCAGTATCGGATTCACGGGGACCCGGAGTTGATAAAGACCCAGTTGTCTCATGACTCTGCAGTTGAGGATTCTGCTCTCAAGAGGGCCAAGAGTTCTAGGGATTACGCCTCTGTGCCCCCGGGGCGGGAGTCTAGAACTCTGGACTCTTTTGGGAGGAAGGCCTATCATTCCGTTATGCTCATGACCAAGATCCAGTCATACCAGCTCTACACGAGTATCCACATGCTGGCGGACTTGGTCGATAAGCTCCCTTCGGAGCAGGCCAAGCCTTTTCAGGAGGTGGTCAGGCAGCTGAAGGCGTGTCGTAAATTCCTGGCCAGGGGTGCTTACGACTCCTTTGATGTTGCGTCCAGGGCCGCTGCTCAAGGTATAATGATGCACAGACTCTTATGGCTGCGTGCCTCTAATATGGAGAATCGTGTCCAGCAGTGGATTGCGGACGCTCCTTGCCGGGGGATAATATTTTTGGTGAGAAGGTCGAGCAGGTGGTAGAGCAGCTCCACCAGCGGGAAACCACCCTCGACAAACCTGAAGTGAGCCTCTTCAGGTAGACGTTTTTATGGGGGGAGGAGGAATGCTCCCTACGCTTACAATAAGCATAGGTACAATCCACCTTCCTGCCAGCCTGCTCAGGCTAAGTCCCAGCGTGCTCATTCACGTCAACAGCGTGCGCCTCAACAGGCCCCTGCAGCTCCCCAGCAAAAGCAAGGGACGGGCTTTTGACTGGCTCTAGACGAGCATAGCCGAGATAAAAGTGTCCGTGCCGGATGATCTGCCGGTAGGAGGGAGGTTTAAAGTTTTTTTCACCAAAGGTGGCCTCTTGTAACCTCCGACCGGTGGGTTCTCAAAATAGTCCGGCTAGGATACTCCCTCAATTTGATCTCCAAACCTCCAAATTGCCCACCGGGAGCTCAGTCCTTCAGCTTCCAGCACAAGCAGGTACTTGCAGAGGAACTCTCTGCCCTTCTCAGCGCCAATGCGGTCGAGCCTGTGCCTCCGGGGCAGGAAGGGATGAGATTCTATTCCAGGTACTTCCTTGTGCAAAAGAAAACAGGGGGGGATGCGTTCCATCCTAGACCTAAGGGCCCTGAACAAATATCTGGTCCGAGAAAAGTTCAGGATGCTTTCCCTGGGCACCCTTCTCCCCATGATTCAGAAAAACGATTGGCTATGCTCTCTGGACTTAAAGGATGATTATACTCGCATCCCGATCCTGCCAGCTCACAGACAGTATCTTCGATTCCATCTGGGAACACAGCATTTCAGTACTGTGTGCTACCCTTTGGTCTCGCCTCTGCGCCCAGGGTGTTCACAAAATGCCTGGCAGTCGTGGCGGCGTCTCTACGCAGGCTGGGAGTGCATGGGTTCCCTTATCTCGACGATTGGCTGGTGAAGAACACCTTGAAGGCAGGAATTCTACAGTCCATGCAGATGACTGTTCAACTCCTGCAGCTACTAGGGTTTGTGATAAATTATCCAAAGTCCCATCTTCTTCCAGTACAAAGACTCGAATTTATAGGAGCGCTGCTAGACTCCCAGACTGCTCATGCCTATCTTCCTGAGGCGAGGAAAGACAATCTTCTGTCCCTTGTTTCCTGGGTACAAGAGTCTCAGCAGATCACAGCTCGGCAGATGTTGACATTGCTTGGCCACATGGCCTCCACAGTTCATGTGACTCCCATGGCCCGTCTTCACATGAGATCAGCTCAATGGACCCTAGCTTCCCAGTGGTTTCAAGCTGTGGGGAATCTAGAGGACGTGATCCAACTGTCTACAGTTTTTCTCAACTCCCTACGTTGGTGGACAATTCGCTCCAATTTGACCCTGGGACATCCCTTTCAAATTCCTCAGCCGCAAAAAGTGCTGACTATGGATGCGTCTCTCCTGGGGTGGGGAGCGCATGTCGATGGGCTTCACCGTCAAGGAAGTTGGTCCCTCCAGGAAGCAGGTTTTCAGATTAATCTCCTGGAGTTATGAGCGGTCTGGAACGCGCTAAAGGCTTTCAGAGATCGGCTGTCTAATCAAATTATTCAAATTCAGACAGATAATCAGGTTGCTATGTACTACATCAACAAGCAGGGGGGCACCGGATCTCGCCCCCTGTATCAGGAAGCCGTCAGGATGTGGCTTTGGGCTCGCCAGTACGGCATGTTTCTCCAAGCCACCTACCTGGCAGGCATAAACAACAGTCTGGCCGACAGGTTGAGCAGGATAATGCAACCTCATGAGTGGTCTCTCAACTCGAGAGTAGTACGCAAGATCTTTTAAGCGTGGGGCACCCCCTTGGTTGATCTTTTTGCCACTCAGGTCAACCACAATGTCCCTCAGTTCTGTTCCAGACTTCAGGCCCACAGCAGACTAGCATCAGATGCCTTTCTCCTTCATTGGGGGAAGGGCCTCCTGTATGCGTATCCTCCCATACCCTTGGTAGGGAAGACTTTGCTGAAACTCAAGCAGGATCGTGGAACCATGATTCTGATCGCTCCCTTCTGGCCGTGTCAGATCTGGAGTTGTCCTCTGAAGAACCGTGGAGATTGGAGTGTTTTCCAACCCTCATCACTCAGAATGAGGGGGCGCTTCTGCATCCCAACCTCCAGTCCCTGGCTCTCACGGCCTGGATGTTGAGAGCATAGACTTTGCCTCCTTGGGCCTTTCTGAGGGTGTCCCCCGAGTCTTGTTTGCTTCCAGGAAAGATTCCACAAAGAGATCTTATTCTTTCAAATGGAAGAGGTTTGCCGTTTGGTGTGACAGCAAGACCCTAAATCCTCGTCCTTGTCTTACACAGACCCTGCTTGAATACCTTCTGCACGTCCGAGTCTAGTCTCAAGACCAACTCTGTAAGGGTTCACCTTAGCACAATTAGTGCTTTTCATTATCGTGTAGAGGGTAAACCTATCTCGGGACAGCCTTTAGTTGTTCGCTTCATGAGAGGCTTGCTTTTGTCAAAGCCCCCTGTCAAGCCTCCTACAGTGTGATGGGATCTCAATGTCGTTCTCACCCAGCTGATGAAACCTCCTTTTGAGCCACTGAATTCCTGCCACCTGAAGTACTTGACCTGGAAGGTCATTTTCTTGGTGGCAGTCACTTCAGCTCGTAGAGTCTAGTGAGCTTCAAGCCTTGGTAGCTCATGCTCCTTATACTAAATTTCATCATAACAGAGTAATCCTCCGCACACACCCTACGTTCTTGCCAAAGGTGGTGTCGGAGTTACTACTACTACTATTACTTAACATTTCTAAAGCACTACTAGGGTTACGCAGCGCTGTACAATTTAACATGGAAGGACAGTCCCTGCTCAAGGAGCTTACAATCTAAAAGACAGACAAGTGTACAATCTAAAAGACAGGTGTACAATCTAGAGATAAGTGTACAATCTAAAAGACAAGTGTAGAGACAATCTGATAGGGCATACTATATTTCTCGAAAGGTTAGGTGCCGAATGCAGCATTGAAGAGGTGAGTTTTAAGCAGAGATTTGAAGATGGGTAGGAGTTCCATCTGAACCTGTCAATTGTCTTGCCAACATTCTTTCCCTGTCCCCATACCCGCCCTGCTGAACCTCAGTTGCACACATTGGACTGTAAGCGAGTATTGACCTTCTATGTGGAGCGGACAAGCCCATTCAGACAGTCCGCCCAAATGTTTGTTTCTTTTGATCCCAACAGAAGGGGAGTGGCTGTCGGGAAACGCACCATCTCCAGTTGGCTAGCAGATTGCATATCCTTCACTTACGCCCAAGCTGGGCTGACTCTTGAGGGTCATGTCATGACTCATAGTGTTAGAGCCATGGCAGCGTCAGTGGCCCACTTGAAGTCAGCCACTATTGAGGAGATTTGCAAAGCTGCGACATGGTTATCTGTCCACACATTCACATCTCACTACTGCCTTCAGCAGAATACCCGACGCGACAGTCGGTTCGGGCAGTCGGTGCTGCAGAATCTGTTTGGGGTTTAGAATCCAACTCCACCCCCCTGGGCCCTTTTTTATTCTGTTCCAGGCTGCACTCTCAGTTAGTTGGTTCTATTTAGGTCAATCTCAGTTATGTTCTCGCCGTTGCGAGGCCCAATTGACCTCTGTTTGTTGTTTTGAGTGAGCTTGGGTGCTAGGGATACCCCAATCGTGAGAACAAGCAGCCTGCTTGTCCTCGGAGAAAGCGAAGTTACTTACCTGTAGCAGGTATTGTCCGAGGACAGCAGGCTGATTGTTTTCACAAACCCGCCCTCCTCCCCTTTGGAGTTGTGTCTTCCCTTGTCTTTCTACTGGACTGAGGAGCTCGCTCGCGCTACGGGTGGGAAGACGGTCACGCATGCGCGGTTCCCGCATGTGCACGCGAGGGCTAGCAAACTTTGTTGCTAGGAAGATCTTCCGATCTGGGGCTGCCGTCGGACGTCACCCAATCGTGAGAACAATCAGCCTGCTGTCCTTGGAGAATACCTGCTACAGGTAAGTAACTTCGCTATATAGACTGGGTAAATGTAACATCGGGACACGCTAGAGAGGTTCAATTCCTTGATGAAATCAAGGACAGCTTTATGGAGCAGCTGGTGCAGGAGCCGATGAGAGAAGGAAAAATTCTAGACTTAGTGGTCCTTAGTGGAGCGCATGATCTGATGAAGGGACATTATGGTACTGGGGCCGCTTGATAACAGTGATCATAATATGATCAGTTTTGGTATCAACCTTGAAGTAACTATACACAGGAAGTCAAATACATTAGCGTTTAACTTTAAAAAAGGAGACTATGATAAAATGAGAAGAACGGTTAAAAAAAAACTTGGGGGGGGCAACTGAGAGGGTAAAAACTGTACAACAGGCATGGGCGCTGTTCAAAAATACCATCCTGGAGGCCCAGGCCAAACATATTCCGCGAATTAGAAAAGAAAGACGGAAGTCCAAAAGACAGCTGGCGTGGTTGAAAAGTGAGGTAAAGGAAGCTATTAGAGCCAAAAGAAACGCCTTCAGAAAATGGAAGAAGGAACTGTCTGAAAATAACAAGAAGCAGCATAAGGAGTGTCAAAGCAAATGCAAGGTGCAGATAAAGAAGGCCAAGAGGGATTACGAAAAAAAATAGTATTAGAGGCACAAAAACAGCAAAAAAAAATTTTTTGGTATATTAAAAGCAGGAAGCCGACAAAAGAATCGGTTGGGCCGCTGGATTGACAGAGGGGTAAAAGGGGCGATCAAGGAAGATAAAGACGTAGCGGAGAGATTGAATGAATTCTTTGCTTCTGTCTTCACCGAGGAAGATTTGGGTGGGATACAGGTGTCGGAAATGGTATTTCAAGCGGACGAGTCAGAGAAACTTACTGACTTCACGGTAAACCTGGAGGACGTAATGGGGTAGTTCAGCAAACTGAAGAGTAGCAAATCTCCTGGACCGGATGGTATTCATTCTAGAGTACTGATAGAACTGAAAAATGAGCTTTTGGAGCTACTGTTAGTGATACGCAATTTATCCTTAAAATCGAGCGTGGTACCGGAAGATTGGAGGGTGGCCAATGTAACGCCAATTTTTTAAAAAGGTTCCAGGGGAGATCCAGGAAACTATAGACCGGTGAGTCTGACGTCGGTGTCGGGGGGGAAAATGGTAGAGGCTATTATCAAAAACAAAATTACAGAGCACATCCAAGGACATGGATTACTGAGACCAAGTCAGCACGGCTTTTGTGTAGGGAAATCTTGCCTGACCAATTTACTTCAACTCTTTGAAGGAGTAAATAAACGTGGACAAAGGGGAGCCGGTTGATATCGTGTATCTGGATATTCAAAAGGCGTTTGACAAGGTACCTCATGAAAGGCTACAGAGGAAATTGGAGGGTCATGGGATATGAGGAAATGTCCTATTGTGGATTAAAAACTGGTTGAAGGATAGGAAACAGAGAGTGGGGTTAAATGGGCAGTATTCACAATGGAGAAGGGTCATTAGTGGGGTTCCTCAGGGGTCTGTGCTAGGACCGCTGCTTTTTAATATATTTATAAATGATTTAGAGATGGGAGTAACTAGCGAGGTAATTAAATTTGCTGATGACACAAAGTTATTCAAAGTCGTTAACTCGTGACAGGATTGTGGGAAATTACAGAAGGACCTTACGAGACTGGGAGACTGGGCGGCTAAATGGCAGATGACGTTTAATGTGAGCAAGTGCAAGGTGATGCATGTGGGAAAAAAGAACCCGAATTTATAGCTACGTCATGCAAGGTTCCACGTTAGGAGTTACGGACCAAGAAAGGGATCTGGGTGTCGTTGTCGATAATACACTGAAACCTAATGCTCAGTGTGCTGCTGCGGCTAGGAAAGCGAATAGAATGTTGGGTATTAGGAAAGGTATAGAAAACAGGTGTGAGGATGTTATAATGCCGTTGTATCGCTCCATGGTGCGACCGCACCTTGAGTATTGTGTTCAATTCTGGTCGCCGCATCTCAAGAAACATATAGTAGAATTGGAAAAGGTGCAGCGAAGGGCGACTAAAATGATAGCAGGAATGGGACGACTTTCCTATGAAGAAAGACTAAGGAGGCTTGGAGAAGAGACGGCTGAGGGGAGGCATGATAGAGGTATATAAAATAATGAGTGGAGTGGAACAGGTGGATGTGAAGCGTCTGTTCACGCTTTCCAAAAATACTAGGACTAGGGGGCATGCGATGAAACTACAGTGTAGTAAATTTAAAACAAATTGGAGAAAATGTTTCTTCACCCAACGCATAATTAAACTCTGGAATTCGTTACTGGAGAACGTGGTGAAGGCAGTTAGCTTAGCAGAGTTTAAAAAGGGATTAGATGGTTTCCTAAAGAACAAGTCCATAATCCACTACTAAATGGACTTGGGAAAAATCCACAATTCCAGGAATAACGTATAGAATGTTTGTACTTTTGGGAAGCTCGCCAGGTGCCCTTGACCTGGATTGGCTGCTGTCGTGGACAGAATGCTGGGCTCGATGGACCCTTGGTCTTTTCCCAGCATGGCATTACTTATGTACTTAGCTTAAAGATTGGCTGGTGAAGAACACTTCGGAGGCAGGAGCTCTACAGTCCATGCAGATGACTATTCAACTCCTGGAGCTACTGGAGTTTGTCATAAATTACCCAAAGTCCCATCTTCTTCCAGTTCAGCAACTAGAATTCATAGGGGCTCTGCTGGATTCACAGACGGCTCATGCCTACCTCCCCGAGGTGAGGGCAGACAATCTTCTGTCCCTCGTTTTCTTGGTCAGAGCGTCTCAGCAGATCACGGCTCGGCAGATGTTGAGATTGTTGGGCCATATGGCCTCCACAGTTCTTGTGACTCCCATTTTCACATGAGATCAGCCCAATGGACCCTAGCTTCCCAGTGGTTTCAAGCTGTGGGGGATCTAGAGGATGCTGTCCACCGAATTTCACAATTCCCTTCACTGGTGGACAATTCGGTCCAATTTGACATTGGGACGTCGCTTTTCAAATTCCTCAGCCGCAAAAAGTGCTGACAACGGATGCGTCCCTTCTAGGGTAGGGAGCCCATGTCGATGGGCTTCACACTCAAGGAAGTTGGTTCCTCCAGGAAACCGGTTTTCAGATCAATCTCCTGGAGTTGCGAGCGGTCTGGAACGCGCTAAAGGCTTTCAGAGATCGGCTGTCCAATCAAATTATTCAAATTCAGACAGATAATCAGGTTGCTATGTAATTACATCAACAAGCAGGGGGGCATCGGATCTCGCCCCGTGTCAGGCAGTTGTCCAGATGTGGCTTTGGGCTCGCCGGTACAGCATGTTTCTCCAAGCCATATATCTGGCAGGGGTAAACAGTCTGGCCGACAGGTTGAGCAGGATCATGCAACCTCACGAGTGGTCTCTCAAATCAAGGGTGATAACGCCAGATCTTTCAAGCGTGGGGCACCCCCTTGGTGGATCTCTTTGCCACTCAGATCAATCACAAGGTCCCTCAGTTCTGTTCCAGACTTCAGGCCCACGGCAGACTAGCGTCGGATGCCTTTCTTCTCTATTGGGGGAAGGGCCTCCTGTATGCATATTCTCTCATACCCTTGGTGGGAAAGACTTTGCTTAAACTCAAGCAGGATCGCGGAACCATGATTCTGATCGCTGCCTTCTGGCTGCATCAGATTTGGTTCCCTCTTCTTCTGGAGTTGTCCTCCGAAGAACCGTGGAGATTGAACTGTTTTCCAATCCTCATTACTCAGAACGAGGGGGTGCTTTTGCATCCCAACCGCCGGTCCCTGGCTCTCACGGCCTGGATATTGAGAATGTAGACAGCCTCCTTGGGTCTTTCTGAGGTAGTCTCCCAAGTCTTGCTTCCAGGAAAGATTCCACGAAGAGGTGTTACATCTTTAAATGGAGGAGGTTTGCCGTCTGGTGTGACAGCAAGGCCCTAGATCCTCGCTCTTGTCCTACACAGACCCTGCTTGAATACCTTCTGGACTTCTCGGAGTCTGGTCACAAGACCAACTCAGTAAGAGTTCATCTTAGTGCTATTAGTGCTTATCATTATCGTGTGGAAGGTAAGCCTGTCTCAGGACAGCCTTTAGTTGTTGCGCTTCATGAGAGGTTTGCTTTTGTCAAAGCCCCCTGTCAAACCTCCACCAGTGTCATGGGATCTCAACGTCGTTCTCACCCAGCTGATGAAACCTCCTTTTGAGCCACTGAATTCTTGCCATCTGAAGTACTTGACCTGGAAGGTCATTTTCTTGGTGGCAGTCACTTCAGCTCGTAGAGTCAGTGAGCTCCAAGCCTTAGTAGCCCATGCTCCTTATACTAAATTTCATCATAACAGAGTAGTCCTCCGCATTCATCCTAAGTTTTTGCCGAAGGTGGTGTCCATCTGAACCAGTCAATTGTCTTGCCAACATCTTTTCCCCGTCCTCATACCCGCCCTGCTGAACGTCAATTGCACACATCGGACTTCAAAAAAGCATTGGCCTTCTATGTGGAGCGGACAAGCCCATTCAGACAGTCTGCCCAAATGTTTGTTTCTTTTGATCACAACAGAAGGAGAGTGGCTGTCGGGAAATGCACCATTTCCAGTTGGCTAGCAGATTGCATATCCTTCACTTATGCCCAAGCTGGGCTGACTCTTGAGGGTCACGTCACGACTCATAGTGTTCGAGCCATGGCAGCGTCAGTGGCCCACTTGAAGTCAGCCACTATAGAAGAGATTTGCAAAGCTGCGACGTGATCATCAGTCCACACATTCACATCTCATTACTGCCTTCAGCAGGATACCTGACGCGACAGTCGGTTCGGGCAGTCGGTGCTGCAGAATCTGTTTGTGGTCTAGAATCCAACTCCACCCCCCTAGGCCCTTTTTTATTCTGTTCCAGGCTGCACTCTCAGTGTTTCTTCGTAGGTCAATTTGTTATGCCCGAGTTGTTGCGAGGACCAATTGACCCTGATTGTTGTTTTGAGTGAGCCTGGGGGCTAGGGATACCCCATCAGTGAGAACAAGCAGTCTGCTTGTCCTCGGAGAAAGCAAGGTTACTTATCTGTAGCAGGTATTGTCCGAGGACAGCAGGCTGATTGTTCTCACAAACCCGCCCACCTCCCCTTTGGAGTTGTCGCTTCCCTTGTCTTGCTTTGTAAGTTGACTAAGCCGACACGCTCACGCTACGGGCAGGAAGACGGCCGCGCGTGCGTGGTGTGCGCACGAGGACTCTAGAAAGCTTTGTTGCTAGGAAGATTTCCGGACCTGGGGCTGCCGTCGGACATCACACATCAGTGAGAGCAACTCAGCTTGCTGTCCTCGGAGAATACCTGCTACAGGTAAGTAACCTCGCTTTGGCTGACCTCTAGAATCCGCTACCCTACATTCCTGTGCCCACTGTGCCGAGCACCGTTGGCTGAAATCCCGTGCCCATGCTGACTTCATACATTTCAGATTCTTGCTGGCCACCTTCCAGTCTGCTTTTCATTTGCCAAACAGGACTACTACATCCAGTTGACAAATTCTCTTGGCTCAAACTTTTGACGTCTCTTTGCCACACTGAATTCTCTCCTCGAAGTTCCTTCACCTCCAGCTCCCCCTTTGCTTTCTCCCCCGGTCTCTGGTTGAGTACTTTCATGATAAGATTCACAAGATTAAACTTGAATTCTCAACTAAGTCACCTCCATCTCTCCTTTCTTTAGTCCATTCTCTCAACTCTCCTTCAACACCTGCCTCCTTTTCTGAAATCACTGAAGAGGAAACTGCACATTTTCTTTCCTTCTCAAAACTAACTACCTGTTCCTCTGATCCTATTCCCATTCATCTACTTGGCACTATCTCTCCTACTGTCATCCCTTTTATCTGTCATATCCTCAATCTTTCACTTTCCACTACAACTGTTTCTGATGCCTTCAAACATGCCATAGTCACACCTCTCCTCAAAAAAACATTTGTTGGACCCTACCTGTCCTTCCAACTATTGCCCCATTTAACTCCTCCCTTTCCTATCCAAGTTATTTGAATGTGCTGTTCACAGCTGTTGTCTTGACTTTCTTTCATCTCAAGCTATTCTTGATCCACTTCAATCTGGCTTTCATCCTCTTCATTCAACTGAAACAGTGCTTGCTAAAATCTCCAATGACCTGTTCCTGGCCAGATCCAAAGGTCTCTCTTCTATCCTCATCCTTCTCGATCTATCTGCTGCTTTTGACACTGTTGATCACCGCCTACTCCTTGGTACACTGTCCTCACTTGGATTTCAGGGCTTTCCTGTTTTTTTTCTTGTCTCTTCCATTGTACTTTTAGTGTATACTCTGGTGGATCCTCCTCCACTTCTATTCCACTATCAGTTGGTGTACCTCAGGCATGTCTTTTTTTTTTTTTTTTTTCTTTTCTCCATCTATACTTCTTCCTTTGGTACTCTTTCATTCCATGGTTTTCAGTATCACCTTTATGCTGATGACTCCCAGATCTACTTCTCCACACCAGAAATTTCAGCAGGAATCCAGGCCAAAGTATCAGCCTGTCTGTCTGACATTGCTGCCTGGATGTCTCACTGCGTCTGAAACTAAACATGACCAAGACTGAGCTTCTTATCTTTCCCCCTAAACCAACCTCTCCTCTTCCATTCTCTATCTCTGTGGATAACACTCTCATCTTCCCTGTCTCATCAGCTTATAACCTTGAGGTCATCTTCGACTTCTCTCTGTCCTTCTCTGCACATATTCAACAGACTGCTAAAACTTGTCGTTTCCTTCTCTATAATATCACCAAAATTCGCCCTTTCCTTTCTGAGCACACTACCAGAACCGTTATCACATCTCGCTTAGACCATTGCAACTTGCTTCTCACAGGTCTCCCACTAATCCTTTTCTCTCCCCTTCAATCTGTTCAGAATGCTGCTTCACGACTTATATTTCGCCAGTGTTGCTATGCTGATATTAGCCCTCTCCTCAAGTCACATCATTGGCTCCCTATCCATTTCCACATACAGTTCAAACTCCTCTTATTGACTTACAAGTGCATTCACTCTGCATCTCCTCACTCTCCACTCATCTCTCCCTACACTCCTCCCTGGGAACTCCATTCACTGGGTAAATCTCTCTTATTTGCACCCTGCTCCTGCGCTGCATACGTCTAGTAGCACTACAGAAATAAGTAGTAGTAGATGAACATAACCCACAGGTTCTGGATTGGTCTTGTATAGGAGTAATGGAAAGAAAATGATCAGGTTTGACATAATTTCTACTTTTGTTGGGGGGGAGGGAGAAAAAAAACTAGGATTAAATGGTCTTCATCATAAAGCATATGGAGACAGACTTAAAGATCTCAATCTGTATACTTCAGAAGAAAGGTGGGAGAGGGGAGTTATGAATAGACATTTAAATACCTACGAGGCATAAATGCACAGGAAGAGTCAATTGAAATGGTGGCGATGAAATCGTTATCTGAATTCAAGAGAGCTTGGTACAAGTACATAGGATCTCTAAGGGAGTCATAGGCAGAGTAGATAGCATGGATGGGTAGACTGGATAGGCCATATTGTCTTTATCTGCCTACATTTTTCTTTGTTTCTATGAAGCATCATGCCTAAAAACTACTACTACTATTTAGCATTTCTATAGCGCTACAAGGCGTATGCAGCACTGCACAAACAAGGGTCAGAGGAGGATGTGTAAGAGATCATTTTACCTTTAGGTCTCTTTAAATGATTTCATTACCCATATAAATGTTTTAAAACATCACCCCCTTACAAACATCTGAAATATATTCAGATTATTTTTAAGCATTTATCTTAATTGGCTACACAAAAAATTATCATTGTGGTAATGTAACACATATAAAATCTGCTCACTAGGGTCCCTATGGTGTAGATTTTCTGAGATGACCTTTCCCCACTTCTTATTGGCTCTGGGGGCCGTTTCAGAATTGTAGTTTTTGGGGCCCATGAATTTCACTTCTATTGGTGTGTAACTGTCTCTCTTCCTCATTACTTGTGCATGGTCTTATGGAAATCTTCCTCATGCTGCTACATGGAGAAAAATGTTTCTGACTCTACTTGTGTTAACAGAGGTTTGAATGTCTCCTATACACATGGTTTCATAATGAGATTTCATTTCCATTTCTTTGAAGGATTCCTACTCCTATGTCAGATCTACTGCCCCAGCTGTGGCCTATGACAGTAAGCAGTACTACCAGCAACCCACTGCTACTGCAGCAGCTGTGGCGGCTGCTGCTGCTGCACAGCCCCAGCCTTCTGTTGCAGAATCCTACTACCAGACAGGTGAGTTTTTTGTTGTTGTTACATTTGTACCCTGCACTTTCCCACTCATGGCAGGCTCAATGCGGCTTACATATTGTATACAGGTACTTATTTGTACCTGGGGCAATGGAGGGTTAAGTGACTTGCCCAGAGTCACAAGGAGCTGCCTGTGCCTGAAGTGGGAATCGAGCTCAGTTCTGAAGTGGGAATCGAACTCAGTTCCTCAGTTCCCCAGGACCAAAGTCCACCACCCTAACCACTAGGCCACTCCTCCAGTTAGATGCATTGTTTTTGTTTTTATGCCATTAAGCTGAAGAATGTCTGCGTATATGCATATTAAATAAAAAATAGTGTTATAAGACAAAGCTGTGGGAAGGCATGAAGATGTGAAAAGTAGACCAGTGAAGTTTTGTACATTTTTTTAAAAGTTGCGTCACACTGATCTTTTTTTATTTTTGAGGTGCAGTGATGGGGACCCTTGGGATTTTGTACTCATGCTTTATTAGTTTATTTACCAGCTGCTGATTTTTACCATTCTCTCTTTCTAAATGGATGTGGTTAGTTTTGTTTTGTTTTGTTTCTTAATTTACTTTTATTTTTTCACGTTGGCATTTTTTTTTCACCTGGAGCTGGTCTTCTATTGGGCTGTTGCACCATGAACTTTTGTTTGTCAAGGCCAGTTTAGTCCAGCCTTCTCAGTGACACAGTTTGCTTGGGACCATAAACTGTGGCTCCCTGCAAACTCAACTAATGTAGTCATTATACCTGCTCACTAGGTGTTCATATTGAGCAGTGACTGAGGGTTTTCTCTTTCTCCCTGGGTGTAGGGGTTCTGTGAAGAGCCAGCCTCAGAACTAGTTGCTTGTCTTAGGAACCAAATCCATATATTTCTCATGGCAATATGTAGATACCAAGTCACCAGTCTGGCAGTAAGTTTGACTGTCTGTTCAGGGAGCACATGAATGCTGCTAGTTGGGATTTCAAAATGATCTACACTGGACAGGTGTGATTACCCAGCTGATGAAAGCTCCTTTTGAGCCACTTGATTACTGTCATCTGAAGTATGTGACTTGGAAAGTTTGCAGAGTCTGACCTTTAGCTGATCCACCATACACTCAGTTCACAACAATAGCGTAGTTCTCTGCACACACCCTAAGTTCCTTCCTAAGGTAGTGTCAGTTTCATCTTAATCAGTCAGTTGTCCTACCAACATTTCTTCCAGAACCACATACCCATCCTGGCGAGAGTGTACTGCATATCTTACATTGCAGGCAAGTCCTAGCCTTCTATTTGGAGTGGACTAAAGCCCATAGACAGTGCACCCAGATTTTCTTCTTTTGAAAACTGGAGGAGGGTAGCCATTGGCAAAACACAATTTCTAATTGGCTAGCAAATGGTATCTTTTTTTTACTCATGCCCAGGCTTTGCTGACTCTGGAGGGTCATGTCAAGACTCATAATGTCAGCCATAGCTATGTCAGTAACCCACTTAAGGTCAGCCTCCATAGAGGAGATTTGTAAAGCTGCAATGTGGTCATCTGTCCACACACTCACACTTCATTACTGTTTTGAGTAGGATACATGATATGACAGCTGGTTCGGGCAGGAGGTCCTGAAGAATTGTTCGGTGTCTAGTATCCAACTCCACCCACCTAGGCCCAGATTATTATTATTATTTTTTTATTTAGTTCCAGGCTGCACCTTCACAACTAGTATGTAAATAGTTTCAGGTTAACTGACTTTCAGGCCTCTACATTTCGAGTCTCTGTTATCCTAGCATTGTTTTTGGTAAGCCTTGTAGCTAGGGATTCCCATCTGTACAAAACCTGCTCATCCTCATAGAAAGCAAAGTTAGCAGATGTTCTCTGAGGACAGCAGGCCAAGTATTCTAACATTAGCCATTGAGCCCGTTAAAACGGGCTGGTGGGTCGCCGCTGTCCGCTCTCCCCCCCCCCCCCCCCCCCCCCCGAGTTCGCCGCCCCGTCTCATCACTATTCAACTTACATCTCTGCAGCAGGCAGATCAGCTGAGCTGCCGTTGGCCTATGATCTCTGCCTGTGTCCCGCCCTCGTGTGACGTAACGTCGGCGAGGGTGGGACACAGGCAGGGAAGGAAGGGCAACGGCAGCTCAGCTGATCTGCCTGCTGCGGAGATGTAAGTTGAATAGCGATGAGATGGGGCGGGTGGAGGGGTGGCGGCAGCGGCGACTCTGGGTGGGGGGGCACCAGTGGCGGCGACCTCGGGTGGAGGGGTGGCGGCGGCGACTGGAGGTGGGGGGGTTACCAGTGGCGGCGACCTCGGGGGGGGGGGGGGAAGCGCAGTTTCCCTCTCTGTCCCGCCCCCGTCATCACGTATTGACGCAGGGGTGGGACAGAGAGGGAAGTCTCTACTGCGCATTTGCGAGTGAGTACGGTCACTCGCCATTTATATGTTTGATTCCCTTCCACCTCTCCTTGGAGTTGTATTCTATAGCTATTTAAAATGACTGAGGAACCCACGTTCATACGTTGTGTGGGACGGCACCAGTGCATTTGTGGTGGGACAGTGCTAGAAAGTTCTAAGTTGATCTCACTAGTTGGCATCTATACTGGGCTCCACTGGATGATGTCACCCAGCTGTGAGAATACTTGACTTGCTGTCCTCAGAGAACACCTGCTACAGGTGAGTAATTTTGCTATATCAAGCTTGTGTAATAAATAACCTACAAACTTGCCCAAGGAGTTGTATTCCATTCTAGTAAAGACTGAGGCAGTCTCTGCACAGTAGCAGGCGAGAAGGGATATGCCTGCATAGTAAGTATGCATCTAGATTCATTTTAGCTGGAGAAGCTTTCTTGTGCTGGTCTCTGTCAGTGAGGACTTGTATCCTGTTGTCTATGGAAAATACTGTGGTAGGTTAAGTTACTTGGTTAAACATTAAAAAAGTAAGAATAAGAAACCAAAAGTATTGATTGCATAAGTCTTCATACCTTTTGTCATAAATTCATGTTAGCTCTGTTTTCAGAAATTGTCCTAACAAAGCCTGTAATTAATTATAGTCCACCTGTGCCAGTCACAATATTTGAGCTTATTTATTTGAAAACTCTGTGGTGAAGAATCAAGCAAAAGTATAAACATGCCAAAAGAGCTTTGGGATAAAATGTATACAAAGGTACAGATAAGGGAAAGGCTATAAAGAGATTTCAGCATGCTTGAATATCCCCTAGGGCATTGTCAGGTTCATTGTGAAGTGGAAACAGTTTGGCACCACCAGGACACTGCCTTGAACAGGCAGTCCTTCCAGAGTTTGTAGCTGTGGGTTAAGGAACGTGGTGAGGAAGCTTCTGTTACCTTAATAGAACTACAGTGGTCTCTGGCTATGATGGGAAAATGTTGACTGTTTTTAACCATTTCAAAATTACTTCATAGACACTATCCTCCCCCCCCCCCCCCCCCCCCCCCCCCCCCCCCCCCGGATATTCAAAAGCATTTAACTGGCCAGGATCAACGCGTGGCTGTTTTAATGCCCCATAACTGGCTATCCACAAATTTTCAGTGGGACATGGACCGCCATGAACACCTGAAAATTTGTGGTTAGCAGATAGCTAATTATACTGCCCGTTATAACTGTGTATATACCAGTTTTCAGTATAAGTTGCCATTATTGGCCATGTGAATATCTGGAATATCATTGGCCGGTTTAAACTTAACTTGCTAGCGTTGAATATTGGCTTGGCCAGTTAAGTTTGAGGCGGCCAAATTAAACTGGAAACGGCCTGCCATTGACTATCCAGGCTCAGCGCCGAACACAAGTTAGCCTGATTAACTCCTGTGGTCTGAATATCGGGACCTATGGGTTTAGCCAACTCTGTGTTATTAAGTGGGTAACATACAATATTTTATTTTATTTTTTTACTTTTTATTTTTTTTATTTTTACAGTAGCTCCAAAGGCTGGATATAGCCAGGGTGCAACTCAATATTCTCAAGGCCAGCAAACTCGACAAGTGACAGCCATAAAACCAGCCACTCCCAGTCCTGCAACTACTACATTCTCTATATATCCAGTATCCTCCACTGTGCAACCTGTAGCAGCTGCAGCAGCCACTGTGGTCCCATCATATACCCAGAGTGCTACATACAGCACCACAGCTGTTACGTATTCTGGTAAGTATCCAATACAAAGGAGGATAGAAAGAGACAAAATGTATCGCTCATCAAAATTTCTAAAAATTAGAGCTGATTAATACTTAAATCAACCCACAAGATGGAGTACAATCAAAAAATTGGAAGGTAAAAAGCCTTAGTACCCTACCTTCACCCTATATTTAGCTTTTAGAGGTGGCAGGATTTCAATAGGGTCAGTACTCAGGCATAAAATAATCCTTCTAAAACAGGTTGTTAAAACTCCACTAGTCTTCAGTTTTAATGGAATTAAAAAAAAAACAAAACACACCCACACCCCCCCCCCCCTTTGGTGAAAGGTGCTCATTCACTGTCAGGTATTTAATCACATCAGCTGTGGCCAGAGTTACGCTAGAATGACTGTATCAAGATGTGATCAAAATTTATAAGTGAAAACCAACAAAAAAGTGCTTTCACTGCTTACAAAAACTGTACAAAAGAACAGTCCATCAAAAGAAGCAAACTTAAAGATAATTGATTAAAATAAAAAAAAATACTTGCCAGCGTTATATGCACCCATTTCTCAGCATCATCAGGATCCCTCTAACACGGCAGAGTGTCTGCTTCATTTAAGCAACCTGGAATTGTCTTGTGGGTTGATTTGATTAAGTACTGTTTAGCTCTAATTTTTAGAAAGTCTTTTTGGTGAGTGATACCATGCAGTGTACTAGTTTTGCATGCTGCTGCTTAGGGGAAGTTGTTTAAATGTTTAAAATTTTGCATCCTATATTACTCTTTGAATATGTAAAACTGTCATGCAAATTTGAAGGCATAACAAATTATTATTCAAAAAGTTGTAAAGTGCACACTTTTTGTGACACTCAGTAATGCATTCCATTTCCTTCCTCAGCAAACTTGAGCAATCTGTGTGGGAGATTTGGTAGCAAGGGGCATGGTGAATTGCAAGTTTGTAAAGTGTCTCTGTGTGTGGGGTGGAGTGTATGGGACATACTCTTTCTCTGCTTTCCATTTTTAGTGTATCCTACCACTTCTGCGTTCTAGCCCCTCCCCCTCCTAAATGTGGCTACTGTCAGCCTTACCCTTGTCAGTGCTCTCTTTATTTTGGTGGCAGGACTTAGGCTTCAGTGTCTCCTGGTTCTCCTAGTCTGAGTAATGAGACTTGTGTTCCCTACCACTCCACATTTGGCTTCTCTTGTCCTCCTTTTCTGGCTGTGTCTGTACAGGTATGAATGTTTGTGCACGCATATGGACAGGCAACAAACAGTCTTGGTTCCTTAGCGTCCCTCCGGACCAGGATTGGACTGATGGGTTTTGCTCGCCTTCCAGCAGTTGGAGACTGAGAAAAAACTGTGACTCTAGAGAGCCAATAAGAGCCCTGGTCATGTGACCCTAGCCTCAGTATTTTCTCAGTCTCCAGCAGGCAGGAGGTGAGCCCATTAGTCTCTCTCTCTTTCTCTTTAAGAAGCTAATAATATTACTAATGATAATAGTAGTTCTGTGCAGGGGAATCTCAGTAAGAAGCTGGGCAGATAGGTATTTCTTTTCTTTCTTTCTTTTCCAGCCTCTGGGGTGTTACACTCGAGTGCCCCGAGTCCCTCCCCCCCTTCCTCCCCATCTCCCATACTTAGCTGGGAAGGGCTACCCTTTTGTTAGAAAGGGGTATTGCCTTTGGGAGAGGCAGCCACTTTTAGTTTCTGTTTAAAATAAATAAAAAGAGAAGTTAAATTGTGAAGCCTTTTCTTTCCCCAGACTGCTTTTGAGCAGGCAGTTTTGTTGGGTATCATTGCCAGTTCTTTGTTAAAAAAAAAAAAAAAATAAGGAAGAAATGAATGTGAAAGACTTAATTCTGATGGTCCCCATGGCCTTAACGAGCGATATTTGTTACTTGGAGTGTTGCTTCTAAGTTTTCTTCGCGTTTTTGGCAGCGACACGCTGTTAAAAAAAAAAAAAAAGCCGCGAAGCATTGTTTCTGGGGCACACCCGCACAGAGAGCTCAGCGAGGATGGGCAGGCAACGCGTTCCTTCTTTGTGCCGGGGTGTGAGTTCTCGTGGCTTCTCCATGGTGGGGTTAGTTGATTTTCTTTGGTTTATTTCCTGCGGTTTGCGTCGGCTGTTTTCTTTTTTTACTGGTCAGTTCTCTCCGTTTTCTCCTTCAGATGTTTTACATTTCGTGCTGAAGGCCGCCATCTTGCCTTCAGCTGCACTATTTTTTCAGCGAGGTAGCTTCTCTGCTTCTCAGGTAGCTGGAGGGCAGACGGACGACGGAGATCATGTTTCGGGGCCAGTCTAGGGGATCTTAGGAGGGGGCATTTTCCTCTGTTTGTGCCTCACTTAAACCACGCATTCATATCTCCTCTTGGGACTCAACTTGAGACTGTCTTTTTGTGTCAGGTGTTCAGCGCTGCGTATGTCTAGTAGCGCTATTTATATAAATGCTAATGATAACTTCCAGAGGAGTCTTCTTCATCATTCCTACTGGTTCAGATTCATAACAGGGTTTTCTTTTGGCCCAGACTCAGGCCACTACGTTTTTAGGCTTTTCTATTATGTATATTTTACATAGACCGATTGCTTGCTTGACCTTTATGCATTTATTCTCGTTTTCATTTTTTTATACCATTCCTGTATGTCTTTGACCCACTCTATATAGTATTTGGACAGTCGTTTCAGGCTTGTTTCTCTATAATCTACTGTGTTTTTCACTGTGGGTCCGTTGTGAGCAGTTCTGCCTTCTATTTTAGCAACTTTCAAAATGTCATGAGTTCACCATTTGGGTTACGTATGTGCTTTTTTCCATAAGCATTGTTTTTGGTGGCTACATCTGTAAAAAATATATTTCTCCGAGGACAAGCAGGCTGCTTGTTCTCACTGATGGGTGACGTCCACGGCAGCCCCTCCAATCGGAAACTTCACTAGCAAAGTCCTTTGCTAGTCCTCGCGCGGCCGTCTTCCCGCCCGAACCGGCTCGTGTTAGTCAGTCTTCTTTTGTCCACGCTCGGTACGGTCGTGTTTGCGCCGTTCGCGCCCCTTAAGTTGACCCTCGCGCGTCTTTTTGACTTCGCTTACAAAAAAAAAAAAGGGATTTCGGAGAAGGGCCTTTCGGTCTTTTTCCCCTCCCCGTATTTCCAGTTTTTTGCCCCGTTAAGTTTTCTTTCGTTTTCAGGGTAGGCCCTTTGAGGCCTCGGGTCGAGTTTTTTCTCCCCCTCTTTTTGGTGCCTAACCGCAATTACGAGTTTTGATTTCGCTGGCGTGATTTTTCCGCCCATGTCATCGAAGTCTCCCAGCGGCTTCAAGAAGTGCACCCAGTGCGCCCGGGTAATCTCGCTCACTGATAGGCACGCGTTGTGTCTTCAGTGTCTGGGGGCTGGGCACCGCCCGCAGGCAAGTAGTCTTTCCGCCCTTTTACAAAAAAGGACTCAGGTAGCGAGATTGGCCCAGTGGAACGTGTTGTTCTCGGGCTCTTCGTCGGCTTCTGCACCGGGAGTATCGAGTGCATCGACGTCGACAGCGTCAAGACCTCCGACCTCGGCAGCGACTGTATCGATTGCATCGAGGCATCGACCCTCTGCATTGTCAGTGCCGAGACATCGGAAGGCTGCGTCGGCGGTACCGGGACCTCCACTAGTGCTGATGTCGTCGGACGGTGGTGCTTCGACTGGAGTGCAGGTGAGGGCTGTCCATTCCCCTGCTGGTGGCGGTGAGCCTTCGGGTGAGTCTCCCCCTACCCTGAGGGCTCCTGCGGTACAGCCCCCCCCCCCCCCCCCGAGACCGACCTTCTTCGGCCTCGGCCCCGAGGAAGCGACGGTTGGATTCTACGTCGTCCTCGTCGGTACCGGGAAGTTCCGGTGACATGCTTCATTTGAAAAAGTCAAAGAAGCATCGACACCGGTCTCCTTCCCGCATCGGTACCGAGAGCTCTGGGTCGCCGAGGGAGTAGGCACCCAGTAGGCATAGGCACCGGGAGGACCGCTCACCCTCTCTTCAGGAGGTGTCGATGCACTCCACCTTGGACAGCCCGGAACAGCCTCCACGCCCGGAACAGACTCTGACTTCGATGCCTGCATCGGCTTCCATGTCTTTCTCCACAGCCGCCCTGCACGAGAGTCTCCGGGCCGTTCTCCCAGAGATCCTGGGAGAGCTGTTGCGCCCTTCCGCTTTGGTACCGGGGGTGCTTGCGCCACCGGTACCGTCAAGTGAGGCACTGGCTGGCCCCTTGCCCGGGGTGAGGTCTCCGACATCGGTGCCGCTTGCGGTACCGACTGCGGTTGCCTCCCAGGAAGGCTCCCGGACGACGTCGGCGGAAGGAGCTTCGCCGGTGCGGGCGAGGGAGTCTACCTCTCGACGCTCACACCGTGGCCGTGGTTCCACGGAGTCGAGCCGGGCACGGCTTCAGACACAGGTTCGTGAACTTGTGTCTGATACCGATGGTGAGGCCTCGTGGGAGGAGGAGGAGGACATCAGGTATTTCTCTGACGAGGAGTCTGATGGCCTTCCTTCTGATCCCACTCCCTCCCCTGAAAGGCAGCTTTCTCCTCCCGAGAGTCTGTCTTTTGCTGCCTTTGTCCGGCAGATGTCTACGACCATCCCCTTCCCGGTGGTTGTGGAGGACGAGCCCAGGGCTGAAATGTTTGAGCTCCTGGACTATCCTTCTCCACCTAAGGAAGCGTCCACAGTACCCATGCATCATGTCCTCAAAAAGACATTGCTGGAGAACTGGACCAAGCCTCTAAGTAATCCCCACATTCCCAAGAAGATCGAGTCCCAGTACCGGATCCATGGGGACCCAGAGCTGATGCGCACTCAGTTGCCTCACGACTCTGGAGTTGTGGATTTGGCCCTAAAGAAGGCTAAGAGTTCTAGGGAGCATGCTTCGGCGCCCCCGGGCAAAGACTCTAGAACCTTAGACTCCTTTGGGAGGAAGGCCTACCATTCCTCTATGCTCGTGGCCAAAATTCAGCCTTGCCTTAGCTCTATACAAGCATACACATGCGGAACAATGTGCGGCAGTTGGCGGGCTTGGTGGACAAGCTCCCTCCTGAGCAAGCCAAGCCATTTCAGGAGGTGGTCAGGCAGCTGAAGGCGTGCAGAAAATTCCTGGCCAGAGGGGTATATGATACCTTTGATGTTGCGTCCAGGGCCGCTGCTCTAGGTGTGGTGATGCGCAGACTCTCATGGCTGCGTGCCTCCGACCTGGAGAATAGGATCCAGCAGCGGATTGCGGACTCGCCTTGCTGTGCGGACAATATTTTTGGAGAGAAGGTCGAACAGGTGGTAGAGCAGCTCCATCAGCGGGATACCGCTTTCGACAAGTTCTCCTGCCGGCAGCCTTCAGCTTCTACCTCCACAGGTAGACGTTTTTATGGGGGAAGGAAGACTGTTCCCTACTCTTCTGGTAAGCGTAGGTACAATCCTCCTTCTCGACAGCCTGCGGCCCAGGCTAAGCCCCAGCGCGCTCGCTCTCGTCAGCAGCGTGCGCCTCAGCAAGGCCCCTCGGCTCCCCAGCAAAAGCAAGGGACGAGCTTTTGACTGGCTCCAGCAGAGCATAGCCGACATCAACGTGTCAGTGCCGGGCGATCTGCCGGTCGGGGGGGAGGTTGAAAGTTTTTCACCAAAGGTGGCCTCTCATAACCTCCGACCGTTGGGTTCTTCAAATAGTCCGGCAAGGATGCACCCTCAATTTGGTCTCCAAACCTCCAAATTGCCCACCAGGAGCTCAATCCTACAGCTTCCAGCACAATTAGGTACTTGCAGAGGAACTCTCCGCCCTTCTCAGCGCCAGTATGGTCGAGCCCGTGCCATCTGGGCAAGAAGGGCTGGGATTCTATTCCAGGTACTTCCTTGTGGAAAAGAAAACAGGGGGGATGCGTCCCATCCTAGACCTAAGGGCCCTGAACAAATATCTGGTCAAGGAAAAGTTCAGGATGCTTTCCCTGGGCACCCTTCTTCCCATGATTCAGGAAAACGACTGGCTATGCTCTCTGGACTTGAAGGACGCCTACACGCACATTCCGATACTGCCAGCTCACAGACAGTATCTGCGATTTCAGCTGGGCACACGTCACTTTCAGTACTGTGTGCTACCCTTTGGGCTCTCTTCTGCGCCCAGAGTGTTCACGAAGTGCTTGGCTGTAGTAGCAGCGGCGCTTCGCAGGCTGGGAGTACACGTGTTCCCCTATCTCGACGATTGGCTGGTGAAGAACACATCCGAGGCAGGAGCTCTACAGTCCATGCAGATGACTATTCGCCTCCTGGAGCTACTGGGGTTTGTGATAAATTATCCAAAGTCCCATCTTCTTCCAGTTCAGAGACTCAAATTCATAGGAGCTCTGCTGGATTCTCGGACGGCTCGTGCCTATCTCCCAGAGACGAGAGCCAACAACTTGTTGTCCCTCGTCTCGCGGGTGCGAGCGTCCCAGCAGATCACAGCTCGGCAGATGTTGAGATTGCTGGGCCACATGGCCTCCACAGTTCATGTGACTCCCATGGCCCGCCTTCACATGAGATCCGCTCAATGGACCCTAGCTTCCCAGTGGTTTCAGGCTGCTGGGGATCTAGAAGACGTGATCCACCTGTCCACGAGTTTTCTCAAATCCCTGCACTGGTGGACGATTTGGTCCAATTTGACTCTGGGACGCCCTTTCCAAATTCCTCAGCCACAAAAAGTGCTGACTACGGATGCGTCTCTCCTGGGGTGGGGAGCTCATGTCGATGGGCTTCACACGCAGGGAAGCTGGTCCCTCCAGGAACGCGATCTGCAGATCAATCTTCTGGAGTTACGAGTGGTCTGGAACGCTCTGAAGGCTTTCAGAGATCAGCTGTCCCACCAAATTATCCAAATTTAGACAGACAACCAGGTTGCCATGTATTACATCAACAAGCAGGGGGGCACCGGATCTCGCCCCCCTGTGTCAGGAAGCCGTCAGCATGTGGCTCTGGGCTCGCCGGCATGGCATGCTGCTCCAAGCCACATACCTGGCAGGCGTAAACAACAGTCTGGCCGACAGGTTGAGCAGGATTATGCAACCTCACGAGTGGTCGCTCAACTCCAGAGTAGTGCGCCAGATCTTCCAAGCGTGGGGCACCCCCTTGGTAGATCTCTTTGCATCTCGAGCCAACCACAAAGTCCCTCAGTTCTGTTCCAGGCTTCAGGCCCATGGCAGACTGGCATCGGATGCCTTCCTCCTGGACTGGGGAGACGGTCTGCTGTATGCTTATCCTCCCATACCTCTGGTGGGCTAGACTTTGTTGAAACTCAAGCAAGACCGAGGCACCATGATTCTGATTGCTCCTTTTTGGCCGCGTCAGATCTGGTTCCCTCTTCTTCTGGAGTTATCCTCCGCAGAACCGTGGAGATTGGAGTGTTTTCCGACCCTCATCACACAGGACGAAGGGGCGCTTCTGCATCCCAACCTCCAGTCTCTGGCTCTCACGGCCTGGATGTTGAGAGCGTAGACTTTGCCTCTTTGGGTCTATCAGAGGGTGTCTCCTGCATCTTGCTTGCTTCCAGGAAAGATTCCACTAAGAGGAGTTACTTCTTTCTATGGAGGAGGTTTGCCGTCTGGTGTGACAGCAAGGCCCTAGATCCTCGCTCTTGTCCTACACAGACCCTGCTTGAATACCTTCTGCACTTGTCTGAGTCTGGTCTCAAGACCAACTCTGTAAGGGTTCACCTTAGTGCAATCAGTGCATACCATTACCATGTGGAAGGTAAGCCGATCTCAGGACAGCCTTTAGTTGTTCCCTTCATGAGAGGTTTGCTTTTGTCGAAGCCCCCTGTCAAACCTCCTACAGTGTCATGGGATCTCAATGTCGTTCTCACCCAGCTGATGAAACCTCCTTTTGAGCCACTGAATTCCTGCCATCTGAAGTACTTGACCTGGAAGGTCATTTTCTTGGTGGCAGTTACTTCAGCTCGTAGAGTCAGTGAGCTTCAGGCCCTGGTAGCCCAGGCCCCTTACACCAAATTTCATCATAACAGAGTAGTTCTCCGCACTCACCCTAAGTTCTTGCCAAAGGTTGTGTCGGAGTTTCATCTGAACCAGTCAATTGTCTTGCCAACATTCTTTCCCCGTCCTCATTCCTGCCCTGCTGAACGTCAGCTGCACACATTGGACTGCAAGAGAGCATTGGCCTTCTATCTGGAGCGGACACAGCCCAACAGACAGTCCGCCCAATTGTTTCTTTTGATCCCAACAGGAGGGGAGTGGCTGTGGGGAAACGCACCATATCCAATTGGCTAGCAGATTGCATTTCCTTCACTTACGCCCAGGCTGGGCTGGCTCTTGAGGGTCATGTCAAGGCTCATAATGATAGAGCCATGGCAGCGTCGGTAGCCCACTTGAAGTCAGCCACTATTGAAGAGATTTGCAAAGCTGCGACGTGGTCATCTGTCCACACATTCACATCTCATTACTGCCTGCAGCAGGATACCCGACGCGACAGTCGGTTCGGGCAGTCAGTGCTTCAGAATCTGTTCGGGGTTTAGAATCCAACTCCACCCCCCTAGGCCCATGTTTATTCTGTTCCAGGCTACACTCTCTGTTAGTTGGATAAGTTGTTAGGTAATCTCAGTTATGTCCTCGCCGTTGCGAGGCCCAGTTGACCATGTTTGTTGTTTTGAGTGAGCCTGGGGGCTAGGGATACCCCATCAGTGAGAACAAGCAGCCTGCTTGTCCTCGTAGAAAGCGAATGCTACATACCTGTAGAAGGTATTCTCCGAGGACAGCAGGCTGATTGTTCTCACAAACCCGCCCGCCTCCCCTTTGGAGTTGTCTTCCCTTGTCTTGTCTTGCTACATATATGACTGACGAACACGAGCCGGTTCGGGCGGGAAGACGGCCGCGCATGCGCGGTGCGCATGGGCGCTGCGCATGGGCGCGCGAGGACTAGCAAAGGACTTTGCTAGTGAAGTTTCCAATTGGAGGGGCTGCCGTGGACGTCACCCATCAGTGAGAACAATCAGCCTGCTGTCCTCAGAGAATACCTTCTACAGGTATGTAGCATTCGCTATATATATGTATATATATATATAGTTATAACTACATAAGTACATATGAAATACCACACTGGGAAAAGGCTAAAGCTTTCTGTCCACGACAGCGGCCAATCCAGGCAAGCTTCCCAAACGTACAAACATTCTATACATGTTATTCCTGGAACTGTGGATTTTTCCCAAGTCCATTTAGTAGTGGTTTATGGACTTGTATATAAAACAAATAAAATATACTAATAAGTGTCTGCATTTGATTTTTCAGTTTTCCACAAATTGGCGTCTAGCGCAAGAGTCTCAAGTGATCTGCTTGCACAGGCAGCAGCTACAGGCGGTTTTTTCTGTCTCATATGAATTGCGCTCTGGGATAGGTTTTTTCTTCTATCATGTGTGCCTCGGGGATATATTGTGTAACTGCAGCAGCTGGCAGTTTATTTGGACCTTCAGTCAAGTCTGCAACAGGGATTTATATACCTTCTTCTGCTGCATAACATTTTCTTCTATGATGGTTTATTTAACTTTACTCTTGTTTTCACCTCTTTAGCTTCAGGTGATCAGGTACTTTCTCAATGACATCCTTTACATACTTCCTATCTGTTGCTATGTCGGCAATGGTCTACGATATCTGTAGGAGTCTGTAGTTCAGGATTCCTGTTTCCGCTTTCTACAGCTGAGGTGGACTGATTGCAGATTTTTTCGAGACGGCTAGGCCTCTAGCTTTGCCAACCTTCTTTCAGCCGTCTTTCTAGGGCCTCCCTGTCCTTCTCGCTGCACTGCTAGTGCGGTAGGGGACAATATACAGCGGCTCTTGGACCTTTAAGCCTTTTTGCTTTGTAGTCATCCTATTTTGTTGGCGGCTCTTGGATCTTCAAGCTTTTGGCTTTGTAATCATCCTATTTTGGTTGTTTTCAGGGTAGTCTACCGCGTTCTCAATGTCGCATGTTTTTCGTATGTAGGCATTTCAATATGTCATACTGGTAGTTCGTGCAGGGCACTGTTTTTAATGTCCTTAGGTCTGCTGGAAGTTTTTCTACATATTCCTATTGCGACCGGTTTTCCAAACCTTTTGTGCGGTTTGCGATTCTGGGACACCACTTTTCGGTTTCAGGCTCTGCCGTTGCATCTCACAACAGTCCCTTCCACTTTCACCAAACCTTTGGTACTGGTGGCAGTGTTTTTTTCATAGAAGAGGGAATTCTACTTTCCAGTATCTAGATGTCTGGCTAATTGGGGAAACTTCTTATTAAGAGAGTTGGCAGGTCTTAGACTGAGCGGGACAATATTTTTACCGTTCTTAGGTTGGCTACTAAAGGTGGTCCAGATTCAAATATTGCTTCTAGGTAGCGTTCTTTGTGTTCAACATTATGTTCAGATTACCGTCCATGACAGAGACTTTTGGAGTTCTTTCCTGGGCTATAGCTTTCATGACATCTCTGATATTCTCTCATCTCTCTGATATTCTCTCATATCCGGATATTCCATATCATCAAGCTGATCAATCCATAGACTGGTGGGTTGTGTCCATCTACCAGCAGGTGGAGATAGAGAGCAAACTTTTGCCTCCCTATATGTGGTCATGTGCTGCCGGAAACTCCCCAGTATGTTCTCTATCTCAGCAGGTGGTGGTCACACACAGCAGCAGCTCTGGCTAGGCCTCCAAGCCTAATCCTTAGGTTTTGTTGAGGCCTGGGGTTGAGGGCTCTTTTGAGCAAGTGCAAACCTGGTGGTGCCAGGTCCCTCCTTTTCTCCCCCCTCCCGCTGGCTCCGTTTAAAAAAAAAAAAAAAAAAAAAAATTTTAAACGTCTTTAAAGGCGTTTAATTCGACGTTTCTTTAAACGTTCATTGCAGCTACTCACTGGGACACCAGTTCGTTACAGCTCGGATCGGCAAGCAGGTAATTTTACCTTTTTATAGCGGGCAGGGGGTTCCCCGATTCTTCTCCTCGTGGCATATGGCGTCGGAGGGCGAGGGCGCAAAGGGTCGCTCCCCGGATCGCTGGAGCGCTTCTAGAGGGGATGCGGGGGTTTTACAACCTGATTCGCCCTTGATGGGTGACAGTTTAGTGACCGATGAATGTCCCGGTCGTTCCTCCGGCGTGGCGGTTTTTTCCCGCCATAAACGCCCATCCCCCGCTCCTCGCCTCCGCCATCTTGGCCGGCCACGCGGCTCGGACGGCTTCTTCGTGGGCCGCCCTTGAGGTTGGAGACATTAATGCCATGAACGCCCTTAATTTGGGCGACGGCACAAAGCGGCTAAAGTTAAGCGCCGTTCTTCCCGCGCGGCTCCTTCGCGGAGTTTCGCGCCGGACGCCATTTTGGATGCGCAGCATGTCTCTCCCCCGCTATTGCGAGCGCCGGTTGAGAGTGCGTCTAGGGCTGTTGCCCAGGCTGCGGAAGTGCACAGTCTGGGGGGTTTCTCCCCCGAGTTTGTTTTGCTGCTGCATCAGGCTTTCCTCATGCAAAACGCTGCCCCTGCTCCCTCTTCTGATAAAGAGGTTGAGGTTCCCAGAGGTAAACGCCCTCGGGTTGATTTCCAGGCCTTGGAGGACTTTGTCTCCTCCGATGTAGATGAGGGCAGCGTGTCTGAGGTCTCCCAACGGTCCTTTGCGGATTCCTTGGAGGAGATAGATCCCCGCTCGGATGGAGCGGATGACCCCTCTGCAGCGCGGCTTTTTAGCCCAGAGGATTTGCCCAACCTGTTGTTACAGGCCATGGACACTTTGAAGATTTCCTCTCCGGAGGACGTCTCTCCCTCAGCCCCTGTTGGCTCTGCCATTATGCTGGGGACGAAGCGCCCGCCTAGATCCTTCCACGTGCATGAGCCATGCGGCTCAATGGGATGTCCCGGAAACGAGCCTTAAAGTGGCTAGGGCTATGTCCCGCCTCTATCCTTTGGCTGTGAGTGAACGTGAGGCCTATCTGTGGCCTACCGTGGATTCTTTAATCACTGCGGTGACTAAGAAAACGGCGTTGCCGGTGGAAGGTGGCACGGCCCTAAAGGACGCCCAAGACAGAAGATTGGAGGCGGCCTTAAGGTCGTCCTTTGAGGCAGCTGCTTTAAGTTTGCAGGCCTCAGTTTGCGGCTCCTATGTGGCCAGGGCGTGCCTGACTATGGTGCAGCGGGCTTCCCCCTCGGATCTTTCCTTGAGGGCTGATTGGCCGGCCCTGGAATCGGGCTTAGCCTATTTGGCAGACTTGCTGTATGATGTCTTGAGAGCCTCAGCTAAAGGCATGGCTCAGACAGTCTCTGCGCGGCGGTGGCTTTGGCTGAAACATTGGTCTGCTGACCACGCCTCTAAATCCCGCCTGGCTAGATTGCCTTTTAAAGGCAAGCTGCTCTTTGGGGTCGAGCTGGACAAAATCGTGACCGATCTCGGCAGGTCTAAGGGCAAGAAATTACCAGAGGTCAGAGCTCGGGCTAGTACTCGTCCCGGTACCTCCAGAGGACGGTTGCTGGAAGCCCGTCGGTACCGCCCGGGCAAGTCGGGTTCCTCTGCCCCCTCTTCCTTCAAGAGGAATTTCTCCCCCAAGCAGCATTCCTTTCGCAGAGACCGCCGTCCCGGAGGTGCTCCCTCCGGTCCTCCCCCAGGGTCTCGTACCCAATGACGGGGCCTTGGTCCACGCCCCAGTGCAGATTGGAGGACGGCTGTCCTCGTTTCTGGGCGAGTGGACCACTATAACTTCAGACGCGTGGGTGCTGGAAGTCATCAGAGACGGCTACAAGCTAGAGTTCTGCCAACCCTTAAGAGACGGGTTTGTACTCTCTCCCTGCAAGTCTCCGGTCAAGCTGTGGCAGTGCAGCAGACCTTGGACAACCTGATCCGCCTGGGTGCGGTCGTTCCGGTGCCAAAAAATCAGATTGGCAAGGGACGTTACTCCATTTACTTTGTGGTTCCAAAGAAAGGAGGTTCTGTCCGGCCTATCCTCGACCTCAAAGGGGTCAATCGGGCCTGGAAAGTGAGGCACTTTCGCATGGAGACTCTCCGCTCTGTTATAGCGGCAGTGAAGGCAGGAGAGTTCTTGGCTTCCTTGGACATCAAGGAAGCGTACCTGCATATTCCCATCTGGCCTCCTCTCCAACGCTTTCTGCGTTTTACAGTCCTGAGACGACACTTCCAGTTCAGAGCCCTCCCTTTCGGGTTGGCTACTGCTCCGCGGACCTTTTCCAAAGTAATGGGGGTCATAGCGGCCTTCCTGCTAAAGGAAGGAGTACAAGTCCATCCTTATCTGGACGACTGGTTGATCCGAGCCCCCTCTTATGCAGAGTGCGGCAAAGCTATGGACCGGGTAGTTGCTCTTGTGAGCTCCCTGGGATGGATCATCAACTGGAAGAAGAGCCAGCTGCGCCCGACTCAGTCCCTGGAGTATCTGGGAGTTCGATTCGACACCCAAGTGGGCAGAGTGTTCCTGCCAGACAATCGGATTGTCAAGCTTCAGGCTCAGGTGGACTAGTTCCTAGTAGCCTCTCCTATTCGGGCTTGGGACTACGTGCAGCTGTTGGGCTCTATGACGGCCACGATGGAAGTAGTGCCCTGGGCCAGGGCTCATATGAGACCACTACAGCTATCTCTGCTGCTGCGCTGGACTCCGATGTCGGAGGATTATGCTGTGCGCCTTCCCGTGGACCCAGCAGTGCGCAAGGCGCTGAGCTGGTGGACGCAGACAGACAAGTTGTCTGCAGGATTGCCTCTGGTGACCCCGGAGTGGATTGTCGTCACGACAGACGCCTCTTTGATGGGCTGGGGAGCCCACTGCTTGGGAAGGACAGCGCAGGGGCTCTAGTCTCCTGCAGAGGCAAGTGGTCTATCAACCTCCTGGAACTCAGAGCCATTCGGTTGGTGTTATTGGAGTTCATCCCGGTACTGGTGTTGTAGCCTGTACGGGTCCTGTCGGACAATGCCACGGCTGTGGCCTATATCAACCGCCAGGGAGGTACCAAGAGCGCCCCTCTAGCCAAGGAGGCTATGAGTCTTTGCCAGTGGGCGGAAGCGAACCTGGAGCAGCTTTCAGCGGCCCACATTGCCGGAGTCATGAATGTCAAGGCGGACTTTCTCAGTCGCCATACCTTGGAGTCCGGAGAGTGGCAACTATCTGCTCAGGCGTTCTTGGACATCACGAAGCGCTGGGGCCAGCCGAGCCTAGATCTGATGGCGTCATCGGCCAATTGCCAAGTGCCGCGCTTTTTCAGCAGAGGACGGGACCCTCGATCCCTGGGAGTAGATGCTCTTCTCCAACAGTGGCCGACACAAGAGCTCCTCTATGTGTTCCCGCCCTGGCCCATGTTGGGCAGGGTGCTAGACCGGGTGGCAAAGCATCCCGGCAGGGTAATCCTGGTGGGTCCGGATTGGCCCAGACGTCCCTGGTATGCGGACTTGATCAGGCTCTCAGTCGACGATCCTCTGCGGCTGTCAGTGGAGCAGGGCCTGTTACATCAGGGTCCCGTGGTGATGGAGGATCCCTCTCCCTTTGGTCTTACGGCCTGGCTATTGAGCGGCAGCGTCTGAGGAAGAAGGGCTTCTCAGACAAGGTCATCGCCACTATGCTGAGAGCGAGGAAGCGCTCTACTTCTACTGCTTTGAAGCAGGCTCACTTTCTCCCTTCACTGCTCCAATTTCTTCAGTGTTGGCGTTCCTGCAAGAAGGTCTGGAGAAAGGCCTGTCGCTCAGTTCCCTTAAAGTCCAGGTAGCGGCTCTGGCTTGCTTCAGGGGCCGCCTGAAGGGTGCTTCCCTGGCTTCGCAGCCAGATGTGGTGCGCTTTCTCAAGGGAGTTAATCACCTGCGCCCTCCTCTGCACTCAGTGGTGCCTGCGTGGAATCTCAACCTGGTGCTAAGAGCATTGCAGAAGCCGCCTTTTGAACCCTTGTCGAGGGCATCTCTGAAAGACCTGACGTTGAAAGCAGTCTTTTTGGTGGCTATCACTTCAGCCAGAAGAGTTTCCGAGCTCCAGGCGCTCTCATGTCGAGAGCCTTTTCTGCAGTTCACTGAGGCAGGAGTGACTATTCGCACAGTGCCTTCCTTCCTGCCCAAGATTGTTTCTCGCTTCCAGGTGAATCAGCAGCTCTGTCTCCCTTCCTTTCGTAGGGAGGACTACCCAGAGGAGTACTCCGCTCTTGAATATCTGGATGTGAGACGAGTCATCATCAGATACTTGGAAGTGACCAATGATTTCCGGAAATCGGATCATCTGTTTGTCCTGTTTGCAGGTCCTCGTAAGGGTCTGCAGGCTGCTAAGCCTACAGTGGCAAGATGGGTCAAGGAAGCCATTGCAGCGGCTTATGTGGCCGCGGGGAAGGTGCCGCCTATCCAGCTGAAGGCTCACTCCACGAGAGCTCAGGCGGCCTCGATGGCAGAGGCCGGATCCGTCTCCTTGGAAGAGATATGCAAGGCGGCAACGGGGGCTTCGGCTCATACATTCTCCAAGCATTACCGTTTGACTGTGGCTGCACGGGCGGAGGCCCGGTTTGGAGCTTCAGTGTTGAGGTCAGGGATTTCTATGTCCCGCCCTGGGTGAGTACTGCTTCGGTACATCCCACCAGTCTATGGATTGATCAGCTTGATGATATGGAAGGTAAAATTATGTATAATCATACCTGATAATTTTCTTTCCATTAATCATAGCTGATCAATCCATAGCCCCTCCCAGATATCTGTACTGTTTATATTCTGGTTGAATTTTAGGTTCAAGTTTAGCCTTCAGTTACTTCAGGAGGACTTCGTGTTCAAGTTCTTCTTTCACTTGGATTCTTCAAGAGTTGAGACGAGTTTGTGTTACAGTGAGCTGCTGCATTCCTCTCCCCTCCGTTTTACGGGGCTGGATTGAGACATAAATTCTGCCGGCACTCCCTCCCGCTTCGTGCGGCTGTAGGGCAGCTTTGTACCCCTCCCGCTTCGGCGGTGTTAGGGTCAGTCAGCTCCTCCCGCGGTTGCGGTTGCAGGATAAGCCAGATCCCCCCGCATCGGCGGGTGTGGTGTCCCTCCCCCGCTCCGCGGGGATGAGCTGGACGGATTCCCCTCCCCCACTTGTGTGGGGATGAGCTGGGTTAATTCCCCTCCCCCGTTTCGGCGGTGGTGAGCTGGGCAGAGTGTCCCTTCGTGGGTGTAATTCTCTAAGTGCTGAGTCCTGCGGATGGAGCTTTGATATCGACATACTGAGGAGTTTCCGGCAGCACATGACCACATATAGGGAGGCAAAAGTTTGCTCTCTATCTCCACCTGCTGGTAGATGGACACAACCCACCAGTCTATGGATTGATCAGCTATGATTAATGGAAAGAAAATTATCAGGTATGATTATACATAATTTTACCTTCTTCTTGGATGGAATCCCCTCAGCTGAGGTGGTCTCTGTATTCTCAATAGTGCAGCACTCTGTTCTGGTGGTTGAGATTGAACATCCTCTCTGCAGGTATGCCTGTAAAATATACACAGTGGATAGTTTTTTTATTGTTCCTTGTCAAGTTTTCGTGGCTGGGGTGCACGTTGTTTAGGCAGGTTACCCCGTTTTCAGTGATCTCCTTTGGCAACTTTTCACTCCTTCAATTTCTTGGAAGTTAGAATAATTTATTTAGCTCTGGAGGGGTTTCTTTTCCTACTGGATAGCGAGGTGGTGAGAGTCTGTCGGACAATTCGTTGGCAGTAGCCTATCTCATTTATCAAAGGAGAATGAAGAATCTTCTCTTCACATGGCAGAACGCGAGTCTTTTGGCATGGGTAGACTCTCGCCTTACTGCCATTTTCAGCTTTCCATGTGGTCCGAGTTAAAAAAAAAAAAAAAAAAAAAGTGCATTTTTTTCTCTTTTATTCTCCCTAGTACCAGGGGAATGGACTCTCACCTTCTGAGCGTTGTCAGCTGATAGTACCTTAATGGGACGCTTAGTCTCTTGTGGAAACGACTCGTCAGCGGTAGGGGTGGATGCCCTCTTGCAGCAGTGGTCTTCTGGTTTTCTCTATCTCTTTCCTCCATAATTTCTCTTGGGTCGTCTTTTACAAGAAATTGACACACATGGGGGTCCGGTAGATCTGTCAGCGTCATATTGGTCCTGAAGTCCGTGTTACGCGGATTTTCAGCGTCTTTCTTGGCGGCTTCTGTACATCTTCCTGTTAGCAAGGCCCTGCTGGTCTAAGGTCCCATCTTTCATCCAGTCCAGGCTTGTTTTTTGCCTTATGGTTTGTTTTTTTTATGGACTTGATCAGCTAAGAGAGGATTGTTAGTATGCTGCGGTTGCATCTTCGAGCCACGTCTCTCTCTGTTGGATAATGGATGTTCCCTCTCTCTTTTCCTTTAACTGCAGGTTGCAGCTGTTTCTCTTCAGGTTGCAGCTGTTTTTTCTTCTGGTTTTCCATTAAGGTTTTTTTCTCTCTTAAGATACTGTTTTTTCATAGCCATTGATTCAGCTAGGAGAGTCTCGGGGCTGCAAGGTTCTTTCCTGCAGGTCTCCGTTTTTTTCTTTTTCAAAATTTTTTCCCAAGAACCAAGTAGTTCTACGTTTGGAGTACTTCTACTTCTGGTTCCTTCTTTTCTGTCTACCGGAGTTTCACGTGTTTCATCTTTCCCAATCAGTTTTTTCTTTCTGTTCCGGCGTCTTTGGGAGTACAAGATCACAGGAAATTCAATAATTTAGATATTAAGAGAGCTCTTAGCATTTAAGGGAGCTGTTACACGGTATTTCACAGCTTTTGAGCATTTTCGGCGCGGGATTTGCTTTTTTGTTCTTCTCGCCAGTCGGCGTAAAGGTTTGGTCGTTTTTTGGTCGTTTCTAACTCACTATATCTCGATGCATTAAGGAAATCAGAACTTCTAATTGTCTTCTCACCAGGGGTACAGTTACAGTAAGGGCTAAAACACATTCTACAACTTGATGAGCAGCGGTTCATTGGCAGAGTGGTTTTTTTTTAAGGCCCTCTGAGTACTTGTGCACACTAGATGGTCATTGTCGCCAGTAGGCGGTCTTTGCAACTTCGGTATTCCCAGCGGGTTTGATAGGGTCCCTCCTGTAAGATTACTGCTTTGGTACTTCTCATTAGTCCAATCCTGGTCCGGAGGGACGCTAAGGAAAGAGACATTAGATCTTACCTGC
The DNA here is from genome assembly GCF_901765095.1 of Microcaecilia unicolor. Classification (NCBI taxonomy): domain Eukaryota; kingdom Metazoa; phylum Chordata; class Amphibia; order Gymnophiona; family Siphonopidae; genus Microcaecilia; species Microcaecilia unicolor. The sequence goes on along the minus strand of NC_044032.1, from coordinate 66,519,968 downwards.
TAATTTGCTTTCCTTTAGTCCCTCCGGGCCCCTCCCATGTTTCGTCATTTTTTCAACGGAATATAAAAAAAAAAAAAAAACAGATGCTAGTATATATAGAACTTTAAGTGGGCCATGCCACGTCTCTGGTCGGAGTTGCTGGTGGGCTCAGTTGCTGGTATATATGTATGTGTTTATGTGTGGGTGTGTGTGTATATACACACCCACACATAAACACATACATATACCAGCAACTCGCCAGAGAAGTGGCATGGCCCTCTTAAAGTTTTATATATATATAACTTTTAAGAGGGCCATGCCACTTCTCTGGTGAGAGTTGTTGGGGCGCTCAGTTGCTGGTATATATATGTAACACTTTAAGTGGGTCATACCACTTCTCTGCTGAGAGTTGTTGGTCAGCTATAATACAAGTGAGCCATACCACTTCTCTGGTGAGAGTTGCTGGTGAGCTCTAATACTTGGCATTGCCAAGTGCTTTGTGGCTGCTAGGATTCCATACAGCACAGAAGGGGATCTTTCTTTCTTGCTTGCTTTGTTAGTCAAATACTGAGGCTAGGGTCACATGACCAGGGCTCTTATTGGCTCTCTAGAGTCACAGTTTTTTTTCTCAGTCTCCACCTGCTGGAAGACAAGCACAACCCATCAGTCCAATCCTGGTCCAGTCCGGAGGGTCTAAAGGAAAGCAAATTAGCAGGGAAGATCTGATTTCTCCTAACAGGTCCTCCTGCTTTCTGCAAAATGTTAGTAAAAATAAGTAACAGGCAATGACTGCAAAAAAATTTAATTGAGGATTTCAGTTTCCTTATTGTCTCTGCTAGACTAGTCCAAACCAGTGGGTTGAGTCCCCCTTCCAGCAGATGGAAGATACCAAACTATTCCAGTGACATCACTGGTATAAGGGCTGGTGCAGCCTGGAATTCTCCAGTCATTTTCTAGATTCAGCAGATGGTGTAAGTTCGGCCTAGAAAAAAAAAAAAAAAAGCAAAACAGCAAAGATGACTAACAAAAACAAAAATAATCCAAAATTAAAAACAAAAAAATCAAATTTGTATTTAAAAATACAAATACATAAAAGAATTAAAAAATGAAAAAGATGACACTTGTTTATAAAAAAATTAAAACACTTTATTAACTAAAGGATAGCAGGGAGAAAGGGACTCGACACAGCTGTGTTCCGGCTGTGCAGGCCTGCGTCAGGAGTCTATTCAAATGAAAACATATAACATAAGATGAATAAAAATATATAAATATAAAGAGACATTACAAATATTTAAAACATCCACTTATTGCAAGAGAGGTCATCAGATGAACATAAAACCAAAATATGATGGTCGAATATTGACTAGACTGTCCTATTACATGTCAGAACTAGTCATCCTTCTGGAGAAATACAAAATATAGAAATAAAATAGGAATAATATATGAATAATATATGGTTAACAAAAACAAAATGATGCTTCAAATAATATTCTATTAACCATACACAAGATGATATAAATATCTCTCTAGTGATTATCAAGCACAATGGGCAGTAAACAATGTACAATAAATAATTTAAAAACTGATAAGAATCGAATCAATGTCAAACAATAATAGGAAATTAATAATTTCAGACATTTTCTTTATAATTGGATAGAATTAAAAATCAACACACGGTGAGAAAGTAAATATCTGCTATATATTTATTTCTATTTCTTATACACAGCCTTAATATGCAATATTAAATACTGCTCATATAAACATTTATGAATATTTTTACAATAATTATTAATTTCCTATTATTGTGCTTGGGGGTTGGCAGAACAGAACCAGTTTGACACCTTTATGGTGTTTCCCTGCGGTACAGCATACTCTCAACAGGCTGATTCATCTTGGACTTAAGCCATTTTTAAGTTGTACTTGGGAAAATCCATTGCCTATTTCTAGGATAGGTAGCATAAAATATTTTACTGTTCTGTGATCTTGCCAGGTATTTGTGACCTGGATTGACCACTTTTGGAAACAGGATACCGAACGTGATGGACCTTTGGTCTGTCCCAGTATGGCAATGCTTATGTTCTTAAGAATCAGTTCCCCGAGGTGAGAGAGGGCAAGACAGGTAAGCCATCTATTTTGTGGTTCCCATGAAGGGAGGTTCATTCAGGCCTATCCTGGATTTTAAGGGAGTCCATGCCTCTCTTTGAGTCCCGCACTTTTGCATAAGAGACCTTGTGGACAGTTATTGTTTGGTGCGCCCAGGTGAACTTCTTACGTCCCTGAATTTAGCAGAGGTATATCTTCGTATTGCTATCAGAGATTTTATTTATTTATTTGCTGCATTTGTATCCCATATTTTCGCACCTATTTGCAGGCTCAATGTGGCTTACATTATATAGCAATGGCATCATCATTAACAGAGTAAGAGGTTCAGCATATTGTTACAATTAATGTACAAGAATAACAGGTAGGTAGGGTAAATAAAATGATAATACATAACGTACAAGTGAGAGTAGGAAAAAAATGTAATGTTCAATAATGATATAAAATAATCAAATCAGAAGGGATCAATATTGGTTGGTTCTGGTATAGATTAGGAAACAAGTCATTAAGGAGGATTCTTTTTGTAAGTCTCTTTGAAGAGGTACGTCTTGTGTTGTGGCAAGCATTTTCACTTCTAGGCCCTCACTTTTGATAGTTGTGGTGGCAGTATACTTAAGCAGACAGGATCCAAGTGCATCTGTATTTGGACAGGTGGCTGATCTGAGCTAACTTGGAAGAGCAGTTGCAGTCTGCCACAGTAGAGATGATTGGCCTTCTCAAGAGCTTAGGCTGGGTAGTCAGTTATGGTAAGAATCATCTGGTGCCCTCCCAGGAGCTGGAGTACTTGTACTTTTGCTTCTGCTTCATTACCAGACAACGAGCGGTATTTCTCCTCGAAAACTGCATGCACAAGCTGCAGTCCCAGAAACGGGAGGATTTCTCCCTGGGAGCTCCCAGGACTTGTGACTACTTACAACTTCGGATCTTTGGCAGTGATGCTGTTGGGTGAGGGTGCACATGTACTTGCTGCAGCATGCACTACTGTTCTCATGGTGGGCTACCTGTCCAAGTAATTTGATGTGCATCTTCCTTTTTCAGAGGCCTTACACTGGAGTTTGGCACTGTCTGCTGAAAGAGATGCATTTGGATCCCTCTTATTGGATCTAGGTAACTACTGATTCATTCTCCAAGGTTGGGGAGTCAACTGCCTGGGGAAGGCTATACAAGGCTGGTGGTATCCAGTGGCCTATCAGTCATCTGGAGACGAGATTTATTAGATTTGTACTGCTGGAATTTCTCTCCCTGTTTATTTGGAAGTCAGAGAGTTTAACAATGCCATCAACAAACAGGCTACCGCCACACTCCAGCTCCCTAGCCTATAATGCAGCCCTAATATGCATCTTGGGATAAGAAAATCACCTTTCTGCAATTTCTGTGGTCCACATCACTGGCATAGATATCACACAAGTGATATCTTTCTGAGTTGAAAGAATCTGGATCCAGGAGAGTGGGAGTTGTCTCCCTCTGCATTTCAGATCCTAGTAGATCATTGGAGTCTCCCTTGTGTTGTGCCAGAGTGCCAAGTGTCTGCAATTTTTCAGGCATAGGAGAGAAAGTGTCTCAGCAGGAACTAATGTTTTCTAGACTTGGTATGTGTTTCCCCTGTGGCCACTAACAGGCAGAATTCTGTACAGGATGGCCACTCACCCTTTCTCCCTCAGCAATCCTCCAGACCGGTCAAGATGCTTGGGTTATGCACGCCTACTAGCACCTGACTTTGAATATTGCATATCTACCCAGTGCAGATCCCAATCAGTCAGTATTTCTCAGTCTCCAGCAGAGGAAATTTGGGGTGCTTTGGCTTTCCTCCTTCTCTTTCAAAAAAAAAAAAAAAAAAGACAAAAAGATCCGTGTACCTTCAGTGCCTCTGTTTGCTTCTGGGGGTGTGGGTCTGGTGGGGCCCCATATTTCCCTTGGGGTGTTACTCCTCCTCTTCTGCTCTCCGGTTGTATTAAACATCAGTGTGCCTCAGCTGCTGTATAAGCACGGGAGCCTTGAGTGCCTTTAAACAGCCTGCAGCAACTGGGTTATAAAAAAATAAATACTGTGCTGCGTACCAGTTGTGGGAAGTCAGTCAGTTGCAGCGCTGGGGTGTGCTCGCTGAGGGTTTGACTGGTCCGGGGTCTCCTTTTACCTCCCCATTTGTCTTTTGCCTTTTCACTTGTGTCTTTTGCCTCTTAGAGGTCCTGCAGTCATGTGTACGGCCAAGCTGTTTCTGCCCCTTGTGTACTTGATGAAGAGTAGAAGTGCCCAGGTGTTCAATGATTCTGGGTGAGACAGGGCGGTTTTAGGTCAGGAGGTGGCCAAGCTAGAAATGGGCTCCTCATTCTCGGCTGATGCCCTGTATGATCTGTTGTGCACTTCAGCTAAGAATATGTCCCTGGTGGTGGCTACCCAGCGTTCACTCTGGCTTCAGGGTAGGGCCAAGGACATGACTTCCAAATTTTCTTCCCTTTAAAGGCTCCATGGATAAGTCGGTGTGCGGTATCAGATTAAGGTTCCTCGGTTACCAGAGGATCGGTCTTAAGACCAGTGGCTGTGGTGTGTCGGCATGTGGCTGTTACCAGCCAGGCAGGTCTAGAGGAGCCTCTGGGGCCGGTTTCTTTTCAGCAGACGCAGCCCTTTTGTGACTGCTGTTGTGAAGGTCATGGCTCCAGTGTGGGGGCTCAGACTGGTGCATAATTCTCATTGATGATGTGGGGGTCCAGCCTCTGGTGCAGATGGGTTCTTCATTATGGGAGTTATACCAGAGGTGGACCCAGATTACGTCAGACTAGTGGGTTTTTGAGATGGTTCGAGAAGGCTAAGCATTGCAATTTGAGAATCTGCTTCCAGATGTTTCTCAAATCTGTCATTCTCTTTGCAAGTCAGGGCAATTCAGGACACATTGCTTCGTCTAGTCCATCGAGGGCGGTAGTGTCCAAGGGGCAACAGAGGATGGGCTGTTCCATTTATTTTGTGGTTCCCAGTACTGAGGAGAATATCAACCCATTTTGAATCTCAAAGGGGTCAGTAGGGCTTTCATGGAGATGTTGCACTTGCTCATTGTCGTGGTTTGGTACAGAGAGGGTATCTGCACATTCCTATTCGCATGGCTCACCAGCGGTTCCTTCGGTTTGCTGTCTTAGGGAGGGAGGCATTTTCAGTTTTGTGCACTGCCGTTCGGGCTCGCAATGGCTCCTCAGATGTTCTCCAAGTTAATGGTGGTTGTAGCTGTAGCCCTTCGGAAACGGAACATCTTGGACCACCCTTATCTGGACAACTGGCTGATTTGAGCAAAGTCCCATCTGTAGAGTGAGAGAGCAACTGGTCAAGTGGTGAGCTTTCTGGAGTCTCTGGGATGAGTGGTGAATTCAGCCAAGAGTCATCTGCAGCCTTCAGTCCCTTGAATATTTGGGGCTTCGGTTTTAGACACTGGTGGGCTGTTTTGTTTTTGCTGCCAGTTAGGATCAGCAAGCTTCAGGGTCAGATTCAGTCACTCATGTCAGAGAGAGCTCCCTTGGCCTGCTCCTATCTTAAGTTCCTGGGCTCAATGGCAGCTGCATTGGAGGTGGTGCCATGGGTCAGGGCTTTACATGAGGCTTCTGCAGGGAGTGCTTCTTTCCTGGTGGTCCTCGCGACGGCAGTGGTAGCGTTGCACGGCTTATCTGGAGGGCATCCCTCTGGAGCTGACAGAGTGGATAATTGTGACCACTGACGCCAGTCTGGTGGGCTGGGGAGACCATTGTCTCGGTCAGGTGGCTCAGGGCCACTGCTCAATGGGAAGACTCTCGCTGGTCGATCAGTCGGTTGGATACATGGGTGATAAGGATATCTCTGTAGTCCTTATAACCACTTCTAGTTGGCAGGTCCTTGCGGGTCCTCTGAAACAACGTTACAGCTATGGCCTATGTCAGTCGGCAGGGCGGCACAAAGAGTCAGGCTATGACGGAGGAGATAGCATTGCTGGTGCAGTGAGCGTAGTCCCATCTTCAGGACCTTTTCCCCATAGTTTTAAACTGAAAGTTTCTGTAGAGGTAAAAGAGTGTAAAAATGATAACAGCAGGGCTTAAACTGTCCTAAAAGTTATTTTCTGTTCTTGCCTGCTGGAGAGGTAGCACTGCTACTGACCTGAGTAAGGTGTTAATTAAGGTGTGAAGAAGTAGAATATTTGCAAAGGTTACTAAGGCCAAGATGCACTGAAGACTTTTTAAAGCCCTTTCCTTACCGATTCCCTTAGAAAATTAGTATGGAACAGGCATGCATCAAGGAATAGGAATGCAAATGAGCTGCTCGTTGTAGCTCATTTGCATTCTCTATTCCATCATTAAACAGTCAGACAGTTGGCTGGTCGAGCATGTGCAGAGCAGCTAAACATTATGCTGGCTGCTCTGCGCATGCCAAGGACGTCCTTTATGGACGTTCTTCACTATATATATATAAAAAAAAGATGAGCTGTGCCTATGGACGTCCTTCACTATATATATATAAAAAAAGATGAGCTGTGCCTATGGACATCCTTCGCGCCCCCCCCCCCCCCCCCCCGAGATCGCCGCTGCTCCCCCTCCTCCCTGCATTGACAGCTTCCCGCAGCCCAGCCCCCCTGAGGTCGTCACAGCCGCCGCTCCCCTGCCTTGTCCCTCTACCTATGGGGAAGAAGGAAGAAGATCCCCCATTAATGTTAAGGCGCGCCTTGGGTTCTGTGTACAAAGCTGCTAGCCATGCCCCAAAATTGTCTCCCAAGCCCATGCGACTCATCACTGCGCGCAAAAACCCCCAGCTCACCTGGTCAAAAGACTTCTCTGCGTCTATAGCCGACAAAGCTGTAGTCGCCCGGGATCTTTGTGCCTCCCATATCAAATGAAGAGTGCGCCTAATGTTATGTCCTACCTGTCTCTTCGGGATAAATCCCGATTGGTCGATATGGACCAACTTCGGCAGCAGTTATTTTGTGTTCTTGCCTGCTGGGGAGGTAGCACTGCTACTGACCTGAATTACGTGTTAATTAAGATGTAAGGAAGTAGAATATTTGCAAAGGTTACAAAGGGCAAACTGATTACTGGACTACCTTCAAAGGGTTTGTTTGAAGCAGTCTTGTTAGAATCCATACTATATAGAGAGGTAAGGTACCACTTAACTTTCTGCGAAGTTCTGAGAGAAGAGGACATTTCTGTGGGTAAGTAACATTATTTTATTCTGTGCTTGGTAACTTAAAGATTGGGTTTAAAAGAGGAATTGTAGGATATTGATAAACACAGTTAGACTTATTTGAAAAGAAAAAAAGGGCAAACTTTATTAGCTAGTCTCCATACCCTTTTCCCCATAGTTTTAAATCTTGAGTTTTCTGCCACAGCATTAATAGTCTCTAGAAAGTAGAGCCTAGTTCGGTCCCCAGCTCCCACCCACTAGCTCAACTCTTCATTTATAGTCGGTTATTCTGATTAGGACAACAAGAGGGGTGCTTTCATTAGAGTTAATTACAGTTAACTAGTTTGAGTAGCAAACACTAAATAAATTACAAATTTAGGACTCTTTATATTCGTCTGTTATCCCTAGTACCTTAAGAAGTTTTAATTAAACAACTATAATACTGAGATCACGTGGTGTGATGCAGGAGTGAAGTCGCGTTGGAACTGAGCTCCTGCGATTCCCCCATCATCTTACGCTATTAACAGCCTCAAAGGGGAAAAACGAACTTTAGTATCGCCAGCCTTACAACTTGGAGACCGGGTGGTTTTTGTTTGCTAGCCTTGTGTAGAAGAATGGCGGCGAAAACGCTTCGAAAAGATAAGGAGAAAGGCAAGATCGCAGAATCCAAGATGGCGCCCGGACAGCAATCGCCGAATTCGAGCGTTTGCTCAGTATGGACGGCAGAAATTACCGCGGAGGTGACAGCTGCGGTAGAGGCGGCCCTTGATAAAAAACTGCAAGCGTTGTTTGATCGCGCAGAATCTGCCCATGAACGGCTTGATGGGTTCCACCTCGATCTGGACCACATGCAACAGCGGATTAGTGACCTGGAAGACCGAACAGCGACATCTGAGCAACCTGTGGAGGCACTACAGAAGAAAATAGTGGATCTAGAAAACAAACTAGACGACTTAGAGAACAGGTCTCGTCGAAATAATTTACGACTAATTGGGCTCCCGGAACATATAAAGGACTCAGAGCTGGGCAGTTTCCTAGAAACCTGGCTTCAGAGCACATTAAAAATGAATAATCTGCCGGGCCCGCTGCGCATCGAGAGAGCACATCGGCTGGGGCCGAGGCACCAAGGCGCGGCGAGGCCGCGGGCGGTGATAATGAAGATTCTCCACTATGGTCACAAACAGGCGATTTTGCAGGCTGTAAGGGCAGGAGGAGAGCTTCGTTGTGAAGGCCAACGGATCCTTTGCTTCCAGGATTATTCAGCACGTGTAGCAGCGGCGCGAAAGGAGTTTGCGCCAGTGTGTGCGGCTTTACATGAGAGAAAAATCAGGTTTGCATTGATATACCCTGCCAAACTGAAGGTGCAGTATGAAGGGGGAGATAAACTCTTTGAAGAGGTGGCTGCAGCTAAAGAATTCCTCAAGAGTATTGCACAGGAACCTGCAACCTGATGGTGAAAAAATGGCGTCTTAAAGAAGAAAGTCTTTGACGGGGCATGTGAGTTGAAAGAGACTTGGAGACATGGACTAGAAGACTGTTAAGTATGTTTAGAGACTATAGCTCCATATCTAAACTTTTGTCTCAAGGGAATAATTGGACAGAGGGGCACAAGGTAAACACCCGGTCTCGATAAATGGAGACAGGCATAAATACTACATAATGGGGTTTTCCCCATGGAGCAGATGGTAAATTGAAATAGAGGGGGAAAGGACACTATACGTGATGAGTTCCCTGTTGGAACTCAAGGGTTTACAGATTGGAGGGGGGGGGGAGGGAACTCACGGGGGGGAGGGGAGGGGAGTGGGGGAATAAGGGAGGGGGCGGGGAGCAGGTCTGTTTGAACATGGCAAGTGAATGGGGTAGGAGAAGACAACTAGGAAGTGACGAGAGTATACAAAGCAGCAGAGGGAGGTGTAGGCTGGGACACCTTTCTCTTTATTACAGGTTTAATAACATACGTGAGCCACCTAGGATAGGCTATGGTTAAGCTAATATCGTGGAATGTGGGGGGTATTTCCTCCCCAATCAAAAGAAGTAAGATTTTACAGACTTTAAATAGACAAAAGGCACATATAGCAATGCTACAGGAGACACATCTAACAGCAATAGAACACAAGAAGTTGTGTAAATGGTGGGTGGGAGACTACGTGGAAAGCCCATCACCAAATAGAAAGGCGGGAGTTATTATCTTATTCCGCAAAGGGCTTCATATTACAAAAAAACGAGTAATTGTGGACCCGCTAGGACGATATGTTTTCTTAGAAGCCCATGTAAATAATCACCCTTTTTTACTAATTAATGTATATGCACCAAACCAATATGACAGGAGGTTCTATCAGACCCTGGTGAGACGTGCACTCCTTTGATCAGATACCTATAATTATGGGGGGAGATTTTAACTCAGTCTATGACCCACTGCTGGATAGTACTGGAGTCTCTAGAGTAGGGCCAGTGAACTTGACAAAGGGAGTCCCACGGCTGTGCTCGATGTTAGATCTAGTTGATGCATGGCGCCTGTACCATCCGGGAGAGAGGGACTATACCCATTTATCTAGGGCACATGATAACACTATCCCGAATTGACTATATCCTGGTTTCGGCAAATAGGATTTCTTGGTTACAACAGGCTGAGATAGGGCCAACACAGGTCTCAGACCACGCTTTTGTGTGGATCACAATTGGGTGTGATGGGGATAGAACCCAGAAGCCCAGGTGGCGATTTCCCACAGAACTGTTCTACGATCCACAATTTGCCTCCTATATACAATCCCAGTGGAAAGAATACTCAGAGTTTAATGAGAATAGTTATCATTTAGACCCGATATTATTTTGGGAAGCGGCCAAGGCCGTGCTGAGAGGAGCCATAATTTCATACCATTCCTATAAGAAAAAATCTAGAGAGGCAGAGATAGTCAGGATGGGGAAGGTAGTGGGGCAGGCACGCCAGAGATTTGGAACTAACCCAACGCCCTTAAATAAATCAAGACTTTTAGAAGCTCAGTCATCTTTGAACCAGTTAATACATGCCAAAGCCAAAAAATCCAATTTTTATTATCGTTATCAGTTATACAAACATGCAAATAAGCAAGGGAAATTGCTGACACGACTGTTACAGCAAGTGGGAGGCTCCAGATATGTGTCACAAATCAGAGATACACAGGGGAGTACTCAGCATACTCTGGAGGGAGTGAATGAAGTATTCCGGCAGTTTTATGAAGCCTTATATTCCCCTCCAGAGGATCAGGGGCTTCAAGCCGAGTGTTACTTAGCAGGACAATCACTGCCCCAGATCACAGAGATACAACAAAGTAGCCTTAATAGATTAATAACAGAGGACGAGGTGAGCTGGGGTATATGTGCCAGCCCATTGCATAAGTCTCCGGGAGTGGATGGACTCTCCTCTGAGTTTTATGAACTCCTTAGCTCGGATATTGTACCCTGCCTGACAGAGGTTTTCAATAAATGTATAGAGATGGGGGGTCTACCAGAGTCTTTAAGGAAGGCACAAATCATAGTCTTGTTAAAACCAGGCCGCGACCCACTCTTAGCCAGTTCATATAGACCTATCTCTTTGCTTCCTTTTGAAACAAAATTACTGGCAAAGATTCTGGCAAACAGACTGGCACGGATCCTGCCGGAGATAGTGGAGGAGTCTCAGGTGGGCTTTGTACGAGAAAGATCAGTAGCTCGAAATATGAGGCAGATTTTAGGAGCGTTGGAAAGCCTACATGAATCATCAACCCCGGCCTTAATAATTAGTTTTGATGCCGAAAAGGCATTCGATCGGGTTAACTGGGACTTCATGTTTGCCTCCCTGAGGGCATTTGGGATGGAAGGGTTTTTCCTACATGCCATAGAAACGCTGTACCAGGGACCTGTTGCGGAGGTATGGGTAAACGGACAGGCTTCCGCGACGTTCGGGATCGCCAGGGGTACCCGACAGGGATGTCCCCTCTCGCCCCTTCTTTTTGTGTTGGTGCTTGACCCTCTTATAAGAGAAATCCAGAATATGAGGGAGGTGAGAGGGGTACAGATACAGCAAACTTCCTTTAAGATCTCGGCCTTCGCGGATGACCTCTTGACTATAATACAGGACCCCCAGGTGTCCTTACCGTCACTACTGGACATTTTTGCTGAATTTGGGGATTACTCTGGTTTTCGTCTCAATCTAGACAAATCTGAGGTTATGACACTTCACATGAGAGAGGAGCAGTGGGAACGTCTATGTTGTCCACTTAAGAGAGTGGGGGATGCGTTTAAATATCTAGGGATCCAGCTCACCAAGGACCCCAAGATGCTATATAGTGCTAATGTAGAATACTTGCTAGAAGACACCAAGAGAACACTGGGAAGATGGGCAGGGCTTCCGATATCATTGATGGGCCGCATCTCCTTGTTTAATATGGTGCTCTTCCCTAAATGGCTTTACTTTTTACAGACAATCCCATTATATCTCAAGCACCAGGAAGTGAGATCTTTACAAAAACTGCTCTCAAAATTTTTGTGGGCTGGGAAACGACCTCAGATACGATTTTCACAACTGGTGAGGCCTTGGAGAAACGGGGGGATGGGATTGCCGGACATTAAACGCTATAATGTAGCATGTTTATTGCGCCACCTGGGGGACTGGTATCTGCAGAGGGAGGATTATACCCCATTGGAGATAGAAAAAGCAAGGTGTAGCCCCTTAAACCTGATGTATGTCTTACATGGGGCATTGAAGGACCTACCTACCTACAAGGTTGAGGACTAGTGTATTGGTGTGGCCCTTAAAGGCCATATGGAAGGACTTGGCTAGGCTGTGGTCCTTTGATCCTAGATGTAGTAGATTACTACCCCTCCTAGGGAATGAGGCTTTCCGCCCAGGGGATGAAAATCCTATAGTGAGATCCTGGGGAGAAGGGGATAATGTACTTATACATTATTGGTTGGAGCCCAGTGGTAATCTTAAAACAATGGCCGAATTAAACCTAGACGTAGCAGATTGGGGGGTATGTTTTGCATACGAACAGCTTAGACACTATATAGCTTCACTCCCCCGAGCTGCACTTAGTGTTGATCTGCCCACTAAGATGGGGGAATTATTTGAGATGATATCAGAGGATCCTATCTCGATATCTATATTACATAAAAGGCTGTTACTGGCTAGGCCACAGGGAGACCTCACACGAGTGGCAGCAAAATGGTCAGCAGATACACAAAGAGGGATCACCCCGGGAGATTTGTTAAAGGGTTGGAGGGGAGTTTTGAAATGGACGCAAAACGCAAACCTTCGAGAATGTCAGGTCAGAGTGATATATAGGGCATATACCTCTCAGTCTCGACTGAATCAGATGGGATACATAGAATCTGCCCAATGTAGACGCTGTGGGGCGTCGGACAATAACTTCTACCATGCTTTTTGGAAGTGCTCAGCTATAGCAGCCTTCTGGACCAGGATAGTTAAATACTTAGAAAGAATAGGAGGGAAAAAGGTTAATCAGCAGCCTACGAGTATTCTTTTGGGTTGCCATGCCCCAGTGGAGGGGGGTACGAGATACCAGAATATAATGGCCCATAAGGCTTTTTTGGTGGGCATGAAGTGCATACTTGTTAACTGGACACAAGAACTGAACCCCTCCTTTTGGCAATGGAGGAATCGCTTACATGATTTACTTACGATGGAGCTCCAGGACTCTCTGCTTAACACTCGGTCACAAAGCAATTTTTTCCTTACCTGGGAAGGTTATATTAACACCTTGTCCCATAGGGCGAGGAGTCATATTATTAATAAACTTGGAGCATTGCCCAAGCTTCCCTTGGCAACTAATGGAAACTAAATGGGAGTAGAGTCCTTTTTCTACCACCTTTTAGGAATTGGAAAGACAGTAGAGCAGACCAAGGCCGGGGGGAGGGGGGGGGGGAGGGAGGGTTTAGGAGGGGGGGTAGTGGGGGGGGGAGGTTTAATTAGAGTTATATTAGCCCTTCCCCAGCACGATATGGACATCTTCCGGAGAGGGGTAGGAGGGCCATCAGACCACAGGCCCCCTGGCTCTCTTGCGGAGGGGAGTAAATTCACACAATATGATTTGATTTTAATTCAAGGCTTTGCGAATGTACAGCTGACACCTGAAGGTGGATATATTTTTGGGGGTCAAGCATTTGAACATATGGTGTCAATTGGTAGAAGGGAAAGATGGGGAGGAAGGGCTGTTGGGAAATTGTTGTTAATAGATCTTGTTGATTAAATGTTAGTTAATAGTATAAAAAAAGGGGGGGGGGTATAAAAGTTAAAAGATTAATGGAGACGAGTAATATTGTACAATTTCAGTACTTGGGGTGTGTTGATTGATTGTAGAGACATTTACATTATGTAAACACCATTTTTGTGCTTCATTAATAAAAATTGTTGAAAATTAAACAACTATAATACTAAGATGCAGCGAGAGGGGTGCTATCCAGTCTTTTGCATTGTGTCACATGTATGATTATCTCCCATTTGGTGAGAGATTGTATGTGTGTGCTGGATGCAAAGAGCTCCTAGCTCTCAGACAATGAGTCCGTTCTCTTCTAGTCAATTTCTAGAAGAGCTTTTACTAATCTGGGAGGAGATTCCAACCCCCCCCCCCCACCCCCCTAAATAAAATGAAACTTCACTGGGGATAAAGTTGTAAGGGTGGGAAGGGGTTTTGAACTGGCTCCTAGATTTAATGAAAATTTGTTGAGGCCTGTGTTAGAGAATTACATAGATTTAAAAGAAGGACTGTATGAGAAGGTGGAACTTAAGGAATTAAGGGGCATAGTTATCAATGTGAACTAAATGTAGTGGTTGGCTTAAGTTGTGTTTTATATACAGTTAATACCAACTATTTGAAGAGAGGAAGATGTTAATCATTGCTCATTAATTTGATCTGTTAAAATGATTTGGAGCTCAGTGTAACATTATCAGCTAATCTGAATTTTATTTACTGGCTGCTGCTGTGTAAGGTTGAATTTTACCTTCTAGGTGCCGCATATTCTGGATATGAAGCAGCTGTCTATTCTGCTGCATCATCCTACTATCAGCAGCAGCAGCAACAACAACAACAGAAGCAAGCGGCTGCGGCAGCTGCTGCTGCTGCTGCAACTGCTGCCTGGACAGGGTCCACCTTCACTAAAAAAACACCATTCCAGAACAAGCAACTGAAGCCTAAACAACCTCCCAAACCACCCCAGATCCACTACTGTGATGTCTGCAAGATCAGCTGTGCTGGGCCTCAGGTTTGTGTGTGGTGTGCTAGCAGTACTGGTGTAAATCAACTTCTGTTTGTTTTGGGTATTCTTTAATGTGTACGTTGTGGGGTAAAATGGGTCTTTAATGAATGATGGCTATTGCACAGAAATATTTAGGACTTCCCCATCTTTTAGAAGACCTTCAGAATATATATATATATATATATATATATATAGTAGCAATCTTTTAAAATGTTTTTATAACCTATTTAACATTTTACTTTTTCCTTGTAGCAATCAGCTCTCTAGTCTCCTCCCCCTTTTCTCCTACCATAATTTCTCCCATGTGGTATCCTCCTGTAATTATTACATGTGGAAAAAGGTAAACAATTAGTATCCATTCCCAGCACTTGTCCATCATCTGGCAGATTCTGTAATTTATAGCAGAGACTATAGTCAACTAATAGAAGAGCCTTAAAATTGCATAAACGCCAGATTAAGAAATTAATAGATCTTGTATAACATTTAGTTATGTTCTTATTACCTTTTGTTGAGCTTCGTAAGGACAATATTGTTTTAAAAAGTGATATGTTAATTTTAAAATTTACTGAAAAGAATTGTAAAGTGCATGGTTTTTCCATCTTAATAGACATACAAAGAACATTTGGAAGGACAGAAGCACAAAAAGAAAGAGGCAGCTTTGAAAGCCTCTCAGAACACCACCACCACCACCAGCAACAATAGTACTGCTGCTCGAGGAACTCAGAACCAACTGCGCTGTGAGCTGTGCGATGTTTCCTGCACAGGGGCAGATGCATATGCTGCTCATATTCGTGGCGCAAAGCACCAAAAGGTAAGCAGCTTCTTGCTGTTTTTAGCAAGAATCCTTTTGTATGTTTAATTTTTTGTCACTTAGTAAAGCTAGTAAGCTTGATTTGAATCCAAGGCTTTGTATACTTCTGTGCCTGATAGATGTACTTAGTCCCTCTGTGTTTGACCCGTTTAATTTTGATGAAAGTGAGAAGGACATAAATTCTGTAACAATAACTGCTGCACAACACTCGGTAGTCTGGGTGAAACTGTTGATCTTTGTCATCTTCTGTTGTGTTCCTGTGAAGCATTTTGTTTGGCAGATTTCTATAGGATATTTGAAATGCCAGAAAATAACTGAAAATGATTTTCTGAACTTTTAGGGGGAATCCTCCATCTTTGGATTTTTGCTTGGGTTTTTCTTTCCACTTGATCTTCTTCTTTTTGCTTTTTCCTTCTGTTCATTTCTATAAACTTATTCTTCTACAGCTGTTCTCCTATTCCTGACACGCTCCTTTTCATAGCCTTTTTCCGGAGTAGCCTAGTGGTTAGTACAGTGGACTTTGATCCTGGGGAACTGAGTTCGATTCCCACTGCAGCTCCTTGTGACTCTGGGCAAGTCACTTAACCCTCCATTGCCCCTGGTACAAAATAAGTACCTGAATATATGTAAACCGCTTTGAGTGTACTTGCAAAAACCTCAGAAAAGGCGATATATCAAGTCCCATTTCCCCTCCCCTCCCAATTAATTCTCCCAACTTTCGTCTTTCAGAATTACAGTTGAATGATATTTTTATAATTTTCCATATACCTTTCTTTTCATCTTCCATTTGCCTCCTTTTTCTCCATCTCTTCTTTACTGATTTATCTCTTACCATCTCATACTTTCTTTTTTTTCTTACTATATTTTTGACAAGCAGGCCTTTGTATTCACACCTGGGTGTCGTCATCCAACGAATCCTGGTGCAGACACAGACTAACAAGTCAGAACATTCTAGTAGCATCCCACCATGCATGTGCTGATGCCTTCCCGCCCACCATGCGAGCACAGGTCCCTCAGTCTTGTTTTTTCGCGGAGCAGGGAGGATGCGTTTTGTATAGTTTTTTTCGGTTCTTACAGTTTCTTTATTTTTTTGCGAGCTGGTAGACCCGTTTAGGCTGGAGCACCTTTTTTGGTTCACAGTTGAGGAGTTTAATTTGGCTTCAAATCTTTTCTCAATGTCCCAGAAGACCCCTAGTTGCTTTAAGAGGTGTGACTGTGAGCCCAACTCTTGTTCTCTCTGTTTAAAAATGCAGTTGAGGACAAGGGGGGGCATGACAGGTCCAACAGAGAGAAACTTTGTCTCCTTGAAGGTTGGTACATCATCATGGGCACTTGATGGTTATCACGACTTCAGCATCACTGGGAGCACACCTGCATCGAGAAGATCTCCACCTCTCTCAATATTGGGTGCTGAGAGCAGGCCCTGGGACCGGTCATCAGACCAGACACCAAGGACACGTACGGGTTAGATGTTGTCACCAAAGGACTGCGATACCGAGCATCAGTGAAAGCCAAGGAGCACTCCCCTTTTTGGAAGAGGTGCCAGTGCTCAAGTCTCTGGGCAGCCTTAATTCCCGCTACTGGTTCGGCACCAGCGCTTTCTCAAGTTCTCTCTTCTGGCTTCCCCCCATCTTTGCCAGTGCCTTCCTTCGATGAGCGGTTTGAAGCCATGCTTAGGGAGGAACTGGTGCAGATGATGCAGCTGCAAAGCTCTCAGGCATAGTGGATGCTTGCGCCAGCTGTGTATCAGCCCCAGATTTCTTCCTGAAGCTCAGCTCATACCTGTGCAGAGATCCCTGAGGGGAAGACAGGGAAGAGAGAATTGCTGGACATGGATAGGAGGGGAAGGCAGGGAAGAGAGAATTGCTGGACATGGATGGGAGGGGAGGGGAAGGCAGGGAAGAGAGAATTGCTGGACATGGATGGGAGGTGAGGGCAGGGGAGAGAGGAGAATCGCTGGACATGGATGGAAGGGGAGGGCAGGGGAGAGGAGAATCGCTGGACATGGATGGCAGGGGAGGGCAGGAGACAAAGGAGAATCGCTGGACATGGATGAGAGGGGAGGTCAGGGGAGATATTTGCTAGACATGAATGGCAGGGGAGGACGGGGCAGAGGAGAATCGCTGCACATGGAGGGGAGGGTAGGGGAGAGAGGAGACATACTGGACATGGAGGGAAGGTCAGCGAAGAGAGATTCGCTGGACATGGATGGAAGGAGAGGGCAGGGGAGAGAGGAGAATCGTTGGACATGGATGAGAGGGAAGGGGAGAGAGGAGAATCGCTGGACATGGATGGCAGGAGAGGACAGGGGATAGAGGAGAATCACTGGACATGGGAGGGGAGGGGAGGGCAGGGGAGAGAGGAGACATGCTGGACATGGATGGAAGGGGAGGGAAGACAGGAAGGAGATGCAAATGGATGGGAGGGGAGAGAGGAGAAATGCTGGACTTGGATGGAGGAGAGGGGAGAGAGAATTATTGCTTTTTCTCCGAGGACAAGCAGGCTGCTTGTTCTCACGACTTGGTTGACGTCCACGGCAGCCCCCTCCGACCGGAAAAAACTTTGCGGGAGGTCCCGCACGCAGGGCATGCCCACCGTGCATGCGCGGCCATCTTCCCGCCCGTGCGCGACCGTTCCCGCTCAGTTTTTTCCTTTCCACGCTGGAGAGAGACGTGTCTTCGTCCCTCTCTTAGCCCCGGAAACTGGATTGCGGCCTAGCCCGCGGTTTTTCTTTTCTTAGTGTTCGCGTTATCTTTTCTCGTTTAAAAAAAAAGTTTTCCTCGTTCTCAGTCGCGAGGGTGTGTCTTTTTCGGGTGTGCTTTTCACCGCCACCATCGACGATTTTGACTTCGCCGTCGCAATTTTTCCGTAGATGTCCTCGAAGGTCCCGAGCGGATTCAAGAAGTGTGGTCGGTGCGGCCGGCAGACCTCGCAGACCAATACTCACGCTTGGTGTCTCCAGTGCCTCGGCCCGGAGCATAATTCCAAGACGTGCACCTTGTGTCTCGGCTTACGGAAGCGGACGCAGGTGGCGAGGCAAGTTCTGCGGGACCGTCTTTTTGGAACTTGCGCCGGCCCTTCGACGTTGACCTCGACGGCATAGGTGTCGACGGCCGGGTCTTCGGTGCTGATACCGATGTCGACGGCATCGGCGCTGACTATGGCATCGACCCCAGGAGCACAGGTACCTTTGCCCCGCCGGCGACGGCGGTGGAGAGCGGCCGCGCGGGCAGTTTGCCCCTGCCACTCCCGCTGCTCAGGGCCATCGGGACCGAACCCTGTCGGATCCGATACCTCGAGGCCGTGGGGGCTCCACCTCCTCCTCGTCCCTTCCGCGGAGCGCCGATGACGGGCATCGGAAGAAAGCCAAAAAGCACCGTCATCGGTCGCCCACGACGCACAGGACTGGCAGCTCCGGGACATCGAGGGATGACTCGTCACCCAGGAAGCGGCAGTGCCGGGAGGAGCGTTCCCCCTCAGTCGAAGAGGTGTCGCTGCGCCGGTCCTCGGGTATCTCGGTACCGTCTCCTGGACCCGAGCAGCTTCCAGCACCGGCGCCCACACCGGCCCCCCTGCCTTTCCCGACATCGGGCCTAGACGAGTGCCTCCGAGCCATCCTTCCGGGGATCCTGGAAGGGCTGATGCGCCAGGCTCTACCGGCACGCGCCCCCGGAGCCGTTGATGGAGGCGCTGGTGTGCTCTGGCCCGATGATGAGGTCGCCGACGCCGCTTGCAGCACCGGTGTCGACCGCCACTCAGGTGGAGTCGATGTTGATGGAGGGAGCTTCGTCCCCTCCGGCGCGGGAGTCCACCGCTCGACGCCACCATCGAGGACGTGGTTCCTCGCAGTCGAGACGGGCCCGGTTGCGGTCTGAGCTGAGAGAGCTCATGTCCGACACCGAGGAGGAGGCCTCGTGGGGGGAGGAGGGGAGGACCCTAGATATTTCTCCTCAGAGGAGTCTGTGGGCCTTCCCTCCGACCCCACTCCTTCACCGGAGAGGAAGCTCTCGCCTCCTGAGAGCCTCTCCTTTGCCTCCTTTGCCTCCTTTGTCAGGGATATGTCTATCAACATGCCCTTCCCAGTGGTTACTGCGGATGAGCCGAGGGGGGAGATGCTCGAAGTCCTCGACTATCCATCACCACCTAGAGAGTCTTCCATGGTACCGCTGCACAATGTCCTGAAGGAGACGCTGCTTTGGAACTGGTTGAAGCCACTATCTAATCCCACCATCCCCAAGAAAGCGGAGTCCCAATACAGAATCCACTCAGACCGAGTTGATGCGGCCTCAATTGCCTCATGACTCGGTGGTCGTGGACTCTGCTTTCAAGAGAGCACGGAGTTCGAGGGATACCGCCTCGGTGCCCCCTGGGCGGGAGTCTCGCACTCTGGACTCGTTTGGGAGGAAGGCCTACCAATCTTCCATGCTCGTGACCCAAATCCGATCATACCAGCTTTACACGAGCATCCACATGCGGAACAATGTGCGTCAACTGGCGGACCTGGTCGACAAGCTCCCTCTGGAGCAGTCCAGGCCTTTTCAGGAGGTGGTCAGGCAGCTGAAGGCATGCAGAAAGTTCCTGTCCAGGGGTATCTATGACACCTGTGATGTGGCATCTCGAGCTGCGGCCCAAGGTATAGTGATGTGCAGACTCTCCTGGCTGCGTGCCTCTGACCTGGACAACCGTACCCAGCAGCGGCTGGCAGATGTCCCTTGCCGGGGAGATAACGTTTTCGGCGAGAAGGTCGAGCAGTTGGTGGACCAACTACACCAGCGGGAAACCGCTTTCGACAAGCTCTCCCACCGGGCGACTTCAGCATCCACCTCAGCAGGTGGACGTTTTTCCCGGGCCCGGCAGGCTGCACCCTACGCCTACAGCAAGCGTAGGTACACCAAGCCGGCCCGAAGGCCTCCTCAGGCACAGGGACAGTCCCAGCTCGCTCGTTCCCGTCAATAGCGTGCGCCTAAGCAGCCCCCTGTGCCTCCACAGCAAAAGCAGGGGACGAGCTTTTGACTGGATCCATGGGAACATAGCCGCTATCAAAGTAGCCGTGCCGGACGGCCTGCCGGTAGGGGGGAGGTTGAAAGTTTTCTCCAAGGTGGCCTCTTTTAACCTCCGACTAGTGGGTTCTCCAAATAGTGCGGTGCGGATACACTCTGAATTTAGTCTCCACTCCACCAAATTGTCCACCGGGAGCCCAATCCTTCAGCTCCCATCACAAGCAGGTACTTGCAGAGGAACTCTTCGCCTTTCTCAGCGCCAATGCGGTCGAGCCTGTGCCACCCGGGCAGGAAGGGCAGGGATTCTATTCCAGCTACTTTCTTGTGGAAAAGAAAACAGGGGGCCCCATCCTAGACCTGAGAGGCCTGAACAAGTATCTGGTGCGAGAAAAGTTCAGGATGCTTTCCTTGGGCACCCTTCTCCCCATGATTCAGAAAGACGATTGGCTTTGCTCCCTGGATTTAAAGGATGCTTATACTCACATCCCGATACTGCCAGCCCACAGACAGTATCTCCAATTCCGTCTGGGGACATGTCACTTTCAGTATGCCTGTCCATCAGTTGCCGCAATTCACTGCGCTGGTGGACAAATCGGACCAATTTGACCCTGGGGCGTCCATTCCAAATTGCGCAGCGCACGAAGATGCTGACGACGGATGCATCTCGCCTGGGGTGGGGAGCTCATGTCGATGGGCTCCACACTCAGGGGGTGTGGTCCCCCCAGGAACAAGATCTTCAGATCAACCTCCTGGAGCTCCGAGCGGTCTGGAACACACTGAAGGCCTTCAGGGATCGGCTGCCCTACCAAATTATCCAAATTCGGACAGACAATCAGGTTGCAATGTATTACATCAACAAGCAGGGGGGCACTGGATCTCGCCCTCTGTGTCAGGAAGCCGTCAGGATGTGGCGTTGGGCATGTCAGTATGGCATGCTTCTCCAAGCCACATACCTGGCGGGCATAAACAACAGTCTGGCCGACAGACTGAGCAGAGTCATGCAACCGCACGAGTGGTCGCTCCATTCCAGAGTGGTACGCAAGATCTTCAGAGAGTGGGGCACCCCCCTCGGTGGACCTTTTCGCCTCTCAGACCAATCACAAGTTGCCTCTGTTCTGTTCCAGACTACAGGCACACGGCAGACTAGCGTCGGATGCCTTTCTCCATTGGGGGAACGGCCTCCTGTATGCATATCCTCCCATACCTTTGGTGGGGAAGACCTTACTGAAGCTCAAGCAAGACCACGGCACCATGATTCTGATAGCGCCTTTTTGGCCCCATCAGATCTGGTTCCCTCTACTTCTGGAGTTGTCCTCTGAAGAACCGTGGAGATTGGAGTGTTTTCCGACTCTCATTTCGCAGAACGACGGAGCGCTTCTGCACCCCAACCTTCAGTCTCTGGCTCTCACGGCCTGGATGTTGGGCGTAGATTTTGCTTCATTGGGTCTGTCTGAGGGAGTCTCCCGTGGCTTGCTTCTCGAAAGGATTCCACTAAAAAGAGTCGTTTGGTGTGAGAGCAAGGCCCTAGAACCTCATTCATGCCCTGCACAGAACCTGCTTGAATACCTTCTGCACTTATCAGAGTCTGGTCTCCAGACCAACTCAGTAAGGAATCACCTTAGTGCAATTAGTGCTTACCATTATCATGTAGAGGGTAAAGCCATCTCTGGAGAGCCTTTAGTCGTTCGATTCATGAGAGGTTTGCTTTTGTCAAAGCCCCCTGTCAAACCTCTGTCAGTGTCATGGGATCTCAACGTCATCCTCACCCAGCTGATGAAACCTCCTTTTGAGCCACTGAATTCATGCCATCTGAAGTACTTGACCTGGAAGGTCATTTTCTTGGTGGCAGTTACTTCAGCTCGTAGAGTCAGTGAGCTTCAAGCCCTGGTAGCACATGCTCCGTATACTAAATTTCATCCTAACAGAGTAGTCCTCTGCACTCACCCTAAGTTCCTGCCAAAGGTGATGTCGGAGTTCCATCTTAACCAGTCAATTGTCTTGCCAACATTCTTTCCCAGACCATACCCGCCCTGCTGAACGTCAGTTGCACACATTGGACTGCAAGCGAGCGTTGGCCTTCTATCTGGAGCGGACACAGCCCCACAGACATTCGGCCTAATTGTTAATTTCTTTCGACCCCAATAGGAAGGGGGTCGCTGTCTGGAAACGCACCATCTCCAATTGGCTAGCAGATTGCATTTCCTTCATTTACGTTCAGGCTGTGCTGGCTCTTGAGGTCTATGTCACGGCTTATAGTGTTAGACCCATTGCAGCGTCAGTGGCCCACTTGAAGTCAGCCACTATTGAAGAGATTTGCAAAGCTGCGACGTGGTCATCTGTCCACACATTCACATCACATTACTGCCTCCAGCAGGATACCCGACGCGACAGTTGGTTCGGGCAGTCGGTGCTGCAGAATCTGTTTGGGGTTTAAATCCAACTCCACCCTCCAGGACCCGAATTTATTCTGGTCAGGCTGCACTCTGTTAGTTGTTCTTTGTAGTTCAATTTCTGTTATACCCTCGCCGTTGCGAGGTTCAATTGACCGGGGTTCTTGTTTTGAGTAAGCCTGAGAGCTAGGGATACCCCAGTCGTGAGAACAAGCAGCCTGCTTGTCCTCGGAGAAAGCGAATGATACATACCTGTAGCAGGTGTTCTCCGAGGACAGCAGGCTGATTGTTCTCACCTACCCTCCCTCCTCCCCTTTGGAGTTGCGTTTTCCTCATTCCTTTGCTTGTCATTCAACTGAGCGGGAACGGTCGCGCACGGGCGGGAAGACGGTCGCGCATGCGCGTTGGGCGTGCACTGCGTGCGGGACCTCCCGCAAAGTTTTTTTCCGGTCGGAGGGGGCTGCCGTGGACGTCAACCCAGTTGTGAGAACAATCAGCCTGCTGTCCTCGGAGAACACCTGCTACAGGTATGTATCATTCGCTATATGGATACAGGGGAGGGAAGAGAGAGGATAAATACTAGACATGGATGGAGGGGAGGAGAGAGAAGTGCTGGACATGGATGGAGGGAAGGAAAGAAAAAAGAACATGGATGGAGATGAGGGAAAGGGAAGAGAGGAGAAAAAATGCACATGGATGGAGAAAATAGGCAAAAGCTGGATCCACGTTATACCTCCTCCAGTCAATTCCACGGAGGAGGACCCAGCTTTTACTTATGGATGTAGGGCAAGAAATGAAGGAGGAAAGTAAAGAAATATATGGAAAGGAAACCCTGGAAATGGAGGTAAGAGAACAGAGAGCAGCAGAATCAGAGACTGGGACCAATATGGATAGAAAAACAGTCACCAGACAACAAAGATAGAAAAAATCATTTTATTTTCATTTTAGTGTTTGGAATATGTCCAATTTGAGAATTTATATCTGCTGTCTTAGCTGTAACAGCTTACAGAAATTATTTATAAAGAAAAAAATCACGTAATTTTTTCTCCTATACTAGTATAATATTTTCAGTGATGTCTGTTTATATGCGCCATGGCTGGTATAAGGGGTGTGGCTACACTAGGGGTGGAGCCATATGTGGTGACCCTGCCCATAATGAGTACCTGCACCTTTTTTTTCTACAAAAAAAAAGCACTGGCTAAATCTATTAGCGCACCTTAGTAAAAGGACCCCTTAGTGTTCAGATTGATGAAGGGGCTCATAGAACATGTTTCTGGTGCTGTGGGACCTTGATGTTTTAATGTAGCTGATGAAACCTTCCTTTGTTCATATGGAAAAAGCTGACAAAAAGTTTCTCATATGGAAGGTTCTCTTTTTGATATCACTTATCTTATTGAGACATTATTGAAATTTTCGTGTCATATTTGCCCTATTTGCAGTTCCATCATAAAAAGGTGATCCTATGGTCAGGATGTATACCAAAAGTAGTATCGGTCATCAATCTGTTCTTCTAACTCTTTGCCTAAAGCCACATGCCCATAGGATAAACAGCTGCATATGATAGCAAAAAAGCACTGAATGCATTATTTGAAATAGACACAAGTCAACTCTGCTTTTCATATCCTTTTCACTTACTAGTGAAGTATTGCAGAGGCAAAGAGGACATTTTCCAGTTGGCATTTTACAAACTGGTGGGGAAACAGCTTAGTGATATAGTGAAAACTCATCAGGTTAGAGCCTTTGCAATCTCTTTAGTGCATCTTGGCTCCATTCCTATTCTCAGATCACCAACACAGTCCTCTGTGCATACAGTTGAGGCACATTACTGCTTAGACTCTGTATCTAGGGCAGTACTTTTCTGTTTGCGCCCTTTCCATATTACATAGTTTGCAGTCAGTGAGCAAAGAAGTGGAAACTTTGCAACTATTAGAGATATGCAATTCCTCATCTGTGTGTATGATTCATCCCACTTGTCAAAGGAGAAAGCAAATTTGTTAACCTATAATGGAGATTTTGTTTAGATACGTAGCAGATTAATCAAAAACATATGCCCATCTTCCATTCCAGAAAGTTGTTGACTAAGCTGATGTTTTCCAACCATTGTGTTGTTAGACCTGATGAGGTGTGCCATGGAAAAAGTCGTCATAGCCTGATGTTGCGGACCCAGTCAGCAATTAGTATGTGGGCTCTACTTAAGGCAACGACACCAGCAACTTTACTCCATCCTAGATGCGGCATGAGCCTTGGAGTGTGAGAATTAAGAGGCAATATGCAGAACACAGATAGCTGGGCCATGCTTTCTGTAGTGTGAACATTGTACAAAGCAATCATTTCTCTTCCTGAGCCTATTTCTTTGAGTCTCTCTGTAGGCTTTAAGGCCTTCCCTAGCTTTGTTTTGCCCACAAGTACTCTATCTGTACTGCCTGCAGATGGAATTTGGTGTTAGCATTTTAAGTAGGTGTGCCTTGGGGTTGAAAAGATTGGGAAACATTGATCTAAACTCTGGCATGGATAAAAGATACTCACTAAAGAAGTGGTTGCATAGGTAGTGTTGCACAAGATCTGAAGACCCCTGAGTCTGTGTTGCAAGATAATGCTACTTTCAACCTTGGGGTCATCTTTGACTCCTCTCTCTCCTTCTCTGCTCATATTCAACAGATTGCCAAAACCTGTCGTTTCTTTCTCTATAACATTAACAAAATCCATCCCTTCGTCTCTGAGCACTCTACCAGAACCCTTGCCCACACTTCTATCACCTCTCGTCTTGATTATTGTAACCTACTTTTCACTGGCCTCCCTCTTAGCCATCTCTCTCCTCTTCAATCAGTCCAAAACTCTGCTGCGCAACTCATTTTCCGCCAAAGTCGCTATGCTCACATTAGCCCCCTCCTTAAGTCACTTCAGTGGCTCCCTATCCGTTTCTGTATTCAGTTCAAGCTTCTCTTATTGACCTATAAGTGTATTCAGTCTGCCGCTTCCTAGTACCTCTCCACTCTTGTCTCTCCCTACGCCCCCCCTCGGGTACTCTGTTCTGTAGATAAATCTCTCTTATCCATTCCCTTCTCCTCTACTGCTAATTCTAGACTCCGTTCCTTTTGTCTTGCTGCACCTCATGCCTGGAATAGACTTCCTGAGCCTGTGCGTCTTGGCCCGTCTTTGGCCATTTTCAAGTCCAAACTTAAACCCACCTCTTTATCACTGTTTTTGACTCCTAACCACTACTCACTTGCCCTGTCCTTTAACCTCACCTATTTATTCCCTTACCCTTAATTGTTCTGTCTGTTTCTTATCTAGATTGTAAGCTCTTTGAGCAGGGACTGTCTTTTGTACAGCGCTGCGTATGCCTTGTAGCGCTATAGAAATAAGTAGTAGTAGTACTCATTGGTGTATCTGAGTTTATTTTTGTTGCTGTCTGCAGAGAATCTTTGTTAAAAGTAACAAACTTTGCCTTGTTTAGTTATTAATCCATAGATAAAAATATATCTTGGTTGATATGCTTTCATTTGTACCATGGATGTATGCATGTACAGGGTTGCGTTGGTTTACTTGTCCATACAAATTTTGAATAATTTGTATGCCTCTAATGTCAAAAATACAAGGTTATGTTTCATTTTAGTGTGGGGTTATCTTTGAGTGGATGGAACTTTAAATGCTTGCTTTCTTTTAACAGGTAGTTAAGCTACACACAAAACTTGGCAAACCCATTCCTTCAACTGAACCAAATGTTGTTTCCCAGTCTGGTACTTCAACATCCGGGTCCAAACCATCTTCCTCCACTTCAGGTGGTATAGCTGGCAATAGCTCTGTTAGCTCTTCAGTACCCTCCACGGCTGTGAAAATTCTTACACCTACTGTGAGCACTTCTCTCAGCTCCACTACAAGCAACAAAGCAGCCACTGTCTCCACTAATACCATCATAAAGAAAATAACTACACCTAAAATTAACTTTGTAGGTAAGTTAATCTTTTTTTCATTTTCAGGTGTAAAACTGATTTTAGAGTGTGTGCTTCAGGACTGTGTTCCACCAATTGTTAAGAAGCCTTACCAGAAATCCCATTTGTGTGTGAGCTAGTTTTTTATGTACCTTTTGTGAAGGCTGAAGCAGACTAGACACATACAAGAGGGTCCCCTCTGTATTAGTCTTGATTTCCGAAGATTATAAGAAGATAGAAGGCAACTTGGCTTCTGGAGTCAATACTTAGGAACTCTTACCCTGATGCTCGTAAGCAATTGTGGCCATTAGCGCCGAACTAGCACCCCCATTTGCTAGCACACCATGCTTGAAAGCCCCCACTGCAGGAAATAGTGAGCTTTCCAAGGGATATCTTATGTACTTATCTCATCAAGCATGCAAATGCATGCTGATGAGCTAATTCCCTATTCCTCCCCAATGCTCAGTGGGTGCACCAAACAAGGGCACTCCTCCTGCAGCAAGCCCTACTCCTGCTTGGAGCTTGTGTTTGCGTTTGTCAGGGCATTGGAGAGGAATGGGGCCCTTCTCTGTAAAAAAAAAAAAAACCCTAGTGGTCCGGTGGATCCCAGGCTTCCCACCCTCCTGAAGATGTAACCCCCTGGCACTGACACTGAGCCCCCCCCCCCCCCCCCCCCCCCCCCCCCCCCCCCCCAATCCTACCTCGAAAGGAAGAGAAACTAGGATTCCCTCTTCCTGCTGGGTGCCTCCTTAAAATTATGGCACCCTGTCCTGCCTAGTGCATCCTTTGATTTGCTGGGCAGGACTTAACTACCACATAAGGGAGAAACTCGCTTATATGATAGGTCTCGCCCAATGCATCGCCATTTTGAGGAGGCACCCAGCAGAAGCAGTCCTAGTCCCTCCTTTGAGGTAGGAGGAGGTTGGGGGTCCGCCGCTACACCACCAGGGTTAGCCCTTGTGGGGGGGGGGGGGGGGTGTGGAGTTAGGGGGTCTGGAGTCCACCGGAACACCAAGGCTTTTTTTTTTTTTTTGATAGCTCAGACTATGCCTTGGCATGCACTCGAGCTGTGCTTAACACACAGCTCTTATGCCCAGGCACAGTCCTCCTGCAGTTGTCCCTCATGCTCAGTGCTATGACCGCACTTAAATTTGAATGTCATTAGCGTTGAGCATGAGGCAGCTGCTCAGCCGCGCTGATTGCGTGGTATTTCTCCTGTGCTGTTCGGAGCAGCGCCAGAATTTTGAGCATCTGGGTGTCTGTTCTGTTGCTGGGATAGTAAACTTAAGCGCTGCCAAATGGTGCATTGCTTAAATCTGTTAAGTGTTAACAATCCTAACATGTACTGTGTTTTGTTTTTTTCTTGAAAAATATCATATACTGTATTTGGCAAGTATGCAATTTATGTATTGTAGTCATTCATATGACAGACACCAGTCCTATATCAGAAAAATATTTTCTTGTCTTGTTGGGGGTTAATGTTGAGTAGAGAGTTGTACGGGGGACAGAAATCCAACCCGTCCCTACTGGAATCCAACCCATCTCCATTCGTCCCCTTAGGGAATCTAACCCATCCCCATTCATCCCCATAGGGAATCTAGCTCGTCCCCGCAGGGAATCTAGCCCGTCTCCGCAGGGAATCTAACCCATCCCCAACCGTCCCCGCAACAATTTAACCTGTCCTCACCCAGTCCCGCAAGAATTTAGTGATGCATACAGAAAATTGCTGTCGACTCTGTCTCTCTCTGGGTTTGAGCTGCAGCACTGCAGGCAAGGAAGGAAAGGAAATTGGAACACTCTGGTTCGCATATGTAAGACTTCTCTGATTCACTGGCACTGTGTGCTAAGAGAGTGCCACATGCACGCGGCAGTAGGTCAGGTGACATCTGATGCTCATGCCTATGTCGTAGCTGAGGTCTGCGCATCAGCCCAGGAGCAGAGAGGATTAATAGTAACATAGTAAATGACAACAGATAAAAACCGGATTGGTCCATCCAGTCTGCCCAATAGTCACAATCATTACCGATTCATGATTAAATCACCAATTTATTTATTTATTTGTTGCATTTGTATCCCACATTTTCCCACCTATTTACAGGCTCAATGTGGCTTACATTATTCCGTAATGGCAATTGCCATTTCCGGCATGAGGAAATACAAATTGGAATTGCATTAAAAGTTCATAAGTGTCCAAGTAGATTAGCAGTCAAGTATAGAGAATTCATTATCGGGATAAATTTCATTTGTCACAAGTTGATGAGGCAGCCTGCCATGAGTGGGAAAGCGCGGGTTACAAATGTAACAAAAAAAATAAAAATAAAATCAGGTATAGAGAGTTCGGTTATATCCAGTTCTGGTATAAGTTTCGTTGACTGGAATTTAGGATGGATCGTTTTGGTATGTCTTGTTGAACAGGTTGGTTTTTAGTGATTTTCGGAAGTTTGTCGTGCATTGTTTTTATGGCAAATGGTAGCGCATTTCATAGTTGCATACTTATGTAGGAGAAGCTGAATGCATTTGTTGATTTATAATTTAGTCCTTTGCAGCTGGGGTAATGGAGATTCAGGAATGTGCGTGATGAACTTTTTGTATTCTCCGAGGAAAAGCAGGCTGCTTGTTCTCACTGATGGGTAACGCCCACGGCAGCCCTGAGATCTGGAAATCTTCCTAGCAACAAACGTTTGCTAGAGCCTTCGGGTGCGCGCATGCGCGGCCATCTTCCCGCCCATCGCGTGGGGACATCAGTTTCTTTTTGTCTTCGGTTGAGAAAAACTGTGTTTTGGTCGGTCTCAGCGCGTCCTGAGAAGCCTTCAGTTCTCTTTATGCAATTTTCGCGTCTTTTTCTTTCTTCCTTTAGGCTCTGTTGAGCTGTTAAAAAAAAAAAAGTTTTCCTTTAGACTTTGTTTTTGGCCGGCTTAAGTTTTGTTTCGCCGCCATTGCAGCCCGCTTAGGCCACCCGTTCGGGTTTCTCCCCTTTTTGTGCCTTCTTTTTGACACCATCGCCGACTTTGACTTCGCTGCCGCTATTTTTCCATCCATGACATCGAGGATTCCCAACAGCTTCAAGAAGTTCGGTCGGTGCAGCTGGGCAATCTTGGGTTCTGATCCACACGCGTGGTGCATTCAGTGCCTTGGGCCCGAACATCACCCAGCCGCCTGTAAATTGTGTCTCAGTCTCAAGAAGCGGACACAAGCGGCGAGAAAAGCTCAACGGGACCGTCTGTTTGGAGCTTTGCTCGGTACTTCGATGTGGACAAAGGTACCAAGTTCGGCGGTGTCGATGTCGGCACCGGAGCAAGCAGGCCCATCGGGACCGACCATCTAACTGATGTGTCCGCGCGATGGGCTCTAGCAAACTTTCGTTGCTAGGAAGATTTCCGGACCTCAGGGCTGCCCTGGGCGTCACCCATCAGTGAGAACAATCAGCCTTCTGTCCTCTAATACCTGCTACAGGTATGTATCTTCGCTTTCCTGGTTGGTAAGTCTGTGAGGTCTGACATGTAGACTGGGGCCTCGCCGTGAATGATTTTATGAACTAGAGTACAGATTTTGAACGTAATACTTACTTTGAGTGGGAGCCAGTGTAATTTTACTTGATTATGGTCTTTCTGTGGCGTTTCTGGGACATAGACCATAGAAGTCCGCCTGGCCCTATCCTTATGTTCCAACTGCTGGAGTTGCCCTTGAAGCCCACTCCAGCCTATTCATCTTCTCATTTGTGGGATACAAACTGTAAAAGTCTGTTCAGCACTGTCCTCATGTTCCAGCCACTAAAGTTGCTGTCTAAGCCCTTTCAAGCCCATCCTAAACCAGATTGCCATATATGAGAGACAGACTGTACAGGTCTCCCGCTGTCAGCCCTAGTTCATCACAGCCAGAGTCGCCATCTAAGTGTCACTCGACACATTCATACACAAGCAGCCATTTAAGTTTAGGTTTTTTTATAACTTCCATTTTCTAATTAGAAATTTTCTGTGTTCATCCCATGCCTTTTTGAATTTGATCACCATTTTTCTCCAAGGACAAGCAGGCTGCTTGTTCTCACGACTGGGGTTGACGTCCACGGCAGCCCCCACCAACCGGAACAAAACTTCGCGGGCGGTCCCGCACGCAGAGCACGCCCACCGTGCATGCGCGGCCGTCTTCCCGCCCGTGCGTGACCGTTCCCGCTCACTCTTTTCTTTTCCGCGCTGGAGAGAGCCGTGTTCGTCTCTCTCTCTGTCAGCCCCGGAAACCGGATCGCGTTTCGCGCGAATCTTCTTCTTTTTTCGTTGTTCACCGTTTTTCTCTTTTAATTTCTTAAAAAAAAACAAAAAACACTGAACTTTGTTTTTCCCTCGTCTCTACTACTACTATTTAGCATTTCTATAGCGCTACAAGGCATACGCAGCGCTGCACAAACATAGAAGAAAGACAGTCCCTGCTCAAAGAGCTTACAGTCTAATAGACAAAAAATAAATAAAGTAAGCAAATCAAATCAATTAATGTGATCGGGAAGGAAGAGAGGAGGGTAGGTGGAGGCGAGTGGTTACGAGTCAAAAGCAATGTTAAAGAGGTGGGCTTTCAGTCTAGATTTAAAGGTGGCCAAGGATGGGGCAAGACGTAGGGGCTCAGGAAGTTTATTCCAGGCGTAGGGTGCAGCGAGACAGAAGGCGGGGGCGTCGCGCGGTCGATTTATTTTCGAGGTGTGATTTTTACCGCCACCATCGACGACTTTGATTTCGCCGACGCGATTTTTCCATCGATGTCCTCGAAGGTCCCGAGTGGATTTAAAAAGTGTGGTCGGTGCGGCCAGCATATCTCGCAGACCGACACTCACGCTTGGTGCCTCCAGTGCCTCGGGCCGGAGCACGATACCAAGACGTGTACTTTGTGTCTCGGTCTCCGGAAACGGACACAAGTAGCAAGGCAAGTTCTTCGGGACCGTCTTTTTGGAACTTGCGCAGGCCCCTCGACGTCGACTTCGACGGCATCGGTATCGACGGCCGGTTCTTCGGTACCGGTATCGATGTCCACGAAATCGGCACCGATGGCATCAACCCCAGGAGCACAGGTCCCGTCGGCCCGCCGGTCCTCCGGTGACGGCAGGGGTGAGAGGCCGCGTGGGCAATCGGCCCCGGTCACTCCCTCTTCCCAGGGCCCTCGGGACCGAACCCTGTCGGACCCGGTCCCTCGAGGCCGAGGGGGATCGACCTCCTCCATTCCACCAAGCGCCGATGACGGGCACCGCAAGAAGACGAAGAAGCACCGTCATCGGTCGCCATCGATGCATCCGGCTCCCGGCGCCGGAGGTGAGTCGATGCCGACGAAGCGGCAGCGTCGAGAGGAGAGGTCCCCCTCTGTAGTAGAGGTACCGCCGCGTCAGGGTCCCAGCGCTTCGGTGCAGTCTCCTGGACCCGAACAGCTTCCGGCACCGACGCCTCTACCGGCCCCCTCGCCTTTCCCGACAGCGGGCCTGGACGAGTGCCTCCGAGCCATCCTTCCTGGGATTCTGGAAGGGCTGATGCGCCAGACCGTGCCGGCGGCGGGGGTGCTTGCGCCCTCGGCGCCGTTGACTGTGGCGCCGGCGTGCTCTAGCCCGGTGCCGAGGCCTTCGACGCCGACGCCGCTTGCGGTGCCAGTCTCGACCGCCACGCAGGTGGAGTCCCCGTCGACGTTGGTGGAGGGAGCTTCATCCCCGCCGGCGCGGGAGTCCACCGCTCGACGACGCCACCGAGGCCTCGGTGCCTCGACGTCGAGCCGGGCCCGGTTGAGGACTGAGCTGCACGAACTCATGTCCGACACCGAGGAAGAGGCCTCGTGGGGGGAGGAGGAGGACCCCAGATATTTCTCCTCAGAGGAGTCTGTGGGCCTTCCCTCCGACCCCACTCCTTCACCAGAGAGAAAGCTCTCGCCACCTGAGAGCCTCTCCTTTGCCTCCTTTGTCAGGGATATGTCCATTTGCATTCCCTTTCCCGTGGTCTCTGTGGATGAGCCGAGGGCTGAGATGCTCGAGGTCCTCGACTATCCATCACCACCTAGAGAGTCCTCCACGGTACCATTGCACAATGTCCTCAAAGAGACACTGCTTCGGAACTGGTTGAGACCACTATCTAATCCCACCATCCCCAAGAAAGCAGAGTCCCAATACAGAATCCACTTGGCCCCAGAGTTAATGCGGCCCCAATTGCCTCATGACTCGGCGGTCGTGGACTCTGCTCTGAAGAGGACACGGAGTTCGAGGGATACCGCCTCGGCGCCCCCGGGGCGGGAGTCTCGCACTCTGGACTCGTTTGGGAGGAAGGCCTACCAATCTTCCATGCTCGTGACCCGCATCCAGTCTTACCAGCTCTACACGAGCATCCACATGCGGAATAATGTGAAGCAACTGACGGACCTGGTTGACAAGCTCCCGCCGGAGCAGTTCAGGCCTTTTCAGGAGGTGGTCAGGCAGCTGAAGGCGTGCAGAAAGTTCCTGTCCAGGGGTATTTATGACACCTGTGACATGGCATCTTGTGCTGCGGCCCAAGGTATAGTGATGCGCAGGCTCTCATGGCTACGTGCCTCTGACCTGGACAACCGCACCCAGCAGAGACTGGCCGACGTCCCTTGCCGGGGGGATAACATTTTTGGCGAGAAGGTCGAGCAGCTGGTGGACCAACTGCATCAGCGGGAAACCGCTCTCGACAAGCTCTCCCACCGGGCGCCTTCAGCATCTACCTTAGCAGATGGACGTTTTTCCCGGGCCCGGCAGGCTGCGCCCTATCCCTTTACCAAGCGTAGGTATACCCAGCCAGCCCGAAGGCCTCGCCAGGCACAGGGACAGTCCCAGCGCGCTCGTTCTCGTCAACAGCGTGCGCCTAAGCAGCCCCCTGCGCCTCCACAGCAAAAGCCGGGGACGGGCTTTTGACTGGATCCATGGGAACATAGCCGCCCTCAAAGTGTCCGTACCGGACGATCTGCCAGTCGGAGGGAGGTTAAAATTTTTTCACTAACGGTGGCCTCTCATAACTTCCGACCAGTGGGTTCTCCAAATAGTGCGGTGCGGATACGCCCTAAATTTGGCCTCCCCTCCACCAAATTGTCCTCCGGGAGCTCAATCCTTCAGCTCTCATCACAAGCAGGTACTTGCAGAGGAACTCTCCGCCCTTTTCAGCGCCAATGCGGTCGAGCCCGTACCACCCGGGCAGGAAGGGCAGGGATTCTATTCCAGGTACTTCCTTGTGGAAAAGAAAACAGGGGGGATGCGCCCCATCCTAGACCTGAGAGGCCTGAACAAATTCCTGGTCAAAGAAAAGTTCAGGATGCTTTCCTTGGGCACCCTTCTGCCAATGATTCAGAAAAACGATTGGCTATGTTCCCTGGATTTAAAGGACGCATACACTCACATCCCGATACTGCCAGCTCACAGACAGTATCTCAGATTCCGCCTGGGCACATGGCACTTTCAGTATTGTGTGCTGCCCTTTGGGCTCGCCTCTTCCCCACGGGTGTTTACAAAGTGCCTCGTGGTGGTAGCGGCATATCTACGCAAGCTGGGAGTGCACGTGTTCCCATATCTCGACGATTGGCTGGTCAAGAACACCTCGGAGGCAGGAGCTCTCCAGTCCATGCAGTGCACTATTCACCTCCTGGAGCTGCTGGGGTTTGTGATAAATTACCCAAAGTCCCATCTCCAGCCAGCCCAGTCTCTGGAATTCATAGGAGCTCTGCTGAATACTCAGACGGCTCAGGCCTTCCTTCCCGAAGTGAGGGCCAACAACCTCCTGGCCCTGGCTTCCCAGACCAGAGCGTCTCAGCAGATCACAGCTCGGCAGATGTTGAGACTTCTGGGTCATATGGCCTCCACAGTTCATGTGACTCCCATGGCTCGTCTTCACATGAGATCTGCTCAATGGACCCTAGCTTCCCAGTGGTTTCAAGCCACCGGGAATCTAGAAGATGTCATCCGCCTCTCCACCAGTTGCCGCACTTCACTGCACTGGTGGACCATTCGGACCAATTTGACCCTGGGACGTCCATTCCAAATTCCACAGCCCACGAAAGTGCTGACGACGGATGCATCTCGCCTGGGGTGGGGAGCTCATGTCGATGGGCTTCACACCCAGGGATTGTGGTCCCTCCAGGAAAAGGATCTTCAGATCAACCTCCTGGAGCTCCGAGCGATCTGGAACGCACTGAAGGCTTTCAGAGATCGGCTGTCCTGTCAAATTATCCAAATCCGGACAGACAATCAGGTTGCAATGCATTACATCAACAAGCAAGGGGGCACCGGATCTCGCCCCCTGTGTCAGGAAGCCGTCGGGATGTGGCGTTGGGCTTGCCAGTTTGGCATGCTCCTCCAAGCCACATACCTGGCAGGCGTAAACAACAGTCTGGCCGACAGACTGAGCAGAGTCATGCAACCGCACGAGTGGTCGCTCCATTCCAGAGTGGTACGCAAGATCTTCCGAGAGTGGGGCACCCCCTCGGTGGACCTTTTTGCCTCTTGGACCAACCACAAGCTGCCTCTGCTCTGTTCCAGACTTCAGACACACGGCAGGCTAGAGTCGGATGCTTTTCTCCTTCGTTGTGGGACCGGCCTCCTGTATGCTTATCCTCCCATACCTTTGGTGGGGAAGACCTTACTGAAGCTCAAGCAAGACCGCGGCACCATGATTCTGATCGCGCCCTTTTGGACCCGTCAGATCTGGTTCCCTCTTCTTCTGGAGTTGTCCTCAGAAGAACCGTGGAGATTGGAGTGTTTTCCGACTCTCATTTTGCAGAACGACGGAGCGTTGCTGCACCCCAACCTTCAGTCTCTGGCACTCACGGCCTGGATGTTGAGGGCGTAGACTTCACTGCGTTGGGTCTGTCTGAGGGTGTCTCCCGTGTCTTGCTTGCCTCTAGGAAGGATTCCACTAAAAAGAGTTACTTTTTCAAGTGGAGGAGGTTTGTCGTGTGGTGTGAGAGCAAGGCCCTAGAACCTCGTTCTTGCCCTGCACAGAACCTGCTTGAATACCTTCTGCACTTATCAGAGTCTGGCCTCAAGACCAACTCAGTAAGGAATCACCTTAGTGCGATTAGTGCTTACCATTATCGTGTGGAAGGTAAAGCCATCTCTGGAGAGCCTTTAGTCGTTCGATTCATGCGAGGCTTGCTTTTGTCAAAGCCCCCTATCAAGCCTCCTGCAGTGTCATGGGATCTCAATGTCGTCCTCACCCAGCTGATGAAACCTCCTTTTGAGCCACTGAATACATGCCATCTGAAGTACTTGACCTGGAAGGTCATTTTCTTGGTGGCAGTTACTTCAGCTCGTAGGGTCAGTGAGCTTCAAGCCCTGGTAGCTCATGCTCCATATACCAAATTTCATCACAACAGAGTAGTGCTCCGCACCCACCCAAAGTTCCTGCCGAAGGTGGTGTCAGAGTTCCATCTTAACCAGTCAATTGTCTTGCCAACATTCTTTCCCAGACCGCATACCCGCCCTGCTGAACGTCAGTTGCACACATTGGACTGCAAGAGAGCATTGGCCTTCTACTTGGAGTGGACACAGCCCCACAGTCAGTCCGCCCAATTGTTTGTTTCTTTCGACCCTAACAGGATAGGGGTCGCTGTCGGGAAACGCACCATCTCCAATTGGCTAGCAGATTGCATTTCCTTCACTTACGCCCAGGCTGGGCTGACTCTTGAGGGTCATGTCACGGCTCACAGTGTCAGAGCCATGGCAGCGTCGGTGGCTCACTTGAAGTCGGCCACTATTGAAGAGATTTGCAAGGCTGCAACGTGGTCATCTGTCCACACATTCACATCACATTACTGCCTCCAGCAGGATACCCGACGCGACAGTTGGTTCGGGCAGTCGGTGCTGCAGAATCTGTTTGGGGTGTAAATCCAACTCCACCCTCCAGGACCCGAATTTATTCTGGTCAGGCTGCACTCTCAGTTAGTTGTTCTTCGTAGGTCAATTTCTGTTATGCCCTCGCCGTTGCGAGGTTCAATTGACCTGGTTCTTGTTTTGAGTGAGCCTGAGAGGTAGGGATACCCCAGTCGTGAGAACAAGCAGCCTGCTTGTCCTTGGAGAAAGTGAATGATACATACCTGTAGCAGGTGTTCTTCGAGGACAGCAGGCTGATTGTTCTCACCTACCCTCCCTCCTCCCCTTTGGAGTTGCATTTGATCATTTTTGCTTGTCATTCAACTGAGCGGGACCGGTCACGCACGGGCGGGAAGACGGCCGCGCATGCGTGGTGGGTGTGCCCTGCGTTCGGGACCACCCGCGAAGTTTTGTTCCGGTTGGTGGGGGCTGCCGTGGACGTCAACCCCAGTCGTGAGAACAATCAGCCTGCTGTCCTCGGAGAACACCTGCTACAGGTATGTATCATTCACTGTATCTCTACCACCTCCTTAATGGAGACTTTCCGCATCTGTGCTGTTATCTCCTCAGACCCTTGCTGAATTCTTTCACGACAAGGTTCAAAAGATAAACCTTGCATTCTCTACCTCGCCACCTCTCCCTCCACTTGTCCGTTCCCCTCTCTCTCCTTCCCCTCATTCCCTTTCCTCCTTTCCTGAAGTTACTATTGAGGAAACTACACTTCTCCTTTCTTCCTCAAAATGTACCACCTGTTCCTCTGATCCCATTCCCACCCACCTTCTTAATGCCATCTCTCCTGCTCTTATTCCTGTTATCTGTCACATTCTCAACCTCTCACTTTCCACTGCGACTGTCCCTGCTGCCTTTAAACATGCTGTGGTCACACCTCTCCTTAAGAAGCCTTCACTTGACCCTACTTGTCCCTCTAATTACCTACCCATCTCTCTCCTTCCCTTTCTCTCCAAATTACTTGAGCGTGCTGTTCACCGCCACTGCCTTGATTTTTCTGTCCTCACATGCTATTCTTGACCCACTACAATTTGGTTTTCGCCCTCTCCACTCAACCGAAACTGCGCTTACTAAAGTCTCCAATGACCTATTACTGGCTAAATCCAGAGGTCAATATTCCATCCTCATTCTTCTTGATCTTTCCGCTGCTTTTGACACTGTCGATCACAGCATACTCCTCGATACCCTGTCCTCACTTGGATTCCAGGGCTCTCTCCTTTCCTGGTTCTCTTCCTACCTCTCCCTCCGCACCTTCAGTGTTCACTCTGGTGGATCCTCTTCTACTTCTATCCCTCTGCCTGTCGGCGTACCTCAGGGTTCTGTTCTTGGTCCCCTCCTTTTTTCTATCTACACTTCTTCCCTTGGTTCATTAATCTCATCCCATGGCTTTTCCTACCACCTCTATGCTGATGACTCCCAAATCTACCTTTCTACCCCTGATATCTCACCTTGCATCCAAACCAAAATTTCAGCGTGCTTGTCTGACATTGCTGTCTGGATGTCTGAACGCCACCTGAAATTAAACATGACCAAAACCGAGCTTCTCATTTCCCCCCCCCCCCCCCCCCCCCCCCCCCAAACCCACCTCTCCACTCCCCCCGTTTTCTATTTCTGTTGATGGCTCTCTCATTCTCCCTGTCTCCTCAGCTCGAAACCTTGGGGTCATCTTTGACTCTTCTCTCTCCTTCTCTGATCATATCCAGCAGATCGCCAAGACCTGTCGTTTCTTTCTTTACAACATCCGTAAAATCCGCCCCTTTCTTTCCTAGCACTCTACCAAAACCCTAATCCACACCCTTGTCACCTCTCGTTTAGACTACTGCAATCTGCTTCTTGCTGGCCTCCCACTTAGTCACCTCTCCCCTCTCCAATCGGTTCAGAACTCTGCTGCCCGTCTCGTCTTCCGCCAGGGTCGCTTTACTCAAACTACCCCTCTCCTCAAGTCGCTTCACTGGCTCCCTATCCGTTTTCATATCCTGTTCAAACTTCTTCTACTAACCTATAAATGCACTCACTCTGCTGCTCCCCAGTATCTCTCCACACTCGTCCTTCCCTACACCCCTTCCCGTGTACTCCGCTCCATGGATAAATCCTTCTTATCTGTTCCCTTCTCCACTACTGCCAACTCCAGACTTCGCGCCTTCTGTCTTGATGCACCCTACACCTGGAATAAACTTCCTGAGCCCCTATGTATTGCCCCATCCTTGGCCACCTTTAAATCTAGACTGAATGCCCACCTCTTTAACATTGCTTTTGACTCATAACCACTTGTAACCACTTGCCTCCACCTACCCTCCTCTCCTCCTTCTTGTACACATTAATTGATTTGATTTGCTTACTTTATTTTTTGTCTATTAGATTGTAAGCTCTTTGAGCAGGGACTGTCTTTCTTCTATGTTTGTGCAGCGCTGCGTACGCCTTGTAGCGCTATAGAAATGCTAAATAGTAGTAGTAGTAGTTAAAGCGAGGAGGAAGAGACAGCACTCAAAGAACTTGGTACTCAGTAGGTGCAAGTGCAGCATACATTTCCACAGGAACTGCTTCGTTCCCCACGGAAACCCCACAGAACTGCTTCCGCCCCTGCGGGAATCCCACGGGTTCCGCAGGATTCCCGTGAACCCCGTTCCTGTGTAGGTCTCTAATGTTGAGTTGAGAGCATTTAATCATCAGAGAGATTTATAGTGATCACTGTATTGAGGTGGCCTCACTGATTCACAGTATGGTTGGGGAAATAGAGAACAAAGCTTTCTGCTTGTGTGCTTTTAATGAAAGCAGCAAAGACATTCTACAAAAATGGTGATATTTAACCCAGATTAACTGGAATGAGCCATCTGACCTTTATCTGACATCTACTGTGGTTGAATGAAAACCTAAAACTTCTGTTCTATGACATATGAGTTGGTTAAGTATTTTGGCGGAATGAAATGAAAGGTTTAATGCGTTCTGAAAATTCAAATGTATTTTGTATCGTATATTCAGTTAGCACTCCTACTCTACCATGCTTGTTTTCATAAGTAGCACCTAATGTACTCTTCAGTGTCAAATGATATTGTATTTATTGGATAGCTTTAAGATAAAACAGACTACATGAGGGATCAGTGTAATAAATAGAGTTGGGTGGTGGTTTAGTTCTGAAATCTGGTATTTCAGCTGTGCCACTGGTGTATCTGAAGGTTTTTCCTGAAGAATGTCAGGTGAGCAGTAGAAAATGCTTCAGTGACCTTAAATCCGGACCCTATGGGTACATTGAAGAAGAGAGAAGTGGAAGAAGAAATAATTTAACAGAAAAAGGTAGGAATGACCACAAAGCAGTGTCCCAGGGTGATGGGTGCACAACACTTTTATTCAACAATGAGCACAAGGAGTACCACTTCAATGGACCCAACATGGGCCATGTTTTGACAATAAAACCTTTCTCAGGAGTCCTTAGACATTAATAACAAAGGTAAAAAAAATACAAATATAACAATATATAAAGATAAATAAAAGACTGAAATTAATCTGTTATTGAGATGGACATGGGGGAAGTCACTGCTTGCCTTGGGACTGGTAGCATGAAATGTTGCTACTAATTGGGTTTCTGCCAGCTACTTGTGACCTGGATTGACCACTGTTGGAAGCAGGATGCTGGGCTAGATGGACCATTGGTTCTTACTCGGTATGTCTATTCTTATGTTCTTATTACAAAGCACAAGTAACTAAAAACAGGATATAAATGTCAAACATACAAAGGATAACATAGTCCAAATGATAAAAAGAAATATAAAATGAACTTAGATTAAACCATATATGTCTCTTCAAACCAGTACATCTAAACCTAAGCTTCAAAATAGCATAAACAATAAATTGAAAAATAAAAACTGATCATTGAAAGGATATACAAAAGAATTAATGGTAAAAAAGAAAATTTAAAGATAAGGAAAGAACCATGAGCAATACCCCAACTAGAGTTGTAGTGATAAAAAGAACCTTCCTCCAACATACCTTCTATGGTAGAATGAAAGGCTCAAAAGAAGCTGTTACAAAAAAAAATCTAAAACCAAGAAAGGTTGAAAATGGTGAAAATACATAGCATAGTAACATAGTAGATAGCAGCAGATAAAGACTAGTATGGTCCATCCAGTCTGCCCAACAAGATAAACTCATTACTTACGGTATGAAGTGATACCATAAATCCTGATCTGGATTTATCCTTTCCTTTTTAAGGGCATAGACCGTAGAAATCTGCCCATCACTGGCTTTGTTCTAAAATTATCAAGTTGTCATATCCTCTGAAAGACCCACTCCAGTCCATCCAAGTCTATTCAGCTTTAATCAGGGCACAGTCCATAGAAGTCTGCTCAGCACTGACTTTCCTACCTAATCTCCCCTAAGATGCTTTGGATCCAATCCTTCTAAACAGGATTCCTTTGTGTTTGTCCCATGCAGTTTTGAATTCCGTTACCATGTTCATCTCTACCACTTCCTGTGGGAGGGCATTCCAGTTATCTTCCACCCTCTGTGAAAAAATACTTCCTGACATTATTCCTGAGTCGGCCCTCTTTCAACTGAAATTCACGCTGTCTAGTTCTACCACCTTCCCGTCTCTGGAAAAGTTTGTTTGCGGATTAATACTTTTCAAATATTTGAACATATTAGTGAATGTTAGTCCAATAAAAAAGGTATCATCTTATTTTCTCTTCTATGTTTTTTTATTTCTATTTATTATATAAATAAATGCCAAATGGAGGTGCCAAAAACAGATATAAACTATGTATGTAAAGTGGAATGGTAACCCGCCACAACATTAAATCATAAAAATTATAAATTCCTCAGCGACCCTCCAGACCGGTCAAGACGCGTGGGTTATGTACTCCTACCAGCAGAGGGAGACTGAGAAAACACTGAGCTTTGAACACTACCTATATAACCTGTGCAGAACCTACAGTAGCCAGTATTTTCTCAGTCTCAGCAGAGGTAGAAGGACAGCCTGTGCAGTCTTCAATAGTCTGGTGAGGTAGCCTTGATTTTAGGGATAAAGGATTTTGGGTTTTCCTTCAAGAGGTTTCTATCCTTTAAGTACCCTGTACGTGGTTTGCCAAAAAAAAAAAAAAAAAAAGTGCTTCGGGGCCCTGGGTCCGGTGGGGCCCAGTAGTTCCCCCT
Organism: Microcaecilia unicolor; assembly: GCF_901765095.1. NCBI lineage: Eukaryota > Metazoa > Chordata > Amphibia > Gymnophiona > Siphonopidae > Microcaecilia > Microcaecilia unicolor. Next base: position 66,478,410 of record NC_044032.1, on the reverse strand, counting down.
GGGGTGTCACACCTGCTTTGGCGGGTCCCTCCCCCTGTGCTGCTCTCCAGTACTGTGTTACTGGCAGCTTTGTGCCTCGGCTGTTTTCTGTGTACTGCAGCCTTGAGAGCCTTTCAATTTTCAGCTGCCAGAATTGTCTTCTGTCTCTTTAAGGGAGATATATTTATTTATTTGGTACGGAACGAACGGGAGTTCTTTTCCGTCCTAGCAACGAGAGAGCAGTGGTTTTTAGAGCTTGTCTGACATTGGGGCCGGTACGGGGAAGCACTGCCTTTACTTTTACAGTTATGGCGGGCAAATTACTCCGTTGTTGCGCGTGCTCGCGTCGGGGCATCGAATCGCCGGGCGGTCAGTGTCGGCTGTGCGGTGAGCCCAAACGCTTGGAGGCAGTTCCCCCGCAGTTAACCGCGGAAGTCCCGGCGGTATCGGCGGCCCCTTTAGCAGCGGCAACTCAGGTGGCTCCGGCAGCGGCGCTTTCAGTTTCGGCGGGAACGGCCGCCATTTTGAATTTAGCGCCTTCTGCAGAGGCTTCTGTGGTTGAGCCAGTTGCCCCCGTGGACACACACAAAGTACCTAATGAGGGTCCAGGAGGGGTTAGCTTTCCTCCAGAGTTTGTTTGGACTCTTTTCCAGGCTTGGAAATCGGGCCCCCCCCAGGGAGTGGAGGGGGTTAGTCCCATGCTGCCTAAAAGACCCCGGATAGAGTGGACAGAGGATGAGGAATGTCTGTCTCAGGTGGGCACGGAAGGCCCATTTAGTGATGGGGGAGAGTCTGAGGGGTTTGAGGGTCCGGTAGATCCGGTGGACTCCCTTCCTGGGGAAGATCCCTCAGTAGTTAGGATTTTTCATAGGGATGAGCTTTCGGAGCTCATTGATCAGGTCACAGCTACCCTTAAATTTAATCCTGAGGTGGCTCCAGGTGAATCTGGGCAGGATCCCTTGGTGAAAGGAATTCAGCGTAGAGCACGGACCTTCCCTATGAACAAGGATCTCAGGGAGATGATTAGCCAAGAATGGGATTCGCCAGATTCGCCGTGTAAGGTTTCCAAGGCAATGGCGAGGCTTTATCCCCTGCCGCAGGAGGATAGGGATTCCCTTAAGGCTCCTACGGTAGATGCAGTGGTTACAGCGGTTACTAAAGCGACAGCTATTCCAGTAGATGGTGGGGCCGCACTCCGTGAACCCCAGGATAGGAGATTGGAAGCATTTCTTAAGCGAAGCTTCGACTTGTCGGCGCTAGCTCTCCAGGCCTCGGTGTGTGGGGGCCTGGTGGCACGGGCGTGTTTTCGCTGGGCCGAGAAGCTCCTGGATGATCCCGGGGAGGTTGGGACCTCGGGGTTACAGGATTTAGCCAAGTTGGAGATGGGTTCGTCTTTTTTGTCTGACGCGCTGTATGATTTGTTGCGTGCGTCAGCAAAAAATATGGCTATGATAGTGGGAGCGCGTAGGGCTCTCTGGTTAAGAGGTTGGGTCGCGGATGCGGCCTCTAAGGCTAAGTTGTGTTCTCTCCCTTTCAGGGGTTCTAGGCTTTTTGGCGAAGAGTTGGATAAGTTAGTGAAAGGCCTTAGTGAGGCCAAGGTGCCTCGACTCCCGGATTTTCGTCCCAAGCTGGGAGTTAGGGGTAATTCCTCTCGAGGTTGACTTAGTGAGGCTCGACGGTATAGGCCTGGTAGGTTTAGTGGGGCCCCTAGAGGTAGGTTCTTCCAGCGCACCCAGTCCTTTCGCGGGAGTCGTCGCGGAGGCCGGGGCTCGTTCGGGGGAGGTCAGTCCTCGGGGCGGCTTGCCCAATGAAGGTGTGCGGACCCAGGTTCTGGTGCGTGTAGGGGCTCGGCTGAGTCAGTTTTACCAGAACTGGGTCCACATCAGATCAGTGGGTTCTCGAAGTGGTTCGAGATGGTTATGCCCTGGAGTTCGAGACCTCTCCGCCCGAACGGTTTCTGGAGTCCCCTTGTCACTCGAGGCTCAAGAGAGCAGCAGTGCGAGACACGTTGCGTCGTCTTCTCAGTCTGGGAGCAGTGGTTTCTGTTCCGCCCGCTCAGCAACGCTTGGGGTGTTACTCAATTTACTTTGTGGTGCCAAAGAAGGAGGATGCCTTTCGGCCTATTTTAGATCTAAAGAGAGTCAATGCAGCGCTCAAAGTTCCCTCTTTTCACATGGAGACGTTGCGGTCGGTAATTGTGGCAGTCCGGCAGGGAGAGTTTCTAACTTCTCTGGACTTGACAGAGGCTTATCTTCACATTCCCATTCGAGCGGCGCACCAGCGTTTTCTTCGCTTTGCAGTTTTGGGGAAGCATTTTCAGTTTTGTGCCCTGCCCTTCGGTCTGGCAACAGCTCCCCGCACCTTTTCCAAGGTCATGGTGGTGGTGGCGGCTGCTTTGCGCCGGCAGGGCATTTTGGTGCACCCGTATCTAGACGATTGGTTGATTCGGGCCAAGTCCCGGGCGGAGAGCGAGGGAGCGACGTCGCGTGTGGTACAGTTTCTCCAGTCGTTGGGCTGGGTGGTGAATTTCAGCAAGAGTCAGTTGGTACCGTCGCAGGCTCTGGAGTATCTGGGCGTTCTCTTCGATACCAGGTCGGGTCGAGTGTTTTTGCCTCCCCCGAGAATCAGCAAGTTGCAGGACCTGATTCGGCGGTTTCTTGCACTGTCGTCACCGACGGCCCGGGCTTACCTGCAAGTTCTGGGGATGATGGTGGCAACCATAGAGGTAGTTCCTTGGGCCCGGGCGCACATGCGTCAGCTTCAGTCCTCTCTCCTCAGTCGGTGGGCTCCCCTGTCGCAGGAGTTGGAGGTACGTCTGCCGATGTCTTCGGTTGTCCGCCGCAGCCTCCGTTGGTGGCTCAGCACTTGCAATCTGGAAAAGGGAATGCCGTTGGAGTCCCCTCAGTGGGTGGTTCTAGTCACAGACACAAGCCTGCTAGGATGGGGAGCTCATTGTCTCGGTCAGGTAGCGCAGGGGCGGTGGTCCCAGGCGGAAGCAAGGTGGTCCATCAACCGGTTGGAGACTCGGGCCATTCGGTTGGCGCTTCAGAGTTTTCAGGCAATGCTTCTCCACAAGGCAGTCAGAGTGCTCTGCGACAACGCCACAGCCGTGGCCTATGTCAATCGTCAAGGGGGCACAAAGAGTCAGGCGGTCGCGGAGGAGACGGCACTGTTATGCCAATGGGCAGAAGGTCATCTTCAGGCGCTCTCGGCGGCTCATGTGGCCGGGGTGGACAACGTGGACGCAGATTTTTTGAGCCGGCATACTCTGGATCCCGGAGAGTGGTCTCTGCATCAGGCGGTGTTCGGACGAATTGTGTCGGCCTGGGGTATGCCAGTTATGGATCTGATGGCCACGGCGCGCAATGCCCAAGTCCCAAGGTTTTACAGTCGTTGGAGAGATCCGCGTGCGGAGGGTCTCGACGCTCTGCTGTTACCCTGGCCGCAGGGATTGCTGTATGTGTTTCCTCCGTGGCCGTTGGTAGGTAGAGTAATTCAGCGCATCGAGCGGCACGCGGGCCGGGTGATTTTGATAGCTCCAAACTGGCCGCGTCGACCGTGGTACGGAGATCTGGTGCGGTTGGCGGTCGCGAAGCCCCTTCAGTTGTCGGAAACGGTACTCTTGTGTCAAGGCCCGATAGTTATGCCAGACCCGGCTCGGTTCTCGCTTATGGCTTGGCTCTTGAGAGGCACAGGTTGAGGAAGAAAGGGTTTTCTGCCAGAGTCATTGATACAATGTTGAAGTCCCGCAGAACCTCCACTTCATTGGCGTATGTTCGAGTTTGGAGATTGTTTGAGCACTGGTGTGCAGAGCGGACGGTGACACCTTTTCGTGCTTCGGTGGCAGAGGTGTTGGAATTTTTGCAGGATGGTTTGGACAGGGGTCTGGCCTTGGCTACCTTGAAGGTTCAGGTGGCAGCTTTGTCGTGTTTTCGGGGGAAGGTTCAGGGGAAGTCCATAGCTTCTATTCCTGAGGTTGTTCGTTTTTTGAAAGGTGTGAAGTTGTTGCGGCCGCCTCGTCGGCGGTTGGTTCCCCCGTGGGATTTGAATCTCGTGTTAGATGCCTGTCAGACCTCCATTTGAACCGTTGGTTGCGGCTTCGTGCAAAGATCTTTCCTTGAAGGCGGTATTTTTGGTGGCTATTACCTCAGCTCGGAGAGTCTCGGAATTGCAGGCTTTGTCGTGTAGAGAGCCCTTTCTGTCTTTTTCCAAGGAAAAGGTATCTTTGAGGCCGGTGCCCTCCTTTTTGCCAAAGGTGGTGTCAGAGTTTCATGTTAATCAGGTCATTTCGTTGCCTGTTTTAGGTAACTTGGCGGGAGATTCGGAACAGCGTCGGCTGGCGAAGTTAGATGTTCGACGCATCTTGCGGTGTTATCTGTCTAGAACTCAGGAATTCAGAGCGTCGGATCGTTTGTTCGTGCTTCATGGGGGCCCTAAAAAGGGTGCAGCGGCATCCAAGGCGACTATAGCTAGATGGTTGAAGGAGGCGATTGCGTCTGCCTATTTGGTGAAGGGCCGTGAAGTGCCTAAGGTGTTTTCTGCTCATTCTACCAGAGCGGTTGCGGCCTCTTGGGCGGAAAACAGTATGATTCCTCCGTCAGATATTTGTCGGGCGGCGGTTTGGTCTTCGTTGCATTCGTTTGTGAAGCATTATAGGATTGATGTGCATGCGAAGGAAGAGGCGAGTTTTGGAGCAGCAGTGTTGACCTCTGGCCTTTGTGGATCCCGCCCATAAGGTAGTGTACTGCTTTGGTACGTCCCACGCGTCTTGACCGGTCTGGAGGGTCGCTGAGGAAGGTGAAATTAGATCTTACCTGCTAATTTTCTTTCCTCTAGACCCTCCAGACCGGTCAAGGACCCGCCCAGCTCTACTGTAGGCCAGGAGGTAGTGTTTCAGTGGGCATCTCTTGGCAGCTGAGGATTGTCATAATTTCAGACTCTTGTTACCAGTTTTTGGTTGGTATGGGTCTGGTGCAGGTGTGGCGTGGCAGACAGTCCACCTGTGGAAGCACGAATTGACAGTCTCTACAATGCAAAGAAAAGAAACAGTGAATGTTCTTGCAGTTGGCGGAAGCCATGTACAGGGTTGCTGGTTAAAGTTATAGTTGTGTTTTGTTACTCTGCTTTGTGAGTGTTATACTGGCTACTGTAGGTTCTGCACAGGTTATATAGGCAGTGTTCAAAGCTCAGTGTTTTCTCAGTCTCCCTCTGCTGGTAGGAGTACATAACCCACGCGTCTTGACCGGTCTGGAGGGTCTAGAGGAAAGAAAATTAGCAGGTAAGATCTAATTTCACCATCCAAATGAAAGTAAGTAAAATAAGCCTCAAACACCCAAGTACTGTGAACCTATCAATGTGATGAAACAATAAAAGGTGAAAGATTCAAATGCAAATTAAGCCTACAGGGTCCAAGAACAGAGATCATAAGTTCAAAGCACTAATGATAAATCCACCCTGTACTTCCAGAGAGTTCAGTGCATACTGCAACCAGAAACGATGATGAGGAAGACACTAATAGTATGCCAAAAGTGCTGTGTGCCCAGAAATTACACAAAAGCACCTGTACATAAGTACATAAGTACATAAGTAGTGCCATACTGGGAAAGACCAAAGGTCCATCTAGCCCAGCATCCTGTCACCGACAGTGGCCAATCCAGGTCAAGGGCACCTGGCACGCTCCCCAAACGTAAAAACATTCCAGACAAGTTATACCTAAAAATGAGGAATTTTTCCAGTCCATTTAATAGCGGTCTATGGACTTGTCCTTTAGGAATCTATCTAACCCCTTTTTAAACTCCGTCAAGCTAACCGCCCGTACCACGTTCTCCGGCAATGAATTCCAGAGTCTAATTACACGTTGGGTGAAGAAAAATTTTCTCCGATTCGTTTTAAATTTACCACACTGTAGCTTCAACTCATGCCCTCTAGTCCTAGTATTTTTGGATAGCGTGAACAGTCGCTTCACATCCACCCGATCCATTCCACTCATTATTTTATACACTTCTATCATATCTCCCCTCAGCCGTCTCTTCTCCAAGCTGAAAAGCCCTAGCCTTCTCAGCCTCTCTTCATAGGAAAGTCGTCCCATCCCCACTATCATTTTCGTCGCCCTTCGCTGTACCTTTTCCAATTCTACTATATCTTTTTTGAGATACGGAGACCAGTACTGAACACAATACTCCAGCTGCGGTCGCACCATGGAGCGATACAACGGCATTATAACATCCGCACACCTGGACTCCATACCCTTCCTAATAACACCCAACATTCTATTCGCTTTCCTAGCCGCAGCAGCACACTGAGCAGAAGGTTTCAGCGTATCATCGACGACGACACCCAGATCCCTTTCTTGATCCGTAACTCCTAACGCGGAACCTTGCAAGACGTAGCTATAATTCGGGTTCCTCTTACCCACATGCATCACTTTGCACTTGTCAACATTGAACTTCATCTGCCACTTGCACGCCCATTCTCCCAGTCTCGCAAGGTCCTCCTGTAATCGTTCACATTCCTCCTGCGACTTGACGACCCTGAATAATTTTGTGTCATCGGCGAATTTAATTACCTCACTAGTTATTCCCATCTCTAGGTCATTTATAAATACATTAAAAAGCAACGGACCCAGCACAGACCCCTGCGGGACCCCACTAACTACCCTCCTCCACTGAGAATACTGGCCACGCAATCCTACTCTCTGCTTCCTATCTTTCAACCAGTTCTTAATCCATAATAATACCCTACCTCCGATTCCATGACTCTGCAATTTCTTCAGGAGTCTTTCGTGCGGCACTTTGTCAAACGCCTTCTGAAAATCCAGATATACAATATCAACCGGCTCCCCATTGTCCACATGTTTGCTTACCCCCTCAAAAAAATGCATTAGATTGGTGTATCACGCCACGATGCTAAATGCCTTAAAACAAAAAGAAGGGGGGACAGGAACTAATGAAAAACGCAAAGACCAAATTATACTCATAGAAATACTCACTATGCAGTTTTCACAAATCAAAGGTACCCTTGTTCAGCATATAACATTGGGAATCAAATTTGTGATGGCGCCAGATATCCCATTTTAGCCCGCCTACATTTGATGTCAGCAGTATGTGCATCATGCCTACGTATTTCTGTGACGCAAACTTCAAACCACTGGTGGTGAAACTTTGATTGTTAAACTCAAATCAGCTTCATTAAACCATAGTTGAGTAACACAGATAAAGACCCACACAGTCCATCCAGTCTGTCCAACTAGGTGGCTGGCGTCGTGCCTGCCTCTCTATGCAGACCTTAGCCACCCATGCTTAAACGGTTGTCAAATCTCCACCATGCCAACCGTATAGGCAACCAAACATGATGGGAGTCTTGGTTATAACCATATGTCATCCCCAAGTATTGGTGACAGTATTCAACTTACCAGTCAAGATGTCTTCCCCTCCTTGAGCTGCAAAGTACCCTCACAACACATGACAATAAAATGGTCTACAACACTGGAGTTGCCAAAGCTTCACCTGTCTCTACAGTCTGTTCTGCAAATGGCAAAAGTTGGTCCTGCAGTGGCTTTGGTTCCTCTATTCTGGATTTGACAAATCTTCAATCTTTTTCCTTTGCAGGACACAGACCGTAGAAGTCTGTCCAACTTTGGCTTTAGTCCCCACTACTCTTTCGCTACTACTACTACTCATCATTTCTATAGCGCTACTAGACGTACACAGCGCTGTACACCTGAACATGAAGAGACAGTCCCTGCTCGACGGAGCTTACAATCTAATTAGGACAGACAAACAAGAGATAAGGGAATATTAAAGTGAGGATGATGAAATAAGGGTTCTAAACAAGTGAATAAGGGTTAGGAGTTAAAAGCAGCATCAAAAACATGGCTTTTAGCTTAGATTTGAAGACGGCCAGAGATGGAGCTTGACGTACCGGCTCAGGAAGTCTATTCCAGGCAGATGGTGCAGCAAGATAAAAGGAACGGAGTCTGGAGTTAGCGGTGGAGGAGAAGGGTGCAGATAAGAGAGATTTACCCAGTGAACGGAGTTCCCGGAGAGGAATGTAGGGAGAGATGAGAGTGGAGAGGTACTGAGGAGCTGCAGAGTGAATGCACTTATAAGTCAACTAGTAAAAAAAGGCCCGTTTCTGACACAAATGAAACGGGCGCTAGCAAAGTTTTCCTCGGCTCCCCTGCAGCCACCCATGTCCAGCGACCCTCCTCGCCCACTGCAGCCACCCATATCCAGTGAACCTTCTCTCTCCCCTCCCCTCCCTCCTGCCACCCATGTCCAGTTACCCTTCTCTCTCCCCTGCCCCCTCCAGCCACACCATGTCCAGCGATCCCCCTTCCTCCCCTGCAGCCACCCATGTCCAGTGACCCTCCTCTGGACATGGATCAGCTGTGAGGCGTGTCCCCCCCCCCCCCCCCCGGGGTTCTGAAGTTGATATCATAATGGCTACGGTGATGTCAGCCTGATCTACGGATCCTAGCAGACCAACTCGGAATGAGCCACGGTCCCAGGCAGCAAGTCAGAATGTTGGAGGTGAGAATCTACTATAATAAAACTCACCCTCAACGTTTTGAAGTCACTCAGTCACTCCCTGAAGGGTTCATGGATTCATGGTGGTGAAGCCACAACACTGACCATGTCTCTCTGCCCCGCCCTCGCATGACGGACCAATCAGAAAAAACACACTCAACATTCTGAAACACAAAGGACCATCACAACACCGTTCCCAGGCAACACTAGGCAACGTAAGACGGACCAATCAGAGGAAACTACGTGACAATAAGGGAGGAGCATTCCCCAGCAGAATGGCTCATTATCTGTGCAGCACGGAGAGCACAGAACCACCGCTGGAACGAGAGAAGAATATTCCTGCTGTGGGTATGTGCAAAAATAGACCGGGGGTGGGTGGGGGGGGGGGGGGGGGGGAGAAATTTTTAAATGCCTAATGCCAGTACTGAAGTGCCAGAGGGCCCATAGCAAAGACTATATTTGGGATCGCTTGACATAGTCAGAGGAGCCGGAAAACAACGTGCCCGTCACCATCTGGGATGTGGGCGAACAGGTCAAGCTGCGGCCCAGCTGGAAGGATTACCCGCGACCCAGCCAGCAGCAAACAGCGACCAAGGAAGGGGGAGGAGTGTTTCCCTACTCCTTCCCTGCCTAGGAATTGCTGGAGACTGGCTGCCAAACTAACGAAACAACCGCACACCGACGCACCACCTCCATTATTCAAAAGGCATCCACTCTTTCTTCAACAGAAATACAAACTAATAATACAAAACAAAGAATACCCGTTTTCTCACGCAGCTACAGGTAACTCCCCACCCCCTTCCTCTTCCCCTTTTGCCAAAGCGGCCGTGCCCAACCATCCCCAGCCTCAGGCAAGCAGTCTCCCACCTCGGGGATTCCCTGAGCACCCGGAAAAAGACGGCGCAGCTTCCCGCAGCGCATGTTCCAGCATTCCCCTGCAGCCGGCCTGAAATGGACCGAACATATAATATCACCACCCGATGGCCCGAGACCGTGCTCCTCTCCCATCCGCCAACTTAAAACAACCATCCCCGTCCTCAGGCAAGCCGTCTCCCACCTCCAGGATGCCCAGAACCCCAGCCCAACGGAAAAAGACGGCGCTGCTTCCCACAGCACATTTCTCTTCCAGTGTTCCCCTACAGCAGCCCTGAAACGGCCAAAAAATACCGACAGACCAAGAACGTGCTCCTCTACCTTCCGCCCATCTAAAACAACACTGCTGCCTCAGCACAAAAAAAAAAAAAAAGGAAAAAACAATCCACCACTCAGCAAAGGCTGACCCCCCAACAACCACATTTACATTTCACGAACAGAAAGACCCTCCTCCACAAACCTCCTTGACAGACAAAACCACACACACACAATACAACAGACACACACCCTCAAAGCCACACACCAATTCATCCCACTTTGCCAGCATAGCATAGCACATCCCCCAACCCCCAAGCAAAAAAACAAACAAACAAAAAAGACACACATGAACAACCTGCACACACACCCCACCCTCACACACTCACATACACACAAAATAACTCTGTGACACATACACACACACACACACACACACACACACACACAAAAAAAACCACATGCTAGCGCCCGTTTCTTTGGTTTCGGAAACGGGCCTTTTTTTTTACTAGTTATTATATAGGATAAGAGGAGTTTGAACTGTATGCGGAAACTGATAGGAAGCCAGTGAAGTGACTTGGAGAGGGCTAATATGAGCATAACGACATTGGCAGAATATTAGTTGTGCAGCAGAATTTTGAACAGATTGAAGAGGAGAGAGATGGTTAAGTGGGAGACCTGTGAGAAGCAAGTTGCAATAGTCTAAGCGAGAGGTGATAAGAGTGTGGATAACGGTTCTGGTAGTGTGCTCAGAAAGGAAAGGGCGAATTTTGCTGATATTATAGAGAGAGAAACGACAGGTTTTAGCAGTCTGCTGAATATGTGCAGAGAAGGAGAGGGAGGAGTCGAAGATGACCCCAAGGTTACGAGCTGATGAGACAGGAAGGATGCGAGTGTTATCCACAGAAATAGAGAATGGGGGAGGAGGAGAGGTTGGTTTAGGGAGAAAGATAAGAAGCTCAGTCTTGGTCATGTTTAATTTCAGATGGCGCTGAGACATCCAGGCAGCAGTGTCAGGCAGGCTGATACTTTGGCCTGGATTTTGGCTGAGATTTCTGGTGTGGAGAGGTAAATCTGGGAGTCATCAGTGTAAAGATGATATTGAAAACCATGGGATGAGATCAGAGTACCAAGGGAAGAAGTATAGATGGAGAAAAGAAGTCCCAGGACAGATCCCTGAGGTATACCAACTGACAGTGGGATAGAAGTAGAGGAGGATCCACTAGAGTGTACAGAAAAGGTACGCAGGGAGAGATAAGAAGAAAACCAGGAAAGAACAGAGTCCTGAAATCCAAGTGAGGACAGCGTATCAAGGAGTAGGCTGTGATTAACAGTGTCAAAAGCAGCAGATTGAGAAGGATGAGGATAGAATAGAGACCTTTGGCTCTGGCCAGGAACAGATCATTGGAGACTTTAGCAAGTGCTGTTTCAGTTGAATGAAGGGGGCGAAAGCCAGATTGAAGTGGATCAAGAGTAGCTTGAGATAAAAGAAAGTCAAGGCAACAGCGGTGAACAGCACGTTCAAGTATCTTGGATAGGAAAGGGAGGAGGGAGATGGGGCGATAGTTGGAAGGACAGGTAGGGTGCAATGAAGGTTTTTTAAAGAGTGGTGTGACTACGGCATGTTTGAAGGCATCAGGAACAGTCGCAGTGGAAAGTGAAAAATTGAGGATATGACAGATAAAAGGAATGACAGTAGGAGAGAGAGTGTTAAGTAGATGGGTGGGAATAGGATCAGAGGAACAGGTAGTTAGTTTCGAGGAGGAAAGAAGATGTGTAGTTTCCTTTTCAGTGATTTCAGAAAAGGAAGCAGGGGTTGGAGGGTTGAGAGAATGGACTAAGGAAAGGAGAAGTCTGAGAATTCAAGTTTAATCTTGTGAACCTTATCATGAAAGTACTCCTCAGCCAGAGTCTGGGGGGAAAGTGAAGGGGGAGTTGGAGGTGAAGGCACTTTGAGGAGAGAGTTCAGTGTGGCAAAGAGACGTCGAGGGTTTGAGCCAAGAGAATTTGTCAACTGGATGTAATAGTCCTGTTTGCTGATGAGTTGCTAAGATGGTTTATTTTAATTCTAATTCTTCACTACTGTCACTCTTTTGGTTTTGGAGGGGGGGGGGGGGGGGGGTGACTTCCAGAGTTCATCTGCTTCCATGAACACCCTCACCTTCTAGTTTAAATGCCTAGAAATGTATTGCCTGTATTTTTCACCTTGTGTCCTTTTCTTGTGCTTCTCTGTTTACCCCTAGCAATTTTGGGGGTTTTCTCTGAACATTACAGTGCAGTAGCATCACAGTGATAGGAACCAACTTTTCAAAGTGATTGGGGGTGCTAAACATAACCCAATATTCTCCGAGGACAAGCAGGCTGCTTGTTCTCACTGATGGGTGACGTCCACGGCAGCCCTCCAATCGGAATCTTCACTAGCAAAGTCCTTTGCTAGTCCTCGCGCGCACCGCGCATGCGCGGCCGTCTTCCCGCCCGAAACCGGCTCGAGCCGGCCAGTCTTCTTTTGTCCGCACTCGGTACGGTCGTGTTTTCGCCGTGTCGAGCCCCGGAAAGTCGACCTCGCGCGTCCTTTTTTCGTTGACGTGTGTTTTCTTCGGAAAATCTTTAAAAAATTGTTGGGAAGTGCTCCGGAAGCCCCCCGGGCTTCGTTTGCCCCTTCACGTATTTTTCAGTCTTTGCCCCGGTAAGTTTTCTTTCGTCGTCGGGGTAGGCCTCTTTTCGGCCTCGGTCGAGATTTTCTCCCTAAAACTTTTTGGTGCTCAAATTCGTCATTTCGGATTTTGATTTCGCCAGCGTGATTTTTCCGCCCATGACATCGAAGCCTTCCAGCGGCTTCAAGAAGTGCACCCAGTGCGCCCGGGTAATCTCGCTCACTGATAGGCACTCGTCGTGTCTTCAGTGTCTGGGGGCCGAGCACCGTCCTCAGAACTGTAGTCTGTGTTCCCTGTTACAAAGGCGGACTCAGGTAGCGAGATTGGCCCAGTGGAACGTTTTGTTCTCGGGCTCTTCGTCGGCATCGACACCAAGGTCATCGAGTGCATCGACGTCGTCAGCGTCCAGACCTTCATCCTCGGCCGCCAGTGCATCGAGTGCATCGAGGCATCGGCCCTCTGCATCGGCGCCGAGACATCGGATAGCTGCATCGACGTCGGTGGTACCGGGACCTCGTCTGCTGATGTCGTCGGACGGTGGTGTATCGTCAGGAGTGCAGGTGAGGGCTGTCCATTCCCCTGCTGGTGGCGGTGAGCCTTCGGGTGGGTCTCCCCCTACCCTGAGGGCTCCTGCGGTACAGCCCCCCGAGATCGACCTCCTTCGACCTCGGCCCCGAGGGAAGCGACGGCTGGATTCTACGTCCTCCTCGTCGGTGCCGGGGAGCTCCGGTGACATGCTTCGGAAGAAGTCGAAGAAGCATCGACACCGGTCTCCTCCCCGCGTCGGCACCGAGAGCTCTGGGTCGCCGAGGGAGTCGGCACCCAGCAGGCATCGGCACCGAGAGGACCGCTCACCCTCTGTTCAGGAGGTGTCGATGCGCTCCACTCTGGACAGCCCGGAACAGCCTCCACGCCCGGAACAGGTTCTGACGTCGACGCCTGCATTGACCTCCATGCCTTTCTCTGCAGCCGCTCTGAACGAGAGCCTCCGGGCCGTTCTCCCAGAGATTCTGGGAGAGCTGTTGCGCCCTACCCCTCCGGTACCGGCGGTGCTTGCGCCACCGGTACCGTCGAGCGTGGCGCCGGCTGGCCCATCGCCCGGGGTGAGGTCCCCGACGTCGGTACCGCGTGCGGTGCCGACTGCGGCCACCTCCCAGGAAGGCTCCCCGACTACGTCGGCGGAGGGAGCTTCGCCGATGCGGGCGAGGGAGTCTACCTCTCGACGCCCCCATCGTGGACGTGGCTCCACTGAGTCGAGCCGGGCGAGGTTGCAGACACAGGTTCGTGAACTTGTGTCTGACACAGAAGGTGAGGCCTCGTGGGAGGAAGAGGAAGACCCCAGATATTTCTCTGACGAGGAGTCTGAGGGTCTTCCTTCTGATCCCACTCCCTCCCCTGAAAGACAGCTTTCTCCTCCTGAGAGTCTGTCTTTCGCTTCCTTTGTCCGGGAGATGTCTACGGCCATCCCCTTCCCGGTGGTTGTGGAGGACGAGCCCAGGGCTGAAATGTTTGAGCTCCTGGACTATCCTTCTCCACCTAAGGAAGCGTCCACTGTTCCCTTGCACCATGTCCTGAAAAAGACATTGCTTGCGAACTGGACCAAGCCATTAAGTAATCCCCACATTCCCAAGAAGATCGAGTCCCAGTACCAGATCCATGGGGACCCAGAGCTGATGCGCACTCAGTTGCCTCACGACTCTGGAGTTGTGGATCTGGCCCTAAAGAAGGCTAAGAGTTCTAGGGAGCATGCTTCGGCGCCCCCGGGCAAAGACTCTAGAACCTTAGACTCCTTTGGGAGGAAGGCCTACCATTCCTCTATGCTCGTGGCCAAAATCCAGTCTTACCAGCTCTACACAAGCATACACATGCGGAACAATGTGCGGCAGTTGGCGGGCTTGGTTGATGCGCTCCCCCCTGAGCAAGCCAAGCCTTTTCAGGAGGTGGTCAGGCAGCTGAAGGCGTGCAGAAAATTCCTGGCCAGAGGGGTGTATGACACCTTTGATGTTGCGTCCAGGGCCGCTGCTCAAGGTGTGGTGATGCGCAGGCTCTCATGGCTGCGTGCCTCCGACCTGGAGAATAGACTCCAGCAGCGGATGCGGACTCGCCTTGCCGTGCGGACAATATTTTTGGAGAGAAGGTCGAGCAGGTGGTAGAGCATCTCCACCAGCGGGACACCGCATTCGACAAGTTCTCCCGCCGGCAGCCTTCAGCCTCTACCTCTACAGGTAGAAGATTTTTTGGGGGAAGGAGGACTGTTCCCTACTCTTCTGGCAAGCGTAGGTACAATCCCCCTTCTCGACAGCCTGCGGCCCAGGCTAAGCCCCAGCGCGCTCGCTCTCGTCAGCAGCGTGCGCCTCAGCAAGGCCCCGCGGCTCCCCAGCAAAAGCAAGGGGCGAGCTTTTGACTGGCTCCAGCAGAGCATAGCCGACATCCAAGTATCAGTGCCGGGCGACCTGCCGGTCGGGGGGAGGTTGGAAGCTTTTCACCAAAGGTGGCCTCTCATAACCTCCGATCAGTGGGTTCTGCAAATAGTCCGGCAAGGATACACCCTCAATTTGGCCTCAAAACCTCCAAATTGTCCACCGGGAGCTCAGTCTTACAGCTTCCAGCACAAGCAGGTACTTGCAGAGGAACTCTCCGCCCTTCTCAGCGCCAATGCGGTCGAACCCGTGCCATCCGGGCAAGAAGGGCTGGGATTCTATTCCAGGTACTTCCTTGTGGAAAAGAAAACAGGGGGGATGCGTCCCATCCTAGACCTAAGGGCCCTGAACAAATATCTCGTAAAAGAAAAGTTCAGGATGCTTTCCCTGGGCACCCTCCTCCCCATGATTCAGGAAAACGATTGGCTATGCTCTCTGGACTTGAAGGATGCCTACACACACATCCCGATACTGCCAGCTCACAGACAGTATCTGTGATTTCAGCTGGGCACACGTCACTTCCAGTACTGTGTGCTACCCTTTGGGCTCGCCTCTGCGCCCAGGGTGTTCACAAAGTTGCCTGGCTGTAGTAGCAGCGGCACTTCGCAGGCTGGGGGTGCACGTGTTCCCATATCTCGACGATTGGCTGGTGAAGAACACGTCCGAGGCAGGAGCCCTGCAGTCCATGCAGATGACTATTTGCCTCCTGGAGCTACTGGGGTTTGTGATAAATTACCCAAAGTCCCATCTTCTCCCAGCACAGAGACTCGAATTCATAGGAGCTCTGCTGGATTCTCGGACGGCTCGCGCCTATCTCCCAGAGGCGAGAGCCAACAACTTGTTGTCCCTCGTCTCGCGGGTGCGAGCGTCCCAGCAGATCACAGCTCGGCAGATGTTGAGATTGCTGGGCCACATGGCCTCCACAGTTCATGTGACTCCCATGGCCCGCCTTCACATGAGATCTGCTCAATGGACCCTAGCTTCCCAGTGGTTTCAGGCTGCTGGGGATCTAGAAGACGTGATCCACCTGTCCACGAGTTTTCTCGAATCCCTGTATTGGTGGACGATTTGGTCCAATTTGACTCTGGGACGTCCTTTCCAAATTCCTCAGCCACAAAAAGTGCTGACCACGGATGCGTCTCTCCTGGGATGGGGAGCTCATGTCGATGGGCTTCACACCCAAGGAAGCTGGTCCCTCCAGGAACGCGGTCTACAGATCAATCTCCTGGAGTTGCGAGCGATCTGGAACGCTCTGAAGGCTTTCAGAGATCGGCTGTCCCACCAAATTATCCAAATTCAGACAGACAACGCCATGTACTATGTCAACAAGCAGGGGGGCACCGGATCTCGCCCCCTGTGTCAGGAAGCCGTCAGCATGTGGCTCTGGGCTCGCCATGGTGCTCCAAGCCACATACCTGGTAGGCGTAAACAACAGTCTGGCCGACAGACTGAGCAGGATTATGCAACCTCACGAATGGTCGCTCAACTCCCGAGTGGTGCGCCAGATCTTCCAAGCGTGGGGCACCCCCTTGGTGGATCTCTTCGCATCTCGAGCGAACCACAAAGTCCCTCAGTTCTGTTCCAGGCTTCAGGCCCCCGGCAGACTGGCATCGGATGCCTTCCTCCTGGATTGGGGGGAGGGCCTGCTGTATGCTTATCCTCCCATTCCTCTGGTGGGGAAGACTTAATTGAAACTCAAGCAAGACCGAGGCACCATGATTCTGATTGCTCCTTTTTGGCCGCGTCAGATCTGGTTCCCTCTTCTTCTGGAGTTATCCTCCGAAGAACCGTGGAGATTGGAGTGTTTTCGGACCCTCATCACGCAGGACGAAGGGGCGCTTCTGCATCCCAGCCTCCGGTCCCTGGCTCTCACGGCCTGGATGTTGAGAGCGTAGACTTTGCCTCTTTGGGTCTGTCAGAGGGTGTCTCCCGCATCTTGCTTGCTTCCAGGAAAGATTCCACTAAGAGGAGTTACTTCTTTCTGTGGAGGAGGTTTGCCGTCTGGTGTGACAGCAAGGCCCTAGCTCCTCGCTCTTGTCCTACACAGACCCTGCTTGAATACCTTCTGCACTTGTCTGAGTCTGGTCTCAAGACCAACTCTGTAAGAGTTTACCTTAGCGCAATCAGTGCATACCATTACCATGTGGAAGGTAAGCCGATCTCAGGACAGCCTTTAGTTGTTCGCTTCATGAGAGGTTTGCTTTTGTCAAAGCCCCCTGTCAAGCCTCCTACAGTGTCATGGGATCTCAATGTCGTTCTCACCCAGCTGATGAAACCTCCTTTTGAGCCACTGAATTCCTGCCATCTGAAGTACTTGACCTGGAAGGTCATTTTCTTGGTGGCAGTTACTTCAGCTCGTAGAGTCAGTGAGCTTCAGGCCCTGGTAGCCCAGGCCCCTTACACCAAATTTCATCATAACAGAGTAGTCCTCCGCACTCACCCTAAGTTCTTGCCAAAGGTCGTGTCGGAGTTCCATCTGAACCAGTCAATTGTCTTGCCAACATTTTTTCCCCGTCCTCATTCCTGCCCTGCTGAACGTCAGCTGCACACATTGGACTGCAAGAGAGCATTGGCCTTCTACCTGGAGCGGACACAGCCCCACAGACAGTCCGCCCAATTGTTTGTTTCTTTTGATCCCAATAGGAGGGGAGTGGCTTTAGGGAAACGCACCATATCCAATTGGCTAGCAGATTGCATTTCCTTCACTTACGCCCAGGCGGGGCTGGCTCTTGAGGGTCATGTCACGGCTCATAATGTTAGAGCCATGGCTGCGTCGGTAGCCCACTTGAAGTCAGCCTCCATTGAAGAAATTTGCAAAGCTGCGACGTGGTCATCTGTCCACACATTCACATCTCATTACTGCCTGCAGCAGGATACCCGACGCGACAGTCGGTTCGGGCAGTCAGTTCTTCAGAACCTGTTTGGGCTTTAGGATCCAACTCCACCCCCCGAGGGCCCTGTTTTGTTCTGTTCCAGGCTGCACTCTCAGTTAGTTGGTAAATTTTTAGGTCAATCTCAGTTATGTCCTCGCCGTTGCGAGGCCCAATTGACCATGGTTGTTGTTTGAGTGAGCCTGGGGCTAGGGATACCCCATCAGTGAGAACAAGCAGCCTGCTTGTCCTCGGAGAAAGCGAATGCTACATACCTGTAGAAGGTATTCTCCGAGGACAGCAGGCTGATTGTTCTCACAAACCCGCCCGCCTCCCCTTTGGAGTTGTGTCTTCCCTTGTATTGTCTTGCTACATACTGGACTGGCCGGCTCGAGCCGGTTTCGGGCGGGAAGACGGCCGCGCATGCGCGGTGCGCGCGGGCGCGCGAGGACTAGCAAAGGACTTTGCTAGTGAAGATTCCGATTGGAGGGCTGCCGTGGACGTCACCCATCAGTGAGAACAATCAGCCTGCTGTCCTCGGAGAATACCTTCTACAGGTATGTAGCATTCGCTTTCTCCCGCTGCCTGCCACCACCAAAAAAGAAATAGTCTTAGACTGAATTCAAAGATAACATGAGGCTCCATTTCCCAAACTTTAGTTTGCACACCATTCCTGAGACATTACCACACCATCAAAGCACTGTCCCCTGCATTTTTCAAGTCCAAACCACACCTTAAGACATCTTTACACTATACACAAACTTGAGCACAAACACACTCAGAGCCTTACCATACCATAATAGCACTAACTCCCAGGACACGAAGAGCTACAACCTCAGACAACACTGTAAATACTACACTGGGTCCTAAAACACCAATACAGTACCTAGTGAAACAAAGCAAACAAGATTTCTATAGACGCTACATGCTAGCAGAATATCGCACCGTGGTCACACATGAAAAGCACATGAAACAACAAATGTATATCACAAGGGACCAGAGATCAATATAAAGGCAAAAACAACTGGAAACCTCAAGAAGTCAAACTCTGGACTCGGCATACAGGTAGGCAGCAGAAAGCGAAACAGCAAAGCAGAACAAAAGACTGGGAACAAAATGCATTAGAATAATAAAATCACCAGACAACAAAGGTAGGAAAATGATTTATTTTTAGTTTTGATAATTTACATCTGTTGTCTTTATATTTCTCCGAGGACAAGCAGGCTGCTTGTTCTCACATGTGGGTGACGTCCACGGCAGCCCTTCGGATCGGAAGAGTTTCCCCAGCAAACTCCAAAGTCTCGTGGGAGGTCCAGCGCGTGGGGCACGCCCCCCACGCATGTGTGGCCGTCTTCCCGCCCGTGCGCGACCTCTCCCGCTCAGTTTCTTGTTTTCCGCGGTGGAGAGAGACTGCGTTGCGTCCCTCTCCTCTCAGCCCTCAGAAATAGTTAAGCGGTTTATTCTTGTTTTCTTGTTTAGGCGCCGTTCATGTTTCTACTTAGTTAAAAAAAAAAAAACACTTGCAAATTGAGTTTCCTTACGTTTTAGTTTTTGCCCTCCGTAAGTTTCCTTTCGCCGCCATCGCAGCCCTTTTGGCTGCTGCGTTCAAGTTCCCTTTTTGTGCCTTTTTTTCCACCACCATCGACGCTTTTGATCTCGCCGCCGCTGTTTTTCCGTCAGTGACATCGAGGATTCCCAGCGGCTTCAAAAAGTGCGGTCGGTGCAGCCGGGCTATCTCGCTTTCCGACACCTACGCTTGGTGTATTCAGTGCCTTGGACCTGAACACAACCCTAAAGTGTGCAAATTGTGTCTTAGCCTTAAAAAGCGGACACGGGTGTCGAGGCAGGCTCAACGGGATCGTCGGTTTGGAGCTGGGCCCGGCTCCTCGGCGTCGACGTCTACGACTTCGGCGCGGAGATGGCATCGACATCGGGAGAGCAGGTAACACTGGCCCGACGACCAGCCCTGCTGGGAGCAGTGAGCAGTCGAGTGGGTCTCTACCTGCCTTGAAGGCTCCTGCGGTGCAGGCCCATCAGGACCGACCTGTTCAGACCTGACCCGAGGAGGCGTGTGGATTCCACGTCCTCCTCGGTACCGAGGAGCGCCGATGACGTGCTTCGAAAGAAGTCTAGGAAGCATCGTCATCGGTCTCCTCTTTCCCACAGTACCGGGAGCTCCGGGCATCGAGGAACTCGGCACCCGAGAAGCGTCGGAGCCGGGAGGACTGCTCCCCCTCCATCCAAGAGTTGATGCACCGGTCATCGGGCAATCCGGTACAGTCTCCTGGCCCCGTGCGGATTCTGTCTCCAACTCCTGCACCGGCCCCTAAGCCTTTCCCGACGGACACCCTAGACGAGCGCCTCCAAGCCATTCTTCCAGGTATCCTGGAAGGGCTGTTGCGCCAGTCTCTTCCGGTGCCGGGGGTGCCCTGTGCCTTCGGCACCGTCGATGGAAGCGCCGGCTGGCTCTGGCCCTGTGGTGCTGGCCGCCGACACTGGTAGCGCTTGCGGCATCGGTCTCGGCTGCCCCTCAGGTGGACTCCCCGTCGATGGAGGGAGCTTCATCGTCGCCGGCACAGGAGTCCTCTTCTCGACGTCACCATCGAGGACCTGGTTCCTCAGAGTCGAGGCAGGCCCAGTTTTGGACGGAAATCAGAGAACTCGTATCCGACACCGAGGGGGAGGCCTCGTGGGGAGAGGAGGAGGACCCCAGGTATTTCTTTTCCGAGGAGTCCTGTGGTCTTCCCTCCGACCCCACTCCTTCGCCGTAAAGGAAGCTTTCTCCACCTGAGAGCCTTTCCTTTGCCTCCTTTGTAAGGGGCATGTCTCTGTCCATTCCCTTCCCTGTGGTCACCGTGAATGAGCCTAGGACTGAGATGCTCGAGGTCCTCGACTATCCATCACCACCTAGAGAGTTCCGTTGCACAATGTCCTGAAGGAGAGGCTGCTTCGGAACTGGTTGAAGCCCTGATCCCGAAGAAAGCTGAGTCCCAGTATAGGATCCACAGCGACCCGGAGCTGGAGGACCCAGTTGCCACATGACTCTGTGTTGGTGGATTCTGCTCTCAAGAGAGCCAAGAGTTCGAGGGACACTGCCTCAGCGCCCCTGGGGCGTGAGTTGCGAACTCTGGACTCTTTTGGGAGGAAGGCCTATCATTCCTCCATGCTTGTGGCCAAGATCCAGTCATACCAGCTTTATACGAGCATCCACATGCAGAATAATGTGAGGCAACTGGCAGACCTGGTTGACAAGCTTCCATCGGAGCAGTCCAGGTTGTTTCAGGAGGTGGTCAGGCAGCTGAAGGCGTGTCGCAAATTCCTGTCCAGGGATATTTATGACACTTTTGATGTTGCATCCCGTTCCGCTGCCCAAGGTATAGTGATGGCCCCATCATATCTGGTTCCCTCTTCTTCTGGAGTTGTCTTCCGATGAACCGTGGAGATTGGAGTGGTTTCCAACCCTGATCACTCAGAACGAGGGGGCGCTTCTGCATCCCAACCTCCGTCTCTGGCCCTCACAGCCTGGATGTTGAGGGCGTAGATTTTGCTTCATGGGTCTTTCTGAGGGTGTCTCCGAGGTCTGGCTTGCTTCCAGAAAAGATTCCACTAAAAAGAGTTGCTTTTTAAAGTGAGGTGGTTTGCTGTCTGATGTGACAGCAAGGCCCTAGATCCTCGCTCTTGTCCTACACAGACCCTGCTTGAATACCTTCTACACTTATCGGAGTCTGGTCTTAAAACCAACTCCAGTAAGAAGCAATCTTATTGTGATTAGTGCTTATCATTTCCGTGTAGAGGGTAAGCCTATCTCTGGACAGCCTTTAGTTGCTCCAATTCATGAGAGGTTTGCTTTTGTCACAGCCCCCTGTCAAACTCCGTCAGTGTCATGGGATCTCAACGTCGTTCTCACTCAGCTGATGAACCTCCTTTTTGAGCCACTGGACTCCTGCCATCTGAAGTACTTGGCCTGGAAGGTCATTTTCTTGGTGGCAGTCACTTCAGCTTGTAGAGTCAGTGAGCTCCAAGCCTTAGTAGCCCATGCTCATTATACTAAAGTCCATCATAACAGAGTAGTCCTCCACACTCACCCTAAGTTCTTGCCAAAGGTGGTGTTGGAGTTCCATCTGAACCAGTCAATTGTCTTGCCAACATTTTTTCCCTGTCCATATACCCGCCCTGCTGACGTCAGTTGCACACATTGGACTGCAAAGAGCATTGGCCTTCTATCTGGAGCGGACAAAGCCCCACAGACAGTCCGCCCAAATGCATGTTCTTTTGACCCAATAGGAAGGGGGTTGCTGTCGGGAATGTACATATCCATTGGCTAGCAGATTGCATTTCCTTCACTTATGCCCAAGCTGGGCTGAATCTTGAGGGCCATGTCACGGCTCATAGTGTTAGAGCCATGGCGGCGTCAGTGGCCCACTTGAAGTCAGCCACTATTGAGAGATTTGCAAGGCTGCGATTGTGGTCATCAGTCCACACATTCACATCTCATTACTGCCGCCAGCAGACACCGACGCGACAGTTGGTTTGGGCAGTCGGTGCTGCAAAATCTGTTTGGGGTTTAGAATCCAACTCCACCCTCCTAGGCCCCTGTTTTAGTCTGTTCAGGCTGCACTCTGTTTAGTTGTTCTTCGTAGGTCAATTCTTATGTCCTCGCCGTTTGCGAGGCCCAATTGGACCCTTTTTGTTGTTTTGAGTGGAGCCTGGGTGCTAGGGATACCCCACATGTGAGAACAAGCAGCCTGCTTGTCCTCGGAGAAAGCGAAAGATACATACCTGTAGCAGGTATTCTCCGAGGACAGCAGGCTGATTGTTCTCACCAACCCTCCCTCCTCCCCTTTGGCGTTTGTGTTGTTTGTTTTTGCTATTCATTCAACGGGATTCGAGGTCGCACACGGGCGGGGAAGATGGCCGCACATCCGTGGTGGGTGTGCCCCACGCGCTGGACCTCCCGCGAGACTTTTGGAGTTTGCTGGGGGGAAAACTCTTCTGATCGAGGGGCTGCCATGGACGTCACCTCACGTGAGAAAAATCAGCCTGCTGTCTCGGAGAATACCTGCTACAGGTATGTATCTTTCGCTTGTCCACTGTACAGGTGGAAATGCATTTCTTCCAACTTCTCTGGTGTTGCACTACATGCGGAGTCTGCCATCTTAGGTTTTCAATTTAATACTTATCCTGAATTGAAGAGGGTCTATGTGTTGTACGTGTGTGACCGAGGCCAGGTGGGATGGATGTCGGCCCACATTGGTCAGTGCCTTGGGCCCCACTTGGGAAGATTTCTTTGCTCTTCTTAGGCCTTTTGACTCCCAACTTAATTTTTGAAAACCACTGTTGTAAAATATGTGTGCACTTTGTAAGTCTGCCAGTTACAACCCCTGGAACCCTTTGTGTACATTGTGTAAGTAGGCACACTTCTTATGGGCCTAGTTTTCCACATTATACCCCGCACAGATTTTTATTTTTGTCCCCCCCCCCCCCCCCCAAAAAACACGTTTGTTTTATACTCTGTATTCAATATTACAATAAAAATTTATAAAATTGTATTTTTGATAGTTGCAGGAGGGAGGTTCCAAGTTGTCATTTTTTTAAATGCATGAAGGAGAAGTAAATGAGTGAGATGGGCACTATAAGGCAACAATGAAAGGGTGGGAAAATTGATAGTGCAAAGGAATGAAGGTAGAGGTTGACAACTGGGTTTGGGAGTTAAGGTACAAGAGGTGACACACTTGGGGGGAAGATGGAATGTCTGTAGCAGGACCATAGAGGTGAGAGCAACCAAACGCTGTGCTGTTTGTGTGTGTGTGGTTCTTTTTTTCCTAATTTACCGAGGATCCTTCTAAATTTTCCTGTTCCTCTATCCAGTGTCTTGTAAGGGCAGGTCTCATCTAATCGCCTGCCCAGGACCATGCTTGTCCAGGTGGCCCCTAAGAGTTGTCCTGACTTGTTTTCAACAAAACGTCAGCAACTCTGGTTTATTTAAGAGCACTATTTTTTTGTATGTAAATGTAGGATTAATCTGAATTTATCTATTTAAGATGTTTTTTCCAATATATTTCTAGGAGGGAATAAACTGCAGACATCAGGCAGCAAATAGAGGAGATAAAAACAACTGAGAATTCCAAGGCCATGCAGTCAATTACTACTGTACAAACGCAAGAGACTAAAACAGACACTGCATCAGAAACATTACAGCCTGCCACTCTTGCGGCATTACAGAGTGACGTTCAGCCAGTTGGCCATGATTATGTGGAAGAGGTATTCATTTCTAAGTACTGTTCAAATTCAGAAAATTAAAGTTTGTGAAAGATGAAGAGTTAGTAGTTTTCTTCTTTGCCTCGGATTGTATTAAATATTATGCTTCCATTGCGTCCCACAGATCAATCCAGAGATGAGTGGGTTATGTCCCTCTACCAGCAGGTGGAGAGAGAACTTCAGAGGTTTGTTATATGTGGACCTGTGCATCCATCTTACCCTGGTGTCCTCTGTATCTGAGCAGGTGAATGGACATCTCCTGTGCAGCTCTGACGTACTGTTTGCTCCTAACTTGTTCCCACAGGTTTAGTTGAGCTGGGGGCTTCACCTGGTGGTGTCAGGTCCCTCCCCCCCGCTCCCATTTCCTCCCTCGGGGCTTCTTATAGGCCTAGGCCTTTCCTGTGGCTTGTGGCTTCCTCCTGTCTCTTAAAAAAAAATATATATCTTCAGTAAGGCTTTCTCTATCTTGATCTGCTGTTACTGTAAGTCAGATATCTGCAACCCTTCTGAGTGCTAAACTGTCAGGTAATAGTGGCTACCTGTGCTAATAGTGCTACCTGTGTATCTTTTTCTCCACGTTTTGCTGTCTTCCCTGTCACTTTCCGGCGGATTTGATTGTCTGGTTGCGGAGGGCCTCTCAGTGTTTCTCAGCAGTCCTCGTTGGCGGTGGTTTGTTTTGGTGGGCTCTGCGTCTCTTGTACTTTATCCGCCATTTTGTTGGTTCTCAATGCAATGCATGAGGCTTCCCACGTTGACGCTGGCTACCACCGGGCTTCCTTAGCACCATACCCGCGGCGGTATATGAGGGGCGAGTGCAGGAGCCTTTGGTCCTGCCTCTGGGCGGTGTCACAGTCTGCCGGTTGTGCAACTGGGCTAACAGCGGGAGGAGATTAATTTAATTTTCATCTCTCCTTGGTGCCGTCTCTCCGGTTCTGGTTTCTGCGGTCCTTCTCTTACCTGGGTCACCGTCCTCTTTCTTTGTGGTCCTCCAGATTTAAAATAAAAAAAGCCTGTAGTGCCCAGAGAGTACAGCCGCTGCTTTCCTCTTTCATGTTAGCCTCCTCCCCTCTTGGTTTCTGCTGCCCTGTTTCTTCCCCCCCCCCCCCCCCCCCCCCCCCCCCCCCCCCCCCCCCCCCCCCCCCCCCCCCCCCCCCCCCCCCCCCCCCCCCCCCCCCCATGTCATGCCATGCTCCTGGAGTATGGCTGGGGCTGCAGGTGCTTGTCCTGCTCTGTGTTTTCCTTGTCAGCCCTCAGTGGCCTCGCTTTCTTGGAAGCTCTTCTCCTTCGACAGCACTTGCCTCCTTTTTGGCTCAGCTAGGATTTCTATGGACATGCAGGGTAGGCTATGAGTTCGGTCCCTGTAGCGAATTTCGTCTTGCCACCTCAGCCGAGCTGTCTTCTTGCTAGGCGACACTGCGGACGGTTGTTTCGAGATAGCAGCTTGGAGGCGTTTCAGGGTTCTTCATTCCCTTTGAGGTGACGCTCCTGCTGGTCCTTGGGTGGAGCGCAAGTCTCGTACTTAAGGTGGCTCCTACGCTGGAGGACGGGGTCCCTTTCTCTTCCAGGCCACTGATGTCTTTTTGTCTGTAGGTGACCTTTCTCTTCATGGCCAGCTTTGTTGCTTGTCTGAGGTTTGGGAGCAGGCTCCCCTTTGTGGATCCAGTTGAACCCATCCATTTTAGTTTCCTCCTGTTTTTCCTAGGGAACTGGGCTAGGCATCGCTCCCTTTTGCAGGTGGTGTTTTTGGACATGGGGTCTCTTCGTTTTGCTGTCTCAGCGACCATGTTTCTCTGACTGCAGTTCAGGGCAGGTTCCCCTGTCAGTGGGCGTTAGACTGCCTCTGCCTGGCAGAGGATATGGTTTTGGCTGTGTCTCTTAGCATTTCCTCTTTTTCTTTCTGGTATTGGTACCTCGTTCCAGCGGGGTCGTCCTGTACCTCTGGGAAGTTAGTGTCTACCCCGGTCTACGGCAGTCTTCCTCTTGCCTTGGCAATCCTTCCTTTACAGCTGGCAGTATGGCTTCATCTAGAACCTTTAGGGACTTCTCCTTCTCAGGGTATAGGATTTTACTTTGTCCCTGTATGCCGAGTTTTGCTGTGTCTCTGTACATCGAGGTTTGTTCTGGTTTGGTGCTTCAAGCTTTGCTCCGCCTCTGTGCTCCAGCCCTACACCACCTCTGGGTGAGCCTTGCTCCGACTCTGTCAATCGAGTTTGATCTGTCTTTGTTGTTGAGCGCTGCTCCATCTCCGTATGTCGAGCTCTGTTCTTATCTGCACCGGTCTGTACGCTGTCTTTTACCTTGTATGGAGCCTATTCCTTCTCTATTGGTTGAGCCTTGCACTGTTTGAGCCTGAGATCATATTCTGTTTCTGATACTGAGCTTCCCTTTTTTGTTTCTGGATGTCTGCCCTTGCTCAGGCTCTGGTCCTTTAGCCTTGATCGGTCTCTGGGTGGCTCCAGGCTAGGGGCATCGTCCCTTCCTCTGCAAGTAGGGACTTGTGCTATCTCTGCAGCTTGGGATGTGCTCTGCCTCGGCTCGTTTGGCCTTGCTCTGGCATGGTGCAGCGACCTGGATTCTGTCTTGGGAACCTGGGACTTGCTCCGCTTTGTTGCGCTCTGTCTGCCTCTGGGCGGCTCCGTCTATGCACAGTGAGCCAGGTTGTGCTGCTTGGTGCGTCGTACCTTGTCCTATTTCTTGGCATCGTGCCTTGTCGAGCCTTGAGCCTGGTTCTGTTTTCTTCAATCTCGAGACATTGAGCCTGGTCGAGTCTTGCCCTGGCCATCGGGTCTGGTTGAGCCTTGCTCTGGCTCTAGGCATAGAGCCTGGTTGGACCTTGCTTGGCGCTGGGTGTCACACCTGGTTGTCCCTTGCTCTGACTCTGGGTGTCAAGCGTTGTTGAGCAGTGCTCCATTCCTGGAGGTCGAGCTCTGTTGGGCCTTGTCGAGCCTTGCTCCATTTCTGAACGTCGAGCCTTGCTCCATGCCGGGGTAGCGAGCCTTGTTGACCCCTTGTGCCGTCTTGGGGCGTTGAGCATTGCTATGCCTCTGGGCAGTGAGTCTTGTTCCATTTCTGGACGACAGGTCTTGCTCCCTCTCTGGACATCGAGCCTTGCTATGTCTCTGGACGGCGTGCTTTGCTCCGCCTCGGGGCGTCTGGCCTCGCTCCGCCTAGGGACATCTGGCATTTAGCGGGTGTTTATTTTAGCAAGCAGTCCTTTGGGCCTCAATATTTTTTTTGTTTTAAATGCTTGGGAGTACAGTGGCAAATTGCACTATTTCTACGTAAACAATTTTATTGCCTTTTTAAGTCCAGTCCAGCACAACTTTAGAGGGGCACATTAGGACTATGGTGATACAATCAGCTCACAGTGGACTACCTCTGTTGAGATTTGCAAGACTTTGACATGGAATTAGTTCCATTCATTCAGTCCCCCTTACTAGATAAATACTCTCCCCGTGGGTAGTAGGTTTGAACCAGGTATTTGCCACAATCAATTCAAGGGGAAAGACTGAACTCCATCCTCCTAAGAGCCATTAAATTATTTTGGTTGCCTTCCATGTGGTTATGGAGGCATTTTCCATTATATGTTGCAGATAATATTTAGGTAAGGAATCCCATGTGGTGTTAAGTGATGATCCTGTGTGTTCAGTTATGCAAAATTGTTCACCTGTAGTGAGTGGTGTGATTGAAGACAGCAGTCCATCAGTCGTGAAATTGACCCCTCTCCTTGTGAGTTATCTTCCTCCTAGACAAGGCTGTGCTGTTGGAACTGAGTAAAGCCACAGGGTGACAACAACTCAGGAGCTCCTGACCATGATCATTCCTTATCAACTGCAGCAGATGAATCCAGGTACTGGTGGGTTATGTCCGTCTACCAGCAGGTGGAGATAGAGATAAACAGAACTGAAGACAGTGATACCAGATGGCCAGCCCCTGCATCAGTTAGTATTATCTCTATCTCCAGCAGGTGGTGGACAGCTTCTCTCCAACTCCTGGATTCAAGGCTTCTGAGGGTGCTCCTGGGCCTGTGGCCTGTTGAGCCAGAGGGTGTCTGACTGAGGGTGTCAGCTTTAGAGGCATACTTAGTCTCTGGGTTCCTGCCTCACCCCATACTTCCCTCTTAGCAGGCTATCCTTCCCTTAGGCTGCTCACACCTCCTTCCTTCCTTCTCACAAAAAAGGAGAACCATAAGGTTTACCAAAAAAAAGAAAAGGCAGTTTGGATGCCTGTCTGACTTCTTCCTCAGTCTGAGATCCGGAGTGTGTTCCTCAGCTCCCCCCCCCCCCCCCCCCCCGAGAGGTCCTGTGCTTTCTCTGTTGGCAGTTGGTAAGTGCTGGCATTTGTTCTTTGTTATTCCCCGGGCAGTCCCTTCATGGTGGCTGAAACCATCAAATGCTGTCTCTGATGTGAGAAAAGGCGTTTCGGTGGCGGACTCTGTAGCGCTGAGTGCGCTGATGTTACTGGGGGAGATGGGCCCTTAATTTTGCCAAGAGTGCACTTTCCCATGTTGAACTGCAGGGGCCGTGCTCCATTTTGAAAAATGCCACTGAAGCTCCAGGCAGGGATCCTTGAAATCTCGATTTTGGGAGCCGGGCCGGTCTTCAGGGTCCTTCCCAGTGTTTTCCAGCAGCGCTCTTCCTTTCGCACTGATAAGTGAACATCTGAAGCCTCTGCTCATCATGGAACAGCGCCTCAAACCTCCCAATGAAGGTATTCTGGCCCATTCTGTGGGGAAGCAGATCGGGGGCTGGCTCTCCCTGTTTCTGCCAGAGTGGGTCAACATAACTGCAGACCAGTGGGTCCTCGATGTGGTGCAAGAAGGTTACAAGCTGGAATTTGACTCTCCCGTCACAGACATTTTTCTGGAGTCCCGCTGTGCCACGCACTCCAAACAGGCAGCAGTTTTAAGCACTTTGCAGGACCTCTTGCGGTTGGGGGCCATAGTGCCTGTGCCTCCTCCCGAAGATTTCAAGGGCCGCTATTCCATTTACTTGTGGTTTCAAAAAAAGGGTGGAACCTTTCGACCTATCCTTAATCTAAGTAAGGTCAACAAGTTCTTGCGGGTCCGATACTTTCGTGTGGAGATGTTGCGAGCTGTTATTGCGGCAATTCAACCTGGCAAGTTCTTGACTGCTCTCGACCTGCACATTCCAGTTTGGCAACCTCATCAGAAGTTCCTCAGGTTTGCAGATTTAAGATACTACCAGTCTCGAGCTCTCCCCTTTTTTGCGGAAGGAAGGGATGTGAGTACATCGCTATCTCGACGATTGGTTGATTCGAGTGACTTAAGTGCAGGAGAGTCATGTTGCCACCGACCGGGTTATTGCGCTCCTCCAGTCCTTGGGTTGGGTCATCAATAGGGCAAAGAGTCACCTTCTGCCGACTCAAACCTTGGAATATCTCAAGAGTGCATTTCGACACAAATTAAGTGAAGGTGTTTCTGCTGGATGATTGGCGGATCAAGCTGATTTCCCAGATCAAATCCATGCTTCGACTGCCCTGCCCCCACGTTTGGGACTATGTTCAGGTCCTGGGTTCCATGGCAAACACCCTGGAAGTGGTACCATGGGCGAGAGCTCACATGCATTCCCCTCCAGCTATTCCTGCTGAGCAGATGGTCACCGACTTCCCTGGACTATCAACGACGTCTGCCCTGGTCGAGCAGAGCCAGGAACAGCTTAGCGTGGTGGCTCCTACTGTCCAATTTGAAAAGGGCATGCTGTTGGCCCTCCCTCCCCCGAACTGGGTGGTGGTCGTGACAGATACCAGCCTCTCAGGTTGGGGAGCCCATTGTCTAGACTGAGTTGCTCAGGGGACTTGGACTCCGCTCGAGGCGGTTTGGCCCATAAATCAATTGGAGTTGAGAGCGGTGGTGAACGCCTTTACTGAGTTTTCAGGATCTACTGGAGGGCAAGGTGGTCCGAGTCTTATCAGACAACACTACAGCAGTGGCCTACATCAATCAACAGGGGAGCCCCTGCAGCTTACATCTAGCTGTAGAGACATCCCATCTGCTGGGCAATACTCAGGCGGATTTTCTCAGCTGGATTCTTTTGGATGCGGCAGAATAGGAGTTGTCCTCGGAAGTGTTCCGCCTGATTGTCAACGTTGGGGTTGCTGGTAATGGATCTCATGGCCATGCCAAGGTTCCCAGGTTCTTCAGCCTGAAAAGGCAACCCGGATCTGCAGGCCTCGATGCCCTGCTACAACCTTGGCCGAAGACAGGGCTTCTTTGTCTTTCCCCAGTGGCCGTTGATAGGGAGAGTTCTGTACCGGATTGCCCTTCATCTGGGACCAGTGGTGTTAGTGGCACCGGATTGGGCCTGACGACCTTGATATGCGGACCTGATTCGGTTGCTCAAAGGGCAACCATTTTGGCTACCGGTGACCCCGGATCTTCTCCATCAGGGTCTGGTCCGAATGGAAGATCCTTCCCACTTTGGTCTTACTACTCTTGAGAGGCAATGGTTGGGGAAGAAGAGTTATTCGGAGTCCGTTATTGCCACTCTTTTACAGGCTCTGAAACGGTCTACTGCTTATGCTCAAGTGTGAAAAACCTTTTTGGTGTGGTGTGATCAGCTCGGCGGGTCGCTTTTTTGTGGCTTTGATCTTGGTGATCTTGGCCTTCCTGAAGGATGGACTTCAAAAGGGTTTGGCCTATAATTTGCTTTGGGTTTAGGTAGCTGCCCTAGCGTATTTTAGGGGACGAATGGCCGGTTCGTCCCTGGCGGCTCACCCGGATGTGGTTCGTTTCTGTGGAAGGACCCTTCGCCCGCCCCTTCGACGGCTGTTCCCTTCTTGGCATTTAAACCTGGTGCTCTGCAGGTGCCGCCATTCGAGCCCATACATAAGGCTACAGAAAAAGATCTTACTCTTAAGATGGTATTTTTAGTAGCCATTACATCAGCTCAGCGGATTTCAGAACTTCAGGCTTTGTCTTGCCAGAATCCATGTCTGCAGTTTTCTGAAGCGGGAGTTTCGTCTTTTTTGCCTAAAGTAGTGTCTGCTTTCCACCTCAATCAAACCCTTTTTCTTCATTTTGGAAGGAGAATTATCCGGGGCAATTTGTGTGTCTTCGCGTGTTGGATGTGCGAAGGGTGCTTTTCCAGTATCTGCAAGTCTTTAATGACTAGTCGTTCTGATAACCTCTTTGTATCCTTTCTGGGCCCCGAAGGGGTGAGGCCGCCTCCAAAGCATCTATTGCTCGTTGGATAAGGAGGACCATCTCATTGGCGTACATTTTACATGGCCAGAACCCGCCTGCGGCACTAAAGCACATTCCACTCAAGCGCAGGCTACTTGGGCTTCCTGGCATACTTTCACCAAACACTATATATTGATGTGGCTGCACGGGGAAGATGCATGTTTTGGGACAGAGGTGTTGGTGCGGGGGGTGTTGGCTTCCGGCCTACATAGGGTACGCTTTGGTACATCCCACCAGTTCCTGGATTCATCTGCTGCAGGTGATAAGGAAGGGTAAAATTATGTCTTACCTGATAATTTTCTTTCCTTTAACCACAGCAGATGAATCCAGGATCCCTCCCTTTTAGCCGACTAATTTCTTTCTGCTGCACATTTTTTGACGTTGTCCAAATGTTTTCTCTGATGTAGATTCAGACAGGGACATGAGCACTGTATGGACTACAGTTCAAGAAATGAAGGATGTCGTCCTGGTTACATTATTTAGTTCTCCGTTGTTTGTTGTGAGGATGGTTTCTGAGTTCGTTATTTCTTCTAGTTTGCCTATTTTCACTTCTTCCAAATGATATATACTAACAGATGCAGGGGCTGGCCGTCTAGTATCACTGTCTTCAGTTCTGTTATTCTATCTCAACCTGCTGTAGACAGACATAACCCACCAATTCCTGGATTCATCTGCTGTGATTAAAGGAAGAAAATTATCAGGTAAGACATAATTTTACCTCCCCGCACTTCTGAACACAGTCAAGTAATATACTTATGTGACTGAACTGTTATCTTCAGAGAATATCTATTACAGGGACTTTGCTGTCACCATAGTTTACAAATATTTTTATGTACTCTGCACTGGAGGCATTTGAAAGGGCAGGTAAAATATCTAAGGGCTTCTTTTACAAAGCCTCGCTAGTGATTCCTGCATGGCAAATGAAAGGAAGCCCATTCAGGTCCTGTGGGCGGTCCTCATCATTTGCCTCATGGCTTTCGCTAGCACGGCTTTGTAAAGAGGCTTTTAATAAATAATTTGAATGCATCCAAGTTTTCTTGTTACGAGGTAATTTAAGTCATCCTATGAAACTCATTTCCATAGGCCTTTCTTTCTGGTGGATAAGAGTAACAAGGCTCAGAAATAAACTGAAGTATTTTATATAAGATAGGTTAATCATAGATTATTAAATATAAGTCATATTGGGTTCCATACACTCTAAATCAAGTGCTAGATATCAGGCATGAATGATGGAAGTGAGCTGCTGTGATTTTGCAAGCACCTGCTACTTAGCGCTACTTTTAGAAATAGGATGCCAGTTTAGATGAAACCTTCATTCTTATCTAGTCTGGTTGTTATTATTTATTGTAACTTATAACACACACATACAGAAAGGGAGTCTTTTACTAATAGCACAGACTAATGGAGCTTGCAGTAAATAATGCATGTTAACAGCATTAACACTTTTTTACTGATAGTAAATTACCTCCCAAATGCTCTGAAAGAGGGGCAGTCATGAAAACATAACCTTCATCTTTCTTATGAAGATTAGAAGAAGATACTCAAATTGTTCAAGTAGACATATAGATTGAAAGCGTAAACAATCTGTATATAATGGTCAATCTGCCTCCCTGGATGGCTGGCTGGCTGGGTTCGTAACCATATGCAAATAACGTATACGTAATCTGCTCACCTCCAGCCTTCCCTTCCCTCTGTGTCCGCCCTCGCGGAAAGAGGAAATTACGTCAGAGGAGGGCAGGCCACTGAGAGAGAGGGGAAGGCTTGGAGGCAAGCCGAGCCTGCCGTTTTCACTGACGCTGCTGCGACTTCAGGTAAAATGTAAGGGAAAGGAGGGCTGTTGTGGGAGAAGAGGGCGGGCAGATGAGGGCAGGTGGGGGTGGGATGAGTCACTGGACGGGGAGGGGAGAATTGCTGGACATGGAGGGGAGGGGGAGAGAATCGCTGGAACATGGAGGGGAGGGGAGAATCGCCTGGACATGGAGAGGAGTACAGGGGAGAGATGCGAAATCGCTTAGACGAGAGCCTTTCTAGGGCCTGTTTCATTTTTGGAGAAACGGTCTTTTTTTTTTTTTTTTTTGCTTGTATGTAAATACTAGTAAAAAAAGGCCCGTTTCTGACACAAATGAAACGGACGCTAGCAAGGTTTTCCTCGGAGTGTGTATGTTTGGGAGAGTGTATGTGAGAGGACTGTTTGAGAGTCAGAGTGAAAGTGTGAGTCCAATCCATGCTCCTCTGTCACCTGGCCCCTCCATTCATCCCTATCCAGCAATTCCGCTCTCTCCCTGAGGCCTGCCTGTATAATCCATATGCATCCATGGCCATCTGTCCCTCCATTCATCCCTATCCAGCAATTCCCTCTCCCTGAGTCCTGCCCTCCAGTCCATGCCCCATCCATGGTCCTTTGTCCCCTGCCTCCCAATCCATGGCCATCCATGCTCCTCTGTCCCCTGCCGCCTCCATTCATCCTTTTCCAGCAAGTCCCCTCTCTCCCTTCCATGACCCCCCCCCTTCGCATCCATGCTCCTCTCTCTCCCATGTGCCAGCCTGGCCCGCCCTCTTCCCCCCCCCCCCCCCCCCCTTCGCATCCATTCTGTCGTTCTCCCCTGCCCTCCCGCTCCCATTGTTGTACTTTACTGGCCACCCTCTTCTCTCCCTCCAACATGCGTGTTCTTGTCTTTTTCTTGTTTTTAATTTACCTCCGTGGCGGTTCCGGCAGCGAAGCGTCAGGGAAGGAGGCGGTGCTCCCAACGTGTAGGTTCCCTTCGCTGTGTTCCGCCTTCTTTTGACGTCATCCTTGACATCAGAAGAAGGCGGAACACATGGAAGGGAAGGCTAGACGTCGGGAGCGCCGCCTCCTTCCCTGACGCTTTGCTGTCCGAACGATGCGATTGGTGAGTGTCATTGCTCCGCCCTCGACGTCATCACGTTTGACGCGTGGGCGGGGCAGACACAATGCGATCTCACCCCCTTCACTTTGCTAAGAGAGGCTTCATTAGAACGTTGGAGGTGCGTTTTATATAGAGAGATGTAGAACTATAAAACCACCAAAAATGTTATTCTACAGTCATCTAGCAGGCTTGTTATTAGAGTTTTGTTTCATGTTGCAATTCAAAGAATCTGTCACGAGTTTTGTGACCTTTAAGGTTTTGAAACTTACAATAAAACTGTCTTTGAGCCCATTCATTTTCATAGAGTGCAGTGATCATGAATTTAGCAGTGTATTTTTTATTGGTCAAAACATAATATTATTTTTCAGCATGCATACTTTTTTTTATAAGTACCTGGTCACATACCTATGCCTGTTTTTGATCTGAAATCTCCTTAGGTTTTTTTTTTTTTTTTTTAATCCCTGACCATTTTGCCTGTCTACAGCCCTTCCTCTCTAGGTACATATATATCCCTTTACTCCAAATCTTTCCATCAGCTTCCTGTTCAGATTCCATTCTGACTGTTTTGCTGTCTGTCCCTGTTTGGAGGCGGAGAGAAGTGGCAAGTTATTCCTATTCGTTATGTCCTGGTTATCTAGAAAGTTTTGCTTTGCATTTGCCCAGCTACTGATTTCTTTCCCTTCCCTTCTCTCAGACCTTCCTTTTCCATATAGTTTCCTTACTGTTCCCTAAAACTTTCTAGTCCTGATTAATGACACTTCACTTAAATCCTTAAGGAGCTTCTAGGCTTAGCTGCTGCTTTGAGTTAAGAATTTAGACAAGCAGTAGGAGCAGAGATCGGGTGTGTATTTCTTTTTATTTTGTGCTATACCAAGTGGTGTTCAAGGCTCTAGTGATCATATCAATTGAATGGCTTACTGGGCTGAGGCACCATTGTTCATTATGTGTTGCATTAAATTTGGTTATTTTTTATTTTCAAGGTACGCAATGATGAAGGGAAAGTGATTAGGTTCCATTGCAAACTTTGTGAATGTAGCTTCAATGATCCTAATGCCAAGGAGATGCATCTCAAGGGAAGAAGGCACAGACTACAATATAAAGTAAGTTTTATGCATAACTTGGATGCAGTGATTCGTAGCTTGATACACAAGACTTCGTTAGAATGAGTGCTCTGTTTCTGCAAAGACTTGACGTTCACAAACATGAGTGACATCTGACAGAGCTATTTCTGAAACAGTGAGTAGTGAGTTATTAGAGCTTTCCAACATGCTCTTCTGAGAATGTGCATGATATCCCACTTCAGAGTCTTGTGAGGTAACTTCAGTGGGTTTTTTTTTTCCTGTGGACAAGGTCAGGATTAGGGGATGGTAACCAAAGCAGTTGCCCTGTGCTCCCATGACTGCCTCAAACTGAAGGAGATATAACCTACAGATGGGCTTTCAAACCTCGTCCCCATCTTCTACCCTGACCCTGCATGTCTAATTACTAGCCCTGCTTGTTGAGCTTAACAGTTGTTTCCATATCATCATGCTGATCAATCCATAGACTGGTGGGTTGTGTCCATCTACCAGCAGGTGGAGATAGAGAGCAATCCTTTTGCCTCCCTATATGTGGTCATGTGCTGCCGGAAACTCCCCAGTATGTTCTCTATCTCAGCAGGTGGTGGTCACACACAGCAGCAGCTCTGGCTAGGTCTCCCAAGCCTAATTTTTAGGTTTTGTTGAGTACCTGGGGTTGAGGGCTCTTCTTGAGCAAGTGCAAACCTGGTGGCGCCAGGTCCCTCCTTTTCTCCCCCCTCCCGCTGGCTCCGTTAAAAAAAAAAAAAAAAATTTTTGGACGTCCTTAAAGGCGTTTATTTCGACGTTTATTTAAACGTTTATTGCAGCTACTCAATGGGACACCAGGTCGTTACAGCTCGGAGCGAGAAGCAGGTAATTTTTACCTTCTTATAGCGGGCAGGGTGTTCCCCGATCGATCTCCACGTGGCCTATGGCGTCGGAGGGCGCAAAGAATCACTCCCCGGACCGCGTGTGATGCGGGGATGCGGGGGTCTTATAAAGTCTGATTCGCCCTTGTTGGGTGTCAGTTCGGAGGCCGGTCAGTGTCCCGGGTCTTCCTCTGGTGCGGCGGTTTTTCCCGCCATAAACGCCCATCCCCCGCTGCTCGCCTCCGCCATCTTGGCCGGCCACTCTGCTCGGACGGCTTCTTCTTGGGCCGCCCTTGATTTGGGCGATGGCAAAAAGCGGCTAAAGTTAAGCGCCGTTCTTCCCGCGCGGCTCCTTCGCGGAGTGTCGCGCCGGACGCCATCTTGGATGCGCAGCATGTTTCTCCCCCGCTCTTGCGAGCGCCGGTTGAGGGTGCGTCTAGGGCTGTGGCCCAGGCTGCTGAAGTGCACAGTCTGGGGGGTTTCTCCCCCGAGTTTATTTTGCTACTGCATCAGGCCTTCCTTATGCAAAACGCTGCCCCTTCTCCCTTGTCCGATAAAGGGGTTGAGGCCCCCGGAAGTAAACGCTCTCGGGTGGATTCCCAGGCCTTAGAGGACTCTGTTTCCTCTGATGTAGATGAGGGCAGCGTATCTGAGTTCTCCCAACGGTCCTTTGGGATTCCTTGGAGGAGACGGATTCCCGCTCGGATGGAGCGGATGACCCCTCTGCAGCGCGGATCTTTCGCTCAGAGGATTTGCCCAACCTGTTAGTGCAGGCCATGAGCATTTTGAAGATTTCCTCTCCAGAGGACGTCTCTCCCTCAGCCCCTGTTGGCTCCGCCATTATGCTGGGGACGAAGCGCCCGCCTAGAACCTTCCACGTGCATGATGCCATGCACACCTTAATTTCGGCTCAATGGGATGTCCCGGAAGCGAGCCTCAAAGTGGCTAGGGCTATGTCCCGCCTCTATCCTTTGCCTGAAAGTGAACGGGAGGCCTTTCTTTGGCCTACCGTGGATTCTTTAATCACTGCGGTGACTAAGAAAACGGCGTTGCCGGTGGAAGGTGGCAAGGCCCTAAAGGACGCCCAAGACAGAAGATTGGAGGCGGCCTTAAGGTCGTCCTTCGAGGCGGCTGCCTTAAGTTTGCAGGCCTCAGTTTGCGGCTCCTATGTGGCCAGGGCGTGCCTCACGATTGTGCAGCGGGCTTCCCCCTCGGATCCTTCCTTGAGGGCTGATTGGCCGGCCCTGGAATCGGGCTTGGCTTATTTAGCAGACTTACTGTATGATGTCTTGAGAGCCTCGGCTAAAGGTATGGCTCAGACAGTCTCTGTGCGGCGGTGGCTTTGGCTGAAACATTGGTCTGCTGACCACGCCTCTAAGTCCCGCCTGGCTAAGTTGCCTTTTAAAGGCAAGCTGCTCTTTGGGGTCGAGCTGGACAAAATTGTGACAGATCTCGGCACATCTAAGGGCAAGAGGTTACCAGAGGTCAGGGCTCGGGCCAGTGCTCGCCCCAGTATCTCCAGAGGACGGTTTCAGGAAGCCCGTCGGTACCGCCCGGGCAAGTAGGGCTCCTCTGCCCCCTCTTCCTTCAAGAGGAATTTCTCCCCCAAGCAGCATTCCTTTCGCAGAGACCGCCGTCCCGGAGGTGCGCCCTCCGGTCCTCCCCCAGGGTCTCGTACCCAATGACGGGGTCCTGGTCCATGGCCCAGTGCAGATTGGAGGACGCCTGTCCTCGTTTCTGGGCGAGTGGACCAGGGTAACTTCAGACGCTTGGGTGCTGGAAGTCATCAGAGACTGCTACAAGCTAGAGTTCTGCCGACCCTTAAGAGACGGGTTTGTACTCTCTCCCTGCAAGTCTCCGGTCAAAGCTGTGGCAGTGCAGCAGACCTTGGACAATCTGATCCACCTGGGTGCAGTCGTTCCGGTGCCAGAAAATCAGCTTGGCAAGGGACGTTACTCCATTTACTTTGTGGTACCAAAGAAAGGAGGTTCTGTCCGGCCTATCCTCGACCTCAAAGGGGTCAATCGGGCCTTGAAAGTTCGGCACTTTCGCATGGAGTCTCTCCGCTCTGTTATAGCGGCAGTGAAGGCAGGGGAGTTCCTGGCATCCTTGGACATCAAGGAAGCGTACTTGCATATTCTCCGAGGACAAGCAGGCTGCTTGTTCTCACGACTGGGGTGACGTCCGCGGCAGCCCCCACCAACCGGAAAAGGCTTCGCGGGACGGTCGGCACGCAGGGCACGCCCACCGCGCATGCGCGGCCGTCTTCCCGCCCTGTGCGCGACCGCTCCCGCCAGTTCCTTTTTTTTCTGCGTCTGGAGAGAGTCGTGCTTTGCCGCTCTCTCTGCTTTCAGCCGCCGGAAAGTCGATCGCGTTTACGCGGATCGTTGTTTTTTCTATTTAGTTTTTGTTACCGCCCGGTTTCCTTTTCTTTTTCAAAAAAAAAAAAAACCTGAGCGTGTGGAGCACGCGCTCCCTTTTTCCCTCGTTTCCAGCGGGGACGCCGCGTTGCGGCCTAGTGGCCGCACGGTCGTTTTCTTTTTTCGAGGTGTGATTTTCGCCACCATTGACGACTTTGACTTCGCCGACGCGATTTTTCCGTCGATGTCCTCGAAGGTCCCGAGTGGATTTAAAAAGTGTGGTCGCTGCGGCCGGCCGATCTCGCAGACCGACACCCACGCTTGGTGCCTCCAGTGCCTCGGGCCGGAGCACAATATCAAGTCGTGTTCCCTGTGTCTCGGTCTCCGGAAACGGACTCAAGTTGCGAGGCAAGTTCTGCGGGACCGTCTTTTTGGAACTTGCGCCGGCCCGTCGACCTCGACGGCATCGGTATCGACGCCCGGTCCTTCGGTACCGGTATCGATGCCCGAGACATCGGCACCGATGGCATCGACCCAGGAGAACAGGTCCCGTCGGCCCGCCGGTCCGCCGGCGAGGGTGGAGGTGAGCGGCCGCGTGGGCAGTCGGCCCCGGTCACTCCCTCAGCCCGTGGTCCACGGGACCGAACCCTGTCTGACCCGGCTCCTCGAGACCGAGGGGGATCGTCCTCCTCCTCCTCCATACCTCCCGGCGCCGGTGACGCGCATCGAAAGAAGGACAAGAAGCGTCGTCACCGGTCGCCCTCGGTGCATCCGGACATCGGAGAGGAGGCGACGCCGAAGCGTCATCGCCGAGAGGAGAGGTCCCCGTCGGTTGTGGAGGTACCGACGCGTCAGGGGTCCGGCACCTCGGTGCCGTCTCCTGGCCCCCATCAGCTTCTGGCACCGACACCCCTACCGGCCCCACCGCCTTTCCCGGCAGCGGGCCTGGACGAGTGCCTCAGAGCCATCCTTCCGGGGATCCTGGAAGGGCTGATGCGCCAGGCTGTGCCGGGAAGCTCTAGCCTGGCGCCGGGGCCGTCGACACCGCCGCCGCTTGCGGCGCCGGTCTCGACCGCCACGCAGGTGGAGTCCCCGTCGACGTCGATGGAGGGAGCTCCGTCCCCGCCGACGCGGGAGTCCACCGCTCGACGACACCGAGACCTCGGTGCCTCGACGTCGAGCCGGGCCCGGTTCAGGACTCAGCTACATGAGCTTATGTCCGATACCGAGGATGAGGCCTCGTGGGGGGAAGAGGAGGACCCTAGATATTTCTCCTCAGAGG